>NC_136065.1:772334326-772946723 GCF_964261635.1 Lissotriton helveticus | reverse complement strand
CCATAGGTTTCAAGCATGTTATAGTTAGGAATTAGCATATAAAAAACCTTTGAAATTCACTGAAAAAAACATAGGTTTCAGACATGTTAAGGTTAGGAATTAGCATTTAAAAAACCTTAGAAATTCACTGAAAAAACATAGGTTTTAGGGGTGTTATAGTTAGCTGGACATTTCACTCGTACAAAACAATTGAAATTCCCCCGTTATAGTTAGTTGTACTAACTATAACTCGCGCGCCCGCAATCCACTGCTGATGATGTCACATATCACATCATTCATGACATGGTCAGTGACATCACTGATAACATCACTGATGACATCTCAAATGACATCACTGATGACATCATCCATGTGACAATCTGATACACCTCATCATACAGTAGCATAACCTTTCAACACTCATTATAAAATATGGAGTACCATGTTTGAAACCATTGACACACTAATACAAGTTTGTAAAAACCCACTAAGTGATTTCTACATCTAGACTCACATCTAAACACTTATCTATAGATTCACTCATACATGCTAACAAAGATCAATAGAACATTATCAAATATACTTATACACCTACATCAACATTACACACCAGCACACATCCTATTCACTTATGCAGTCATCCTACACACTTATGCAAACAATTGATCACTTACATTTACTAAGCTACACTTTATTTATTCATATAGATAGTAACTTATACTTAGTGTGTTATAAAATCAAATCACTATTACAGGTATACAGTTTTCAATACAGTTACTCATACAATCACTGAGTCTTATGTGTACTTATTTATAAACAACAAGTGTCACATACACTGCCTTTTATATTTCAACTTTGTTGGATATGTATCATTGAGAAATATATTTACTCATTTATATTTACTCATCACCACACCCATAAAGAGATTCACTCACCCAAACAAGTGTTTCCACGTACAGTATTTTGTTGGATATGTATCATTGAGAAATATATTTACTCATTTATATTTACTCATCACCACACCCATAAAGAGATTCACTCACCCAAACAAGTGTTTCCACGTGCAGTATTAAACTCATATAACTACTAAATTAACTATTTATACATTTGTGGCAGTCACACACCTCCCACCCAACCACAAATACATTCACTATCCCATACAGCTACTCACTTAACTAATTAATAGTAATATAGACTTTGAGGTAGAAACCAACTTATGTAGTAGTTTACACAACAAGAGATACAGTGAAACTGATATTTACACAGTTTAATCACTATCCCATATACTTAGTGACACTTTAAATTAGTCACTTAGACAGTCAATCACAGTGCTACTAAATGCTCCATCCAGACACTGATACATCCACTCATTCTTCAATGCTGATTGCTATATATATAATACATATTTAAATATCGAACCAAACAACATTCCCTGGATGATGTCATCAGTGATGTCATTTGAGATGTCACTGACCATGTCATGAATGATGTAATATGTGACATCATCAGCAGTGGATTGCGGGCGAGCGAGTTATAGTTAGTACAACTAACTATAACGGGGGGAATTTCAATGGTTTTGTACGAGTGAAATGTCCAGCTAACTATAACACACCTAAAACCTATGTTTTCTTCAGTGAAAATATATTGCAAAAACTCCAATCTCCAATCTCCCCAAGCAGGCAGGCACAGGAGCGCGGACCACAAGTAAGGGCAGATTTCTGTTTATTAAAATCTAATAAGCACCAGCAGCATTACGCGTTTCGTTTCCGCGGAGCCTTGATCACTGTCGTGGGGGTCCCCCAACCCTGCAGGGCTGCCATCGCTAGCAGAAGACAGATATTCTTGTAATTAAAACCAAGAAAAGAAATTGCCACAGCCCGGGTCCGGAGAAGAGCATTTATTCACTTGGCGCAGACAGCAGCAAGCGTGATTATACTGACGCGTTTCGGGGGAATGTCTTTGTCGAAGGATGAACAATCACTTGTGCAATATCCCAGTTGTTATAAATAGTGATCAAATACACGTGCCTGCATACACCATACTACAATTCCCTGAGCTCACATTGAGTTGCAGGGAAATATATGTGATACCCTGGTGGTGTTTCTGACACTGCAAAACTCTGGCTCCTTGTTCCAGGTGAGTATAGCGTATCCAGGAGAAAGCTGGTACACATAAAACAATCTTTACTGTGTCACAACAATGTCAATCTGCGCTCTGTCAGGATCCTGTCTAGCAGCGGTATCGACCTCCCCGTGCTCCATTTCTCTCCACTGCTGCAAATGTCTCTTGTAATCCCAAGGCTTGCAGCAAGGTGAGCAGGTCATGCCCCCTCATTTAAACACTTCAAAACACCACTGTCGTCGGGGGCCCCCAACCCTGCAGGGCGGCCGTAGGCTAGTGGAGGCAGAGATTCCAGTAATTAAGACCACAAAAAGACATTGCCACAGTCCTGGTCTGGAGAAGAGCATTTATTCAAATGGCGCAGGTAGCAGCAAACGTGATTATCCTGACGCGTTTCGGTGGAATGCCTTTGTCAAAGGATGAACAATGACTTGTGCAATGTCCCAGGTGTTATAAATAGTGATCAAAGTCACGTGCCTGCATACAACATACTACAATTCCCATAGTTCACTTTGAGTTGCAATTAAATAAATGTAATACCCTGGTGGTGTTTCTGACACTGCAAAACTCTGGCTAGTTGTTCCAGGTGAGTATAGCGTATCCAGGAGAAAGCTGGTGCACATACAACAATCCTTACTATGCCACAGCAATGTCACTCAGCACTGTGTCTGGATCCTGCCAAGTGGCAGTATCAACCTTCCTCAGCTCCCTTCCTCTCCCCTGCCACAAATGTTGCGGGTAATCCCAAGGCTAGCAGCAAGGCGAGCGGGTCATGCCCCCCTCATTTAAACTCTTCAAAACACCACTGTCTTGGGGGGCCCCCAACCGTGCAGGGCGGCCTTGGCTAGCGGGAGACAGAGATTCCCGTAATTAAGACCAAGATAAGAAATTGTCACAGCCCATTGTGGCACAGTAAAGATTGTTTTATGTGCACCAGCTTTCTGTGAGTGAATACATGTTAGTAGCTGTATGAGTAAGTGAGTAAGTGTGTGCGTAACACTATGGATGAGTAAATGGCTGTGTGATTGGCTGTATGAGTGAGTGAATAGGTATGTGAGAAGCTCTATGGGTGACTAACTCAGTGCGTGAGTGGTGTATGGGTATAGGAGTGGATATGTCAGTGGCTGTATTAGTGAGTGAATGAGATAGTGGGTGTATGAATAGCTGTAAGGGGTTGTGAGTGGATATGTGTTGATCTATGAATCAGTGAGTGGCTGTAGAAGTACTGTTATGAGTGTATGAATGGGTTTGACACTGGTAGTGGGGACATTGGAGTGGGTTTATGAAAGATTATTTGAGGGTGTGAGTGGGCGCATCAGAGATTCTGTGGATGATGTCATTAGTGATATAATTTGAGATGTCATGAGTGATGTCATCAGTGACGTTACTGACCATGTCATGAGTGATGTAATAAGCTCATAAGCAGTTCATCGAGGGGGAGCCATTTATAGTTAGCTCACTAACTACAACGGCTGAATTTCACAGTTTCGGTATGAGTGAAACCTGAGTCTGTCAGTTACTGAATCGTGAAGCGCCTACAGTCATCTCGATGGAGAACTACATCTCCCAGAAAGCTGACATTATGGGAGGGGCTAAACATTTATAATCACGTACTACACAGGGAGCGTTGTACGTGATTCTGGCTTGGTTGGATTATCCCCTGTTAGCAGAGCGGCTGCTCTGTTTCGTGTTCGGAAGTTCCTGAAGTTTCACGCTCCTCGTGGATTGCTGAAGTACCCGCTTGTTGTTTTCCTACGCGCACTCGGAGCCGAAAGGGTGGCTTGTGCGCTCACAGACCCGGAAGGATTGTTACGCTTGGCTGAGCGCAACGCTATGGACGACTTTCCCTGCTCGCAGCTGCTGCGGGAAGCAGTCGTGAACTCGTATGTTTTCATCGATGCTAGTTCTCTCCTCCACTAGATTTAGTCAACCGCGGCTGCGGGTAAGACTTCTGCTTCGATAGTGTGGGAGTGGTATATTGTTTTTCGAGACTTTACATTGTGCTTTGAATTCGCTTGAACTTTGGATTTCTTTGCTCTTATCTGCCGTCCAGCTAGTGTTCCTTTGGAGCTCTATTATTTTGATGTAATATTGTCGGAGTATGCTAAGAAAGGGATGGTTCTTCAAAAACACTTTTGTGTCCTCATTAGCATAATTAATTTCCGTATTCTACCAGCAACTATATTTACCTGGTCCTGGAGTTTGGTTCTTTTTTCTTTTCTGTTCTTTGGGATTGAAGGGAGTGTGGCATTAGGTATGTATGTGGCTTTTGTGGGATACTACAAAAAAGCATGGTAACCTGCTGATGTTTCTAATGAGATGTGTTTGAATCCTAGGAGGTTGAACTTGAACCTGTCGTAAGAGAAGTGTCTTACTAGACTGTTAAGGAAGGATCCACCTCTGAGTATATCCTATTCAGGTACGATCTTGATTCTAGTGAGAATTTACTGAGAGTAGTGAGAAATGTGTATCGTATTAATTGTTTGCCTTTTTGTTGCAGGTTTCCCTTTCCCACGCAACACCTACCCTATCCCTATCTTGATCGCCTTTATACTCTGTGTACTATTAGTCTGAGTGTGGCGTAGTCAGGAGGAGGACCCCTTTGAGCATCACCCTGATCCTGAGGAGTTCGGCAGTTCGTGACAGAGTCTAAGTATAACATCCTTGTAACCTTTGTTTTTTTCAGTGAATTTCCAATTCTATTTCCTAACTGTAATGTCCCTGTAACCTTTGCTTTTAAGTGAATTTCTAAGATTTTTTAAATGCTAATTCCTAACTATAACGTCTCTGTAACCTTTGTTTTTTTCAGTGAATTGCTATGTTTTTTTTAAACATGTAGTCGCGTTTCCAGAGTGGTGGAGAAAAGGGGCAAGGCCTCCGACCTGCTTTCAGGAATCCTGCTGTGTAGAATTTATAGGAGTTAACAGGCGGTCTTCTTGGTGCCCAAGGTCCCTCAGGAATAAAGTGGACTTCGTCCCAATCAATAGTACGTCAGGAGCTGCGTTTGCAGAGTGGTGGAGATAGAGGGCATGGCCACCGAAGACCTCTTTGCAATCCCGCTGAGTAGGACTTACTAGAAGTAACAGGAGGGGTAGTGGACCCCCAAGGATATCCTCAGCAGGATTGCTTAGAGGTTTTCAGAGACCTTCTCCCCTTACTCCACTACTCTGCAAACGCACCGCCTGGCACAATACTAGTTGGTGGATAAAATCCCCTTGGCTCTTGAGGGTCCATGGGGGCCAACTACCACTTCTGTTACCACCAGTAGTCAACAGTCTACTCAAATATGTAACAGACATCACTAAACAGCTGTTTTTTTGGAAGTGTTAACCTTGATTCCCAGGGAGGCTTAATGCAGAATCTATTCTATCATTTATTCAATGTTTCACTGCGTAACAATGAATTATATTAAAGACAGAAATGTTTACTTGCAGATTTCGTCTTAGCTAATGCTTTTCGCATTTTATGTAAGTGAGAGTAATTATACAATTTTCTGTTCATCATTATAAGAACATGAGATGGTTAGGAAGTTCAAGCTGAGTGCAAACGAGAGCATGTTGCTTAAGAAAGATAATTTATTTATAAAATCAGAACATTCTGCAGTTATGACAAAGATTCTAAGCACGTCACATTAAGGTCAGGCTACGAAATACATTTGTGCATGCTTCAGCAATTTCTAAATCTTCTATTTGTTAAAGGGGAATCTAATAGTGGCCTACCAATGAATATGGCTGCCTGATGCATTTTGCACATTTTTGCTACGTGTCATTTTACAGTATATTTTCATGTTAATGTCTAAGGAAAATGATCAGCTTTGTTAATTAGTTTTTAATTCAAGATTTCACCTTTTACAATACCCAAGTGTGTTTTAGGGGTGTTAGTAACGCTGCATAGTGTGCATTGAAACTAAAAAGAGTGATAAATAGGATGCTTAACTGCTAGATACTAGTGTATGGATGGATAGAAAGTGTGTGACTATGGAGTGCTATGTAGGAAGATTTTTGGTTCTGCTCATGTATGTGGACACTGCTCATGATAGTCCTGATTCACAAGAGTAAAATTACGCTTTTAAGGAAGTTTATGTTTTTTTTTTGTATTCTCAAACTATGAGTACATAGTAAGTTTATGACTATGGAGACTCCTGTCCTATTGGTCTGCCTATCGGTTTTTGTGCCCAGTTCTTTGCCCTAGCTACAGAGTCTCTGCAGTCATAATCTTTCTATTAACTCATAGCTTTTGAATACCAAAAAAACATGTAAACTTACATACAAGTGTAGGTTTACCTTGTAAATAATACCTAATGTGCCTTAGCAAAAATGTAGCTGCTCATAACCATGGGTATAGGCAAAGCATTTGGCAGTAGACAGCTCGTTAATGTGGATTTCTTACACACATATATATATATATATATATCATTCAAAGTTGCTCCAGAGCAAGGGAAACGCTACTCCACGAAGATGGGAAAACATTCCTTTTTATTGCACACAATCACGCTGGCAGCCCCAGTTCGAATCAGTTCCTTTTCCTTGACGCGTTTCGCTGCACCTGCAGCTTATTCCTAAGGGGAAGGGGACACAGGCAAGATCCGGTTAGTATTTAAAAGTTTACATTTTACCCATATTGCATCTGCTTCCAATAAAGATGTATGCTGGGATTTCAAGTCCAAAATATTACCTTTCAATAGGGTCCGTTGTTTTTGCCCAACTTTTTTTCAGCCCCATTATTTTGCACAATTATTTGTTGCCCTCCAGTGGGTTCCAAGGCTGCCCTCGTGATTTCAATCAGGCAAATCTTCGCGCTGACCGGCTCTGATAAGACACAGCCTCACAGACCTGATTTCCAGTTTGCAGACGGTGCTTCTCCCGCGGCACGGAGCCTGCCGCATTAAATCATTCAAAGTTGCTCCAGAGCAAGGGAAACGCTACTCCACGAAGATGGGAAAACATTCCTTTTTATTGCACACAATCACGCTGGCAGCCCCAGTTCGAATCAGTTCCTTTTCCTTGACGCGTTTCGCTGCACCTGCAGCTTATTCCTAAGGGGAAGGGGACACAGGCAAGATCCGGTTAGTATTTAAAAGTTTACATTTTACCCATATTGCATCTGCTTCCAATAAAGATGTATGCTGGGATTTCAAGTCCAAAATAATCCCTTTCAATAGGGTCCGTTGTTTTTGCCCAACTTTTTTTCAGCCCCATTATTTTGCACAATTGTTTGTTGCCCTCCAGTGGGTTCCAAGGCTGCCCTCGTGATTTCAATCAGGCAAATCTTCGCGCTGACCGGCTATGATAAGACACAGCCTCACAGACCTGATTTCCAGTTTGCAGACGGTGCTTCTCCCGCGGCACGGAGTCTGCCGCATTAAATCATTCAAAGTTGCTCCAGAGCAAGGGAAACGCTACTCCACGAAGATGGGAAAACATTCCTTTTTATTGCACACAATCACGCTGGCAGCCCCAGTTCGAATCAGTTCCTTTTCCTTGACGCGTTTCGCTGCACCTGCAGCTTATTCCTAAGGGGAAGGGGACACAGACAAGATCCGGTTAGTATTTAAAAGTTTACATTTTACCCATATTGCATCTGCTTCCAATAAAGATGTATGCTGGGATTTCAAGTCCAAAATAATCCCTTTCAATAGGGTCCGTTGTTTTTGCCCAACATTTTTTCAGCCCCATTATTTTGCACAATTGTTTGTTGCCCTCCAGTGGGTTCCAAGGCTGCCCTCGTGATTTCAATCAGGCAAATCTTCGCGCTGACCGGCTATGATAAGACACAGCCTCACAGACCTGATTTCCAGTTTGCAGACGGTGCTCCTCCCGCGGCACGGAGCCTGCCGCATTAAATCATTCAAAGTTGCTCCAGAGCAAGGGAAACGCTACTCCACGAAGATGGGAAAACATTCCTTTTTATTGCACACAATCACGCTGGCAGCCCCAGTTCGAATCAGTTCCTTTTCCTTGACGCGTTTCGCTGCACCTGCAGCTTATTCCTAAGGGGAAGGGGACACAGGCAAGATCCGGTTAGTATTTAAAAGTTTACATTTTACCCATATTGCATCTGCTTCCAATAAAGATGTATGCTGGGATTTCAAGTCCAAAATAATCCCTTTCAATAGGGTCCGTTGTTTTTGCCCAACTTTTTTTCAGCCCCATTATTTTGCACAATTGTTTGTTGCCCTCCAGTGGGTTCCAAGGCTGCCCTCGTGATTTCAATCAGGCAAATCTTCGCGCTGACCGGCTATGATAAGACACAGCCTCACAGACCTGATTTCCAGTTTGTAGACGGTGCTTCTCCCGCGGCACGGAGCCTGCCGCATTAAATCATTCAAAGTTGCTCCAGAGCAAGGGAACTGCTACTCCACGAAGATGGGAAAACATTCCCTTTTATTGCACACAATCACGCTGGCAGCCCCAGTTTGAATCAGTTCCTTTTCCTTGACGCGTTTCGCTGCACCTGCAGCTTATTCCTAAGGGGAAGGGGACACAGGCAAGATCCGGTTAGTATTTAAAAGTTTACATTTTACCCATATTGCATCTGCTTCCAATAAAGATGTATGCTGGGATTTCAAGTCCAAAATAATCCCTTTCAATAGGGTCCGTTGTTTTTGCCCAACTTTTTTTCAGCCCCATTATTTTGCACAATTGTTTGTTGCCCTCCAGTGGGTTCCAAGGCTGCCCTCGTGATTTCAATCAGGCAAATCTTCGCGCTGACCGGCTATGATAAGACACAGCCTCACAGACCTGATTTCCAGTTTGCAGACGGTGCTTCTCCCGCGGCACGGAACCTGCCGCATTAAATCATTCAAAGTTGCTCCAGAGCAAGGGAACCGCTACTCCACGAAGATGGGAAAACATTCCTTTTTATTGCACACAATCACGCTGGCAGCCCCAGTTCGAATCAGTTCCTTTTCCTTGACGCGTTTCGCTGCACCTGCAGCTTATTCCTAAGGGGAAGGGGACACAGGCAAGATCCGGTTAGTATTTAAAAGTTTACATTTTACCCATATTGCATCTGCTTCCAATAAAGATGTATGCTGGGATTTCAAGTCCAAAATAATCCCTTTCAATAGGGTCAGTTGTTTTTGCCCAACTTTTTTTCAGCCCCATTATTTTGCACAATTGTTTGTTGCCCTCCAGTGGGTTCCAAGGCTGCCCTCGTGATTTCAATCAGGCAAATCTTCGCGCTGACCGGCTATGATAAGACACAGCCTCACAGACCTAATTTCCAGTTTGCAGACGGTGCTTCTCCCGCGGCACGGAGCCTGCCGCATTAAATCATTCAAAGTTGCTCCAGAGCAAGGGAAACGCTACTCCACGAAGATGGGAAAACATTCCTTTTTATTGCACACAATCACGCTGGCAGCCCCAGTTTGAATCAGTTCCTTTTCCTTGACGCGTTTCGCTGCACCTGCAGCTTATTCCTAAGGGGAAGGGGACACAGGCAAGATCCGGTTAGTATTTAAAAGTTTACATTTTACCCAGTAGTAGAGTAGCGTTTCCCTTGCTCTGGAGCAACTTTGAATGATTTAATGCGGCAGGCTCCGTGCCGCGGGAGAAGCACCATCTGCAAACTGGAAATCAGGTCTGTGAGGCTGTGTCTTATCATAGCCGGTCAGCGCGAAGATTTGCCTGATTGAAATCACGAGGGCAGCCTTGGAACCCACTGGAGGGCAACAAACAATTGTGCAAAATAATGGGGCTGAAAAAAAGTTGGGCAAAAACAACGGACCCTATTGAAAGGGATTATTTTGGACTTGAAATCCCAGCATACATCTTTATTGGAAGCAGATGCAATATGGGTAAAATGTAAACTTTTAAATACTAACCGGATCTTGCCTGTGTCCCCTTCCCCTTAGGAATAAGCTGCAGGTGCAGCGAAACGCGTCAAGGAAAAGGAACTGATTCGAACTGGGGCTGCCAGCGTGATTGTGTGCAATAAAAAGGAATGTTTTCCCATCTTCGTGGAGTAGCGTTTCCCTTGCTCTGGAGCAACTTTGAATGATTTAATGCGGCAGGCTCCGTGCCGCGGGAGAAGCACCGTCTGCAAACTGGAAATCAGGTCTGTGAGGCTGTGTCTTATCATAGCCGGTCAGCGCGAAGATTTGCCTGATTGAAATCACGAGGGCAGCCTTGGAACCCACTGGAGGGCAACAAACAATTGTGCAAAATAATGGGGCTGAAAAAAAGTTGGGCAAAAACAACGGACCCTATTGAAAGGGATTATTTTGGACTTGAAATCCCAGCATACATCTTTATTGGAAGCAGATGCAATATGGGTAAAATGTAAACTTTTAAATACTAACCGGATCTTGCCTGTGTCCCCTTCCCCTTAGGAATAAGCTGCAGGTGCAGCAAAACGCGTCAAGGAAAAGGAACTGATTCGAACTGGGGCTGCCAGCGTGATTGTGTGCAATAAAAAGGAATGTTTTCCCATCTTCGTGGAGTAGCGTTTCCCTTGCTCTGGAGCAACTTTGAATGATTTAATGCGGCAGGCTCCGTGCCGCGGGAGAAGCACCGTCTGCAAACTGGAAATCAGGTCTGTGAGGCTGTGTCTTATCATAGCCGGTCAGCGCGAAGATTTGCCTGATTGAAATCACGAGGGCAGCCTTGGAACCCACTGGAGGGCAACAAACAATTGTGCAAAATAATGGGGCTGAAAAAAAGTTGGGCAAAAACAACGGACCCTATTGAAAGGGATTATTTTGGACTTGAAATCCCAGCATACATCTTTATTGGAAGCAGATGCAATATGGGTAAAATGTAAACTTTTAAATACTAACCGGATCTTGCCTGTGTCCCCTTCCCCTTAGGAATAAGCTGCAGGTGCAGCGAAACGCGTCAAGGAAAAGGAACTGATTCGAACTGGGGCTGCCAGCGTGATTGTGTGCAATAAAAAGGAGTGTTTTCCCATCTTCGTGGAGTAGCGTTTCCCTTGCTCTGGAGCAACTTTGAATGATTTAATGCGGCAGGCTCCGTGCCGCGGGAGAAGCACCGTCTGCAAACTGGAAATCAGGTCTGTGAGGCTGTGTCTTATCATAGCCGGTCAGCGCGAAGATTTGCCTGATTGAAATCACGAGGGCAGCCTTGGAACCCACTGGAGGGCAATAAACAATTGTGCAAAATAATGGGGCTGAAAAAAAGTTGGGCAAAAACAACGGACCCTATTGAAAGGGATTATTTTGGACTTGAAATCCCAGCATACATCTTTATTGGAAGCAGATGCAATATGGGTAAAATGTAAACTTTTAAATACTAACCGGATCTTGCCTGTGTCCCCTTCCCCTTAGGAATAAGCTGCAGGTGCAGCGAAACGCGTCAAGGAAAAGGAACTGATTCGAACTGGGGCTGCCAGCGTGATTGTGTGCAATAAAAAGGAATGTTTTCCCATCTTCGTGGAGTAGCGTTTCCCTTGCTCTGGAGCAACTTTGAATTATATATATATATATATATATATATATATATCTTTAGCAGCTTGTATTGATCATTTAAACCACATTGACTCTGGAATAGACACATTCTGCCCAGAGATGAGGGTTGTAACCTTTGTGAGGCAGCACTCGTGCGACAGTACACAATGAGAAAATCTTCAGATCCATGTGAATATCAGTTTAAATTGTACAAAACATTAGAAAAATAGCTAGTAAAGTTTGTAGCACATTTAATGTAATTCCAGGGCTGCCTGGCAAGCACCATTAAGTTAGGGTCTTGCAATCAGCATTGAAGGTTAAGAGATTTGCAGGCCTTCTTGGGGGAACAGATGTCAACTGGGTTGAGACCTGGAAATTATACCTTTTATTTAGCTCACTTATTAAATTAGTTAAGCATGCATGTGAGCTGGGAGCCACCTCAGAACACTTTGAGTAGTACAGGATAGCAGATAAAGGTAGCAGGTAGAGAGCTCTAGAAGAAACAGGTAATACATTACACTCCAGGAAGGCCTCATTAAGTCTTCCTTAAGGTTGTGGAGACTGGCTAGGAGATTCCATAATGAGGACCCTTCTTAAATGAATGTTGGAATATATTTCCAATAAGTATGTAGTACATTAACATTGTTTGATCTTAATTGCATGCTTTTTTTTTATAGCTATAGCTTCAAGTTTTCATTTAATTTCACATTCATTTATACATTTTATGCGTTCTTCTTCAAAGCATTTCTGTTTTTTAATCTGATCTATCGTTGTATATTATGGGCTTGATCCACAAACGTAAACTTACACCTTTGTGTAAGTTTACTTTTAGTTTTACTAATATTGAAAGAAAAAAGTAGGCCTGTCCTCTCTTTTTATGTCCAGAGTCTCTTCAGTCATAAAATCAGACCTTATGTCTTCATCATTAACGATCTGACTTAACTTGTCTCCGAGTTAGGCAACAATTTATATTTGACTATTTTGAGTAAGGGTCTCTCTCTAGCTCTCACTTTACTGTGATGGGGTGTGAATTCTGGAGTCTCAAACATCAGTTGTAATCGTATAACCCTGCCACTGGTGATACTGACCTGTGTTTGTAGACGTGGAGTGAGTCCTAGGAGCAATCATTTATTCATTTCCTTAAACAGTGAAAACCAAGTGGACTCCAAAAGAAAAAGTCAAAGAGAATTTTAGTGAGTTAAAAGGATTTATTAAATAATCACTTAAATACTAGTCATTAATTCATAAAGTCTTTAGATTCTAAGCATCATTATTACAAGTTTAAATGATCTAAAAGCTGATATTTCAATATAAGGAAAGATAGAACTTGAATAAGAATTAGGCAAGTAATAGAAAATGTGCAACATGTGTGTTTCATAAAGGAAACCCTTAATCTAAATTAAGCAGTTACGGGTTGATAAAGGGAATTCGGTAAAGCAAGTAGAATAAGGTGTCAGTTTCAGAAAACCCAAAAAAGTTCTCTGATGAGAGAACATAAATGCTTAGGCAATAAGCCTTTGCACTCGGAAAAAGGAGATCAGCAGAGGTGAAAAATGTCTTCTCAGTTCGAAGTCAGCAAGTACCTCCTAAGATATCCTCTTTAGTCTAAGGCACACACACTAATATTATTATATTGCAACATTACAGCTAGTGCTCACTCTCTGGATCCAATCATATTACTTCGGATTATCAATGGTTGGGGGGTTTCTGTGGGGAACCAGTAGGAGACGGGTGGCACTAAAGACGATGATGCACCCGAGAGCTGAAGGAGGACTGGCAGTGCCGGACTTCGAGTTTTATTATTTAGCGGCCAGTTGCAGTGGCTTACTCAAGCGGTGGCATTAGAGTTTAGGGCCCCTGGTGGAATTGAGGGATGCTGGATACCGTGGCATGTATTGTCTTTCATAGTACTTCGTCAGAGGCTTTGCCTTGGTGCGCTTACTACTGAAGAGAGGACGTTAAGGTTAGGTTGGAACCGGAGTCAGCATGGGGCGGGAGCTGCTCGCCCCTATGCTCCGGAGATACCGCTGGGTATGTGTGCAGCCCTCCCACACGGGGGAGACTGGACAGCGCTGGCGGAGTTGGAGGCGTTGGGAGTACAAATGCTGGGGGACTTGTATGAAGATGGAGCCCTATTACCATATCAGGTCTTGCAAGATAGGTATGGTCTCCCTCGGGGCGATTATCTATTACACTCCGCCCTGGTGACGGCAGTGCAGAAGCATTGGGGAGAGGGCCTCTGAACCACAGACAAACACAGTGTGCTAATAAGTAGTGATGGCAGCAGGGACCTTCAAGGCGGTAACATGTTTATATCGGCGCATGGTAGGAAAGAGGACGGAGCCACTAGGGGACCTGCAAAGGAAGTGGGAGGCAGACCGGGGCAAAGAGATTCCTGAGACGGCATGGGCACACATAGTTAGGAGAGCATGGAAGAGCACCAGAAATGCCAGATTTCAATCGGTACACTTTTTTATATTACACAAGGCTTATCTTACTCCTGCTAAGATTAAGAAGTACTTTAGAGCGGATATGGCCCCATGTCTGCGCTGTACATTGGAGGGGGCGTAGTTTCAGCACATGATGTGGAGCTGCCCACAACTCGGAACATTCTGGGAAGAGGTAGTAGACCTACTATGCGATGTTACAGACCGCCGAATACCAGCTGACATGGGCATGTGTTTGCTAAATTGGTTCCCGCACACTCCTAAAACAAAGGTAACAAGCAAATTCCTAGACCTGGGGTTGCTGTTAGCAAAGAGGGATATTACAGCTCACTGGAAGTCGAGGGGAGGGCCCAGCTTTCTGAGGTGGAAGGCTGAGTTAGTTAAATGGGCAGCGAGCAAAAGTACGGTTCGACTCCAGCAGGCTAGGTGCACAGATTACGAGAAGGCGCTGGAAGCTGCGAGGGCATGGGAGGCCTTGCTTCAGGCCCTCCGGGATCAGGAGGCGGAGGCAGAAGCTACACAGCCTTAAAGGTGTAAATGTGACCGCTCAGAGATATAGGCATAGTGGAAACCCCCGGTGCAGACATGTTAGAGTCCCATTACGGCAAAATATATACAGGTTAGGACATACGATATTGGTGTTATTATGCATGGAGTTGACGAGAAGGGATTGCTCCAGACTGTATGGAAGCTTGATGATTGAGGCACACCGGGGGCGGCGGGTGGGATGGGAGAAGGGTGGGTAATATGTTAATCGTTATTTTAGTTAGTTTGGTGGACAATTATGTACTGCTGAATATTAAGGCTCAGCATCCTGTCAGAGCGTTGCAAGCTGTAAGGGAATGGACTTATTGCGAGATTATCCAAAATGCGTGCATGAGAAATGTATGGAATTGTATTGATAAACATGCTCTGAGGATTAAGTGTAAAAGCACAGCTGCAATGCACGTAACTAAGTACATATACTACTGTAATTATCGAATGTAGATGTATGTGTGTTGAAAAAAGCAATAAAAAATAATTAAAAAATAAAATAATAATCATATTACTTCAGACTCTGGGAGCATGTTAACTCCCTTCTTTTTCAGGCCAACACATTGATACATGCATGGCTTTGTCCTTCAATTGTTGCACAGGACAGACAGTTAGGTACAGTCAGCCCTTCCCACAAGTTGCTCTCCCATCCTGGCATCTTCTCCTTCTTTTGATGAGAACCTCACTATCAGTAATGTAATACCTAACAGTTAACTATTCACTAGCTATAAATAAGCATCTGGGAAAACAGCATATGGAAAAACACATAACGTAAAATACAAACAAGAATAAAATGTGCAGGCCTCTCAGACATAAACTTGTAAAGGTCGACATTCAGAATGGCAATAGAATTGAAGCTATCTTTAAGCTACATAGCATGTTAACTCGGGTGCTGCTCATAATGCCTAAATGGTGTCCCCTATGTGGAATTTGAACATTTGTATCTAAAATTAACCTCAAAATAATATAGAAATGTGTTTTAAGGTTAACATAGAAAATGAATATAAAAATAGCGGTTAGAAAATGTGCTTTTATTAAACATGCAAAAAGTGAAAATGCTGCTTATTTCTGCAGAAAGCTTCCATTTCCCATTTCTTGCTGCGAGTTATTCCTTCTACCTATTTAACCAGGTGCTACTGCAGCTATTAGGGAACTCAGCTGAGTTTCCAGAATTAATCTTGGTGCTCAAATACAAATTTAAATTGAAGAAATTAAAAACAAACAGGAACAGTTGGTTTAATTATACACTGTGGCCAGTAGGACAGACAACAGAATCAGGGTCTGAAGACTGTCTCGAAGCACATTGGTTTCTGCTGTCTTTTTATACATTACATGAAGCATCATAAAACAATGTGTTCATTCTTTTGAAAACAGAAATCTGGGGATAGTCACAAGCCATAAACTTGGTCATTTGCTAAGAAGCACAGGTGGTTCTTGACCTTGTGAATCACTGCTCTATTGCCATCTTGGAAGGGCAGTTTTCATTTAATTATATGTGCTTTTAGCTTTTGTTCACAGTTTTTTAAATTTCATTTTAAGCTTACAGTGGCTATACTCCAGAAGGGAGCTTGCGTGGCATAGCAGGGGTAACTGAACCCCAGTTCCCTTTTTCTTTTGGCCTCTCCTTTTCTGCTTGCCACTTACGCCTGAAGTGCCTTTGGTCATGCCCCCTTCATGCCTCCCTCACACCCCCGTATGCTGGGCTGCAAAGCCGGCATCGGAGCACGTCCGCACAGCCTCCTGAGTTTGTCACAAAAAACATCAACGTCCACTTTGCTTTCCTTGTAGAGGAGTAGAGTGCTCCTTCTGGGAGGTGTCTGGCTCCTTAATCACTGCACTACTGCCTTCTTGGAAGAGCTGTTTTATTTTAGTTTTAATTTTTCACTATTGTTTGAATTTCATTTTAAGTTTACAGTAGCTATGCTCTATAAGGAAGCTTGTGTTGAAAAGCAGGAGTAGCTGAACCCCAGTTAAATTTTTCTTTTGACCTCACCTTTTCTGCCTGCTACTAACATCTGAAGCACCTTTGGTCAATCCCCCTTCATGCCTTCCTCACACCCTCGCATGCTGGGCTACAGAGCCAGCTTGGGAGCGCGTCTGCACAGCCTCCTGAGGTTGTCATGGAAAATTATGGCATCCACTTTGCTTTCCTTGTAGGACGCTAGAGTGCTCCTTCTGGGAGGTACCTCACTCCTGAATCACCACACTACTGCCATCTTGAAAGGGAATTTTTATTTTAATTTTATGTGTTTTAGCATTGTCACTATTGTTTTTAATTTTATTTTTAGTTTACAGCAGCTATGCTCCATAAGGGAGCTTGTCTGGCATAGCGGGGGTAGCTGAACCTCAATTAACTCTTTCTTTTGGACTCACCTTTTTTGCTTGTCTCTCATTCCTGAAGTGACTTTTGCCACGCCCCCTTCATGCCTCCCTCACACCCATGGATGATGGCCTACAAAGCAAGCTTAGGAGAGCATGCAAGCAGCGGACACGCTCAACGGGTGTGCCACTGCTGCACCGTAGGCACACTAAAGACAAGCCTGTCTGTGGCTGTTCGTACTCGGAACGTGCTCAGTGCCAGCCTGTCTGCCAGTTTTGAACAAGATTCTGCGAGTTTGGTTCAATACTCTCTGAATACTCTACTCCACCTTAGAGGTAAGTACAGCTCTGAAGCACTGCTCAATCCTCAGCGCTGTGACCTTCAACTGACTTGCTTCATATGCAATTTTTCGTTAACTAACTTCTCAATCAAACCCCCATGTATACTCAATAGTAAAGTGGCCAAAAATAATAGGCCTAGGTACCCATGCATATTAATCAATGCTAAATCCCTTATCAAATACTCCATACATTTTCATCTGTTCATGGAATCCATTACCTTGTTATGGCTTTTATCACAGAAACCTGAGCTAAGGTCTTCTCAGATCGAGAATTACAGGTAGCTGTACCTACAGGATTTAAGATCTTTAGGCTTGACCATGCTTGTAAAAGTGGTGACAGACTGGCGACAATTCTTAGACATCAGTTCAAAACCTCTGTCAAGGTCCTCTTTGAACCGCAAGAATGCGAAGCACATGCCTTTAAAATTGAATATAACGGCAACCACTGCTTTAATTATGTTTAACTTGACAGCCCTCCCGGGCCTAGATGGGTGTTAACCGAGACGATCGTCCATCTGGTGGAATTAAAAGTTAACTTTCCGGATTTCACCATTTTTGGTAATTTCAATAATTACTTAGTAAATCTTTCAGATAAGGACTCTTCTAATCTCTTAGACCTAATGTCAAGTACAGGCTTAACTCGATTACTCCATGGCTCCACACATGTGGCTGGCCACCTTCTTGACAGAATTTTTACGGACAAACACAACTTTTCAGGCTGACCTCTCTTCCTCTGGTTAGTTGGATCACTGGGTGATTATGTTCAAGATCAGAGTTACCTCTAATAAACTTCTTCTGAACTAAATTTACGCCAACCCTGGCACAAAATCAATGCCAAACAGTTAACTCTAAAACTTAGTCAGACTGCCCCATGATCTCTGAGGATCTCGATCTAGCCACTAATAATGCCCATCATTGGCAAGGAGCAGCACAAATTGTAAATCACCCTCCTCTGTGCCCTGGTTTAATGAGAACATCAGACTTGAAAAACAAAAATGTCACTGATTAGAAAGAAAATGGAGACTAGATTTTAAGCTAAGAGACAAAGAACTATAAAAGGCATATATACAGCTCTAACCAAAAATAATTCATGTAAAAGAATCTAAATACTTTATTGCCAAAATATAAGTCTCTAAAACCTCTTCCAGGAAATTGTTTACCACTGTAAAAAATACTGTCTTATCTACCTGCAGAGAAAAACTTAGCAACTAGCCAACAGTTCTGTGACACCCTGGCAGTTGCATTTCAGGCTAAGGTTAAAATAATATACGACTCCTTCTCCATCTCTAGCACTACAGGCTATCACATAACTAACCATGCAAAAGGAATCAGCTCTCTCTTTATGGGGAGTTCGACCTTTTCATAGTTATCATTTTTTTTGCTCCAAACTTTTTACTTTTCCAACAAGAGCTCTTTATGGATTCTTGCTGGAATACGTTAGGTCCTTTAGATTAGGATAGGGACTGATTCCTTTATGGATCATGCTGTTATTTTCTATACTTGTTCTAACAAAATTTTCACTATATTTCTGTAAATGATTTTATTTGACTGATCTGAATAAAAAAAAAGACAAAAATACAGACTAATCTCTTGAAGAAAAAATAAACTTTTGAAACTTCACCAAATCTCTCCTTATTGACTAAACATCGAATCCTGAAGACGATGTTCATTTTAAAGATGTTTTTGAATGATGCTCCATTTAATACGGTGGCAAAGGTTTATCGTCCCAAAAAGGCGTGGAAATTGGAGGTTCGCTTAGGAAAATTAAAGTGGAGCTACTAACAAAATCTTTGAGATTGCCGCGCTTGCACCTACCACAAAATATATGATTAGTATCCACATGTCATTTAATGACGTAATCTCATTTTATTAATAAATGTGTTTAATTATGCAAATGTAATATTGCACTTTCCATTGTTTACTGGTTTCTCTACTGCGATTTCATCGGTGGTTACTTGTTAATTGTGTTAGTCTCAGTAATTGTACTCGATTTCTTTATTTGTTTAGTTATTCACAAGGCCATTAGGTCACACCATGCTTGTGCAAATTCAGAATTCCTAGACTTTCTCTTTATTTGCATATGTTGAAGTGTGCTTTTACAGTTGGCCTGTTTTATTGTTTTTCATTGCCATTTCGTGGTTTTAGGCGTCTATTGCCATCCAGTTCATGGCTACTTCTCTTTCAGCCAGTATTAAAGCTCAATCTTGTTTCTGGGGCACTGAAATAGTAGTAGAAGGCAATTCTCTGGGGAGTGAAGATCTGTGTATGTGATAAATTGTATTGCCATATTATTTATGTCCATATAGCAAAAAGGTTGCGGTTGGCTAACATCAGACTCCAGGTGTGTGAATGAAACCTGGAGCCCTAGTATAGAAAGCTTTTTGAACCAGGCACAATGTTTTAAACTGGGAGCTACCATTCTTCTTTGTTAAAGTTGGGGATAGGCCCAATGTATCTTGCTATAATGGAGCCACTAAGCCACCTTAGGCCTCGAAAAGCAAACTTTGCAATTGCAACCAACTGTTTCAAGACGTCAGTCATCTACCCCTGTCTCTATTAGCTGCCTGTCCATCACAAAGCAAAACAGTCCCTCCTAAAGGATTTCGGAATAGTCTTATGATTCACAACAATACATAGTTGTCTTATAAATAACCTCCACTTTCAAGAAGTCTCTTCAACTGCTACAGACATTACACAGTCATCTGTATTGATCTATACAACTGTGCAGGTTTTGAAACACTCTGAAATGAAGATTGCCCCTCAATGAGGATGAGAAAAGGATGGGAGAGGATGTGACTTTATGGCAAGAGCTGAAACCGGGGAACAAGGTTTGAGTCTTGGCGTCGGCACAACATCATGTGATCTGGGGAAAATCCATGAATCTCCTTGTGCCTAAAACAAGAAATGAATGTGACCTTGTATAACATATCTGGTACTCACGTAAAGCGCTCCAATAACTTCTGGTTGAGTTTGCGCTATATAAAATCTCAAAAAAGAAAGAGAGAAACCCTAAACACATAGTGTGTTTTGGTTTGAATATAGGTTCTTCTTATAGCTGGACTGTCATCATGGGACTGATCCCATATTGAGACCATATCATTTTCATGATTTTTTAAAATCACAAAAGGTTTTTTAGATTATGTTTACTTTTCAACAAACTACTAGTAACGTTCCTGGAAGAAAACCCATACTAAATGTTCCTCTAGGAATCATCTGGGAGTTCTCCTCCAATTTCTTCCCTGTTGTGTGTCCAGTCCTTTGCAGTAGTGGATTGCAAGCACATCTTCCCAAAAGGCGTTATTGAATGTACTCAGCTGAGCTCAGACACAATGCATTTACTGACCTTAAAGTAGTTTAAGGGTTCTGAAGAATAAAAATACAACTTCAGAAGTGGCCTTTTCAGCCCTAATTGCTTAAACATTGTAGATTCTGTTTTAATAACTTTTACTATGAAACTGAATCAAGATTTAACAGATTATACACATTGGTAAAATGGTCTGCAGCCCAAGCTGTAGAATATAATTGGTAACCTAAAATGTTAATCTATTTTTTAACTGTATGAAGGAATAATATTTGATTATTTCTAACACTCATATTTGCACTCTATAAAACTGGGAAGCATTCCTGTGGACATACAACTGATTTAGTAGACTGGCAATAAAAACATTTCTGCACCTTCCCAGGCACTCTATAAATCCTCCAAGGGAGTCTAAAGAACAGCACTCTGCCATCTACTGGGAACATCACTCAATGCCTGGAAAGACCACCATAGAGCAGGGTAATCCCAGGATGTACAAAAATGCATCTTATAAGGAGCATACCACCACAATAGTAATCTAAGCTGCATCACAATTTTTTTCTCCGGCCTCAGCTTTCTGACAACACATGGAGGCAAAACCTATTTACACGAGGAAAGCAAGCAAAGGCCACTGCCACTGAAATTCAGCTCTCAAACTGGCACCTGTCATTAATGACCAGGCCTGTTTCCAGTCAACTGCAGGCAAATGCTTAGCTGGGGTACTGGGATAGGTGTTATTTTCAACCTATGGGCTGATAAGAAGTCACTGTTTGATATGTGCTTTGTTTAATAATACAGTGTACCAGAACGAATAGTTTCTTACCTGTCGGTGTAGTTTTGCAGCTTGAAGATCTTTCTGGATTCACTATGCTGTGCATTATTCCGCGGTCTAGTTGTTGGGTCCGGAATCATAGTATTTTCTTTTCTTTTTTTTTTTTTTCTTAGCCCAGGTGGGCGTCGACGTCCCACCTTTTGGTGTCCTTCCTGTGACGTTGGCACGCTTCCTGCGGAAGCTCCCACCCTTGGACGCCATCTTCGGATTCTTTTTTTCTCGTTTGTGTTCTGTTTCCGAATTTTATGGCAATGTTCCAGTAAGTGATTTACCGCTTTATCCTTCAAGGTGTCTGTTTCAGTATTGTCCCTGTTTTTACCCCCTCTTTCTCCAGCCTCATCTTTCTGGCGGAGGTGGGTGGGTTCGCTAGTGAATCAAGAAAGATCTTCAAGCTGCAAAACTACACCGACAGGTAAGAAACTATTCGTTTTGCAGCGTGAATCTTTCTGGATTCACTATGCTGTGCATAGACTTTGTAGCAGTTTGTTATATTTGTGGCGGCTGGGTGGAAGATGAGCTTTTGTTGTTGAATATCTGTTGAAGCACCTTCTGTCCTACTTGTGCTTCTTTGTTCATTTGTATATCCACACAGTAGTGATTTGTGAACGTGTGCACTGAAGCCCATGTTGCCGCCAGGCATATATCCTGAATGGGTGTGTTAGCCAGGAAGGCTATCCTTGCTCCCTTTTTCCTGGTAGAATGGGCCCGTGGCCCCTCTGCTAGTTCTTGCGCTGCTTGTTACTGGCAGAACTGTATAGTTTGAGTGATCCATCGTGCAATGGTTCCCTTAGTAACTGGTATTCCCAAGAAACTGTCTGCGAAGGACACAAAGAACTGTTTTGTTTTCCTGTGTTCCTTAGTGTTCTATGTAGTGCATGACTGCCCTTCTGGCGTCCAGAGTGTGCAGTGCCCTTTCGGCGTTTGTCGTTGGTTTCTGGAAGAAACTTGGTATTTGTATCGTCTGGTTGATGTGGAACCTTGACACCACCTTTGGCATAAAGTGTGGGTCCGTTCTCATCACCACCCTATCATTGTGAATTTGGATGTAGGGTTCTTGTAGCTTTAATACCTGTAGTTCGCTCACCCTGCGCAGCTGTGAGGTTTCTTTTCAATATAACTAATAATAATTTATTTTATATATATATATATATATATAGCACTTCATACAGTCTGAGGTTTTGCCTATCAAGGTATTGACAGTCTTGCAAGCCAGCCTGGCTGCATGAAGCGCCCTTGGCAAGCCCATAGTAAGCCCATGATACCCTGCCAAGTTTTTCGAAAAAGATGTGAAAACCTCTGTAACCATCACTGCAGACTAACGATGTCTGCCAGAAACATTGACACCACATGTAGTTGAACATTTTTGGGAATGGTATCTCTGCCTGGGAAGCATATTCCTATGAGCACCAGCAAATGCTTCTTTTGTGATGACTCTTCGAGTCCTGAAAATGGTAGCCACTAAGCTCCACCCAGTGTGGTGAGAACATAGGCCTATCACCATCGCCTTGCCTTGTATTTTGAAAAACGTGTCCAGAGACCTATTGTGGGCTCCCCTCACTCTGACTGGCTGAGTGGAAAAAGCACATCCTCAGACTTTACAAATCAAATTCCCACAACCAGGTTTCTCCAGATCAGTGTTCGTTCTAAAAGGGCAAATTTGAGTAGGACTTGCTGAAAATTTCAGCTACACAGATCTCCGCTTTCATAAACTCAGCTAGATTATCTGCAGCGATGGGCCCGGACAATATTCCAATCAAAGTCCTACAAAAAAATACTGATTACTGGAGTAAATTTCTAGCCCCACTCTTCCAAAACTGTTTTGAGTGTGGGAAAATACCAAAATCTTGGAGGGGGAACATAGTGGTTCCTCTCCTAAAAAGAGGCTCAAGATCGAATCCATCCAACTATAGACACATAGCCCTCCTTGATGCCACCGGGAAGCTCTTCGCAGCTTGTGTTTTGGAGCATCTAAAGGACTGGGCTTTCTCGAATTATGTGATTCCCATGACACAGGCCGGCTTTCGCCTAAAAAACCCAACTTTGGATTACATTGCCGTTCCTCAGACTGTCCTTGATAAATATGTTATGTTAAACTCACAAATATTATACTGTGCTTTTATCGATTTTTCAACCTCTTTCGATAGCGTGGACAGACCTGCATTATGGAGAAAACTAGAGTGTTTAGAGATCCCTACAGACCTTCCAACAGTAATAATCTCCCTGCACACGGAAACATGGTGTAGAGTTCAAATGGGGGGAGAAAAGGGCTTAACCAATCCAATCCCTACAATGAATGGCTAGAAACAGGGATGCCTACTAGCCCCCGTGTTATTTACCATTTCCCTAAGTGACCTACCGGGTCGCTTATCCCAAATTAGGAACTCTCCTCCAAAATTAGCACAGCTCGATATCCATTGCTTAATGTACGCTGACGATATTGCCATATTTGATCGTACCCCAATTGGTTTGCAAAGAAATTTAAATTAACTAAACCAGTACACAAAAGAAAACTTCTTGGTCCCAAACATATCTAAAACCAAAATTTTACCTTTAAGTGGAAGAAGGAAATCTCTACCTTTCACATGGTCATTGGGAGGTAACCCAATTGAGACAGTAAAAGAAAATGTCTACTTGGGCCGTATCATTACACATAACTTACAAGACACTCCCCATCTCCAACATCTAGGGCGAAAGGCAGATTCCCATGTCGAGCACTACAGAGATTTTATCGCTCAACGGGCAATAGACATTTCAAATCTTTGCTGGAGGTTTACGGCATGAAAATCTCATCGATTTTATCTTATGGCATGGAACATACACAAATTAAAACATGGCAATCAATAAAGGTAAAGGACGGGATTATCCTTCGGAATCTGTTAAAAGTATCCCAATCAGTCACCATACAAGCTTTACGGCTTGAGCTCTCTCTAATGAGCATATTTGTTAGAGTCGTCTGCAATATTATAAGGTGGGCCTACAATCTCTTTCCTGCTGCTCCAGACACATTAAGATATATATTGAAATTGGAGATTTTAAGAGTCAAAGCGTCTCGGTACATCTTCAATAGGAAAATTTTCAAAGCCCTTGAGGTGTCACAATGCACTGTCGCACTTTTGCAGGCCTGGTCTCCAGCGCACCTGAAGCTCTTTTAAAACATATGACGCCGAGAATAAGCTATGAAATAGACAAGCAAGCATTGGCATTGCCAATAGGTCTCGCTTGTGGGACCTTAGAAGTATTTAGTTTTGCAGCACAATATCCGATTATGCAACAAGGATATTGTGTTGCAAAACTAAATACTTATAAGGTCCCACAAGCGAGACCTATTGGCAATGCCAATGCTTGTTGTTCAATGCAGTTGAGGAAGTGTGGGGTTGTGTGCCACTCTTCCTCCTTAAAGAGCATGTGAATGTCTTTTCAAAGAGCCCCCAGAGCGACCCTCTTTGAAGGGTCGCTTGAAAGGCGATGAAATGTACACTATACTTCCTATGTAAAACTTGAGTTCATTGGTTGTTGGATTAAAACCGTTTACCTCAATGTTTGTCAGAGGAATCCCTCTATGTGCAGGTGTTGTTCGGTACGGGGGCATGGCCCCTGGTTACAGAAGTAGTCAGAAGGCGTCTGTTTACTTCCCACACTGGTACTTTCAGTCTTAGAATAGGGAAGGGACCGCTCACCATTCCTGAGGCACGATAAGTCAGCCACGCTCGTTCCCTGCCTCATCGTTCACATTCCTCTGACGATGGAGTTACTGCTGAATTTTATTGCGTAGTAACCTATATTTCATATGTAGCGCGCCTGGGCCTTTCCTATTCACGGCTTGACGTACGCGGCATAAAGTGCATTAGTCCCTGCGCATCAGTGAGATTAGCCCAAAGCCGTGGAACAAAGTAAAGTGAAATGCACCACGTGTCGAGTCTTCAGTGAAATAAATGGGCGGCCTTTGTAACTTTCACTTACTTTTATCGCGTTCTTTCTTGCAGTAATTGATTATGTGAGACGAGGGAGTCAGAGACTGTCGATCTGCAAGTGGGCATCCTCTGAGCTGTTGGAGGGAGGCGCGAGAGAGGAAAGATCGGAAGAGTGCTTGTTTGCGTGCCACAATAAGGGGCTCATTTCAGGATCGAATACTGTGACCGTTCCTTAAGTAAAAATGCTGATTTAGACCCTTTTTTTTTAGTTTTGAAATTGGGAGCATGGGTATAACCTGGACAGTAGCAGACCTACCAATTTACAGCAGTATGCACGAGGGAGTCAGAGACTGTCGATCTGCAAGTGGGCATCCTCTGAGCTGTTGGAGGGAGGCGCGAAAGAGGAAAGATCGGAAGAGTGCTTGTTTGCATGCCACAATAAGGGGCTCATTTCAGGATCGAATACTGTGACCGTTCCTTAAGTAAAAATGCTGATTTAGGCCCTTTTTTTTTAGTTTTGAAATTGGGAGCATGGGTATAACCTGGACAGTAGCAGACCTACCAATTTACAGCAGTATGCCCCAAATAACTAGAAATGCCACTGAAATAGAAACCCTGCCAGTACAAGTCAAAACAATATAGTGCCCCTCGTGTTCACGCAGCTCAAGCTGAAGGAGGAGGGGGTGCGAGGGATGAGAGAACACGGCCTGGGGGAAGCTGGCTGGGGAGGGGGAGGAGAAATACAAGGAAGGCTGTGTAATTAGGGGAGGAGAAGCCGAGAAGCCGCAGAGCGCACGCTGGGCGAAGCCCTTTGATGTGCTGTGCGGCAAATGGGAGGGAGGCTGATGCGCGTTCATGTTGAACACGTGGTTCACATGAACTTCATGAAAACGCCAGGCAAAAAGCTGGTGGTTTCATGAAGATTTTGCCGACTTGAATTCTCGATGCGCATGCGCGCATCGATAGGTCGCGAGACCTAAAAATATTGTATCCAATTAAAGCATTACAAAACCTTTTCGGAAAACATAGCATTAAAAACCCCCCAATATTATCTACAGTTTCAGTTGGAGCACAGTGTAAGTCGCTGTATCCTTCTTTTGTGATTGGGTATTCGTCCTTTAAAAACATATTCCACCAGATGGAACGCCCAAATAATCCTCTAGGCAAATGTGACTTAAGCAATGGTTGACCACAAGATCTATACCATGTATTATTAATTTGTCCTAACCCGATATTGGTAGAGGCTCGGAATCTATATATAAAGCCAATCCATTTAAGACATAACACTATTTTAGCTCAAGATCTAATCATTGTGTGTAAGTCTCCCCCAAATTAATTTGTTTGTTATACCTTGTTTAAGTTTTTTAAGAGTTTCTTAAAGTTATTTTAAAGAAAAGGTGCACAAATTCAATAGTTTTAACTATTGTATAATGTTTGTGCGGACCACAAACTATTATTACTTGTCTTTTCTTATAAAGAGTTTTTTAAATGTTTTTAATAACATACTCAAACACTTTCTATTTTATGTACTCATATTTGTTGACCTCAGTTGAGGTCTGAATCACATAAAATGATGTGTCATTTGACTGGTTGCACAAAATCCCTGCATCACACTGGTCAGAGAATTAGCTGGATGAAAAACTCAGCATTGTGGATCACATCCCATTTGCATACAAGGGTCACATCCCACTCTTCATATGCAGTACTCCACCCTCCACCCTCCTGGGCCTGAAACTGTTACCTTTGTGATGCTAGCATTTATGAACCATGGGGTATTCATGTTTGAAGCCCTCTGGAGACCTTATCCTTATACCAGAAGAGGGCCCTCGTTCTCCAGAACAATTTATCAATCATTTAAATGTCTAGGCTGCAAAAAAATGGTTCAAGGGATATAGGTTTATTAAATTTTAGTTGACCACCAGGTCATTTAGCTGGACTGAACCCCCGCTCCTAAATAGGCCCCTTGAGAGGGAATGCTTTGAACTTGACCAGGAGCCACGTAATAGCTGTACCAGAAGCAAAAGTAACCTGGGGCACCCATACATTCCTTTAAGGTTTGTAATAACTGTATTCCAAGTGTGAAATCAACGTGAATGTAAACAGGAACCATTATAAAGAGTGAAGTATTTTGATGAGGTAATCACCAGCTGGTCCCCTAAAAGGTTAGAATCTCTTCAAGGCATCACAAGGCAACCTCCACCGACTCCTCCTACCCTTTGCACTTTGGATAGCTCCAAACCTATTCATGTTCCGGAAACATCACAGGATCATACTGGCGAATATGTCCTCTGGAAGGGAATTCAGAACAGTACATTTTGTGCAAAGTGAGTTGTGAAATGCACAGTGGACGCAAACCACATAATGATCAAGAACCTTAGAACTGAGAGCTGTAGTCGTTTAAATTATTTCTTCTACTTTTTATTGTGTGACAATGTTAAGATGTTTGAGTACTATAAAAGCAGAAATTCATTTTGCGAGTGATGCCCCAGGCTAGATATTCCATCTTACTTGTGCTTGAATTAAGAAGTTATCATCTACTATTTCTCAATCTTCCCATCACCTTGCAAGAGCTAGACGTTGAATCAAAGTCTATGTACAGCCTAAGCTTTAGGTCACAGACCCAGACTTAATACCATGGTCAGTTGGTAACACATGCAATCTCACTTTATAATTGCTACTTGGTCCTTACTTCAAGGATCTAAAAAAAAGTCTGACAGATGCACGCAACCACAATAAGCTTTGTTTGAACAAGATACTTTGTGAAATTCGAGGTTTTCAAGAGAAGGGCAGCAGGTGATTTTCTGTCTGAAATCAGGGCAAGGCATTAAGAACATCATTAGGCTGAAAGTAAGTTGAGCCTCAACATTCAGTGTCCAGATATGCTAAATGCTGGTAGACTGAGAAAGAAAAGACATGATATAAATTCTCTTTACAAAAGCTTTTATAACAATATACACAGCTGAAAAAAACACAACTAAGTGCCTTAACAAACATGTTTTAAAAAATCAGACATCAATATTCGTGTGCTTGTTGTTTTTTTAATTAAATAAGTCAAGTAAACTTTTAAAGGCATCTCAAGGTTCACAGTTCACGTCTATGCACCTTACATTCTGTGACGAAACAAAATGTGGACAAACAAATTAACAGCATTACAGCAAAACTAATTTTCTTCTGCAAACATTTAACAATCATGAAAACAGAGATTGAGCGGGACATATGCCCGACCTACCGAGTTCTTTTACCAGGGGCTCATAAAAGGAACATAAATCAAGGACGTAAATCGGGTTCAGATTGATGGCAGACATCATTAGCGACATCAAGGAGGCTTAACAATCAAGCCCAAAATAACCCATAGAAGACATTTCCTATTGAATTGTTTGCATCTTAATTTGTCTATTAGTTTTTCAATATGTCAAACAAAAACTAGGATTATTGAAGTTCTGACAAATAATGAAAGATTTGTAACTATTGCTATTCACCAGAACACAATATTTTTCAATTACTTTGCTCCCCAAAATGACCTTTTCAGAGCCATCCCATGTCATAGCCTCCCATTCAATTGTCCCCAAAACAAAAAATCTGAAATGTTAGCATTGCTTTATGCTGTCCAAGTAGCCTTTGCTTAACATACTAACAAACTAGTAACAAGTTTCATAGCTCTCATCCTTCCCAGCTGCACAAGTAAATTGATGCTTTGAAGACAGTCTTTATTTTATTTGTCCACAATTCTAAAGACAGGTTGGCTTGAGTTATTTTCAGTTCAAGGAGCGATATCCAGCCACGTTTCCATGTTAAGCACACATCATTGTACATAGTGTTAGAATGGGTGACCATCTAGCAAATCACACTGTACAACTTTAGCTATCTGCATGCTTACCATCTTTCCTGTAATGTTTCACTTTGAGCAAACACCTCCAGTTGATCCACAGGCCAGGGTTAAGTGTGAAATGTATGGTGATGCTTGGTGGGAAATCTTGTATAAAGAATGTGAATACATTTTCTGAGCTATCGCGTCACATAAATTATTTTTCCCTCCAATATAAATTGGAGGCAGTCATTAAATAAACTTCCAGTAGTAGGAGATCGAACAGTGACTGGATTCTGGTTACTAAAGGAAGAGGCACCTATATAGTTAATAGCGACTTCCTTAACGAAAAACAGATGTCAGCGTTCAAAAAAAAATCCTTGTTTGTCATTTCATTTATCTTGATCCGCTAATTAGACCACAAAATGATCACACAAGGATAGAAGAAATTATTTGTGTTGGTACTGTGGTAATGGAATCATATTCGTAATTACGGCATCACTCTGTGGCTTAGGACAAGACATTGTATCCACACAGATGGTACCAGATTAACCCTAAATAAATTGGAACACCCTCCGAAATATAAGGTGCATATCTGAATGCCATTGCTTATCAAAAAACTAGATTTGCTGCAACTTGACCTTACATGAGAGAATAACAACTGGATACACATGAAGCTGTGTCAAAGGAAAGCTCAGACTTCAAAATGTCCTTGCTAACATGAGTAGGAAAAGAGCTATGGATATTTGAAAAAACACACAGAAACTATGTTCCTTGACACCGAATCTAGTGCTCCATCAACTGCTACAATTCCCCCACCATTGCTCTTTGATTTTTTTTTGCATGTTTCCTTTTTGGTATAGCTCAGATTCCCTGCAAATAAAATACGCTTTTCTTTCTTCACTTTTCATAAAATAAATAAATAACTAAATTCACTTTGCAGTTAAAAATAATATCTCTCCATTCTGGCAACAAGTTTTAAAAACACCTTAATAGGTTAAACATAAAAATAAAAATATATTCATTTTCTTTAATTTATTTTTTAATTGTGTCCTTCCTATTAAAAAGCAAACAAATAAAAAACCGAATCCTTAAGAGATAAAAATCGTCCCGTTGCACACAGGAGTGCTGGTTGGTCCTCAAAGAACAATCAGAAGTTTGTGAGTTGTAGTTTATATGCGGCAGATAGAATGCCCTTTTTATCAGGGCACCCTCCGAATTAAAACAACCGCGGCTAACCTCTGTCCATTTGTAAATCCAGTGTCTGCAAGTTCAGCCTTTTACAGATCGTTGCCTTAGCAAGGACTGGCTGACATTTTGGCTTTTTTCAGTGAGCATGGTTTTTAACATGACACAAGCCCTTATTTTGCGAAATGAAAAATGCACCTCAACAAGAAACAGGTGCTAATAAACTATAGAGGGCATTTAGATCGTAGAAGGGCAACTGAACCCTAGTTCAATGGCAATTCACCTGCTTTGCAAAGCACACAATTCACCTAACTTATTTAGAGGTGTGGGGACCATTGATTGCTTATAGGGGGAACCTCTGCTGGTGGTCAATCAAAGGCTGTCTCTGGTCCACCACAAGGATCCCACATTTCCTACTATTTAGGGAAGTCCTTCTAATGTATATTTTTCCTGCTCTTTTTGCCAGTAGAAAAGAGCCAACTTGGTGGAGAGAGACCATTATTCCCTATTTTCCATTCAGCTTTTATAGTGCTCAGGGCTCCATCCAGAAATGTGAGTAAAAACTAGACACTATTAGACACTGTTAGTAGACAAGCTGTTTACATCAAGCATACCTTCTGTGTAGATCTATCATTGGATATTACTTATGCCTCTCACAGCACAAGCTACATGGTGCCGCAACTCATCAATACATTCATTTATGACCAGCCTATGAATAGCCGTAAAGGGTAACCAGAGTTAAGTATGAAACTTTCAAAGGTGCCCGCATCGCATTAAAATTGATACATCAATAATTAATGTAGTAATAGCGAATTGTTTGTAGACAGGTAATAAAAGATAAGGGTGTTTTTATTGTTTTTAATTTTCTCCAAGTTTTACACAACCTTGGGTCAGATGTACTAAGAACTGGTTGCAAAATATGGGTTGCAATTTGTGATTGGCATTTTTGCAATCAGTGTGGTAGTTTGTTAGATGACCTATGCCCTAATAGGTAGTTTGCAAATTACGTGATTCCTAGTGGATCGCAATTCGACTTACCTCATGCATTTTAATGAGGTAGGTCATAAATTACGACCCAATAGGAATTGCAGCCATCACAGGGATGGTGGCCTCCTAAGGTCACCAGAACCCCATGCATGTGATTGCCTTTTAATAATGCATTTTTTAAATGCAATTTGTTTTCCTTTAAGGAAAATGGGATGCATTTAGGGAAAAAATGAAAAGAGTAAGTTTCAATCTTTAACAGTAGGCCAATTGGACCACTTCCTACTTCTAAAAATGTTTTTGTCAACATTCAGGAACGGGGAGAGGCCCCTAGGAGACCCATTCCAGTTTGCAAATGGCTTGCCACCTTCTTTGGGCAGAGGGTAAAAAAATGTATGCTTTGCAACCAAAGATTATTGTTTTGCAGCCAAAATTCAGTTGTAAAACATCAATACATACCAATCTGATTCGGTATTTGGTCGGAAACTTAAACTGTGATTCAGTAATGTGTTAACGAAACACAGATAGTTTTGTACATAAGAAAAGGCTTTTTTATGATCAAAAACACCCCAGTTTAGCAACTCGGACCCTTAACGACCACAAACAAGCTTTGTACATCTAGCCCCTATACTTTTGCTGTGTCCATGATGCCATTCTCTATGGTAAATGTGTTATGTGAATGTCACAGTGACAAAGCAACATCTTTGATCAGTGAGTAATGAAAGAAAAAAGCTCAATAACTTAAATGTCATATTAGAAAGGATGTGTGATATAAATTACAGGCAACTACTATACATCATTTGAATTGATCACCAAATGAACAGTTTGTCTATGATAGTAGAAGACAAGAGGATACGCCCTCTATAAGTTGAAATACACCTGGCAAACTGTTACTATGCGTGTAAAATAACATCTTCAGACCTTCCAAGAGCCACCCCACAGACCTAAGTCAAGAGCATAAGGCTTTGCCATTAACATCATGGTGACTCAACAGTACCTGACATTTGGTTCATGTGGTATAAGATTTCGAATGTGGACACAGTCTGACAACGACCAGGTTAGACATCTTATGCAATAGGGTCAGGCATTACTTATATTAACAAGTGCAGCTGGCCAGTTGCCTAATGTAAAATGATGGGGGACCCCTGCAGAATGTGATAAGGGTACCCAGAGGCTCCCATATCCAACAGATATACATTGCATTGGGCTAAGTGGGGGCCCCCTTACTACTTGGGGGGTGAGCCTTAAAGGGTTGCAGGGGCTATAAGGGCCTGCTTTACACCCCTGCAGATGGCACAGACAGCTATTAAAAATATGGCAGGTGCTTGGATATTGTGCAGCTGAAAGTATTTTTAAAGTACTGGAAAATATGTTCCCCGAAGGATGGGCATTGCACACGGCTAACAGCGCACAGGAGTATGCTAATAGCATATGAAGTATACATAGGAATCTCAACTTGCATAGCCTTTGAACGTATTCCTTGTGATTTTGTGACGATTAAATAATTCATAATTCTCTGCAAGCCATAGGTTTAAATATATGATGCATAGTTTTGCCACTTTTTTGTACATTAAGGCCTACGTCACAAATGTTTTCCTGAACTATGGTTTTCTGGGTACAAACAGACTTTAGGTTATCTTTTTTACACTGAAGGGTGATGGTTGTGCTTTGAGTGGTAAAAAATAAGTGCAAATACTTATTGTTCACACTACTTGCTTGCTGCACGGACGTACATCTATTATCCCACAAAATGAATTAGACCTGCTTAGCTAAAGTAGAAATAAGCGCAAGCACAAAGAGCTTATCGGTGCCTGCATTTAGAAAGTACTTTGTGATGATCTAATATAGATGGTTTTCAAACACTGCCTTGCAGACATTGTGATCATTGCTAATTTAGGGGAAAGACTATCATGTACAACCACGCTTTACTGTCTACCAACCTCGGCATGACACTGACTGTTCCTATTATACACCGACATTTTTGTAAATATTTGTTTAATTTTGAGAAAAATCAATCGTAAAGTATATGTTTTTTCCTGAATACTGTCAGAGGTGTATACCCCTCTACAAATAGTGATGGGAGGTATACCACGCCCACAATAAATCTGTGATGCTTTGGCTTCATCCGCATTTTCTGTTTGGGCCTTTAGTTTCAGCCACTGTTTGAAATTTAGAATTTATCCACACACATATACAATAATTGGTGCTTTAATTCCATTCCAGACCCAATCTGACATTGCTTTCAGTTATTGAGGAGTTTTAGCATTACCTTCAATTGTTTTCTAGTTTTTTTTATCCCAGCACATGATTTGTAATCTAAGTGCTAGCTCAGTTCACAATAACCCCAAATTCTGTTAATGCTTAACCACACTCTGATTTGGTTAGCCAGGTTTAGTATCTGCAACAGTAGTCTATTGGGCCTAATCCCCACACACATTTCCATCTACAGGCTTTAAAATGTTATATCTAACCCATCCTGGGTGTTCAGGATTTCAGAATAAATCAGTACTACTCCAGGAAAGAGTGAGAGCCCTTATTCTCCAGTCACAGTGTTTTTACATCAAAGTATGGTTCGATTGCAACAACCGTGAGCTACTCATTGATAGGGATGCTGCCCCATCCACCCTAAAGTGGCATGCTTCATCATAAGGACTTCTCCTTACTCATGTGAGGATGTTCCATCACTTATAAGTTACACTTCTGGTTCTAGTGTGAGGTGGAACAGCCACCCTCGCAAAATGACCAAATGTCAGAAAGGGACACCGTACTGGGAAAGGATGAGTTAAACTTACCCATTGGCTAACCAAGCTACTCTATTCAAGTTGCTAGTAGGTAGAACAAGGGAACATTTCAAACATGAAGATAGATCAATGACCTTTATCATAAAAACACTCTGATTGGAGCTCTACGGTTCTCATTCTAACCTGGAGTAGTGTTGTGTATGATGTTCTGTTAGGGAAGACTTATTCCAGAGCAGTGGCGGCTGGTAACTTAACAGGGAGTGGGAGGGCGGCCACATATGCACACATAAACAACCACTTACTCCCATGTATTCACACACACACACACACCCATTCACAACACTCACTAACAAATACACATACATTCATACATACACGCATGCACCAAACAAAGAAAACCAAGAAAAATATCTTCACTGTCGCGAAGGAAGCCTCGGAGGTCCCTGGAGGGTTGGGACTGCTGTCTTCCCGCATAGGCTGACCCATGGTTAGCCAAAGACAGAAGGCAGCAGTCCCTCACTCGTCATAGAATGGGATGGGGTCAGTGAGATTGATGACCCCGCCCCACTTTGTGATGAGGTGTCGCTGACTGACACTTGGCCCTGAACACTTCAGGGTTTAAAACTGAAGTACCCAGGTCCAAGGCAATCAGTGATGCTCCCCCTTGTCAAGAGGAGGAGGGACTCGGGCACTTTTTCCAGGCTGACCTGGTCACACCCACAGGGCTGTGAAATCCTCAGACTAGCAAAGTTCATCTCAGACAGCCAGGAGCACGCGCATTTAGTGTATGTCTAGCTCCTGGCTGCCTGACCTGAACAAGAAGAGTGTCTGTCAGGCTGACCTTTGCTCTGCATGACAGGCATTCTTCTTGCTTGAAAAAAGGTGCAGTACAAAAGGGGGGGTGGTGAAAAAAGGTGCAGGGAAGGGACCTTTAGCCCATATGTACGGGCCGCTGCTAATCCAGAAATGTGTCTCCTCTCTCTCCCCAGGAGTTATTTCTATTTAGGTTTTAACTTTGCCCACAGCTCCAGGTTCATGCTGTAGGATTCCCCACAATTGACATGAGGATGCCGTCATCCCAGATATCTACATGGATATTAGCACCACCCAATGTTGGCTGTTCATGCTTTTACGTCACCTGCAGTTTTTAACAGGATCCTTAGACTCACAACTCAGTTATTATTAAGGCGTTTAAAAAAATGGTTACCATAGGATAATTGTGTATTCACCAGCCCTTCCAATATACATACCCTTCCTTATGGTTTTAATGTAGAAAAAATGATTCTATAACATACCTAATTTTACTGGACAGCCGCCAAAATAAACATGGCTGCAATTGTCCTTTGACATATATTGATCGAATTCCTATTTTGATAAAAGTTAGGAGATTAAATATATTACTCCTTTTTTGCTCATCTGATAAACTTTGCTCATCACATTCGTCTTATTTATACAGTGGAATTGCTCATAAAGGGTGTATTTTCTCAACAGTTTCCCTTATCCTTAGTTCCCAAGGGCACAGATCTTCACATCTTATAAATTAGCGCTTGCAACAGTGATATGAAGGTCTGTACACTGTAACTGGGTGGCACAAAAAAATTCAGAAAGTGCTGCAACAAACACTACTTCTACATTCCTACAAAATAAATACCTAGATTAGACTTGACTCTTTTTAATGTGGGCTGCATAAGTAAATAGAAACATGTTTCTTTTAAGCTTGGGCAGTGAAAGCTATTGATAGTAATTACAACATGATGTTCTGTAATGTTTAGTTCTACAATATATAGAAAGACTTTAAAAAAACTTTTTCAAGGGCCGGGTCATTTTATTGATTTCTGCCACTTTGTTCCTATTCAAAAACAACATGCTCCTTCCTACTTGCTACGCCATGCTACTTGCATTTTCTGAGTATCCTAGTCTGGACGAGTTCACGCCCCCTCCAATCCTTTAACAAGTGTATACTTTTTCTGCATCAGCCAGCGATTCTGCAGACAAAAATAAGGCCCTGCATCTACCCTTCCCTGTGCACTGGGACCGGGCACGCTTCCAACCAGCACGTAAAATATTCGAAAAAATACGGAAAAATACATTTCCAGACTAAAAAGCGTTCTTTATCTATTTATAGACCTTTGTGACCCAGGAGACAGCCCTGGGACTTGCGAATGCTTTATGGAGTGTTAGAATAACTTAGGAAAGGTAAATGGGGCACTTTTAGTCGTACAGTTTATATTATTTACCTCATAAATAGCGGGTTTTTTTTCAACGTATTCATTTGTGCTTTGACTCCACAGCTGGCTTTGGTGTAACCAAGAAGCAAAAGAAATAACAACCATGAGAAGAGAGCCATGTCGAAGAGGGAAATATTGAAATCGACAGGCATACCCGGATTGCGGTTATTTTTTAAATAATTTGAATCCAGTCTCCTGTAGTTTTGTTTTTTCAAGTGCAACAAGATCCCTGGTGTAAGCAGTCAATATTCGTCTTACATCCTACAATGCTCTCAAAACAACCCAAACAATCATGGAAATCAATGCTATTTCAAGAAAAAGAGGAGTGTTTGGCGCATCATAGAGCGACATACTGATTATCCAACTTCTGGAAACAATCATGAAGTCATGAATGATAGAATTACCAGGTATTCGATCACATTTATAAAAATAAAGCCACAAAAGAGTTCTGCATGAGCACAGGCACTCAGTAGCAATGTCCACCCCTTCTAGTCCATTCCGTGCTCTTGCTGGAAGATAAAGCTTGCCTGTTAGTTATTAGCGCGGGTCAAGGTTATAGGTTTCAGTGTGTGGCAGAATGTTTCTGATGTTGCTCCCCTATGACTAAGAATTCTCTTTGGGTGTCTCTAGTGCAGAAACCTTCACTTACAATGGTGCATGTTGCTTGATCGGGACGATCAGCTTCTGGGGTAGGGGAAGGTTGAGGAGAACACCAAACAGTGATCCTGCCCAGCTTGCTCTTTATAGTCTGATGCGTTTTGGGGGTACAGATAGGGTCTCCTGTTCTTCCGCAGGAGGTCCCTGTAAAAGATGCCAGCATCAGTTGTACAGCTACTGCGTTTGATTCTCATGCCATGGAGTGCTGGGAAAGCAAACAAATTTACAAGCATACGCAGTGGCCTTTCTTAAGTCAGTGAGAGTTGTCTCAGCAAGCAGCGGCTGTTTTCCTTCTTATTTGGCTTGTCACCCCCTTCATCTACAAGACACTTGTAAAAGGTTTGCATTATATTCATCAGTTTCAACATAAATAGTTTAAATAAAGAAATTACGTGACCCAGAAGTTCACCTTTTCCTTGAGCAAACTGATAGACCGGTTTGTGAGGGTCTCTGGGTCGTTGGCAAGCTTGTAGCCAAACAGGTTCATTGCTGGTTCACATACATTTTGGACCACCTGGGCCAACTTGAAGGGGATGTTGAATCGCCATTTCTCAAACTGTACTGAAGAGTTTTTCTGGGTAGAGTATATGCCGTTGCTGTCTGGGGAGGCCTGGGTATTCTTGATGATCCAGTCTTCCACCTCTGGAGTGAGAGTGATGCCTGCAAAGTTGTACATCTCCTTAGCCTTTTGCAATGGGTTCTTGGCAATGTCCTCGTAGCGGATTAGCATATAGCGGCCCCGAAGCCAGGCTGGCTGTCTCAAGCCGAGTTCCGCAGACATTCGGATACTCTCACAGTTCCCTCTTAGCTTCTGAACCTCGTCCTCACGGATTGGTGCTGCCCCTTCCAGAGCCCACTTCTTCCAGGTTTCATACTTGCCAGCAAAAGCCACCATACGAGAAGCAAGCACTGCTCTTGGGTCACGTACCAGTTGAATAATCCGCATGTCCAGCCTTGGATCTTCCACCAGGGACCGTAAAAACTCAAGCTGTCGAATACGTACTGCCTTAACTGCCACATGTTCCTTGCGCATGCAGGATTCCATGGCCAATGTCATGTTCAATGGTCCACACCTGCGGTTCTTGCAGTGGTATTTTTCAAAGACCCTTTTCACAAATGGTGTGCACACTGGATCTTCACAGAGGGACTTGCTAGAGGCTCGGCGGAACATGGAGGTGGTGATGTGATTTTCCGGAGAAGGTATGATGAAGTTTTCCAGAAGGTCCAAGTTACACAAGAGCAGTTGCTGAAGAACATCTCGATAGACGATTGCTGACCCAACAGCATTAGCCCCACCAGTATCAAATGACACTGTTCTTTCTATGTGCCACAGAGGCTCAAAGAGATAAAATATGTTGCCCTGCTGGTTGAAAAACTCGCCTACAAACGAGGAGCCTGTACGTGTGGTAGCCATCAAAAGAATGTGTCTTCTGGGCCCCCTGGGAAGAGCCTTAGCAAATGGACGCTTGCCCCCAAACTGCAGAGTGACATTTTCCAGGCGTTGTCTCAACTGTGAAAAGGCAGAGTCCAGCTCATTAAGGGACAAAAGAGAACCATTTTCCATGTATACGAAGCTGGGGCTTGTGCTATTGGTATCCAGAAGGTTCTGCGAAGTCTGCTTGAGAGCCAACTTGTCCGACACTCTGCAAATTTAAAGAGAAGCACTATTAATAGGAATTCATCATATATACACATGTGATTAACAAATCTGGGCAGTATGCCAAAACTACATTATAATTAGGGCTCCCAGTTTTATATTTGTTTTTACATTTCCGTCTGTATTTATCCATATTTATTTTTTGCTAATTGTATCTATATTTATCCATATTTATTTAGGGTTTTGAGGAGAAATGAAGTGGAAATTAGTATATTTCCACGTTTTTTTAACCAATAAATATGCACTCATGCTTGAATGCCTGCCAGGTTTCAATGCTGTGAACATTCGCAGATTATGAATCAATGCACTTATATGAAAATATGCAGATTTCAGTATCAGTCTTCTGCATATCTACTGCTGTTAAATGCTCTTTACTAAAATCCCCTTCTTTTTTAGCCCCCTTACCTATTAATCCACATAGCTATTGGCCTAGCGGTCATGGCTGACAGTATTTTGAATTACTCAAAAAGCAACCCAATTTCCGTTTTTATCCACATTTTAAAATAAATACGGACAAGAAAACAAGTGTTTTCTGTCTGTATTTATCTGCAAAAATCAGTAAAATCAGAAAAGAGGGAGCCTTAATTATAATAGAGTTCTCCACGGTTCACAGTATATAACTTGGAGAAGCGTGGCTCAGTGGTTAGAGGCGGCAGACCCGGAAGCTGAGATCGGCCGTGGACCAGGGTTCGATTCCCTGCCTCGGCAGGTCTCGGGCTCAAAATTCCACAGACTCGACAATTCTCGCTCCGGTGCCTACTCGACTCACGGGGTCACACTCTGCGACTCTGGGCAATAGCTTGCTTAATCTCCACTACGGCCCCTCGCGGCGGGATGCCTGGCTTTCACCTTGTGGATACCCTGCCGGGGTATCTCACAGGGGAATACCAGGACGGGTTCCCTAAGCAAGCGCCTTGAGACCTCTGGGTGATTCGTGCGCTATATAAGTCGAAATACATTTACATTTACATTTACTTACTTTGTCAACCACATCTCTTACATTTTAGGAACAGCAGAATGTTGCGTAGCCTATTTAAAATAGTTTACCAGCTGATCCCGTATTTCCTAAAAGCACTTACCAAGCCTGCTTAAAACTACCAAAGCAATTATGATTAATAATGTTGAGTAATTGATTGCCTTAGAGTGAAGAGAGTATTCCGACAAAACTATTAGAGAATTGGGTAAAACGGCACTCTGCACAATTGTCACAGAATCACAAGCAGGTCCTCTATTCACATAACTCCTTAGAAAACAGAAGCCCTTGTTAACGGGGCCACGTGGCCACATTGTCACGGTACTCACTGAGATGACAACTTATAAAATGATCTACATATATTGCCCAAACGTTGATTTATGCCTAGTTCAAACATTTAATTTAACCCAAGCCCAACTGCTATATACGGTTGAATGATCTGCTGTGAAATTTAGGGTGCACACTTTTATTGTTGACACTGTCCCTGCATAAAGCATTCTGAAAATTCGTCAAAGTGACAAGCAGCCAGTGCAAAGAAAGTAAAGTATTAATTCTCCATCTCAATTGTCTGCAAACTATTTATCAGTTCTCTGTTTCGATCCAATCCATATATACATTTGAAAAGGGAAGAGACCACACCAGAGTGCCACCCAAGGTGGTGTCTAGGTATGGAGAAATTGTTAAAATGAGTGAATTTTCGCAAGACAAATTGTCGGTTTCCCTTTGGTCTTAAAATAATAATGAGCAGCTGAACAGATTAAAGCATCAAAGTGTGGCTTGCTGTGCCCATAGGGGAAAAGGTTTACCTATATACACCCACGTGTCAGAGTGGGAACTTTGGTGCTTGTAGACATCTAAATGTGGGTGTAAATCAGGAAAATGCCTCTGTCCAAACTGGAACATTGTGTTGCTGTCACATGCCCGAGAGATGGCCGTGAAGACCCTACCAGAGTAATGTGCTTTCAAACCCGGCAAACGGTATTTGCAAATCAAGGAGAGAAGGTAATGAACGACTGACAAACACATTTAAAGATGATCCTAAACTTGGCCTATGTACTGTTGATGGCACATAAAGTAAGTAAACTATCCCTAGATATAGTGAAGTATGGTAGATGCTTGTGAATAGCAACTTACAGCATTTTGTATGCTGTGTTACAAGCATTTGTGTGGGAAAATGTCTACCTTTTGTATGATCACAAAGCACTTCACAAACGTTTAACTCCATGATTATCATAATTCTAGGAGCCTCCAATGTTGACAGGCAAGGAACCACACACTTTGATTCAGTTGGATGGGGAGGTTGCATTAGATACCAGGTTTGTAAATGATGTTATCCACTTCACCATGTCTTACTTTGAGATGATGTTGTTTTCCTTCTCTATGATAACAAGTGCCACAACAAACACCAAGAAAATGGCATATTTGCTCTTCATGCGCAGGTTCCGCAGCAGATCGTGGAGGTCCATATTTAGGTTCTGTTCCTTGTCCATGGAGAGAGAGAGGGAGTGAGACCAAAGTTTTGGTAGGCTGGTTAGAGAAACCCCCCCCTCTCTCCCCTCCTCCTGGATCCGGTCGCAGCCTATCCAGCACCGATGCACTCCCTGGAGATCACGAAGGCATTGTCCCGGTCTTGCTTCCTCCTCACCTACAAAGAGGGATAGAGAACTGAAAATTAGGGTTGGTGTAAGTAAAGAATGGATGTGTTGCATAGGCAGTCACAATTGATGAAATGACAAAGAAAAATATGTTGTGACCGGAGACTGAAAGGTTCAAGTAAATACTAATACCAACAAGCCACCTACAGATTACCAGACAGAACATTTTTTAGCAACGTAAAAGGCATAAAATAAAAAGCACACTTAAAATATGGGTTATTAGCATTAAAAACCTTTGCTACATTCAGAGTAATTGCCACATGCTGGGACTATCTTAGGCATTCAAGACTTCTGCATATTGAGAATGTGAAATATTTTTATCTATCTCCTTTATTGTAGTGGAGGCTCCTCGAGGGAGTTCTGCGGGGCGGGGAAGGGGCAGGGTGGGGGGTAGTAAACTCCGGCATACGGCCGAACGGAGTTAAGTAAATAAATAAAACAATTTACGTTGCGCGTGCTGCATCACCGCAGCAAATAGGAAGTTGTGCAATTACACTTCACAGAGCTCAAAGCAAAATGAGCATCTCTGCCAGTGGTGATTCCATTTCATCTGTTTGGCTCTCACACAGAAGGGCTACGATTATTTGACCTCTCTATAATTTTAAATGATCCACCATAAAATGCAATTGTGCTGGAGTGTTAAATGACAATTCATACTGTTTACTTGGGTGATAATAAAAATATCTTATTTATAGACGGTTATGGCAAAGAGTTTTCAGATTGGAAGTCCTGCAGTCAGCAGATGTGACTAAGTAGACAATTCAAAGTTGTTTCCTTAGACTCAGGAGCATTGAACGGCAAGAGGAGTCCCTAAGATTTAAACCAGAGATACCATCTCAGAGGTAATTTTTCCAAACAGCTTAACCATCTTACTCGTTTGAAATCGCATATACACTGGCAAAAAAATAAAATGAAAAGAGAAATAAAAACCTAGGATTGAATCTATTAAACAAACTTTATTTAAAAGAAAGGGACAGGGCCATAGGAAAGCTGCCACAGATCCTAACCTTCTTTTATCTTACCAGAAATGATTCATTTCATTACAAGCGCTCTCCAGATGACTGACCAGACATAATGACAATTTCAGAATTCTTTAAAAAAACGTTTTTGAAAGGAGGTCCTATATGGGTGCTCAATTATCTGCAGAGGATATACTGCTGTGTGGCAACTATTCTCTGCACAACATTGAGCCATTTGAATGCTTCCTTTTCAGAATCCTTAATAACTCCCTCTAAATCTGCATTTTTATGGAATGATTCATGTCTACCCTCAAGACATGCTCGTGCATCAAAGCATGTGTTTCATTTGTTATTTTAATTATAAACACTTCCCTGTTTTGACATTTGTTTGATACCTCTCCGAAGTTGTCGAAATTGACCCACTGCATTAAAGAGAATGCTATGGTAGTCGAATCTCTAGTGTTCCCTAAATGGCAAAAGTGAATGAGGATAGTCTGTCTGTTAATAGCAGCAGCACATTTTTCAAGAGATCCAAACCCAACCCAAATCTAATAACCATTGGCGGGTGTGACATTCCACTGTTGCGCACATGCATGATGACATATGTTTGTGCATGCGTCAGAACGCATGTGTGTGCCAGCAGATTGATGTGGGTGCCAATTGCTATCATTAATTATTTAACAATTTATGATGGTTGCATTTGGACCACTAAATAAAAACAATTCAGACGTTTTAGCACAAAAGCTCAAATAAAAAAATAAAAAAGAAGACAACAAGGTCGGGGGAAAACTGAGAAGCAAATGGGAGGAGTGGGTAGGGTGAGGAGAGGGAAATCATTGCACAAGGGAGACAGCAACACAGGGGGTGAGGGGGAATCGCACAAGGAGAGAAGAACACAGAGCGGAGGAGGCAAGGGACAGACCACCATGAAATGCATGAAGCATGAAAGAAAAGCACACAAAGAGCTCGAAAAGCACATAAAGGTCGCAGCAAAAGCACAAATGTTTGAGAGCAACACAGAGCACAAGAGGGCAGTGAAGAAATACACGAGAGAATGGTAATGAGCATTTGAGGGAGCACACGGGGGAGGAGACAGATGGAAAACACACAGACTCTTATGCAGTGCTTAACTGAAAAGAAAATAGTTCTCTAAAAGTGAGCAGTTGAAGGATAGGAAAAATAGTAGTAAGCCAATCCGAGAGATGGTAAAGAAACTATGCTACATTGGACAGACAAACACAAGCTGAACAAGCTGAGACAAGGAATTAAATTGAATAAGAAGCAAACATTTGAGAGGGACAATAAAGCCAACCAATGGTAAGCAATCGGTGGGATGTAAGCCCCTGTAAATTCTCGGTAACCCACGATAGGTCTCTTGCAACCAGAGTGTGCTGTGTGGTAGGCATGACATAATAAGGAGTGGAATACTGAGACCTCTACAGTATGCATGAATATAAACCTACCTCTGGTTACATCAACTGTTTGCAATCCATATTCAAACATACATCCTTTGCTTTCATAAAATCCAGGAGGTAATCCTGTCACACGTGACATCTAATCGGTCTTAAGCTTTTGGGACTGTAAGTGTGACATTTCAAGGTTAACCAAACTGTCAAGTTCTGCCTGGATGACATTTCAACAAGCTAAAAAGAGCTGCATTTCTGAAGTGGAGGAAGGCGCCAAAAATATCCAACATCCAACTAGTGAGTCTCTGTTTTTTGCTGCGGTCAAATAGCCAAAGTCTGATATAACCTGAAAACTATATATTGTCAGTAATAATATTTTTATATTAATTTTAGCGCCTGCTATATCTGGAGCTGATTATATCAGTGTCATTAGCAGCATTGCACACCAACCTCTCTTGACCTGGATTTTAGACATCTAATGTATTCCTGCTTCCACTACGGCCCTGAAGTTGAACTTTGAGTAAAATATGTCAGAAATGGTTGATCCGATATTAACATTATCAGCAGACAATTATGACATATACTGAACTTATTCTGAAGTTTTGGGGAACAATCAGAGGAAATAGTTACTTCATAACTCTCCCTCTATCATAAGTGCAGCCGGCAACACCCGAGCCATTTTTGGAAATTAATGTAGACTTACTGGCACACCGTTCCCCAAATGTTGGTAATGATGAACAAGGAAAACAAAAGGTCAATATCACAACAACCTGACGTTTTATTCCTTCCTGAGCTACTACCAGCAGAATTACTTAGGAAGTACATTGGCTCTCCATTAAAACCAGTTTAGTGTTCAAATGCTCCATCAAAACCACCACCTTCCACTACACCTACTGAAGAAGCTATCCGCCGGCCCAACAGACCTCAAGAACTTCAGACCATTCTCCCTCCTCCCTTTTTCAGCCAAGGTCATTAAGAAGGCCATCAACGTCTAACTCTCAGAGTTCATCGAAGAGAACCACTTCCTGGACATCTCTCAATCCAGCTTCTGAAGTAACCACATCACCGAGACTGCAATCCTTGCCACCACGAATGACATTCACTCCCTCCTCGACCACGGCGAACCCGCAGCCCTCATCTTACTGGACTTCTCGGCCACTTGCAATACTGTCTAATCCCCCACCCTAACCACAAGACTCCCTGCTGCCAGTATCCACGATAGGGCCCTGGACCAGATCTACTCCTTCCTTACCGGCCAAACACAGTGAGTCAGACTACCTCCCTTCATCTCAGTACCTACAGAGATCAGCTGCGAAGTTCCTCAGGGCTCCTTCCTGAGACCCACCCTCTTCAATGTCTACATGGCCCCCTTGCGGCCATCATCAGAAACCACAGCCTCAACACCATCTCCTACGCTGACGACACCCAGCTGATTTCTTTCCTCACCAATGGACCCACAGCAGCCAGAAGCAACTTTCACAGCGGGTTGAAGGCCGTTGCCACCTGGATGAAAGATAGCTGCCTCAAGCTCAACTCAGACAAGACCGAAATACTCATCCTGAGACCCGCCCCCTCAGCCTTGGACAAATCCTGGTAGCTCCTGCACTGGGAACCCCCTCCCACCCCCACGGACCATGCACGTAACCTCGGCTTCTTACTGGACTCCTCACTCACAATGAACTGCCAGATCAACGCTGTATCCTCATCCTGCTTCCACATGCTACACATGCTTCGAAATACATTCAGATGAATCCCCTCAGAATCCAGAAAGACGGTCACCCATGCACTCATCACCAGCAGACTGGACTACGGCAACACACTCTACACTGGCGCCACCCAGAAACAGCTCAGGAAACGACAGAACGTTCCAAATGCCCCAGCCAGACTGGTCCTGAACATCCCCCGCCGCAGCCACATCACTCAACACCTCTGACAACTCCACTGATTCCCAGTCAATAAGAGAACCACCTTCAAGCTCCTCACACATGCATACAAAGCTCTCCATGATGCAGGAGCAGTATATCTGAACCGCTTCCTCTCATTCCATGTTCCCGCCAGACAACTTCGCGCCACCCAACTTGCCCTGGCCCCCATCCCATGGATTCACAAGACCAGAACCGGAGGAAGATCCTTCTCCTTTCTTGCCACCAAGACCTGGAACACCCTGCTCCTCCAACTCAGGCAATCCCCGTCATTTACCCACTTCAGGAAGGATCTCAAGACCTGGCTCTTTGACTGAACCTCCAGGCCCAGATGAATCAGCAGCCCCCCCCGCCCAAGCGCCTTGAGACCCTCACGGTTGAGTAGCCTCAATATACAAGCTCCTCATTGAATGATCAATGCCATTAGTGCAGGTACTATAACTCCGTTATGACTCCCAAAATGCCATAAGCCAATCCTCTTTGTGTAATCTTTGCTAACTCTTATTACCTTTTCAGCAATGCATGGATTCGCCATTGTGTTTTGGGAAGTGTTGCAAAGGTGCTAAAAAAAGTATTTTGTGATTTTCTTAATGAACTCTAATTGTGAAGTAGTGTATTTCTCATTCCTTAAACAATGTCCACGTCTTCCGCAACCATAAATTGGCTCTTCTGCTTACTGCAGTGGTTTTGTTTTCTCCATGCAAACAGGAGGACATGGACAACTGACATCTGTAAATGTAAATAGATGGTGATACAAGTGCAAGTAATGGGAACAGTGATTATAACATTTACACTGGGGAAAGAACAATGGATATACAGACGAACATGGTTACAGAAAAACAAAGAGACAAACTAAGACACTGACAAAATAGCAATGGGAAGTGCATGAGTAAAGGCAAGTGGTTATTGGGAAAGCTCACAATGTAAGGATACTGGGATAAGGACATGGAGCTACAGTACCAACACAATAATACTATTACACAGGAACACTATGATACGGACAGCCAAACAAGGACACCCAGACAAGGGCAATGGTAATGGAAACCTGGGCATAGACACAGAGATTAACACACTAGAACAAGATCACTGGGACAAATATAATTGGGTCAAGAACACAGGGGCGGATTCCCACTACGGCCGAGGAGCTTTGCCCTACTGCTCTTAGAACAGTGAAAAGGGAAAAATAAAATGATAATAATAGCGTTATTACCATTTTATTTTTTGTTGCTGTGGGGCTGGGTTAGGGCATGGCTGGTGGCTCAGGGAGGAGGAATGGGTTGTGCACACTAAGTGTGCATGACTGCTTGGCTGGCCGTCTGGGCCTGACCAAAGAGTCATACACTCTTTGGATGTTCCCCACCAGGCTGTAATACACAGCCCCGTGGGGAACATCCACAGTGCTCAGGCCAATCACAACACTGCATTGCAGCATTGTGATTGGCTCAGGGGAGCATGTTTGCTCCCCTCTCCTTCTGGACTGGAGTCAGGACAAGAAGAGAAGCAGACAGGATGAGGAGAGACAGTGGAAAGGGAATTTTGCACCCCCACAATCCTGCACCCCTGTTCCCCACCAATCCGCCACTGCAAGAACACTCAGAAAAGGACTGGAAAGTAGACACTAAGACACAGGCTACAGTGCCATTGGAACAAGGGCTTTGCAGCACATCACAGGGGACTCAAAAAGTGAGCACAGTCAAGGAGGCACAGAAACAGGAACAATAGCATAAGTTTTTATGGGGATTTGGAAAAAGCACATGGTTCTGAAATAAGGACATGTGAACATGACAATGGGCATGGCTGGAGGGAAACAGCAAAGGTACAACCGTAAAGGGAGACAAATACTGGAAAAGCACTACTAGGACATAGAGACTGGAATAAGGACCTTGGATAATGATGGTGTGAATATACGGGTACGAAAACACAGACAAAGGTGCAATGGGACAAAGACTGTGGGACTAGGACAAAGAAGCAGGCAAGAGTTTCATCCAGGGTGAGCAACCATGAGCTGTATGTCACTGCCTGCCTACAGACTTACTAATAGCTACAAGCAAAAACTTTGTGAACATTACACTGATTTATGGTGTTGGCTACACACTCAATTATGTCAGCTCTACTACACAAGTTACCCTTTTTTGCTGTCTGCAGCGTATGTGTCTCTGCTTCTTCAGACAGACTAGCCAAGTACCTGACCCATGTATCTGAGAAGATTTGATTTTACTAGAACTACCACCAGCGAGTGGCTGATGTGTGCAAGCGTGGGTAGATGTGGTTTAATATAGCCATTTTTGAAATCTTTTGGCTGTACTAATCATTGTCTTTTTCTTTAGCTTAACAATCTTTCATGCTTTTGGGTAAGTAGCAGGGCAGGTCCTTAATTCAGAGTAGTGTAATTCCTTTACTGCTATTCAACAAATAAACCTCAAACAGATTTCAATGTGTACTGAACCACTACAAAATTCACCAACCACACCCGCACACAATTCTACCGCAACTACAAAACCATGGCACCAGCAGTCTCACACAATACACAACTCTGTCCTATAGCACTAACATATCACCAACATAACACACAGTCACAGTATACATTAATTTAATGCATCCAGACACACACTCCCTGTTCAAACAAAATATCAGCTCTATCCTCTACTTGCTCCTAACAGATCCCCTATTATTAGGACAAAACCTATATTCAGTCTTCCATTTATTATTTATTTTATTGATTTATTTAGAAAGATTTGTATAGCGCGAACATGACCCTAGTGGGTATCAGAGCGCTTTACATGAAGAGAATACGAATTTGTCATAGGTCTTATTAAAATGCAAACATAAGTGTGAGAGCCAAACACAAATCATAAAATACAAATAGGATAAACAGTGGTTGGTCTGGAATATTACTAGTACTAGGAATGTCAGTGTACATAAGAGTTTAGTATATATACCTTTTTCAGTGTCACCAATATATTGGCTTAGGGTAAGAACTTGGTCAGTAGATAAGATTTGATTTCTCTTTTGAGGGTGGAGGTAGAGGGAATTAGGCAACGGTCCGGTGGTAAAGAGTTCCATATCTTGGGTGCGATAGCAGAGAATGCTCTGGCCCCAGTTTTCTTTTTGTGAGTTCGTTGGGGTTTCAGAAGCAAGATGAACGCACTTCGTGAGGATCTGCTGCCCCCCGTTTTTTCTAGCTTTTGGGCCAGGTAACTGGGGGTGTTGAAATGTAATGCTTTGTGCGTCATGCAAGCAATTTTCAGTTGGATTCTTGCTTCTTATGGTAGCCAGTTTAAGGTTTTGAGGGCTGGTGAGATGTGCTCATTTCTTTTGGTTCCTAGGACAAGTCTTGCAGCTGCGTTGAGGGAGGCTCTTAGTGGAGCCAACTTGTATCTAGGTAGGCCACATAATCTGGCACTCCCATAATCCAGTCTGGGTAGTACTAGGGCTTGGACTGCTTGTTTTAGATCTTCATGAGGTATGTAGGGTTTAAGTTTCCACAGAATGCTCATTTGGTAGTTTGCTTCTTTGGTGGCTGCACTAATGTGATCCTGCATATTTAGGTGTTAGGTCTAATGTAAAGCCTAAGGATCTGGCAGAGTCTATGATGTGGGGCGAGCATTAGAGTGCTGTAAGTTGATTCAACCACAGATCAATCTTGGGGTTGTTATTAGGCGGAGAGATGAGAAGAAATTCAGTTTTATGAGGTGGTTAACAGTGAGCCAGAGGTGTTTATTTTGTAGAATGGAATTGAGGGATATAATGTCATCTGGAGAGATGATTTTGAGATATAGCGGAGTGTCATCCATGTACATATGGTAGTGGATGTTAGAAGATTTTAGGAGGTTTGCCAATGGTTCCAGGAATAGGTTAAAGAGAATGGGTGAGAGAGAGGATCCTTGGGGAACACCAAGAGTAATTGTGTGGACCTTAGAGAGAGATTGATTAATTTTGACTCTTAAGGATATGTTTTGGAGGAATGAAGAGAACCATTGTAATGCGACCCCTGATAAGCCCATTCTTTTCCCCAGTAGTTTCAGTAGATTGTCGTGTTTGACTGTGTCAAAGACGGCAGATAAATCAAGCAATATTAGAAGGCATGATTCGTTCCGATCCAGCATTTTTAGTATGGTATCTACAATAGGCGTAAGGGCAGATTCTGTGCTGTGATCTTGACGGAAGCCTGATTGGTGTTGATCCAGTAGTTGAAAGTTTTCTATGTGATTGCAGAGTTGGTTCTGTACACATTTTTCTAAGAGCTTTGCCAGTGTGGGAATGTTAGAGATGGGCCGGAAGTTGTTAGGATCAGAACAGTCTGCCAAAGGTTTTTTTAAGTTGGTGTTACTTGAACGATTGTTATGCAGTCTGGGATAGTGCCTTGACGTAGTGAGGCGTTTACAATCTCTGACCATAGTGGAAGAATACAGGTTTTGATCTCTTTCCATCACAACATCCACCAACACCTGCCTCCTCTTTTAACCAATTACACACAACCATAGAACCCTTACATGCCAAACACCTTCAGGGCCAAAACCCCCACCAACTGAAGGGGGGACTGCAAGGAGCTGGAATAGTTTTAATAAAGTCCAATTTTGGGACTCACTGGCCAACACAGTTCCCCCAGATAAACCATCTATTAACCTCAGTGAGGAAAATTTAACAGCTTGGCTATCGGCAGCTAGCAACAAACATGCACCTCTCAGGAAAATACTTTTAGGCTGACGCCATGAAGCGCAGAGAAGGTTCTCCACTGACCGAAAGGCTCAAAAACTAGCCCTTCTGCAACATGAAAGGAGGTGGAGATGTAATAATCTTGCAGATGACAAGGCGATTTACTTAGCCGCACTGAAAGAGTATAAAAAAACTATTTTGACCACAAAAGTTGCTCATTTCTCCTCTAAAATGTTAACCTCTAATAACAAGTCAAAACAATTTTCTATTGTTCATTAACTTTCTAATCCAGACAGAGTAACACCAAAACCCATGCCTTCTCAAACTCTATGCGATTCTTTGAACATCTTTTTTATTGATAAAATCACAGCAATTAAGGCTAGCATCCCTACCTGCCCAAACCCTGAGGCATATGTCACTATGCCTATAAATTCTTGTTCCCTTTAACAGTTTCCAGAAATAAGCAACCAGGTATTCCGGAATTGCTTCCAAAGTAAAATCAGGCTCTCCTAGGGACTGCTGTCCACCTCGTATTTTAAGCGAAGTTTTTTCCGCTTTTCCCGGACCAGCTTTATCCCTTTTGAACAAGTCATTATCTCAGGGCTACATTTCCGACACCTTCAAGGAAGAAGATTTTTAAAAACTATCGCCCGATTTCATTGCTCCCATACCTGGCCAAGGTATTGGAAGCTCACGTGGCTAGATGCCTTTCTGCCCCAAAATTGAAGACTACATGTGGAGTCCCCAAGGCTCCTTATTGTCCCCCCATTTGTTTAATCTGTATCACCTCCCTCTGATGCATGCATTGAAAGAGAAGAAAGCTTGTACCTTCAACTATGCGGACGACTTCCAAATTATATTTTCAATCAGTGACTCTCCGTGATTTTCAATCCATAATGCTGTTTATCCGTAGCTGGATGAACAGCAATCATTCTAAGCTTAATCCAGATAAAACGGAACTGGTCCTAACAGGGTAATTATGCAACCTTTGGAGCCCACAATTTTGGCCTAAGGAATTTGGACAATCTCCCTCCCCGTCCGTGTCTGAAAAAAGTCTGGGGGTAACCATCAACTGTGAGCTCACAATGAGGACCCAAATTGGCTCAGTGACCTCAACTTGCTTCTACCGGTTGAGGAAAATAAGGAAAATCAGTAGATTTCTTACCCAGGAAGCCTTAATCCAGGTAGTTCTAGCTATCGTCATGTCTCATATAGACTATGCCAATTCTTTATACTTTGGCATCCCTCTTTATTTAGTTAAACAACTAGCTGGTACAGAACCAGGCAGCAAGACTGATATTTTAGCAACCGAGGTGGCAACATGTCACCCCCCTCAAGGGGAAGCTGCATTGGCTCCCTATTCCACAGAGAAGAGCCTTCAAGGTATGCTGCCTTATTCTCAAATCATTGAATGGCAGGAGCACTAAATTTGTGGATAACCTTATCCAAAGGCACATTCCCTCACGTAACTTGTGTTCTGCTCAAAAGCATCTTCTATCTAACCCCTCCTTCAAAATAAAGCACATGGGCGGTGCCAGATTTGCTGTACTAGCTCCCAGCTACTGGAATTCTCTGCCCTGCGAAATTAGACCTAGCACAGACCTCTTGAGCTTTAGGAAGCTCCTCATGACCTGGCTGTTTAGACAAGCTTACGAGTAAGACTCCGGGATCTGGCACCTCTTAGAGCAGCGCCATGAAACCAATTTGGTGTATGTGCTCTATACAAGAACTTGTTAACATAACATAAAATGACACCACTCCATCACACACATTACCTATTACAGTGATCAGATCAAACACAGACACTCATAACTTTTGTCCATCCCCTCTTACATATCACATACTCAACTCCAAAAAACATCACTACCCCGTACTATTTAGATACCACTTACCAGCAGTACGGATCATATAAACCTTTCACGGAAAACCACTATATCACTATCTTCTCAATACTCCACAAAAACAAACCACATAAATCTCAATATATATATATAATATTCCTCACACATATATTCACTTACTATGTAATCATGTACCTATATATTTATTGTTATTATTTTAGCCCTATTGTACAAGGAAAAAAATACTCTCTCGAAAGCTTTACTCTGTCCTACCATCACCCTACACCTCTATCAATGTATCCTCCATCTTCACTCTATCTCATCCCAAACCTATTCTACCACAATGATCTCCAAAACTAACCTTTTTTTAGACTCCTTCCTCTTGGCATAAGGGGGCACCAATGGCATATGGGTACCACCTATGACAAGTAGTTGGCCATGGCACAATGTTAGTGGTTATTAGCAGACTGGGGATACAAACTTAACATATTGTAAACAAGTATGGACCTTATAAGTATTTAGCCAGAGCTATTTACTTTACCAATGTGTTTAAGCTATGTTGTAGATAGCTGCAGCCCATGCAGGTAAGAGCGGTGGTGCCGGGTGGAGGGAGATTTCAACAGACGACGAGAGAAAATGTATTAGTTTTCCCTTGTCATCGTCCGTCGAAATCCCCCCCTACCCGGCACTAACGCTCATATTGCACAGGCCATGGCTGGTTGTAGAACAGAGTGGCTCTGTGCCACATGTTGAAATGTTATAATAAAAAAGTGTTATAAGCATTTTTGTTACCTCATATATACATCTAAGAAAACATTATGTACAACATAATGCATAGTGCAGAAGTGTGGCTCACTGGTTAGAGGCGGCAGACCCGTAAGCAGAGGACGGCCCGGGACCAGGGTTCAATTCCCGACGCGGCAGGGTTGTGGACCAGGGTCAGCGGACTCGATAATTCTCGCCTCGGTGCCTACTCTAGTCAGAGACCACACTCGGCAACTCTGGGCATCAGCTTGCCTCATCTTCACGACGGCCCCCCCAGACCGCCGGGGATGCTTGGTCGCACCTTAGAGATACCCATCAGGGACCATCTCTCAGGGTGAGCCAGGACGGGTTCCCCAGCGGTCGAAGCGTGGAGATACTCCTCCGGGAGTCGATTCCTAGCGCTATATAAACCCGCAATTAAATTAAATTAAATTAAACTGAACGACCCTATTAAAAAAAGAATCAACATAAAAACAAATTCTAGTTTTTTTGCAATGCTAGCAACTTGTTCTTGCCTGTTCTAATGCTTGTTTGTTGTAGCTATTTTTTTTGTGATGGGGGAGACATAAACACCGGGAGGGTGGAGGGTGGGAAATAGTAGCTGAATTAAAACAAGCAGTGGATGAAGAACAGGGAAGAATCAACAGTTTCCAGATTCCAAAGGCAGACTGATGTAGTTCTGAGTGATGCTGAGGTGGTGCTGTGGTGGTGGTGTGCTGGTATGCTGGTGCAGAGGTGATGCTTAGATGATGCTGAATAATACTCTGGTGGTGCTGAGTGATGTCGAGGTGGTGGTGTGCTGGTGCGGAGGTGATGCTGAGTGATACTATGATGGCTCAGGTGGTGCTGAGCTGGTGCTCAGGTGGTGCTGAGTAATGCTAAGTTGGTGCTGTGCTGAGTTGATGCTGCACTCATGCTGAGGTGGTACTGACTGATGCTGAAGTGGTGCTGCATTGGTGCTGAATTGCTTCTGAGGCGGGCTGAACTGGTGCTGAGGATGGGCTGTGCTGGTGGTGACGCACTGATGCAGAGGTGGTGCTATGCTGATGCTGAGATTGTGCTGTGCTGATGTTGTGGTGGTGGTGCTGTGCTGGTGGTGCACTGATGAGGTGCTGTGCTGATGCTGAGGTGGTGCTATGGTGGTGCTCAGGTGATGCTGAGTGATACTGAGGTGGTGCGGAGCAATGCTGAGTGATGTTGAGGTGGTGCTGGGTCATGCTGAGAGGGTGGTGCTGCACTGTAGCTTAGGTGATGCTGAGGGATGCTGAGTTGGTCTGTACTGAGGTGATTTTGCACTGATGCTGAGGTGGTGCTGCACTGATGCTGAAGTGGTGCTGTTTTAGTGCTAAATTACTGCTGAGGTGGGGCTGCGCTGGTGCTGAGAAATAGAAAAGGCAGAATAAAATAATCATATTCCACGCAAAAGGAAGGCAAAAGAGGCAAAGCAATGGACAAAAAAGCATTAGCAAAGCCAATAGGTCTCGATTTGCTAATGCTTTCTGTCCGCTGCTATTGGCTTTGATATGGAGCGATCAACCATGAGAAAAGTTTAGAAAATAATTAGACAATATTGCTTTCTATACTTACAAATTGGGCTCCATGTTGTATGATGCAACATGACGACATAATGTGGAGGCTCTTTAAAATGTATAGAAAACATAGTTTCTATATTCTCAATATGGCTGCCACTTTAGATACTTTCTAATTGGCTGGTCGGCACAACTGTTTTTGCTAATTCGTGCCCGTTACAAAAGCATGCCACATTGGCAAAGCCAATTGCATGGGAAACATGAAGCAGAAGCAGCAGCGGTGGGGGGAAAGTGTACACAGTAGAAAGGGGGTGCAATGTTGGAACTCGAGGGGTGGGTGGAACCATATTACATAAAAAGTTGTACATGCGGTGAAGTTCAGGGAGCAAACAGAAGAGCATGAGGAGCAACGAAAAGACACCTGCTAAATAGAAATTGTGGGGAGCAAGGAGGGGAGGGAAGCCCCAAAGGACACGTTGAAAAAACAAAGCTGAGCAGGATGGGGGAAGCAATGGCGGGAGAGCAACAAGGAGAGTGTGGGTGGGTGATGAGCGAGTAGAGGACAGATCAGAAATAAAGAAAGAGCAAGAAAACGCATGTACTCTCGTAGAGCGTTAAAAGCAAAAAATATAGAAGTTCCCTGAATGTAAGCAGTGGAAGCTTGCAAATCGTCCAGTCATTCTGATGGTAAAGAAGATATTCTCTAAGGGCTAGAAACCCCACAAAGAGGATGGAAAGCCATTGCATAAAAAAGTCCAGCAAATTAGATTGAAGAAAGCCAACCACTTATATGTAATGTGTTAAGACAAAGCCCATTATAAGTATTGGTATCTTCCACAGCAGGCCTATCGACAACAGACAGCAAACAGCTATCTGCAGACGAGACCTAAAAAGGAAGAAATGAAAACAAAAAAGGGCAAAAAAGGGACTAAAGGAAATATTTTTAAGCAGGCACATAACTGCCTTTTATAAATGAGAAGCACAACAGTGCAAGCAATAAAACTAAATGTTTCACATCTGTGGAATTAACCAAAATTCGATCTTCAGTTTTTCTACATACGATATTATTAACATTGTTTGCACTTTTTAGATGTGTATGTGATGCATCCATTTTCGGATGCATACATATATTTTCCAAAAGAAATAGATTAGTAGCCCAGAGTAATATTTACACTTGCAGCAGTGAGAAGTGCAACATTAAGGAACTTAAAATACTTTGTCCCCGATAAGCAGAGCAAAATACAATAAAAAGCATGTGCATCAATGTTTTACTCATTCCTCACTCATTGATCTGCAAAACATGTATGTGCAGGCAGAGCTGTGACTCTCACATTTAAGGAAACTCAGCATACTGCTAGTAAAGGATTCAAGTCCAAAAGGCATTTCCCTCCTACAACAGAGGAAACGTGGCACATCTGTGGAAAGGAAGAACATCAGGAAACATCTGGGACGCGGTCCAAGAGTTTGCAATCAACATCAAAAAGGAGGAAAGACGTCTATTGGAAACAAAGACGTAGAATTTGACATGAGAAAGGACCTCCATATGCCTATTTGTCCTGCCCATGTTTCGGTCTTCCCTAACATTTTGATCTTGAATGACCTTACCTCCTGCTGTCCCTAGATTCTGTCAGAGAGCTACTAGGTGGTCTTCACACGCAAAAAAATGTATGCTACCCATGTGCAGGAAGGCTGGGTCAGTGTGACAGGTCTGAGCTTAAACCATTGTTACAACCAAACTCCAACGTCTTTACATACTAACTAATCCAACTGTTAAAGCAACTTCACAGTACTCTCCCCCACCACAATTTCCACCCTAAGAGATCTCACCTTTGGCCTGTCAACTCAAACCCTTTGAGTTTGTGATTACCTTTGGAGGAAATACTGTTCTCCCACATTTCTGGACACTTCGTTGTTTTCAGCTCAAGTACAATAGCCTTCTTTCCAACTGCTCAATCGATATGTTAACCAAAACTCAATTCCTGGCAGAAGCATCACATCACGTGTATTTGTAAAGCGCATGTCGACCCACAAAGGGGAATTTTGGCGCAGATTAACAGATGCTTATTGTTACCCAACTCAATGGTACTCATTGTATCGACCTCACAAAGGATGAAAGGCTGAGTGGACCCGCCAGGAGTTGCACCTGTGACCATGAGGTCAAACACAGGCCCTGCAGTGGATGCATTAATCCACTAAGTCACCAGACCCCGCTGGTGACAAATACTAATCCTCTACCATGTCTCATATTGTACAGTAGAAATGAGCTGCCCTCAGCTACATCACATCTAGGATCGAACAACACAAACAGCATTGTTAAAGCACACACTACCGGAGTCGATTTCTTGGCACTATTCTTATAAGTCCTGCTAAAGAAACAAGCAAGTCTTCACCTTTTGCCTCAAGACAAGTGAAGGAGAGGACCTGGTGTGCAAAGGAAAGAGCTCCTTAGAGTAAGAACACCTGGCTGTCCCAGGAATCCAGGTAAAACGTAGGAGCAATTAGAAAGGTCTTGCCATTGCTTCGCAAGTTGCAACATAGAAGATAAGGTTGTAATCTGGAGTCAATATAGAAGCAGATAGATGTATGGATCTTCAGTGTCCTGTGCCCATGCACTAATCTGCCCTCACTCCCACAGAACAGCCACGAGCAAATGGGATTGCTCCAGAGGGCCTACATACGGGGTCTGCCTCTCCCAGCAACAAACCTGAGGGAAGAAACTTCAGGCATTTTGGAGGTCTGAAGAAAAGCGCGCTGGGAGTTAATGGGAAGGTTTAAAAAATAAATATATAAACATGTGAAGCAGTAGGCTGTGCACCTTTGTGCACCCATAGATAAGTGTTCCTCCCACCAGACTGACTGCTTCCAGTAAGTGGATAGGTCTGTGACCATTCGTGATCGGAAATATATTGGGAGCTTCTTTTGTGTTTTGACATTAAAAAGCCATGAGTTGGTACCGGAATGGGAAGTGTTCCAGGTGGCCCACTAATACCTAAAATTGCAGGTAGCAACCTGAATATCAGGGTGTTTCATTATCAGAGCTCAGAGGAAATCTCTGTTTGGGTGCATGGCCAAGGTTCAGCAAACAACAAAGCCCAGAGAGTGTCTTAAATGGTTGAATGTGGTGCAGTCTATCATGAGATCTAAATCATGACACTACCTTTGCTATTTAGTTGCGAGTTTACTCCTGCACCCTATTGAGGCTGAGCGTTTTCACCCCAAGCTGCATTCTCTGTCTGAAATTGAAGTGAGCGTGCAGCCTTAAGGCAGTTGTAAGCCACTCCCTAACTTTTATAGAAAGGAAGGCCGCAAAACCGCACACATGCCCTTTGGTAACAGCAGTCCGCTATTTCAGCACCACTGTGGTCACTGCCCACCACAAGAAAACGTTTTTGAAGAATCTGCCTAAAGTACAGTCATTTCCAAGAATTCCTGCTAGTCACCCCACAACTGTTCAACAACTTTACAACTTAGCTCCGCTCACCTAATGCTCAGAAACGACCCTTTCTTCTCATCTGTTCCAGAGCGCATCACTTTCGTCCACTTATACCGCCTTCAACACGTTGCACATTTTGCTTAAATCACCTCTTCAACCTGTTTTACAGCCTTTACTTCTTCTCACCAGCTTTAACCATTTACACATCTCCTACCAACCCTTCCAAAGCAAACTGCCCCCTTCTCTCGCAAAGGGCGAAGATGCCTCACATAATTATCTAATGTGTTATAAATTAATATATATTTATTCATTAATTTTCTCTCAATACATTTTGAATGTGTATGATCTTTTGCTTCTTTCTCGCCATGTCCAATCCTTGCACTCTTCTTCCCACCTCTCTCACTCCTAAAATTCGTACCAATCTTCCCCTTTTCATCCCTTAAGCCCTCTCTGCTTCCCATCCCTGACCCCTTCCAACATAGATATTCTCCTTTGTTCCTAAAAACTCCTCCATACGCTTGTCAAACTCCTTTTCTCAGCCTGTCAAAAATTAGTTTGGCATGTACCTTCCCACTTTATGCTGTCAATATTTATCACTTGCTTTGAATGGGGATTAGTGCACAGCTCCAACACTTATACTATATGTGTTAATCCGTTGCGGGTGCTCACTAAGGGTGAATGCGACATGTGAAACTAAAAATGTAATCTACGCATTGAAATGTCCATGCGGAAAATTATACATTGGTAAGACCGAAAGGAGTGTCAAGACAAGATTAACGGAGCATAAATCAAATATTCAGACGAAAAACACTAAATCATCAGTGGCCACACATTTTATTGAGGCGCAGCATAACATATCCCAACTGAAATATATGATACTGGAGACGGTGGAAAAGACTGAAGGAAGGGATAATACTAAATTCATGCTGCAACGAGAAAATTTCTGGATTCACAAATTAAGTACCCAGAGTCCGGATGGGCTCAATGAACGTTTGGAACTGTCTTGTTACCTTTAAAAGACTCTTTGAGTTTGTTTTCCTTATTCTGATAAACGGATACCTGTGAAGTTGAATGCTAATTGTTGATTCATGAGTTAAAAGGCATTTATTGTGTAACTATGTCATTACACTTCACACACTTCACTTTCATCACAGAGATAGCACACCAACTTTGAGATAGAAGCTTGTCTTCTTGATACGGAGGGGTTCAATTCCCATGTGTTTCAGTTTTCGATATTGAACTTTATTTTATTTTATTTTATTATTTTTTTCACATTTCACAATTAGAACCTAGTATGGTATTATTATTTTTATTTAGATACTGGCATGTAGCTTCAAGGGTGAATTATAGGATCATTAGTTTAAACACGCAAGTATGGAATTCACAGTAGCTGGTTGGATTTTATGATCACGTGATCGGAACATTGTCCTATAGCGGACCTTTTTGTTTGTTTAAGAGAGTGAACAATCCGAAAGGAGGTTGTTGCAAGCCAGGCGACAATGAGACGAAGAAACGCCGTAACATTGTGATTCAGGTTAGTTTGAAAAGGAAGTTAGAATTACGTGGTACGAAACTTGAGAGAGGTGACTTAACGTTTGTCCGGTAGCCTAACAGTAGTTATTGGTTTTTGTTGCAGCAATTTAAGAACGAAGCAAACACGCGACACGTGAGTGATATGTAAAAGAGAGGATATGTGTTGGGATAGTCACGGGTATTTAAGGCAGGCGTGGTGACACCGGTAAAACACACATAGGTGTAGATGAGTTTTTCGTTTTGTTTAAATGGAGTATTGACTAGTGAAACATGATGCAAACACCGCACACTTACTCATGATTGTCACATTTTGTTTACAGTGTTGATTCCCTGATGAAGGGCGGTACTAATACGCCCGAAATGCATTGGATTTGAAATGAAACTGTGTCGCTGATTTAAATATGAAGAAATATTTACAAAAAATCAAATGAAATAAGTGAAAAAAGAACAAAGAATAAAAACGCAAATAATGAAAGGAACAATTGTTTGGAATCTTCTTTTGTAACAGGAGAATAAGGTGTGCCCAAAGGGATGTCTTTAGTGGCCCACTAAAGACACTACTAGCAATATTTATCACTTCTCATCGCTCACAACCTTTTCAACAATATGCTTGACTCTTCTAGTCTCCTCCTCACCTTCTAACCTTTGGCAAAGATTATTTTCTATATCACAAATTCCAGTATTTATTTCACCTTTGCCTCCTCCCATCTTGTCTATTGCTTGTACCCCTTTCCATTTTCTCACGTCTTCGAATGCTCTAGCCTACTTTTCTTTTTTATTTCCTACAATGCCTAGCACTTGTAAAGCTTCCAATTCTTATGCCTCTTTTTCATTTCTGCTTAACCTTTGAAACTATGGAGCACTTATTCCTTCTCTCCCACTGCTTACAGTGCTCTCAGACACGTATGCATGTGCATAGGGTTCATTCTTTATTATATTGCCTACTGTCGTTGTATTTGCAAGCAGGTTTTAAAAATGAGGAATTTCGAAGTGACTCCTATTTCAGATTAATCTAGAATCGCTTTTAGCCGTTTCTTTTGCCTGTCCTTTCTCTGCATAGGACAGGAAAACTGAATTGGTCAAAAGCGATAACAGCTTAAATCAAAAGACTTTCAAAATCGAAAAAGCCTAACTGGAGCTTGAAATATAAAAAAAAATGTTAAAGACGAGAAGTGAGAGACAGGTGTTGACCAGTTTATTTTCCAGTTTTATTCTTTAGAGTTTTCTTCTCCACGCACATCCTTTCTCTTTTTGCTTAGGTTTTATTTTATTTAATTCCTTTTCCATTTATTAACTTTTCTTTTTCCCTGTTTTTTTAGTTTCCTCTCTTTACTTTAGTTTTCTATTGTTTTAGTCTCCCATATTACTTTTAAATGTTTCTTCTCACTTGCTGTTTTATTCTCTGTATGCCTTTTCACTTTCCTTTTTTGACTTGGTTATGCTTAGTTCTATTTGCCCAGTTACCTTATTCTTTCTTATGTTCTCTCAGTGGGTATTGGTTAGTTTAATTTTCGTCTCTGCTTTTTTTTTTACCTTCTCCACTTTCTTAGACTTTTTTTTTATTCCTGCCTTTGTTTTTTATGTTCTCTCTTTGTGTGGTGGTGTTATTGCACTTCTACCATTACTTTATCGATTGTCTTGGAATTATTCACATTTTGTTACCACTTCACTTTGATCTCTCTCTGTTGTGTCTCACCGTTGTCTCTTAAATTCTGTTTTATGTTTTATTATCATTCCTAAATGTCTTTAATAATTAACTTTATTGTATCTATCTGCTGCATTATATCTTTATTTTCTTCTGTTTATTGCCCTCCTTTTATATAATTCCCAAAATACATTACGTCCAATATGGGTCTCTGCTACATTGTGTGATGTCCACTCTACTGAAAGATTGAGATTTGTTTTACAATCCCAACTGTAGCTAAAAAATATTCTGATGTCAATCTCGCCATTTTTAGCATGAATTATGCATTTTTACATCCAGTATTTTGACATAACTTTTACTGGTAAATGCATTTTTTACAAGCCTGATGAAAAAGTCTTCCTGACCCATATTCTCAATATAATACCAATATAAAGGTCCAACTTGCACATGTGTTAAAAGGTTATTTGCATCTGGATGTGCTTTTTATGATCTGTGACCGTATAGTACCGATTTCATTTATCTGTTTCCACAAAATATATTTTTCATGAATTTTAGTGGCTTTACAACCCCGATCTATTAAATGTGAATGTAGTGAAAATGGAATATTTTTAACCTTTTTTCAAGATATGTCAGACATGTGACTTTGTTTTTGCAAATGGCTTACTGCCTCCTTTGAGGAGATGGTAAAAGATTATTTTTTTGCGATTCGGGTAGCAAAATATTAATATAAAGCAATTCAATTAGGTGTTTGGAAGGGACGCCCTAAATACGCCCCTTCCAAATACAGAATCGGAACTGGGCCGTAAAACCAAATGCAATTCAGTAACGTGTTATGGAACCGAATTTGTGGTTAGTAGGTAGGATTAGGGATTTGTGCATCGCGTAAGAGCCAATTCTGAAAATGGAGATGTTTGTGACCACAACTGGCTTCCTACATCCTTAGATATTTTGAAACTGAATAAAGGAATCAAAAGGGACCAGGCACCATGAAAGTAAGAAATGCATATCATTCAAGCATGTTTATTACTAAACGTCCACAGCAGGATCTAACAATGTAACTGTTGTGGTTAAAGGGTCATTCATCTGCAAATGTAAGAAGCGCTGACAAAGACAAGCATTTTGAGTGTTCTGTAGGGAAAACATCTTTTACCAAGCATTACTAGCTCGCAACACAGATATGGTATGGGCAGGCACAATGCAAACCCCCCTAACACACAGAGCATGTGGCGAAAGAAGCAGCACAAGCTTCCCTCACATACACAAAGCAGCTACAAGCTGATAATGTGAGCATTAGCTATAACACTAATATATTTAACAGAAAATCTAACTTACTGACTAATGCATTCACCAGATTCTGGCAAAACAATCCCAGGACAACCCACTAAAGTTACAGATATGTGAGTGCTATTAAATGCAACTACCACTATTATTAATAATAATAATAAACTTAACAATAGAGCATAAAGAATAATTTTAAGTAACAAGCGTACCATAGTGCTAGGTGCAGCATATGAATTTTTGCACCGTTCATCAGTTCTTGTCAAACTGCCCAACACGAAACAGAATGACAAAAGCACACTTTTTCGACCTGTTGTCGTGACTGTTGTTCACCTCCACCATGCACGGCTTAGAACCAGCCAGCTGCCGGGAAGCAACAGACCCCGTTATGAAGTAGAACTTATTAAATTGTTTAGTGAGAGATTCTCGACCACGTATGTTTGCCAGCGGCTTCCACTTGTTCTACTTTGGCTCTCTATTTCCAGATTTTGAAATCCAATATGGGCTTTACGAGAGCAGCGAGTGGTTTTGGGTGCCCAGTAAACTGCAGTTGTGGAAGGCCACTCAGGAGCGACGCCCTACCCGCCCATGGCCATGCGCTATTCGAGATCTCGAAAACAAAATAAAACCCACACATTTTAACTGGCTCTTCAATGAGGGGTTCATCAGCCTACCTTCTGGTCTTGTCATGTTGATTCTTTGCACAAAATGTATATACCTCCCTCAGGCCCGTAAAAAACAGCGTAAAAACAAGGTTGAACAGGGAAGGAGCGCAAAAAGGAAGGAGAAAACAATGAAAGTCAGAGAAGGGAAATGCGAGAGGGAAGAAGGGAATCATAGTTAATGCCATGGTGGATGCTTGCTAGCGTTTAACCAGACACAAGACACCTCCGACAAGTTAAGCAGGAGCTAAAGGTGAAAGGGAATTTTGTGAAAGGGAAATAAGAGGTGGGGGGATAAGTAAGAAAGAAGTAGTCATGGATCTTTATAACATATGCCCAACCAGAAAGAACCCATGATCTCCACACAGAAATCACTGGCTTGCAAAGCATGCAGATCAACGTATGCTGAGGGCAGACACACAGAGTGATCAGACAAAGCACTCAACAAAGAGGCAAAGAGCATCGCAGGAGGTAGAGAGTACCAGAGGTAGGTAGGATGAAGCATGGTGGCAGAAACATACAAGGAAACCGCTTAAACCGAGAGATTGTACAAAGCATTCAGCGTGCTTGGAGGGAGGTGAGATCATGATGGCTGCATGAATGCTAGGAAGTAGACCATACCGAGAAGCTGGAAGAGGAATGCTGGCAGCTAGCATACTAGAAGCTTAAGCAAAGCATGGGGACAACACGCATATCAGGAAGTACAGCGTATGGGGAGTTAGAGCAAAGTATGCTGAGAGCAAACGCATTGGAAGGTGGGGAAAGCATGCCAAAACTGAGAATATCAAAGAGGAGAGTGTACTGACTGATAGGTAGGAAAAAACGTGCTCCTAGAAAGCATCCTTGGCGGTGGGGAGAACATGGCGAAAACAAGGTTACCACTAGGTAGGCACAACATTGACCAGGTAAGTGCGTATCGCACGTATAATAAGTGAGGGTGGATATATAAAGTAGTTCCATATTCAACTATACTAATTTACCACTAATCCTTTATTGGGCTCCAGAGTAGCGTGCTACTCGCCAATAAAGAGTCTCAACACCGCATCAGGGTTACAAGTGCTATATAAATGCAAACCTTTTTCCTTTTCTACCCCTCCCCAACACTTCTCAATCCAAATAACTGACTAACATATCCACCACTAAAATTACGCTCATGTTTCACCATACTAATTCAACACTAATCCTGATGGGTTCCAGAGTAGAGTGCTACTTGCGCTTCAAAACCCCATCAGGGGTAGCAAGCGCTATATGAATACAAACCTCTTTCCCTCTTGTGTCCTGCCACCTACCCTTCTCTACCCAAATAACTGAATAACACATCCACTACTGAAATTACTTCATATTTTACTATGCTAATTTTCAACACTAATCCTTAATGGGTTCCAGAGTGGCGTGCTACTCGCCAGAAAAGCGCCTCAACACCAATCAGGGGTAACAAGTGCTATATGAATGCAAACCTTTCTTCCCCTTTTATCTCTCCGCTACCCTTATCACTCCAAATAACTACCTAAATATCCACCACTGAAATTACTTCATATTTCACCATATTAATTCACCACGAATCCTTTATGGGCTTCCTGAATAGCGTGCATCAACAAGCGCTATATAAATACAAACCTTTTCCCTCCTATATCCTACTGCTAGCATTCCAAATCCAAATAACTGACTAACCTATCCACCACTTAAAATGTACTTGCATGTTTTACTATATACTAATTCAACACTAATCCTCTATGGGTCCCGGAGTAGCATGCTACTCGCCGAAAAAGATCTTTGATGCCTCGTCAGGGGTAGTAAGCGGTATTTAAGTGCAATTACAATACAATACAATCTCATGATGTTTCCTATGACTGAGCTCCAGAAGAACTCTTGGACTTGTAACTCAACAGGTTTCATTTAGTGTCACTAATGGAAAGTTGGGAAAATTAAAGGGAATTTTTTAAATAGTGTTTTATAGATGTATTTAATCTCTTTTTAAACAATTAAGATTTCTTACAGATGGCGAGCCGAGGAAATAAAGTAATTCGCCCTTGATCAACAAATGTGGTGCCTTAAAGAATCTGCCTTTACAATTCAGGTTCCACATTCAGCAACTTAGTGAGCAAGTCTAAACACCTTGTCGGTAGTAACAAAGATGCCCTTACTGATTGGTTAGTCATCTCGGCTACCCCTAATTTCCACGAAACTAACACCATCATGGTTGCATTGCCATTAAACGTCCCACGTGTCCAAAACAAGGGAATGTATTTTTGTGTTGAATTGAGATTCTTCTTTACTTCTCGAGATCAGTAAGAAGCTGAAAATCTGGCTCTTTGACTGACTGCACCAGGAGACAGCTGCCTGTCCACCTACTAAGCGCCTGGATACCCTCAAGTGTGATTAGCGTGCCATACAAGTACTCATAAAATAACATAACAAATGCAATAACACATCCAGAAATAAATACATTATGATAACATGTTTGTGATAACATTCTTTTCAGGGACTCCCTGAAATTAAAAAAAAAGAAAGTAAACCATCAATGATAACCAAACAGTGCTGTTTTGTACCATTTTCTCCCTTGCTAGTGTCCCAAAACAAAAGTTCCCACCTTTGCAGTTCTTAAAATTTAGCAGCATGTTATGCTGCACATACACACACTTGCAAAAGTGGAACATTTCAAAATGCAATCATGCTAAAGCAGTGACGTCATTTCGAATGTGTAGTACTTTCATAACGATTGAATCTCTGGTTGTGATGCTCGTAGAGGCCTCAATTATTTCACACTATATAGCTCATATATCACTGTGTTTTAAAGCTGACTAATCCTAGTAGGTCAGCTGGTACAAACATCATACACAATTGTGGAAGTCAAAACGACTAGTTAAAAAGGCGAGATATTTAAAAAAAGAAGAGCCCAATCTGAAAAAAACGTTAAAAAATATATTGCATACGCTTTCTCCTGGGTCTTAAAAGAGAAAATAAAGGAATAAAATCGAGAAAAAAGATGTGTAAGCCAATATTTGACCTTCAAAGGGGAAAACAAATCCAGTTAACTCCATTTCTTATTCCATAAGTGGCAAAAATATTCACAAAATCAAGTTGCTTTGATTTACCCACTGGAAAATCGCATTGAAGCTCGACCTATATGTTAGCATCCTTACAAAGGCCATCAGGCTGAAAGAATAGTCAAGCAGTACAGCCCACCAGTAGAAGGTCCAAGGACTAACATGGTGATGCTAGTATTCCCTATGAGATGCCCTCTTCGCGAATGTATACCCTTCAAATCATCTCCACTTGAAAAGGCACGGTTTCTTGTGCAAAGAGGAGGAAAACAGAGAACAACCACGTGTACCCACGACATTTTAACCAGAACAGCATCTACAGCAAATGAACCCATGACGTACTGCACTTTAGTAACTGAAATAAAATAGGGAAGCAACTTATATTCTAGCAAGTACTTCAATTTTAGCCTCCTTCAAACAATTAAGATTTGGGTTCTACAAATTATCAGTTTTTAAGGGTTATATAGTCTATAGTTATCAACCTTTGATGGTTAATTTAGTAATTGTTGCACATTTTGTTGTTTTAATTAAATTTGCTTGCAACGGCTTGTTTTTGGTACTGGTCTTGGGTTTTGAATCCTGGACAGTTTTGTAACTTCCTTCGGCCTTGCTTTCAGCATTATGTCGGCAGATGTGACCTATTAGGCATTATGTTCTGTGATTTAGCATTCAGGGTTGAAATACGTCCACTCTATTCTAGAGCTATCAGCTCAGTAATCTATGCAGCGTAGGTATTACTCCCAAACCCGTATTGGAAGATTCATTTTCGAGGTACAATACCATCTCTCTAGCTCAACCTTAACATCCAGGTAATATGTCACTTTCATTGAGGAGAAATGGGTGATGGTATTTCCCAGATTAGAGTAACTGTATTACAATCGTAAAAAATACATACTTCCTATGTACATTGAATGTATCCTTTGTTTTAGACACTTGAAAATTAACCCTAATGATATTTGTTATTAACCCTAATGTCAAGGAGACCACTTCCACAAAAACTATAAACGACACTGTAAACATTCTGCAACTCGAAAATATAATATAAAGATAATTACTAAGCAGTATGTCCCTAAACTGAAGAAAGATACCTACAACTATATGATAATCCTGGATTTCAAGAAACTAGGCCTGCCTTGCACAATGAGTGATGTGGGTTTTAGTTGGAGGCAGAAATGAGCTGCAGTACAGTAACAACCCCTCAACCATTGTGGATTATTCAGCCCCCTGTACACCATTGTTGAGGCTGTAAACTAAACTGAGCCCTGCAAGCTGGTCCGGTCTAAGATATTCCATAAACAAAATGTATTTTAATCTCCCTTCTACATTTTCACAGGATTCTGATCTCTCCAAAAGTATATGAAAAAGTGATTAATTTAGGAAATACCAGCTCCTGTTATATCCCAGCCATGAATTTTAATTCTGGCAAAGATTAACTGAACTTTTAATTCTTGGGAGGGGTGTACATTGAGAATCACTAACATGGTTAATAATAAAATCTTTCATGTGCTTGGCTTTCAAACTGCAAAAGTAAGCTGTGTGATAAGAACCATATAGAGAAACAGGCTATTAGTTAGGTATATAACTTATTGTAAGAAACTGCTTGGTAGACAAGGGTATTGACATTGTGTGAGCATAACCAAAACACACGATGCAAACACTCCAAAAACATAGGAAACATTTACATAGCTGACTGATGATGTTCTATTGGGAACAGATCATACTGCTCCCCACCCACCTATGAATCTATCAGTCCAAGAGCTTCGTATAGATAAATCTTTAATCAGCTACACAGCCATAAAAGTGCATAAAAGTCATCACAATTTAAAATATATAAAACCATTTCAGATACAAGTACAATAAAAATCTTACAACTGATTCAATCAATTACAATTCAATGTGCAATATTCCTTTGTGGAAAGTAAAGCGCTAATTCTGACAAGCTATAAGGATAAACTGCTAAACTGCAATGTTTTTTGCCTACATCTCCATGTGTATAACAAAAAGCGTAAGACTGCAAATGCATTACGTTGTCTAACATCGCTTCTCAAGATCCTAAGCACTACTCAGTAATCACGTATTCCCAAGTTATGACATAGCGGGATAATTAATTTCCTTCTGTACCCAAGATATATTGGACAGAAAATGACAGCATGTACAATTGTTTCAATGACCTTGGTACAGAAAGGACAAAACTCATCAGACTCCTTGGGAGCATGCTGCCATTTTGTCATTACAGAGCATAGTGGCAGGATCTCCAGCCGAACGTTAATGTATAGTGGCTTGGCTTGAGGGGGTGCTATTGATGCAAGAAGTCTGCTACATTATAGATGTCTTTAAAGTCAAGAAAGGAGGCTGTAAGGGTACCTACCCTAGATTTCCCAAGAGAGGAATCATGTATGTGCTGCCAGTATGAACACTTGAACAATGCTTTTGATACCCCAACAGATTTCATGGAGGTGGACCATAGGTTCCAACATCCAATCTGAAGGAGGCATTATTTTTTAAACCTGAACCAAGAGATCTTAGATGCCCCAGTTCATCCTCCAGGTCCAGAAGGTAAGAAATCAATTTTGAGATCGCTCAGCGTCTGCGGCGGCAATACAATATAGGTCTCAGTCCCATTTGATCGACAATCGATCTAAGACCTATGTCTAGTCGTAAAGTTGTTAACGGAGTACTAGCATGGAGATTGATTAAAAGACTCTTAAAGCAGTTTTCTACTTTCTCCAAGGATCTTTGTATCTCATGTCTATCTGAATAGCAGCCAGTATCAAGCACTACAGAACAGAATGGGCATTCAAAGTTATGTGCCATGTATCTCTGAGCTGGATATTCACTGGCATTTTGGAGAAAAACCTTGATTTCCATCACCCTAATTACTAAAAGTTAATTGTTGACAGACTGCTATAAGCTTGTTTGCACAAGATATGTCTGTCTTCATTTGCGCACATTAAATAAGGAACCACTCATTCAATGAGTAGTACCTATTTTTCGTGCTGAGAAAGTTACACTTTGAGACAGTTAATATCCATTTGGGAACAATCATTCTGTGATTCCACCTTTTAGATTTCGGAATTGCTATCTTAAAAGTTAGACTGCAAGGCCTTTACTTAAAATGACATCCACTCCTCCCTGACAATCTTGCATCCAGTCTCTGGTGAAGTCCTGGTTTTTCACTGAGTCCAAAGAAAGCTTGTAACAAACGTAGGTGTTTGCTAGTATGTGTACGTTATTAATCAACAGCCGTTTATAGGAGTGGGAATAAAGAGAGTGATATTTCGGGCATTAGTATTTTCTGCTGATTATTTCAAAGTTTCTACATAAGAGCTGTGACTGGGAAGCATAAAACAAACAACTTAAGAAAACAATATATTGCCGAACATATGCTACCATGGTGTCTTGACACAGCTATGGAAACTCATTAGCCCATTGCGATTTCTGATTTGATTGGCAAGGCTTGATGCCATGACCACATTCTTGACCGTAAACCAGATTTCATGATCATGTGCTAAGCCTCAGCAGCTTGTTGTATGCTGTGACCACTATAGGCCAGATTGTAGTGATGAGAAATGAGTAGCCGTGAGCCAGACAACAAGGCATCCAGACAGCCTTGAGAATTCCATGCACTTTTACCTCGAATGCCACTCCACCTTGCTACCAACATTTCATCGTGATCACCAGGAATCAACTATATATTTTTTACTGATCACAAACCCCCTAAATACCAGGTGCAGTAAAGTAAATATTCAATTGAACAGTTTTAGTGACCAAGCAATCTTATATTGCGAAATCCAATTGGTGCACAGGGTTGTGTAAACCTCCCAGAAAATTGGCCAGCTAGTGTTAGCCAGGAGAAACGGATACCAACTTAAGTGGACCAAAATTGATAAAACGAAGGCAATACCCAAAATAATTAGGAACGCCCTTGATCCCATCAGTAACTGCCTAGATTCTGACAATCACCCCCAATCTGTAGTATCTTCCTTTGTAGTACTGTTAGAACACATAAGGAAGGCACTTACCAGTAAAAATACTGATAAAGTTAAAAAGGATAAGGGTTGTTGGATTCCTTTTGCTCAAAAAAGAGGAAAGCTCTTACTTTAGCCTTAGGCAATAAACCAAGAAACACCACTGAAATTGCCATACTCCGCAGGGAATACAAAATGGCTAGGAAAATAGGGAGAAGGCACTAAAGGAAGATACCTGGGCTAAATAGGAGCAGGCTTCGGCTTTAGGCAACTCCAAGGAGTTTTGGGCAATAATAAATGGCCCTCATTTTAAAACACACAAAGATCCCTCATTTGATGTTAATGTAGGAGAGGAGGACTGGGTTGCTCGCTTCAAAAGTATTTTTTCCCCTACTGACTATCCAGCACCTTATGCCTTTACTACCTCTGGGAAACTTCTCTCTTTTTCACTTAATTAAGTAAGGAACAGGATAGAGGCTTGAAGCACCAGGAAAGTCCCGGATCCCGATGGTGTCCCCATAGACTTTTTCTATGAGAACATGGATATATGGGTGCCTTGATTAACTTATGCTTTTAACAAAACTGATATAGTTAGCCCCCCAACATCTTGGAAAACATGCATAATCGTCCCGGTTCACAAAAAGGGAGATAAAGGTAACCCCAAAAATTACAGACCAATCTCGCTGATCAATACGATAGCCAAACTTATGGGGCGCCTTCTTCTAACAAGACTGGAGGCATAGGTGAAGAGTAAGAACATCTTAATGGAGTCCCAATATGGCTTTCAAGAAGGAAAGAGCACAATAGACCAATGCCTGAACCTCTAATTGATAATGGACAAATATGCCAGAGCCAAGGGTGGGAAAATCTATCTTGCCTTCTTGGATTTATCCGCAGCCTCTGACTGCGTGTCCCACCCTAGACTCTGGCAAATAATGGAGGAAATAGGAATGGATCAGGCAATAGTTGACTTCATCAGACAACTGTACTCTGACGCCTCCGCGTCAGTCTGTTATGGGAAGAATGGGGAGTGCACCCGACTTTTTAAGATCTTAAAAGGAGTAAGGCAAGGCTGCGTCCTCGCACCGTTTCTTTTTTCCATCTATACCAATGGTGTTGGAAAACACCTCGAGGGCACAGCCTTGGACGTCCCTGTGCTCTCTGATCATCAGCGGCTACCAATTCTGGTGTACGCTGATTACGCCGTTTTTTATGGCCCAAACCGGGATGGGGCTCCAGTATCTTATATCAGCCTATGCGGCCTTTATGATTTCATTGGATTTAAAGGTCAACCGGACAAAATCTTTTGTAATTATCGCAGGGAAACGCAACAGAACACCTTCTTTTTTCATGGATTCTGGGAAAATTGAAGTGGTGGAGTCGTTTCCCTATTTAGGCTTACTCTTTGATAAAAATCAATCATGGTCTAAACTGATAGAGGGAAGAGCAATGGGTATGGAGATAAGTTTAAGGGCCCTAAAAGCATTCTCTAATAGGTTGGGAGCAAAACCCTTAATTTATTTTATTTTATTTTTATTTTTAGAGTTTTATATAGCGCGAACTTGAACCGATTAGGTTATCAGAGCGCTTTACATAGCACCAGTTCCGTTACATGTTATCAAAGCACTTTACATAGAATCAGTTACGTTACATAAGGAACACATTTCTTTTTGTTCTAGTGAATAGGGTTATCTCTTCACACGGGGGAAGGGATACACCTGGCTATACTTAGGATTACATGTGTTATAAAACAGGTACAACAGAAAAAAATTGCAAATGTACAAGAGATAGTCACACAAGGAGAAGGTGCAAAAGGATAAACTCTAGGCATATACTAGTAATATCTTAGGGAGGGGATACACATGGATATACTCTAAGAGTCACATAGGAATGTTAGAGAGCAAAGCGGACTCCCAATGAAAAAGATTTACCACGCCAAAACAAAGGAGGTAGCCGTGTATGGGGCAGGTGTTTGGGGGGATGGCCCCTAGTTATTCCCTGCAGTCCATTGAGAATACATTTTATAAATCTTTTACTTCTCTTCCCAGTCCTATTAGAACTATGTTATTCACACAGAACTGGCTCTACCTTACATTGTGGACTCAATCAAAATGGCTCCACTCCTGCTGTAGCTTTCTACTTGGCGCGGGGACACAGTCCCATTACGCAAAATATAATAAATAATATTTTAAAATCCGATAACTACAGCAGGATTAGGTGGTTAAAGTATGTAGAGTCGGATTTACCGGCTATTGGTTTAAATCACATTTTTAAGGTTCCATCCACCTGTAAGACCCTATGAAAGAGGAAACTGGCTGATACATTTATGCTGCAGGCTCAATACCTGAGAAGGGAAAGAAATTTTCAAAGGCAGTCGGCTCGTATGTATGAAATAACTTCAGCTCTGGAGGAGGGAGGATAATTTTACCTGGCTGACATCACACTGCCTCATCATAAATGTATTTTATTAAGATTCTGCCTAAATTTGATTCCTCTGATGGAAGGATACCCAAGGAAGAAATTCAAAGAGTCTGAACTTTCATTGTGCCCGTGTGATAGCCAATCTCCACAAAATGATCTTCATGTTTTATTTTTCTGTGTTTTTTATCATCAGGAAAGGCACAACTTTTTTGTCTTGATCTGTAAACGCTATAATTTCAAATTTTGTTGCGTAGCATTGTACTTCCTTAAATCTCTTCAGAATCCTTTTGTATGCTGCACAGTCACATCATTCTTATGGGTATGTATGGAAAAAAAGGAAGCCCTTAACTAAAAACGGGATTTTTTTTTTTAATTCTTACTTTTTTTATATGTAATGTTTTAAATAAGAATTAACTAGACAATATATATAGATGCAATGGATGTTATGATAAATTTGAGCGGGAGTATCTTTTTAATTGTTGGGACTTATGTTTTTTTATAATCATGTCTCCTTTTAAAAATGTTATGGTATGTACTTTTATGATCTCATGTGTAAGATCGAATAAAGAAATTGATTGATTGATTGAATTTAAAAACTCAAATTTCCACTATTAAACCTTACAGCTTACGTGGCCCCAGAGGTGCCGTGGGGGTGGCCACCGCTCTGAGAGCTGGATAACAAAATCTGTGGAGGTAAGAGGAGGACTAATGGCCGCCCAGTAGAAACATAAGATCTGGGCAGAGAAAGGTAAATTAAGTGCTAAGGGGGCGGGCAAGTTTAATTCCTGCTTGGTCTCACAGAGACATCATTGACTGAGACGTGGATTGAGTTTAGGGCCACCATAGAAGCCTAGGATAGGTCACATTCAAGGCCTGCAGAGATATGAAGTTTCCACCCACGTTGATAGGGTTGGCCGGATCAGGTGGCAGTGAGCGATGGTACTGCAAGGGTGTGACCCCCGGCCCTGCATTAGAAGTCACGGGAGATCATAATGGGTAAGATCCGGACAAAACAGGGGAGCATGCCGCCAGAAGGGGGAGAGCCGTCCCAGTACATCACAAGGACTGGAGCAGAAGCACCAAATGTCCCTGACCAATCTATACATACACACCTAGACAAAGTACTGGCTGCCATCGTGGATATAAAAGCCACTTTGCAACTGGACATAGAGGCAGTGTCAGTGGGGCTGGGCCTACTGTAAGCAGAAGATCATAAACTAGTGGATAGAATGAAAGAAGCAGAACTTGCAGTAGAAGTGTTACAACCAGAACAAGCAACCTCATCCTGCAGTCTTGATGACTTAACTGCCAGAGTAGCGACACTTGAGCGATGTGCTGAAGATGCGGAAGGCCGGAATCGTCGCAATAATATTTGAGTGGTGGCTGTCTTCAGCCAAGCTTCGAATACACCTAGATGGTAAAGCTTACTTTTATGACTCCCTGGGGGAAGTGTGGTCATGGTTGGAGACCTATAAGACAGGTGCACTCAGCCTCCTCGGCAGCGAATGTTGACCTAGACAGATCAACCCCCTGTTACGTGGCACGTTGGTTTCCAGGGGGGCGAAGGGGTTCAGGGAGTGGTTTGAACAATTGGAACTCATAGACATCTGGATAGTGCAACACAGACTGTTAAAAGATTAATCTTATAATTCTCACCTATACGGCCTCCATACCAGATTAGATATGTGTGTCTGCTCCGTTTTGACTGGGCCCAGGTGTAGTGCACACTGAATATTTAGGGGGCACCTTATCTGATCACAGCCCACTACTAATATGTCTTTGGCAGAACCTACAGTGACTCCCACATGGAGACTTAACCCGGCCTTTCTTGAGGAAGAGTGCTTAAGGGACTCTTTAAGCATGATGATCACTGGCAATTTTCATTTTAATCAGGGTACGACTGCCACTAGGACAGTAGAGTGAGATGCATTCAAGGTGGTGGTGAGGGGGCATTGCTTGGGGGAGACAGTAGGGCTGCGAAAAGAACTGATGGGAGAGCACTCTATGCTGGAAAACAACTTATATGGTCAGGGCCTTAGATTGTCAGCAAACACTGATACACGTTGGAAAATAGGAGGGGAGAGTACAACAAGGCACTGGAGCAGCTGCGATGCTTAGACCTGCACAAATATCAGTTACAAGTCCATGAGGAAGGGGGCAAGGTGAGTATATTACCTGCATGGCTAGTGCACCCTGAGTCTAGGGGATCACCTATTATGCATGTCACGACTGTAGAGCGGACAGTACTGTGCTCCCCTAGAGACATAAATGGGCTATTTAGTGTAAATGTTGAGTAAGTATATGGAGCTCCACACCTGTAGCCATGGGATAAAATGGTGGAGAACCATGCTGCTCACAAGAACGCAATGCGCCAACAGCATCACCTTATCAGATCCGCCAAAAGGACCTCCTTCAAGGACCGCCTCGACAACAACGCACACAACAGAAAAGAGCTCTTCAACATCATGAAGAAACTCTCCAACCCCAGCTCCAACAGCTATGACATCCAACCTTTGCAACTCCCTGGCCACCTTCTTCCATCGCAAGATTGCAGACATCCACGACAGCTTCGACAAACCAGAACACCACGACAGCCAACAATACCTCAGACCCCACGGCCACCACCCACAACGACCCTCTGCACACCTGGACTAACATCAACGATGACGACACCATCAAAATCATGAACACCATCCACTCTGGCTCACCGTCAGACCCCTGCCCACATCACATCTTCAACAAAGCCAGCGCCACCATCGCACCCCATCTCCGCAAGGCCATCAACATCTCCTTCGAGACTGCGACCTTCCCGGAGAGCTGGAAGCACGCCGCGATCAACGCCTTGCTCAAGAAACCCAAGGCAGATCTGAGGGACCTCAAGAACTTCAGGCCCATCTCCCTACTCCCGTTCCCGGCAAATGTTATTGAGAAAACCGTCAACAAACCCACTACCTCGAGGAGAACAACATCCTGGACCCGTCCCAGTCCGGGATCGGCAGCAAACCACAGCACCAAAACTGCCCTCATCACCACCACAGATGACATCAGGGCCTTGCTGGACATCGGCGAAACCGCGGCCCTCATCCTCCGGGACCTATCAGCCGCCTTCGACACTGTTTGCCATCGCACCCTACAGACACGCCTCCACAAAGCAGGGATCTGAGACAAGGCTCTGGACTGGACCACCTCCTTCCTCTCTGGCAGAACCCAAAGCGTCTGCTTCCCCCTTTTCTGTTCCGAAGTCTCCGAGATCATCTGCGGCGTACCCCAGGATCATCCCTCAGCCCAACATTGTTCAACATCTACATGGCCCCACTCGCCCACGTCCCCAGACTGCAGGACCTCAACATCATCTCCTACGCCAACGACACACAGATGATCCGCTCCCTCACCAAGGACCCCCTCACTGCCAAAACCAACCTCCACAAAGGAATGAAAGCCGTCGCCGAATGGATGAAGAACAGCTGCCTGAAGCTGAACTCAGACAAGATGGAGGTTCTCACCCTCGGCTCCACCCTCTCAGCCTGGGAGAACTACTGGTGGCCGACCACCCTGGGAGCAGCACCGACACCCACCGACCATGTACGCAACCTGGGATTCATCCTCAACTCAACGCTCGACATGACCAAGCAAGTCAACGCTGTCTCAACCTCCTGCTTCAACACCCTCTGCATGCTCCGCAAGATCTACAGGATTATCCCCACCAACACAAGAAGATCAGTCACCCAGGCCCCCGTCAGCAGCAGGCTGGACTACGGAAATGCCCTCTACGCCGGAACCACAGCCAAACTTCAGAAAAGACTCCAGCGCATCCAGAACGCCTCCGCACGACTCGTCCTGGACATCCCCCGACACAGCCACATCTCCGGCCACCTGAGAGACCTGCACTGGCTCCCCGTCAGCAAGAGGATCACGTTCAGACTCCTCACCCACGCACAAAAGGCCCTCCACGACCTGGGCCCCGAGTACCTCAACAACCGCCTGACCTTCTACACTCCCATCCGCCAGCTACGATCAACTAGCCTCGCCCACGCCGCCATTCCACGCATCCGCAGAGCCACCACCGGAGGAAGATCCTTCTCCTACCTGACGGCAAAGACCTGGAACTCCATCCCCATCCACCTCCGGCTAACCCAGGACCATCTCTCCTTCAGGAAGCAACTCAAGACCTGGCTTTTCGAGCAGTAACGTACCCCCCCACCCCACCCAGCGCCTTGAGACCCCTACGGGTGAGTAGCACACTATACAAAGGTTATGATTGATTGATTGATTGAGAGAGTCGACTAAAACAGAATACATAATTTGTACCATAATCTAACAATTATAGCAATAAGAAAACTTGCCGCTATCAGCAAGAGTTGAAATGCTGAAATTATCTAATGATTCATTTTCTTTAAATTCATATGTCATTATTAGTAAACAATAATTCACAGGGGTGATGAGATGTTATTGACATTGAAATTAATGAAAGAGGGAAAAGGAACGAATTAACATTAGCATCATTTGGTTATTTGAGTGAGTTCAAGGCAGAAACTTGGATTGGTGCAAACAAACGTACATATTTATAGCTTAAAGTTAATTGGGCCTGATATAGCCAGAAATAGAGGCAAGGGCACCAGAATTGGCAGAACCTGTCCTCCTATATTTGACCAGTGCAAAACATTCAGCAGATACTCATTGCAATTCCAATACGTTAAGAAATGGGCTGTTTGGTTGGCTATGGTATGTACACAGGCCAGGCAGAACCCACCACTCCAGTCAGGGAAAGCTAGACACAACACTGAGATAACCTGTGCTCAACCGCTGATAGCTTGGCACAGAGTAGGCAGGCTTATCTAAAGAGGCAATGTGTAAAGTATTTGTGCAACACACACACAGTAATTCAATGAATACACCACAAAAAATACTTCATAGGGAGTTTATAGAAATAGCTTAGTATATTACAACCAACAAAAGACCAAAAACTAAAAAGATCTTGTTAAATACTTTGCTAGTTATGCCCATTGTACACAGGTAAATGCAGAACTGAACACATTTATTTCAATTAAACTCTTTATGGTAAATTGAGTTTAGTAGTAAATATTGGTTCAAATGTAAGAGTTTGTTGGGGATCAACAAATAGACGTGCTAAATGTTGGAGCACCAAAAAAAGGGCTCTTAAAGTCCTTTCAGGATAATTCTTGTCACTACCTCAAGACCGGTATGCTTTATGTAAACTTGGCCACTCATGATGATGCATGGCTTGGCAGCAGAGATCACATGGTCTTGGGAGGCACAGTACCTTGAAATTACGGTTGTGCCGCAATGGTTGTGCTGAGCCTTTCTTCCTGCAGCACTGGTGGCATCGAGTGGCTGCGGCGGTTTCCCTCTATCAGAGTGGGAGGGAGAGCATATCGACGCCTTGGCAACGTTTGGCAGTAGGAAGGCCGGGATCGGAGAAGACGTGCTACCATTCGTCGGGACTCTGCTGTAGTTCAGCAAATGAAATGTGGGTCCTTCAAGTGAAACAATAAAAGGGCAATATAAGTGATGGGGATTAAAGCACTGATTGTCTCAGAATGGAGGTCTTCTCTGGTGCAGAGCAGAGCGCTCGAGGGCATTCACAGAATGGGAGCCTTATCTTGTGCAGGGTGACACACTGGTTCTTGGAGAATGGCTCTCACAGCAGAGTACTGACAACAAACATGAAGTCTTTGATGGCCCTTAGACTTTGAGAGCAGGGGGCAAAGCCAACAAGTCCTTAGAGAGTGCTCAGAGTTCAAAACATTAGAAGGTACCAGGCAGCAGGTCAGCACAACAAGGCAGGTAGCATAGTGGCAGCCCCTCCTGGCAGCACATTAGTCTTTCTGGCTATGTGCAGATGGGGAACCAGCAGTGTACTTATACACAAAAGAGCCTTTGATGGAGGGCTGACTTCAAAGGAGCCCTCTGAAGTGCACAAGGATCCCTTTCAACCCAGTCCTGTTTGCCAGGCAATCTGTGGGGGGTGATTAGCACGGTGTGAGTGGGCAGGACACTACCTATTCAAGTAGAGTGTAAGCCAACCCATCCCTCCCTGCCCAGGAAGATCCATCAGAATGCAGATGAATGCAAATGCAGTTAAGTGTCCTGTGCTGTGGCTGTCTAGAGGGAATGCGCAAATGTAGCTGTCACCCATCCCAGCCCGGGCTTGTATTGGAGACAGGCCACCAGGCACACAGGGCAGTAAGTGCAGAGAAATGTCTACTTCCTAAAAGTTGCATTTCTAAAACAGTAAGGTCAAATCCAACTTCAACAGTAAGGAGGATTTTTCATTGCCAATCCAAAGATATAAAACATGAAAACCTATTCCTGTCTGATCAGAAATTACCACTTAACAAGCATTTGCAATGCAAACAGTCTCACATTTTTGAAAGTTAGAGCTATTGCATTGTAAATGACAACGATTTTTACTTCTGTTTTTTGATCTGCTGAACTTGGCAACGCATATCATGTACTGGCAGGGCTGAATATCCACTTCATAGCCAAACAAAAGTGCATTTAAGTAAGTTACTTAAGCATGATAAGGCAAACTAGTTAAGTCAAAACAACACATAAACCGTCACATCACATCTCCTATGACTGTCGATTGATCGATGGACACAAAACCAACAGTGAAAACCGACTGCAACACTTGCAAGTGATAACATGTGTACAATGTTTTTACAAATGAACATATTATGATTCATTATTGCAGTGAACCGAAATGAACACAAATGAATTAATATGCCGCCTGTGATTATGGGATCTCCTTGCTTTAAAAAAAGAAACGAGCCGAAAAAAATAGAAATGTAATTTGGGAGGAGTGAGGGGGTGGGTGGTATGGTGCAGCATGGGGAGACTAAGTGAGGGGGTGACTTATGTGTAATAAAAGGGGAGTTTAAGGCTTAGCAGGTAGTTTTAAATGCCAAGTCAAAGTGGCAGTAAACTGCACACCCAGGCACTGCAGTGGCAGACCGGAGGCAGGTTTAAAAGGCTACGCCTGTGGGTGGCACAATCAGTGCTGCAGCCCACTTGTAACATTTAACTTACAGACTCTGGGTATGGTATACCACTTCACAAGGGACGTAAAAGTAAATTAAATATGTCAATCAAGTATACACCAATTACACACATAATTAGGGAAGCACCACATGCACTTTAGCACTGATTAGCAGTGGTTAAGAGCTCAGAATTCTAAGCCAACAAAAAGAAAATTTTGAGGCAAAAAGCAAAACGTTTTGGGGTAGTAGACCACCCTAAGGGTGCCAGGTCTAACTCAATAATAACACAATACCCTAAACAGAATGGAAGATAGACTATGTTATGACGATGCTACTTACCTCTTGAAAAGTTAGTGTTACATTATTTCCGCTCAAAATGCAACTTTTTGGCAACTTTAATATTCCTGTCATAGGTTGTCTCATTAAAACCTTGTAGTAATGCTGGCCCGAAGAAAGAGGTGCACAGTCAATAAAAATGGGCATAAAAAATCGTTACATGTTGGTCAATCTATAGTCAATTTTAAGGACATGCATTCAACATGGCTCGGTCTGGTTTTATGACACAACAGTGATCATCTGAATGCTGTAAGTGAAAGCAAATAGTACTCATCATTGATGGACGGTTAGATTTGGGATTTAAATCGTATTTAATTCACAGTTTTTCCTTTGTAGTGATATTCAGTAGCTCACCCGTACCAAGGAAAACGTTTTGTTTAAGTTGCTGAAAGACTGGTATGTCCCAAGAGGGAGACGTGCCCTGTGCACACTATTTCAGCGTTTGATCATGGCTCCAGCTTTGAAGCTCTTAAATTGTGGCACACAGGTCTACAGACACTGCCTGCTCAACAGTGATATTTCGGCAAGTAGGGCAAGGGTGGTGCAACTTGAATATTCTCACTCCACGTGGGTTCTGATAGGCTGTGTGCCCAGGCATGCCTCCACCTCTGCAACGTTTCAGTAGGTGGTGCAAGGGAGACAAGTGGATTGCAAAAGGAGTCTTCCCTTTTTCACCGACTTCTATCCGGCTGTGTTCCCAGGTCCTTCTCACCACCTGAAACATGTAGCATGGTTGGCTCTGTGACACCACTATTCACTTGTAATACATTATTGCAAATAAGTAGTGATGTTATTGTTATTACAGACTAAACCTTTAGAAATTCAGTCTCCCTTGCATTACAGTAATTATAGCATTATGGTATGCCCTATATCTTTTAACACTTTTTTGTCTAGATTAACTGTCTGCTTGTATGCACGTGATTTAGACGTGTTTACCATTCATCTGTCTCTTAGCTAAACTTTCTGCGTTAAGTCCGTGTAAAAAGACTCTCTTAGAAGTTCCCATAAGTTCTCAATCCATCATGAAATATTTAAAATCCCCACACGGGTAATTACCGAGTATTTCATGGTCTTTGTAAAACGAGGAGATTATCTGTCTGCTCTTTGTTTCTCATATCCTGATGGTGCTATAAAGAAGTTACTATGTCCTGGCTGCACAGTGCTAAATAAACCATGACCCCATTGATTCACGAGAGTGATTAAAATGTGAAAGGGGAGTAGGGAAGGCCAAACCACAAAACGCTGTGCAGGGAAACTCGTTTATGGTTGCTGCTACTGCTTTCCCCCCCTTTTTTTTTTAGAAAATAAGCACTGATTCAGACTGAAGCACCGAGTTTGCATGAATAAAATTAAAAGAAGAAAAGCCCAGAAAATGCTCAACTAACAAATTTGCTTTTCCTTCTATTTTCTTTCTGGTACTTAATTTGTACTGTATACGTATATATATCTATATATCTAGGCTCACTTTTCAATCCTAAAAAAACGGTGAAATTCAGCAGTTATAGTTACCTGGGCTAACTATAACTTACGCCCCCGCAATACACTGCTCGTGACCTCACATATCAAATCACTCACTACATGATCAATGATACCACTGATAAGATCAATGATACCACTGATAACATCACTGATGTCATCTCAAATGCCATCACTGATTTTTTAACCTTCCAGCATGTAGACCTCTTACTCCACTGCGTTTTGTCCCTGGAACTTGAGATCTATAGAAGAACTTTAGCTGATATTCTCAGTTTGTACCCCTTAGTTAAAAAAGATAAAAGTTTTGTGTGAGTTTCTTAAGAAGGAGGAAGTATGGTTTACTCCTGATAAAATGGCAAATTGTAAAACTGAAAGAAGCTTACTGTGAACGTATGTTGGACCAGATATGAAAAGACCTAGAAGTGGGGAGCATAAACGAGAAGATTTTGACTCTTGCTTTGAGCTTTTTTTGGGGAGATTACACCCAGCTCAGGCTATAACTTTGTACATAAAGTTAGGAATTGGCATTTTGTCATTAAATGCTTTTACCTCTACATGGGGCAAAAACAGCCCCTAACCCCCAACTGTCATTTTTGTTTCTAGGTGGAGGAATCAGTGGATAATTTGCTGTTATATATACTAAGCTACTTCAAAAGTTAAATTAGTATCCTAGGTGTACTATTAATGAGTGATATTACTCCTAACATATATTATGTAAGTGGCTGTATGACTGTGTGTGTAAGTGTGTGAACGGGTGTCTGAGAGGCTGGTTGTGTGTTTGAGAGGGTGTGTGAGAGGCTGTATGGGCAAATAAGTGGGGAGTGAGCAGCTGTCTGGGTGAGTGAGTGGCTGTATTATTGAGTAAGTGGGTGTGGCAGTGACAGTATGGGTGAGTGAGTGGCTGTCTGGGCGAGTGAATGTGTGAATGACTGTATTGGTGGTTGAGTATCTGAATGGCTTAATGAGTGAGTGGCAGGGTGTGTAAGTGGTTGTATGAGTGAGTGAGTGGCTGTTTGAGTAGGTGTTCAGTTAAGTGAGTGTTTTTGTTAGTGGCTGTATTGGTGAGTGAGTGTCTGTGTGAATGGCTGTATGGGTGAGTGTGTGGGAGTGCTGGTATGGATGTATGAATGGGTTTGCAAGTGGTTGTGTGGGTGAGTGAGTGTGTGGGTGCTTGTATGGGGGATTAAGTGGCTGTGGTGAGAAACAGTATGGGTGAGTGAGTGGGTGTGTGAATGGCTGTATAGGTGAATAAGCATGTGTGTGAGTAACTGTATGGGTGAATATTTGGCTGTGTGAGTGACTGTATGGGTGTCTGGTTGTATGAGTAGATGTATGGGTTATTGACTGGTTATGTGAGTGAGTGGCTTTGTGAGTGGCTTTATGTATGAGAGGTTATGTGAATACTTGTATGGGTCTGTGAATGGGTATGTGTGTGGGTCTTAAAGTGGGTAAAGGAGAGGTTGTATAGGGGAGTGAGTGGTTGTCTGACTATCTCATGAGTGATTTAATATGTGAAGTCATAAGCAGTGCTTTGTGGGGGTGTAAGTAATAGTTAGCTCAGATAACTATAACTACTGAATTTCACTGGTTTTGTATGAGTGAAATCTGAGCCTAACTATAACGTCCTTGTAGCCTTTGTATTTTTTTCAAGGAATTTCTAAGGAATCAACATTCTATTTCCTAACTATAACATCCCTGTAAATGTATTTTTTAGAATTTCTGTGATTGTTTATTGTTATTTACTAACAATAATGTCCCTGTAACCTTTGTTTTTTTCCTGAATGTGTTTTAATGTTATTTCATAACTGTACCCAGTAACATTTGAGAGTGAGTGTGTGAGGGAGTGCATCCGTGTCTTAGTGAATCTGTGAGTGGGTGTGAGAGTGTCTGAGTGTGTCTGTCAGTGGGTGGGTGAGTGTCTGAGTGGGTCTGGGGTGGGTGTCGGAGTGGGTTTGTGAGTGTCTCCATGAGTGTTTGAGTCAGTCTGTAAGTGAGTGCATGAGTGTCTGGGTGGGTCTAGGACTGGGTGCATGAGTATCTGAGTGGGACTGTGAGTGAGTGCATCAGTCTCTGAGTGGGTCTATGAGTGGTTGGGTGCATGTGTTTCTGAGTGGGCCGGTGGGTGCATGAGTCTCGGGGTCTGGGAGTGGATGAGTGAGTGAGTGTCTGAGTGGGTCTGGGAGTGGGTGCATGAGTCTCTGACTAGGTCTGTGAGTGGGTGTATAAGTGTCTCAGTGGGTCTATGAGTGGGTGTGTGAGTCTCTGAGTGGCCCTGTGAGTGGGTGTGTGATTGTCTGAGTGCCCTCTATTTTGCCCACTTCTGCTCTGTTTTGCCTTTCTGCTCATTTTTCTGTTTTCTATTTTGCCTTTCCTGCTCGTTTTCTGTCCACCTTCTTGCCTTTTCTGCTTTCTGTTTTGCCTTTTCTGCCCTCTGATTGGCCTCTTCTGTAATAACACCCCCCCTCCCTGCACCTATTCCTCCCGGAGACCCCATGCCTGGTGCCTGGCCAAAACATACATACATGGATATATATATATATATCAGCTGATATATACCTCATTTACACTTATGTTTTTATCTTTTAAATGTACAAAAAAACATATCAGTAATTACGTATTGAGTCACAGGTAAATATTTGTGATAACTTCATTAAATGTGGCACTGGAGTTTAGTTTTGAGATCAGGTTTCTAATAGTTGTTTGAGTTGACAATTTACTGCATAAGTAGGAGATTAAGGAAAAATTAATTAGCGATAATGGCACATCCAAAGTATTTTACCATATATCAGGAATGGTCTGGGGCGCAGTTGCTATGTTCTAACTGGTGTTTTAGCCCGGGGACACTCCGCTTGGGTAACCAGGAACTCTATAAGTTGTATAATAATAATAATAATAATATTTAAGTTTAAAAATTACATTGCCAAATCTTTTTGAAGTGAAGTACTTTCTAAATATCTTTAAAATCACTCCATTTCACTTGATCAATAAACATGTGCTGCTATATCTTAAAGTCATGATAGTTTGGTGTTAATGGTGTTATTTCCTAAGGATGTGTATTTTAATTATAAATAAAATAGAAATGTGCCACCCTCTATCCATGCTCACTTTTCTAGAAACTGTTTAGAGAGACTAAAGGATAACTGGTGTGAAGTTGCTGGTAATATGTCCAAAGGCTGGTAGATGGATTGTTTCAAGTTCATATTGCAAATCTACGGGAAAGCATACAAAGAATGGAATAAGTGTGATGGCTCATAAGGTGTCTTCAGAAATCTTTTAACAATGAAGGTGATATATTAAAGCTTGGCCTGGGTAGGCAACCGTCCATACCCGGCTGTTCTCATTGTATCTTTCTTTGAGACACATGCTTAGGCCAGTACTGGTGGGGAACGTGCCAACACTTATGTTCTCCAAAGCTCAACTTGGCTTTGATAAAGGATTAAACTGGAGTCAAATCTGTTGATGGGATTAGGTGCACTGCAGAATGTTTAACTGATTATAAAAAACAATTAATAAAAACAACTTGTGAACAAGTAACCCAGGCTGCAAATGGCTCTAATATGTTAAATGCTATTATAAGCACATTGGAGCTTACTTCCAGTGCTTTAACCACAAACACTCAAATCTCCAACACACATACGGTCCTCTTCTGTAATGAGGAGAGGCGCTATGTGGCCCACCTCCCCAGGCCGATTTTGGCCCTAGGGACCGATCCCCTGGGGCCCGGCCATATCTCCTAGGTGCCCTGGAGGCCACCCAGGGCACCCAGTGTGCTTTGGTGGGGACCAAGAGGGAAGCACGGTCCCAGCTGGCTTGCCACCTCAAGCAGGAGCCTTCATTGCTGCAGCATGCAGGGAGTTGCTAGAAATGCAGCTCTCTGCATGCAGGAGCAATAGTTTCATCTGTTTCCTACCTGCATGACAGCGGATAGGGGAACAAAAGAAAACTCTGCTTCCAGCAAGCAGGAGCAGTTTGACACTTACCAGAAGCAGAGTTATGTTTGCTCTCGCTTGGTGGGAGCTGCAAACTTCTATTACCCAGGGGTGGGCACCCTGGGGCATAGCAGGAGCTGTCCCTGGGGGTGGCAGTCACCAGGACAATAATTGGCTCCACAACGTTGCACGACAGCTCAGGTGAGGTGGTGGTCCATGGGGTTGTATATTGCCCAGGAGGGGGGCCCAGCTCCGACTTTTAAATATATTATAGGCCCCGGGTAGGTGATGGTTCCCGGGCTCTTAAGAGCCTGCGGAGGAGGGCCGTGTTGCCCTCCTCCATAAGATATAACACTCTGCCAGCCACTGGGAGGTGATGGTCCCCAAGGCCAAGTTTGACAATGGGGAGGGGGCCTTGTGCGCCCCCTCCACTTATTTATAATTAAAATGAACACCTGGGACCTGGCTTACTGGGGGGCAAATCTGCAGAGTGCCAAGATGTCTGTCATCAGTGGATTCCAGCTCATTTTCAGAGGCTTTGTACTGATGACATCCATTAAGGGGTGTGAATACATCCCAGGACATCAGGACCAGCCTCAGCAAGCTTTTTCTCTGATTTTGGAGGAGGGTAAATGGGGGTGGGGGCAAAAGTGCCTCTCAGATGGCTTCAGCAGCACAAGGCCACGCCCCTCCAGGGCCACACCCTCCTCCTCACACAGTGAAATTCCGGTCTTAGTTGGCAGGTATGCATACCTGTGGACCAAAGCTACCCACCTCACTACAAGTCCTATCAGATATTGACACCCCAATTCATACTTCTACCTGGGTGCAGTTCTAGCTGCAATATACCACTCTTTTTTCAATTCCACTTGAACATACGCCATGCAAATTTGCATACAACCATTTGTCTTTACAGAGCCATTTGCTGAGGTTCTTACAGATTGCCTCAAATGAGCCACAGTTACAGTGAAATGTGTCCAAACATTGTAAAACGGGCTTTATTGTCAATCAATTAAAATGAATACATTAGTTTAGTTGATGGAAAAACATGGAAATTAAAAAAGCCTTTCAGTGGAATCCAATTATCAATCACAAAATGACCTAATAACACACCTCATCACAAGTGTCCTTTTAATTCCGGTGGGGCCGGTAACAGCCCCAAAAGCGTTACCATGAATCTGTTAATTTTCACACAGGAGAGGGGTCAAAATCTCCATTTGAAATTCTAATGGGAAATTAAAATTACAGAGGGAAATGGACCTTGAAATAATGACTCCCCCACGGGGACTGCCAGAGTCCCATTTGCAAGGTCCATATTTTTCCCACCCCACAATTAGGGACAAATTCAGTATCAGTAAATGTGGTTGAGGAGGAGAAATTCAGACTATTTTCTTGGTTAATCCGAATGATGGACAAGTCTTCTTTACAACAAAATACTATTAAGGTGAGTTAGATACTTCTCCAAGGGGTTCAAATGCTCAGACAATTAAAAACTTCCTATAATCTCCAACAGCAAACTCGCGAAAACCAGAAAATCAACCTTCTCAACTGCAGTCCCCCTAGCCTCCAGAACAGCCTTTTGTCTACATTCAGATGGTAGGCCATGTCTATCTTACTTAAATTCCAGAAGCTTACAGCATTATCAGTCACTATTCCTTTTATTATTCTTAGAGCACAGATAATGACATAGTTATGCTAAGGCAAAATTGTAAAATGTTTCTCTAGTGAAATACACATGGTTTCAAAAAAAAACTTTTTAAATTATGTATACTACACAAAATGCTAACTCGCAACAAAATTGAATACAAGGGCATACAAAACCCATTAAAAAGTCACATGAGATTCCAGACCGAGATTGATTTGAGTAGAATGTGTGGCATGTGCCTATGAAGAATGTTTTGCTTGAACCAGTCCCAAGGAGATAAAACTTTTGTTAAATAATTAGCACGGCCGCAAAACGGAAATAGAATTCAAGTTCAATTACATTTTGCTCACGTAATACAAATTTTGGCCAGGCCTACATAATGGCGCGTAATTATGCCTCACCAACTTCGAATAACATCTCCCTGTTACAATATTCAAAACTGCTCCTCTTACAGACATAATGGAGTCGACTGTGGCCCTCCACAAACATTAACCTAAATTTGGAACACAAAACTGAAAACTTTTCATTCTCAATAAATGCCCTCACCAACCAGATCCCTATATTACCATGCACCATAAAAACTGTTACCCTGCATGCCAGCTGTCTCTACTGTATCTCGCTCAGAAATCCTGATCAGGTAGTAGGGTCACCCTGCTCACTCAGCTGTGCATGAAATAGAAAAAACTAAAATAAACACATAAAGAAGAGCGGAAGAGCCACAGCAAACATACTTACAGGTTTCTACTGGCATAAACAGATAGAAACGGCTACTTTCGCACTTAGAAAACAACCAAGCCACTGCAGATGTCTGAAGAACATATTAGCCTGCGAGCTGAAAACAGTTCTTCCCTTTGAGTAATATCCGGAGCAGGAAGGCCGGAAAGAAACTGTGGTTTACAGTAACGTGTTTTGGCACACAGTGTGTTAGTGAAGTGTCAAAACTGAAAAAAGACAGAACGTTCACTGCTGCAAATCTTTTTAAAGCAAGAGGCATGGCCCCCTCGGGTGATGCGCATGAAAGTGAGGAAAAAAATTGCACAAATTTTACCCAGACACATTCTCCAGTGGAGCCACTTTCGTAAGGACGGCAGAAAGAGCAACTGGAGGGTGTCCCAAGGCTCTAAGCGCGCAGCAACAGTTATAAAAGAAATCTGCATTTTCTGTCCTACTCTCCACTAAAACACAACACGAGGAAGCCACGCCCATGCAGTCTGTCTATCTCTAGACTATTTTACAAAAGGGTCCTTAGCAGCTCTACAGCTTTACCCGTGCTAATATCATAGCTTCTGTGAGAAGTTGGCCTGGTATATGATGTCCACTATTCTAGTGGGCACCTTGCACCAGTCCAATCGACCCTTATTGATGGCAGGTTATAAAGTCAACCTTATAGAAAGCTATCCTAGTGGTAGCTGTGGAGAGCAGCCTTCAGGCTAAGACTTAGCGGCGAGTTAAGCTAGTTGTTTTTCCAATTATAATCTCTTGAGTATCAAATGAAAGCACACCACACAAGGTATATATCAAATATGTATGTATTTATTCTAAACACAACCCCTCTGCACTCTTTATGAGGTCAGAGGTAAAAGTACAATACAAGGAACTTAATGAGCATACGATAAGTTGCACAGTATACGTTATGCCCTAGGGGCCTCACAAACCATATACTAAAATAGTGGTATAAGAACCACGCGAGAGTTAGAAAGCAGGCCTAGGGCCTGTGGAATCGCTGGGGCTGCCTAGAACCACCAAAGGTTAAGATGTAGGAGGCCCACGGGAGACGCATGCAGTGTCTAAACACAGTCGCGGGTTACCATTGACTTTCAATGGAGAACGAACAAGTTACAAAGTTACAGTTTAAGGGTACTTCTAGTTGAACTACGATGGAACCCTTTTAGACTAGGACACTTCCAGAGTCAAGACCCACGGGAGGACCGGAGTACTCGTGTTACCTCACCCAGGGAAGCCGGGTGCATAGGTGCCTTTTGGTGTCGGGTTTCGTCGTCGATTCTAATGGAGAGCTGCGAAGAAGGGCTACAGGCGACCAGAGGAAAAGTGTCTGGGTGGATCCAAGGGTGGATCGGAGATGTGAAGAACCTGAAAGCAGAGGAGACAGAGTCTGGGCCACTAGCCAGTGACCAGGATGGCGATAGGAAGATGTGCTAGACCCTCCAATATATTGTTAGTGATATATGGATAGGAAGATGCCACCAGATGTCAGGGGATTTCAGGTGATAAGATGAAGCTTGTCTCTTCAGCCACGAGGACCAGGAGGCGTCGACGATGACCAGGAGCTGGATTCTAGCTGTCCCGCGAAGGATCTGGTTGACTGCAGTGTCGGTATCCGGATTGGACCCAACAAGCCTTGGCAAACACAATCCATGCAAGATGTCGAGATGGGCTTCGGTGCAGACCAGCAAGGTCTGAGGAACTTCTCTTTTGGGGAGAAGTTCGAGCAAACCTGGAGCAACCAGGAATGCAAAGTAAATCAAGGATTGGTCTTCTTGGGGGCTCACTAGCCAATGGACTAGGAACCGCTAAGACACATTGAGCTGAAATGCACAAAGTGGGCCCACGGGACACTCGTGGAGTGTGGGCCTCTGAGCTTTGGTGCTAAAAGTTCTCGGGGCTGGGGCTTTAAGCATCCCAATGCACAACTTCAGGATACCTCGGGACGTCGGTGCAGTACCAGAAATGCAGGATGTCCAGGAGTTCCGGTCCCACATCTCTCGTGTCTGCCACAGGTCTCAGCGTTGCTGGGAGCGCAGGTCAGCATCAGCGTTGTGTGGAAGTCCATGTCCGTGTCCTGTGTCGCAGATTCTTCGGGATCCGGCTGGAGACTCGGAAATGCAGACCGGCAAAGATGCTGCTGGTGCCTGTTTGAACAGGGTGGTCACTCCTTGACCACAAGGGAGATTTCTTCCGTCTTCCAGTCGATGTGGAATGTCGAAGGTCCAAGATATATGTTGCAGAGTTTCTTCCAGGGTAATCTAAAGTCCTAGGGACTGGGACTCTATACTTATAGTACATTTAGTGGTTGGACTAACTCTAAGGTCCCCCCTATGGGTGGACCTGGAGAGGGGGTGGATACACCCCTTCCCCTTTGTCCAGTTTCACGCCAGAGCTGGGGCTGAGTGCCCCAGCAACCGGTTTGAACTGGGAAATGCATTGAGTACCTTGTGTGCCCCAGGCAGTGTCTGGAAAGCATTCACTGAATGCAGCCCTCCCTGCTCCAATACACTAAAGCCTGTCTGGAGAGGTGCCAGCACCTCCCTGGACAGGAAACCTATTGTCCAGGCCTACCCTGCCGGAGTTTCGACCGGCAGCAGGAGGGCAGACTTGTGTCTGTGGCAGCAGCATCCATTTTGTGATGCTGTGGCTCTGTTTAACTTTAACCGGGTTTAACAGTAACTACATGTCTTCTCCCTCTAGAAGGGTGGAATGCTACCCCCGCCACCATAATTGGCGGTGGGATAGTATTCCAAAGTGTTTGACACCTTACACGACATTTTTTGATAAAGCCAAACCAAAGTTAGCATTATCCGCAAGGATTATAATGCACGTAAGAGTATATGGTATGGCTATATCATAGAACAGCTATAAGGAGATGCTTCGGAGAGCTGCAGAGGGGCTAAGCTCATGCTAGGGCACCCTCTCACACAAAACCAAGCACTCTGACTCCAGGATTGTCAAGGCCTGCCATAAGAGTGACTTGTAGGTTACTATGTGTCTATATATAAGGTAGATGTAGATATACTATATCTAAGTAAGGGGTGATTACACCACTTTACCCAGGCTGTAAGAACAGACCTGTGGTGTCAGTTTGGAAGGCTAACCAGGGGTGGCACAATACATGCTGCAGCCCCTGGTAGGCCTAGGGTGCACCTATGCCCTGGGTACCCAGAGTACCATATACAGGGGCTCACAAGGGTGACCCAGTAACCAACCTGGTATCTACCTAAAGTACATGGTATCAATTTAGAGAGAGTACAGCTAGGCTGTGGGCCTGATTAGCAGGACCGGAGCCATACTAAAGCCGAAAAACCAGTGAAGCATAGCAACACGTGGGGGTAATCATAGGAAGCAGACCCTACTCTCCTACAGCTTCTCTATGTCAGTCTGCACTTGGCATTTCTGGATTACTGCATTTTCGTACAGGAATGATTCTTTAATGTGTTCAGCACTCTTTCCTTAAATTAATATTCTTAAATGCCCCTCCTGAGCCTCCACTATTCACACGTTTTGTGACCTTTAGCTCCAGAGGCATTTCTCCATTAAAAGACACTCGCCAAGCTAATTTATGAAAGAATCCTAAATTCTCCTACCTAACTCCCATTTCTCCTTCGTATAGCTTTGTGATTCTTGGCTCTTCTTTATTGTTTCAAGCATGTGCCATCTTGGTAGTCCTTCAAAGGGCTATCTCCAATCTGCATTTATCCTTCTGAAGATGTGGTCTCCAGTACTGCACACAATAACCTAGATGTGATCTTTGATTTATGGATAAAGATATATGCTTGTAATCCTTCGAGACTGATACCTTGGCAAAAGAGAACTAAATAAGCTACCAAACATAACTACATCACCCCAACATGCCTTGCTTGAGAGTTGGGCAGGTCATACATGCAGCATAAGGCAACTAACTTCCTACACACATAGGAGCAAAGCCTTATGTGTGATCCGCCAGGTACTGTTGATACCTGAGTTCTTAACTGAATTGGGTAGATCCAGGTTACAATAAGTACAATTGTCAGTAGACACTTCTTCTGCTGTGAATAACTATTACCAGTGAATTTTAGGCGTAGATAGTTTTTCTTTCTTTTTTCGGTCCTGACGAATCGGTAGTACATTCACGTTACGCAAGAAACATGTTGACCCACATTTTCTAACAAAGGACACTCCTACACGAGACATTATGCTCGGATGAGTGCCTTGTTCACTGTTTTTATTTAGGGTAGGAGACCCCCAGAATAACCTACTTCTTGCTAGGTACTACCAATCCTATTTTAAACTCACCTCTGCACATCTACACAACTCTGGCCCCACACCCGCACTTCACCATACGGCTGTTGGATAAAAGATCTCCGATAAAGTTCCCCTTTTACAGGAAGCCCTTTGGGTATTGCACCGCCGAACCAACGAGGAGCAGCCCATATGATGAAACATGACACCTGAGAGGGTGTGTGAGGGCATTAAAATCCAACACATGGATTCCCAACTGTAGACCCCACATGGGCACAGCTGGCCCCGGTTTTTTGTTGACTCTGTGACTGTCACTAGAGGAACGGCATAATTCCCATTCTTGGATACCACTTGAGAGTTACCCACATAGAAACGTCATATAGAAATGCGTATTACTTCTATGCACATTTCCTTACTGAAGACTTCACTCTTGTTGTCTAACGTCACTTAGAACCCTTCAGTGAAAGACATCCCAGTCAATCACTTTCACCCATCTGTTATTCTATGTATATGTAATGCTCCTGAATCGAAGCATTGGGTGTCAAAAGTTGAATAACAGATGATGAATGGTTATCTTCCAGTACGATTACGGCATATCGAAGGAACACTTAGCAAAAGGATGAAGATACATGAGATAAATTTCCCGACTCCGCAATAAAGAGATTGCTCATTCATTGTGCTGGTCAGAAAAGTGAAACATGCAGTGAAAAAAACTGTGCGGCTCATGACGTTTCACCTTATAAACTATCCCTTTCAACACGTTCGTAATCACTGTAAAGGAACTCCAAAACCAAAACCCCATCTCATCTGTCCCTCTTTATGCCTCCGGTCAATGAGAATTGCCCCAACCATACGGAAATGGCATTGAGACATCAAAAGTGCTAAATGGCCATACAAATGTAAGGAAAGTGCAATGAAAATATTGATAACATGTGGTCCAACATGTGATTAGCTTCTCAACATAAATAACCCGATCAAACATTGTGCAGATAAATTATTGACTAACCGCTGGTTAATCCTTACTCCAAAGACAAATATTTTCCAAATGTAGATATGTTTGAAAAGGTTTTATTCACAACTTTGTTGAATATAGTGCTTAATTTGAGCTGGTGGTTTCCTTAATTTCCAATACTGGCAATTATGACAGTCTGCCACATGGTGGCGCTGTTTGTCTGATTCAAAGATGAGCAGAACAGCAGTTGTTTACTAATTTACTATGCATTAAAAAAGAACAATACCTGCAGCTCAAGCTATTCTTATACCTTTGAGGGACTGGAATAGTCTTACTGTTACACTTCTAGGAGGGTGATGGTTAGCAGTTGTGTTGGTACTGTCTTTGGTAGTGCTGGCAGGGGTAATGAGTGGTGCAAGCTGCAGTGCCCATCTGACGAGGGCCCTGGCACATTATTATTTTATACAAATTAAGCACTGGATGAATATCTCGCAAGCTTAATGGTTTAGATAGAAGTCACATGAATATTGCAAACTGCATTACCTACTGAGCTGCTAAGCTGCGAAATTCAGACTTTAGCTATAGGAAAACAAGATATTTTCATTTATTTACTCAAAATCATGGTCTTTTATGAGTCGAAAAATTCGATACATTGTAAAAATGTGTTTTGCACTCGCATACTTTGAGTTTTTGCAAATTGTACTCTTTGTGGTCACAAAACACCTTTGTATATGAGGAGTTTGGTTCAATGTTAAATTGTCCCCACTACACTATTTATGTATGCTAAATGCTTTTTTGAATTCAAAGTAGTAAACACAGTGCAACATGGGAACACAATATGGTTGATGACAATAAAAGAATCTTTCAATTCATAGTCTGGTTTCAGAAATTAATTTTACGTAGAAAACAATCAATCATTTAACATCAGTACTCGAGTCCAATAAGTTGCCAATTTGCAGTTCTTCCATTCTGCTGCCACAAACTGCATCAGGGCCGGACTGGGAGCCCAAAGCAGCCCTGGGCTGTCAGTGACTCGGACCAGTCCCTGGGGAAGCACTGCCTGGCCCCGGGAGGCTGGAAACACTTGCCTGCTGCTTTTGTTACTGGGGACCGATCAGCACCGCAGCGAAACTGGCCCCGGTAACAAAACCGCCTCCCAGCCTCCTGGGGAAAATCCCAATGACCCGTCCGGCCCTGAACGACATGCCCTTTCCTTTGCACCACAGCTGTTTCTTCCTTTGAGCCCCACTTCTTACCACCTGAGGGTCCATGCCTTGAGACGGCCTGCTTTCTTACATGTTGGAAACAGGTCCCGAAGTAACAGAGACTGCCGGGTTAATTAAATCTCCATTTTTTGGGAGAAATGCATGAAACGTTCATGACACAGAAGGTGCTAGCTCAGGAAGCTGGCACCTAACGGTACATTAAAGTACAATCGATATTTAAAAAACAAAAACAAACATTAACCAAAAGAGCAAAAGTTAATGATTTAACAGAAACATTATGATTTCCAGACACAATACTGAGAAAGAGTAAGAGGCACGGCCGTGGAGAGAGGCTTTAAGACTGATTTGTGACATAGAATGGTGTTAATAATTATTCACATTTTAAGGTATATGCATACAAACGTTCTAATGCAACATTCATGCCGTGCACGCTGTCTGTAGCATCAGTGGTGGCTGGCTTGTACCGAGGGTGGTGAGGCATCAAATAATAAATAAATAAACACATTAACTTACCTTTCTAACTTGTCACGCAACGTCGTCCTTCCACGAGCCTCTCTCTCCTCCTAGAAGCTCTGGATCAGGAAGCTACACTACCCAATCCTGGCACTGCTCTCTCAGCATCAGAACAACACCAGGATTGGATAGAGCAGACTCTCTCGGTGCTCTTAAGAGCACTGGAGGCCTGTGTTGTCTTTAAACCAGCTGCCTAATACAGATAGATTAGAGACCTTTAAAATGCGCATGTCGGGCTGGCCATCCCAAGGCGGCCACCAAAGACACATGCGCATTTCAGCTCGGCAGCACTGGCCCTGCCCAGTCCTGATACTTCCGGGACGAGTTACTGGGCCACCAACAATAACTACAATCAATCTATACAGAAGCAGCCTGTGATTCATCCAAATAATTATAGCGTTTCAAGCAGTGCGCTCATATATTGTACATTCTCTGTGTATCCAACCAAGAAAATCCCAAGGGAGTCTTGTTTAATTGGAAAGCCAAATCAGAATGTATTATTCAATCCAATTTTTCAACACAAAGGTACATTATCCAATTCATCCAGCCAACGCATTTCATCCTACACGGACATCATCAGGACTTCTAATATCATGATAATCTCTCCTGCTTCAGTTTTTCGTATCATTTCGATCCATGTTCCAGGACATCTAGTAGACATGTCTTTATATTGTTATCCACATATTGTTTGGTCATGAAATTGTGTAGTCGTACAGGCTCAGTCATTCTAACGTGGTTTCCTAGCTGCTGCATGAAATGAAAAAGGCTGTCAACATGTTTATTAAAATGTTCCCCTCACTTTCACACAAATTTGTGGTGAGGAAGAGTTTTAAGATAGTCCATTAATTATCAATTTGTCATCTCTCTGAAAACATTGCAAATAGAAAGGACTTCATGGTAAACTAGCTGCCAGTGAGCAACATATCCACTTTTACGTGTCTGACCAACATTTCTCTTTGAGCTATTCTGTGGTATCTGGATCGTTCTGTTCCATTTTCATATCTGGAACCAAAGCATTGAACCTTCCCTCTCTGTGCTTTTTGCCATAAAATGTCTTGGAATGAATTATAAGTGGAGGGATGGTTTTTCACCGCTAGCTTCTTCACTCTTTCCAAATACCAGGACCCAGGTCTCAGGTAATTAATGCAATTGAATTAACAAAACACAGTGACTCCGCATTCTTCATGTGCCGCTCCCAATCACCTTCCCGATCAGCATGTACCAAGGCTTTCACTAGAACTATCATGTGTAAAACATTTCCCCAGTACTTGCAAAGTTCTTATTTTTTTTCATATTCTTTGACAAACTCTAAGAACTTGTTTTTCAGGGTTTCTGATTTTGTACTGAGTGTAATTTTTTTTAGAGAGTTTTATATTGTGCAAACTTGACCCAAAGGTATCGGGTATCAGAGCCCTTTACATAGCACCAGTTGCGTTACATGAGGACACACTAATTTTTCGTTAGGCAAGGGGATATTAAGTGATTCACAGGATGTTCAGCATCATGGTTGAGACTCGAACACGGTTCCCCCAGATTCGAGGTCGATCGCCCTAGCCGTTAGGCTAACTCCTCTCCCCAATTAACATTGCCTGGCTGCACTATGTCTTTTGAATGAAGTGCACCCTGTGCTTTGTTCACTCCTGAGATAAGATATGCAAAACCTAATTTCTCTTTCTTGTTCGAGAAAGCATTCCATTGCAATGTTTCTATAGCCTCAGATACGATGAGCATAACTTGTAACAAACAAACATAATAAGTTCCGATGAATACCCACTGTACAGTTTTGCTTCCAAAGATTTCAGCCTCTATAAGTGCATCGTCTATGCCACATACACTGAGATTATTTCTTGCACACCACAATGCAACTTTTGGCATGTGGAAAATACCCATCATTGGATAAAGATCTACTTGATTGCTCATAAAAATGTCAGCTACAATACAGATAACACCTTCATCACAGAAAAGTGGCAGGGTAGGCTGGTCTTCAAGCTGAGCACACACATTTTGGAACTTTTTAAGAGCTGGGTATACTGTTGCATAGTTTGTGACTGGTTATGGTATTGCTGATAAAAACCAAAACTTCTTAAGTGGGACAGTATTCTGGGAGATCAGATCCTAAACCAATTTAGAAAAAATAGTATGAATTTTAATAAATAAAATGCAACCAAATTGACCCCTGGACTGTGCTTTGCAGGCCTCTTCTGCGGGAGCCATTTAGATGCACGCTCTCCTCTCCACTGTTATACGCCACCCAAGACTCCACGGACGTAGTATTCCGCATATCCCATCTCCCCGCAAAACACCTCCTTGCCATACCTTGACTATGATACTGGCCACTGAATTCCCAACTCTGATATTTTGCACTACCCCACTTGCCCCAACCACTCACAGTTATCCACATTACTCACTTTAATTACATCTGACCCTGCACCCTGTTAAGCGACTAGATTCTTGTTTTCGTATTTCATGATGGGATTTAATGCTCTACTGGGACTCCAACTGCCAATGCTTTACGCATGTAACGTTCGCTAAGTTTAACAACAGCTGCTATTATTCATTCTTCTATATGAGCATCTATGCCGTATTGTTAAACATCTTTTTTATTAACAAAATAAAGCTTTCCATGTAATGAGATAATACACATAGCAGTGGGCCAGCGGAGCAGTGATAGTACAGTATACAGCGAATGTCATACCCTTAGGCCAGTAATAGTCCGAGGCACTTCCAGTGGACCCCCAACCCCCTTCCCCCAGTACCCCTACGAACCATACCCCTCAATTAGTTCATAAATCCCCCCTGAAAGCCATCCATGCCTCCCAGATATTTTCCCATTTAAGTGGGCACACTCTGCTCTGGTACACCACATGTTCAGCTCACTGACACCAATCAAGATCCCTTTCCCATACTTCTATTGACGGAATCTCTGCGGCCCCCACAATCTATCTACATTTCGTTTGGACACCCCTCCGGCCAGCGCTAGCCAAATAGTAGACCATTTGGGCCACACTACCTCCCCTGTCACTCCCAGGATAAACCATCTGGCATCCAAAGGGACCTCAGAGCTCACCACCTCAGACATAACCCGCGCAGTGGCTTCCCAATACTGCTGTACCAATGGGCACGCCCACCGGATGTAAAAGAACATCCCTGTCTCATTGCAACCCCTCATACACTAGTCTGACCCACTAAACCAGATTCTATGCTGCAAGGTTCTGGGGACATAGGAACGATGGAGAATCCAGAGCTGAACCAGGTGAAACCGTGCCCTGACCACTTTCTCTCTGGGCCTCTATAGGGCCTCCGCCCAGTCGTTATCTTCAAGGAGCCCAAGATCAGATTCCCGGGCCTCACGTAATGGTCCCAATGGACCGGGTGTGTTATTAACTTTTTATACGTAAGTGAGATGGCCTTGTCCACCATGGGATAGAGTAGGAGCCTATCTTCTAGCAGAGAATACATACAACGGCAAACGCTCCCCCTCAGTTAGATGGCAATGCAAGGCTGTATTGTTGATCTCTTTTTTCAAAGAAAAGTCCTAATAAAAACATTAGTTTAAAAAAAAATAAGACCAAACTGACAAAAATCCAGTCAGTAGAACCGGAGGTATCCAATTTTAAAGGTTTAAGTAGAAATAGCACCAAGAAGCGGAAAGCGCTAACTGTGGATATCTAGTCATGCTATACCAGGACAAAGTTACACAATCAGGCTGACTGCGATGGATGGAGGGCCAGATACAGGGACCAGGTTAGTCCAGCTGAAAAAAGTTACCTTTTCAAAGTCTTGCATGCAGAGTTCACAACTTCAGGATTCCACAGGAGGGGTTCAACTGATGCCAACCAGGGGTCAAAGACCTGGGGGGCACCTCTTGGAACCAGAAACTCAATCCAGCAGATGCCAGCAGGGCTCAGACAGTTCCAGTTGCAGGTCTAGGCAGGTCCAGTTGCAGGTCCAGGCAAGGCCAGTTGCAGCACCTCAATGGGGCAGTTGGAAGGAGGCCTATGGAGCTTGCTGTGTCCCTTTATCTCAGAACAGGAGGTCAACCATCTCACTCTTGGAGTCACTCTGGTCGTTCTGGGTTCAAGGGTATATTCTCTCCTTCAAACAGCAAGGCAGATTTTAAGCAGCAGAGCAGTCCTCTGAAAAACAAGGCATGCCTCAAGCAGCAGGGTAGTCCTCTGAAGAAAACTAGGCAGAACGTCTGGGGGGTCATCCCCAGGTCCCCGAGTAAACTGAAGAGTGACTATGAGGGTCCTAGTTTTTTATCAGGTGCCAACTTTGAAGTGGATGAAACTTCTTAAGATTGCCCTCTGCAGATGATTCTGGAATTTCCTTCCTTCCTGCCCAGGCTCCAATAGGTCTGGGGGGACAATAGATCAGTGTCCAGATTCTTGTGAGTGTGCTCGAGGCAGCCTTTGAAATGTAAGCGGGGCAGGGATCAGCTCCGCCCATCCTATCCTAGCAGGATGGCCCTCTCCCAGCTCCACCCAGGTCCTATTGTTTACTGTCTGGGCCCAATTTGCATTACTGGTGGGGGAGCATTTAACAGGCCTAGGCAACTAGAAACTCCTAGAAGGCATCAAAAAGCTTAGGGCAGGAAAGTGGCAACTTTCTAAAAGTGAATTTTCCAAAATTACAATCAAAAGTCTGACTTTTCCATTAGAAAGTATTTAAAATTGCGATTCATTTGAGTCAACATGATATTTCTACCTGTTCTCAATCAAATTTTAGCACCTATTAAATGTGATAACTTAACACAATGTTATCCTACGGGAGGGGTAGGCCTCACAGCATTGACAACTGAATTTGGGAGTTTTTTATTACAAGGACATGTAAAACTTAAATTCACATGTCCTATCCTTTACCAACAATACATCCAGTTCTAGGGGCTGTTTAGGGCCTACCATGTGGTGACCTATATGTATTGAAAAGGGAGGTCTAGGCCTGGCAAAGTTTTTTTTGCCATGTTGAACTAGCAGTTTAAAACTGCATACAGGCTGTAATGACAGGCGTAAGGCAGGTTTTAAAAGGCTAATTTTAGTGGATGGCACAATCAGTGCTACTGCCTCTTAGTATCTTAGTAGCGGTTCATTTACAGTGCCTGGTTACCCCTGGTACCATATATAAGGCACTTACAAGTAAAGTACTTGTACCAATCAGGTGTAAGTCGAATATACTATGTTTTAATGGAAGAGCACAAACACTTTAGCACTGATTAGAAGTGGTAAAATGCACAGTGTACTAAACGGCAACAAAAAACGGTTCTGAAAACAGGAGGGTTGAAAGCAAAAGGTTTGGGGGTGACCCTGCAGAGAGAGCCAAGTCCAACAGCAGATGCAGCTCCTGTAGGTAAGTGCTGTTGGGCGGGGCTGGGCAGGGGAGAGTCGACAGATGACGGAATAAGATTTATTTCCCCTATTCGTTCATTTGTCAACTTGTCACCCTCGCCCGCCCCGCCCCACCGTGCTTACCTACAGGAGCCGCAACTGTCCAACAGCATCTTTGCCATTAGCCATATACAGCGCTCTGCCCAATTTGTGCTATCCAAATACCACGTCAATACATAAATACATTTATTTTAGTGTTGAAGAAGCTGAGATACAGCCCTTTATTGTCTACTCACTCCAAAAAAAGATGAATAATGGGCACCAGCATTCATATCCAGGAGTTGAAGGTAGAGGCCTCAGAAATTCAGCGTGCCAGCAAACCAAATGATCCTAACTCTCCGTGGAGATGGCGAACTTTTGGGAGCAGAGATGATGTGGACTTCTGAAACAGTGCAAAGAAGCTGAGGAATTAACTTCTGCGAATTCTGAGTGTTCTCTGTTAGATTCCATCATCCAAACTGAAGATGACCTGAAACCAAAACAAGGACCACATAAGCCAAGCCAGTTAAGGTTTCACTGCTGTGTAGAGTGCATTTACATGATAGTTAAGGTGAACCTATAGTCCAAGAGATACTCTGGTCAAATTAGAACAGAAACTCCAATTTACTTACAGATCACAAAGATGCAGTAAATATTTACCGCTCCTGGTAAGTAATGACGCATTAGGATGAGGTATTTCCTGGATGCAGTAAATACCCCCTAATCCAAAAATGCCTCTTGGAAATTGGGGAATAACTTGAGCAAATCAATACATCTGCATGTGTCAGTATTTAACAGGGATTGTCCCCTGCCTCACCCCACAGCTACATTTCAGTAGGTTTGACCTGGCTAAATATACGGAAGAAAATATAAGTGAAGTAATGATTGCAAAACTCAGAATTCCAATATGGCGATTAGATGTACTGCCAAACATGCCAGAATTGTACATACTACTTGAAATCAAGGCCTAAGAAAGAAGGCAAGATTGTAACTTCTCTTAAGAGCTGGTAAGTGTTCATTGAGCAGCTTCTGACTCCACATTTCTCGCTGGAATCTTGAGCTGGCCTTTATTTAGTTGAGAATACATTCGATAGTACACCAGTATCTAAATCTGTATTTGTATTTGCTAGTGTATAAGAATTAAAACAAATTCTATTGACAACTTTAGTTAGATGGTCATGATATTTACCTACACAAAAAGGCTGTAAAAGAAAGACTTAGATGAAGAAAAGGTAGATCAGCTAAATTTAGAAAAATGTAATGCTTATTAGATTGAAAGAGATTAAGTAATGATATGGGCACACAAAGTGATGCAGCAACGAAACGTTTTGGAAGCCATTATTAAAAATGCCTATGTGTACACCTGTGCACTGAGCAGAGTCACATCTTTGTACCTGATTCATAATGCATGTGTAAGGACAAGGAATTATGCTACTTTTAATTTAACATTTCTATAAATAACCACTAACCCAGCAGGTACCAGTGCTTTGTAAAAGCAACAACAATTGGCATGCAAAGAATCCATTCTAAAGAAGTGATTAATCAGTCAATCAATCAGGCATTTATAGAGCACACTACTCACCCAGGGTCTCAAGGCTCGGGGGGGGGGGGGGGGGGGGGGAAGGAGGGGGGAGGGGGATTCGAGCAGCGCCGGTCATTCAAAAAGTCAGGTCTTGGGGCTCTTCCTGAATGCTTGCAATGTGGGGCTTTGTCTGATGCTGAGGGGGAGTTTGTTCCAGGTCTAGGCCGGGATGTAGAAGGATCTGCCTCCTGTTCTGGCTCTGTGGATGTGGGAGATTTCGGCCAAGGCCTGGTCAGCAGAGCGGAGGTTTCTCTTGGGAGTGTAGCAAGATAATATTTAGTTGAGGTTTTGGAATCCGGTGTTGTGGAAGGCTGTGTAGGAATGTGTGAGCAGCTTGAAGATCACTCTTTTTTCGACGGGGAGCCAGTGGAGGTCTTGTAGGTGCTGGGTGATGTGATCTTGTCGTGGAATGCTGAGGACGAGTCTGGCTGCGGCGTTCTGGACGGTCTGAAGTTTGTGAAGTAGCGATTTGTTGATTCTGGCATGTAGGGCGCTCCTGTAGTCCAGCCTGCTGGTGATGAGTGCGTGGGTGACAGTCTTCCTGGATTTGGGGGATCCATTTGAAGGTCTTGCAGAGAATGTGGAGGGTGTTGAAGCATGTGGAGGCTACAGCATTGATCTGTCTGTTCATGGTGAGGGTGGAGTTGAGTATGATGCTGAGGTTGTGGGCGTGGTCCGTGGGAGTAGGGGGGGGTGCCAAGGGCAGGGGGCCTTCAAGGTTTTGTCCAACACGGAAGGGGTGGATCCGAGGATGAGGACTTCGGCTTTTTCCAAATTGAGCTTCAGGCAGCTGCTGCTCATCCAGGTTGCAACGTCCTTCATTCCTTCCTGGAAATTGAGCCTGGTGATATTGGGTTCCTTGGTAAGGGATAGGATGAGCTGGGTTTCGTCGGCGTAGGTTACTATGCTGAGTCCGTATTTTCTAACGATGGTTGTGAGAGGGTCATGTAGATGTTGAAGAGGGTGAGGCTGAGGGAGGATCCTTGGGGTAGTCTGCATCTGATCTCTGCGGGTTCGGAGAGGAAGGGCGGGAGTCTGATTCTTTGAGTTCAGCCGGTGAGGAAGGAGCGGATCCAGCCTAGGGCAGCTACCTGTATGCCTGCGTCGTAGAGTCTGGCGGCTAGTGTAGGGCGGGATAGGGTGTCAAAGGCTGCTGAGACATCTAGTAGGATTAGGGCTGCAGTGTGGCCTTGTTCGAGGAATGTGCGGATGCCATCCATGGCAGCTAAGAGGGCGTTCTCGGTGCTGGGGTTGCTGCAGAAGCTGGATTGAGGTGTGTCGAGGATGTCGTTGAATTCTATTAAGTTTGTCAGTTGGATGTTGACTATCTTCTCGGTGACTTTGGCAGTGAAGGGGAGGAGGGAGATGGGCCTGTAGTTCTTGAGGTCTGTTGGGTCTGTGGAGGGCTTCTTGAGGAGGAGTTTGACTTCTGTGTGTTTTCAGTCATCGAGGAGCATGCCAGTTTCAAGAGAGTAGTTGATTGTCCATAGTAGTTCTGGTACAATGGCAGGGGTGGGCCTGTGGAAGATGTGTGGCAGGCAATGGTCTGTGGGTACTCCGGAGTGTATGCTCCTCATGGTCTTTGCGGTGTCTTCTGTGGTGACAGGGGACCAGGCGAGGATTGTCAGCTGAGTGGAGTTGTTGGTGGAAGGCGTAGGGTCGGTGCCTTGGTTCTGTTAATTCAAGTTGTCTTAGTGAGTCCTGATCTTGTGGTGGAAGAAGGAGCTGATTTTGATGCAGAGGTCCTAAGAGGGAGGGACTTCAGAGGTTGCGCTGGGGGTCTGGTGAATTTTTGTATAATGTTGAAGAGTTCCTTGGAGTTGCGGAGTTGGACAGGATTCTGTCCTACATGAAGTTCCTCTTCATAGATCTGATGAGTTGGTGGTGTGCTGTAGTGGCGGTCTGGTAGGCAGGGATTGCTTTCGGGGTTTTGCTGTTCCCCCATGCTTTCTGTAGTCGTCAGCACGCGTGTTTGGATTCTCAGAAGTCCGTGGAGAACTAGGTGGCTTTCATGGTGTGTTGCCTGTTAGAGTTCTGGAGGGGTGCGAGCGTGTTTGGCGCTGTCAGTGATCCATTTGTGGAGTCTTTGGCTGCAGAGTTGGTGTCGGCCGTGGTGGGTGGAGGAGTGTGGCTGAGGGCGGAGGTGACGTTGGTCCAGTTTCTGCTCAGGGGCATGGCATTGGTTTGTGTGCAATGGATTTCAAGAAGGAGAAGTGAACACAGTGGTGGTCCGTCCAGAGGGGTTGCGTGGTGTGACTTAAGCGAATGTTGATTCCTCCGGCGAAGATGGGGTAGAGTGTGTGTCCCGCCTTGTGCGTGGGGGTGGTAACGCGTTGCTTCAGCCTGTGATTGGCGAGGTTGTCTAGGAGAGCAGTGGAGCTGGGGTCGCTGAGGGTGTCAAGGTGGAAATTCAGGTCTCCAAGCAGTATGTAGTCCATGGAGGCAGGGCGTGGGGTGCGATGTAGTCTGAAATGGTGTTAGTGAACGGGGTGTGGGGTCCGAGAGGACTGTAGGCGAGAGTTCCACATAGAGTTGTTCTGGGTCTGGAAGTGGATGTGTTCCATAGGGGGTGAGTAGTCGTTCAAGATGGAGGTTGTCAGTCAGAGAGAGCTTTTGTGGATGATGGCGAGGCCTCCTCTAGGGTGGTTGGGGTGTTCTTTCCTCTAGATCTTGAACTTGTTGGGGATGGCAGTTGCGATGCCGGGTGCAGAGCTGGCATTGGTCCAGGTTTCTGTTAGGAAGGCGATGTCGGGCGAGAGGGTGTTTTGAGGAGGTCCCAGATTTCTACTGTGTGTCTGTGCAGGGAGCGTATGTTGAGAAGGATGCAGCTCAGGGTTTGGGTGTGCTGTCGTCCAGTGAGTTGGCAATAACTGTGGTGGTCTGGGTCTGGAGGAGGGGGAAGGTGTGGCGGCAGTGGCAGCATGAGAATGGGCCTTGGGTGATGATCGGCCCGAGAGCGGTTAGTTGTTGCATCCAGGGTTGAGTGCGCGGAGGGTTGCTGAGTAGTAGGGGCAGAGTCCCCGGCGCTGGTCGCGGTCACGGACAGGCGCCAATGGCTTGCCTTTGTGGTGCCAGCGGCACAGCCACTATGAAGTAGGGGGAGGGGAAGAAGAGCAGAAATAGAAGTAAAAAACTTGTGACAAGAAAGATAGCTGTGACTGGGACGGAGAGTGAGAAAGAATAGCAAGCGTGACTGATGCAGTAGACATAAGAGGAAAGAAGCACAGGTGAGAGAGAGAGTTAAGGAGAAATGCTGTAGAAATTGCTTATAAACGTTGGTCAGCAGTGGTCACGAATACCTGAGAAACGAATAAAGTGAATATTACTCATGGTACTGATTAAATAGATGTGTTTGACCTTTCTTCAGAATAGCAAGGAACGCTGTACATTCCAGGTTGATTAGGAGGGCGCTCCAAAGGCAGGTTGCTTCACCCGATAAGGCTTGATTTCTGATTTATGAAGATTTTAATTTTCAGACTCTGGTTGTAAAGGCTTCTTAGATTTTTATTGGCACCGAATAACTGTAGTGAGGTGTAGGGACATTTAGGTTGCAGTATGAGCAATGCTTTTAAGATATTGCAGACCATCCTGAAATGTATTCTGTCTTCAAGGAGGTACCAATGCAGCTCTCTTGGGACATGGGAAATACGATCATACCTCATAGACCCAGAAACAGGAATAGATCAGCTTTAATTGGGCATCGAGAAATTCTGGAGTGTGCAACAAGAGCGGTTTCTTGCAGTCAATTATGGAGAACATCAATTGCTGAACGACAGAAGGTAAGATGCTTGGTTGAAGAAATATACGTAACCTTTTGGACAGAATGTAGTCCTTTTTTTGGCAAATACCTGTGTACTTAACCCTTATAATGCATCTTGTCTTCATTGTTGAAAACATGCTGACATAGCGTTAGGAAACAGGACAATTCACAGATAGTTTTTTACCTTCTTCACATGGAAAACATTTTTCCATATGAATTCTTCCCAGCCACACTGACAATAAATATTGGTACTTTATTTGCTGCCCACGGTTTCTACACCACTTACCCCCGGGTCACTGAGGTGTGAGTTGAGAAGTTTTGGATACATGTGGGAAAGACTTAGCAAATGTTTCTGAATAATCACACAGTTACAACTTTGTGGGAGTTGTCCTCATTCGGATTGCCTTTGCCTAACACCCATCGCCCCCGACACTCATGTGGGAACACCCACTACACCAGAAATATCTTCAAACCACGTGGAAGTTACACATTCATAAGTGACAGCTCCTCGTGCACGCAGATTCAAGGAAGTCTCCGAGATTCAATGCAGTTTTGCATTCAGCGCATCAAACATTATGTGCACATTTGACCAATTGAAAAAGCTTTGTGAATTGAACTCCTGATGTTTAAGAACAGTAACTAAGTAATGCAATGTAAATAAAAGCTGGCAGAAAAAGTAGAACCTTTATGTGCCATTGAGCAGTGCACATGGCATGAGTGAGACTAGAAGTAACTAGCGCCACCCCTCCCCCAGCAATATTTTTGTACCCCTCTGTCATAGCGCATGCATGCAATGCCTGGATTGTATCTGAAAGGAAAGGTCTGGCCACATCTCGAGCAAGAGAGCTAGAGTTCGTGCATAAAATCATCCTTTGCTATATAAGCTTTGACTGTCGGGTACAATACCTCTGCTGGACAGTGGGAACATTCAGCTCTGGAAGTGATGCGTTCAGGAAAACCTATTGTCTATGTAAATAACCACTGCAGGTAAAATGAAGTTTTATTTCGTGTCTAAACGAGCTGTATACGGAGGAGCAGGGAGGCCAGCCGTTTTTATCCAAGTAAGTAAAACATTAGCAGTATAAGGCTAAATCTAGGCAACGATTAGATAACTGTCAAGCAAACTAAGAGACAAACGCTAAGATAAATTCCCGCTCTATTAGAATCCTTAGATATTACACTGTATTAATGAGCAACGTTGGGTACTATTTATGTGAGGAATTGGTGTAAGGTCTATGCCATAACATTTTACTTTTAAATAAAAAAAAGGAGATGTCTTTTTCGGATTCATATATCCAGTCTTGTTAATTAAACATTTAGGGCTGATGATAATGTTTAAACCCTGATCTCGGCCCTATAATAACATGTGCGCTCTAACTATCGCAGGACTTGTAACCACCAAATGTCCGGTTAATATCAGATATAGAGGTACCCTCGGGCCGGTAGACATCGTAGTAAAAAACATAGTAAAATACATAGGCTACCACCGAACATGACTATTAATGATACCGATAACTGTTACGGTACCAGTAGGCACCCATTTATGAGGTCTGTGAATCAATTCTAGATGGCGTACCGCATTAAATTATTCGCCACAAGCTAACATTCCGTAACCCCGATGTGGAATCTTAACAGCATAACCAAACTTGGATATGGTTTCTATTGACTTTCAGATGTTTTAGAAATTGAGATGACCAAAGATAGCCGATGAAGCACATTTAGCACGCGGCTACAGAGATTACACAAGCAGTATCATTGGTAAGTCCTATCTCCTAGAGGGTAAATCTTTGGCAGCTAAAATAAATTTCTGCACTACTTACTAGAACATTTCGTTCATTTTACTTTCAGTGCACGCGCATCTATTGGTGCACGCATCCTCACTGGTGGCCCCTCCGATACAGTGAAAATTTAACGGACCTTATATTTAAGGTATGAATTCTATCAATGCTTCTTTGTTCATTCATTATACAAACAAAAGTGGGGTCGAAATAATATACTACTCTCCACCCTTGCTTTTATAGATTAAGGCATACAATATCATATCCCGAATAACTGGGACTACAGCATCTGTGGATGTGGACCAAAAATAAGACACATACACTATTGTCTATCAGACACTAGACCTCAGAATCAACAGCTGAGATCTATATCGCAACGGATATCCTGAGGTAAGATATTTCCAAAACATAGGTTGGGGAATATAGAAACTCACTCTGAACAAGTGACCAGGTCTCCCAATATCAGGGACACCTAGAGACATGACTATAGAATTAACTCAACCCCACGACTTCATTGGCACAACCACTAGTATAAAGGACGGCTTAACATAATTGTATAGGATGTTAACCAAATGGCAAATCCTTGCAACGTTGATGCTAGTATACTGTCATAACCTGTAAAAATAAAATCGTTTTACTAAACTGTGTGACAGCTAGACAAAATTTCACGAATGTACACATTTTTTCATTATGTTGTAGTAATATTATGTTTCTTTGTAGACACTGTCCTGAGGAAGGTTTTTTAAACCGAAACGCAGCGTCGACCTGTGTTCCCATGAACATTTTTAACATTTTATGATTTTGTTGTGTATTATGATGTATTTTGAACTTGTATGAATCTTGTGCTTCCATCATCTGTAAATGTGTAATAAACTTGTGTTTACCCTTTTTAAAAAAACTTCTGCATTGCTTTTTTCTGTCACAAAAATTGACATTATTTTTAATATAGATACTAGCGTAATTGAGATTACTGTATGGTGTTGTTTAAACTTGCTTATTTACAGCATTTGTTGTGATACTTAGTGGTTGCGTCCAGTATCGAACTCGTGTAGTGGGAATCCAAATTCAAAGGGCCTTTTTTTTCTACTGTCATCTCCTTTTGGGACACTGTCATAATTTTCTCTAAACGAGTGTTTAGACTTTATAGGGACCTAGGAAGTCCTTTATCATTCATACATTCATTATTAACTTTATTCGGTTAAAAGCAAATAACCATAAAAGTACACACAAAATTTGATTATTCAAAAGTACAACCAGAAAAATCAGGAAATTACATTGTAAGGGGGACAATCACATTGGGGATAGTTAGAAGTGAAATGCTCATATACAAATTGATTTACGCAATCTAAAAACATTTCCTGTATCAATATTGCTAGCAACCTACAATAAAAGCAACTATGCTGAATGGGGCTAATGTTTCATATCATGTGTCCTCGTATAACGCAACTGGTGCTCGTGTAAAGCGCTCTGATACCCGATACCTTCGGGTCAAGTTTGCGCTATATAAACTTCGTAAAAGAAAGAAAATATTAGCTTTGTACCGTGTGTGGTTAGGACGACTGAAGTCAAGAGGCAAACAAAGTCCAGAACCTGCCAGAAGGCCATTTGCTCACTATCTTAGATTGAGGCTGTTGACAAATAGTACTCTAAACAAGTATGTTCATAAGTAATGTTGAACAAGGAAAATTAAAGCCATTTTGATTAATACGTTTGGCAAAAAATAATAGCAAAGATTTGTCAAAAGAGTTAGTTTTCCTTTATTAATTTCTAGTCAAAGCTCTGCAATATTGGAAATCCAAAAGTTCAAATCCCCTTGCTGAAGGAAGCAGAAGGTAGGTTCTGTCAGGTGAACTCTCTGCATAGCCACCTCCCACTCCCCAATCAGATTATCTAATTGATAGGTAATGCCCCAACTTTTCAAGTGTACTGCATCCCAAGCTCTGCCGCTCCTGCCTAGTTAAAACTTTGACTTAGAGATGTTGCTCGGGGTTCACTGGGAGTCAATCTTGGCTGGAGCTGGAGAAAAAGTGGAACCCTCAGTACAAATGGACTACAATACCATAGTCAACAACTTTACTCCACCTCCCAGCCTAAGGCCCAGCATTCATCCTTGACTCAGTTGTGACAGAAGACATTCAGGAGTGATCAGGGATCAGTTTTTATCAACACTTCTTCCTTCTAAAATTCCTGCTCACTTCTGTCCCATTGGAACACTAATTAATAAGAGAACAATACACTGACTAATCATTAACATAAGCACCATCACCCTTAATTTGAGGTAGGACAGATAGCCTATGAGAAACCCTGCATCTGACTTCCCTAACTGTCCTGATGAACTCCAAGGGCTCCATGTCAACACAGATGCATATATAACGACCATCGGCATCACACACAAATACATCCACCTAAACATCTCAAATACCTCAGCAAACAAACAAAGCACTAATCTCAAGGATGCTCCATCAAAAGTCAAATATTGAGTCAACGTATCAATAGCTTGCTGGATCTATAAATGTGGATGCTACTTCAGCATTCACGGTCCCAAGCTATGGACCTCTCGTCCTACTAAGATCCACACAGCAGAAAACTGCATGACTTTCAGAAAGAACCTGAAACCACAGTTTTAATGCATCTTATACTGTAAACGGGTTGAACGCTACCAACCAGAATATAAGGTTCTTAAGTATTGCCCGGCGGTGTCGCCTCTTGAACCCACAAGATATTTAACAAATGAAGAGGCAGGCGCTGGAGACTGGAAGGCAGGAAACAAGGTTTTATTTTCTCCGGAGGAGAAACACGTCAGTTGGACAGCAGGTATCGTTCTGAGGTGCTCTGCTCGCATCTCTGAGGCCTGGCCTCTTATACACAAGTTAATCACTTTATTGCATGAAACACATTCTTGTTAATACTTTGATGTACGAAAAAGACATCCTCGGAATCCCCCTTCGGGCCCGTTCCCACACATATCTACAGTAGAAGTCCCCACCCTGGTCACAGCAGGTGATGACTATCGCGCAGCTGGATATTCCGCCAATTCATGGAATGCGGGGTTCGATCGGATCTCATGGGGTGGGGGCTTTGATCAACTCGGGGGTCCTTTGATGAGGGAAGCTTTCTATTGCACGGGGAGGGGCAAGGGATAGTATCGGCAGAGCTGGGTGTCGGCCTGGGAACGGGGAAGACAAACGGGCACACGGGGAAAAGGGGGTTTGCATCTAAGGGCCGGGGATCATGAAAGGGAAGAAGGGAGGTGTCGCGCTGGGAACAGGATGAGGGCCTGGGGCAGAGCAGCGCCGAAGAGGGGTTTATGACTCAAGGCAGGTGCAAGCAGGGGGTTGTCGGCATGTGGGGGCTGCCTGCGAGGCTAGGAGAGGGAGAGACGCGCTGGTTATCAGAAAAGGGCAGGGAAGCCATGGTGTTCAAAAATGGCGGCTGTTTACGTGCACGAAAGGGTTCGAGAAGAGCAAGAGGGCGCCGATAATGTTGACGGTTTCAGCCTAACTTTCAACAGTCCTCCCTTTTCAACATATCTAGCCAACTTGCTTACTCAATGTCAATGTTCATCAAATTCCTAACCTCGGTATCATACAATGCCCTCACGCGTTCGCTTCCAAAGTCCGTAGTTTTGGGGAAAATACAACTTGCACATAAAGAACACAGAGGTGGCAGACATTGAATTCCTAAGCATAGACCACATATTACAACTACAGGAATCAGGATAATGGTGAGCAGTCTCCAGCCCCAGTTCTTAACGGTGTCCCAGAACCAACCACCAAGCGACCATTCTTCTTGTTCTTGGTGGACTTCCGAAGAGAGTCTGTGAAGGTGTTCGATGGCTTTGTACACTGAGGGTGAGTTGTCCGGTATGTATGTACAACAGCTGGACCCAATAATGCGGCATGCTCCTCCACGGTCCGCCAGAACCACATCTAGAACCAGGCGGTTCTGAAGAGCCACCAGACGGACCGCTTGGAGCTCGGCAGTGTTGTTAGCAAAGATACCAGCTGTGATGTTCATGGTTGTTTCAACTGCCTGAGTTAGATGTCGGATGGCGCGGCTGTTCGCCATCGGGCCCCAGAGGGGGACGAGTCCTTTCATAGCATCGAGGAACTGCGCTCCTGTTGAGTCGGCTTGCTCAATGTCTTTGGCTCGTTTTTGTCTATGGTGATCCGCTGGGGCCACATAAGTCGGGGGAAGGACGAAGGAGATGAAACAAGTGCCCCCCCAGCCTCTGGGGAGCCAGGTGTAGGCCTTTGTGCCGCAGACAAAGTACATGTTTGGGGATGACACAAAGGATGGTGGATCCGTGGAATCCAAAGTTCTGGTGAAGCGGCAGGCGCTGTGGCCCACCAGCTGTGTCCCAAGTCCTTCTACACACATGTGGCCTGTGACGTTGATGACCGACAGGGCTACAGTCAGAGTGGCAGCCGTTCGTTTCCGCAGATAAGAGAAGGTGGGTCTGGATGGATTGTTAAACACCTGCATTTCGATTCGTTCCTTTTCAGGGATGTCCACGTGGATTGAGTCGTGGGGGGTCAGCGGGCAGAAGTGTGTCTTTGTTTTGTTCCGCCCGACCCCGTGAGAAAAATGCGCTGCGGTTCTGCTGGAGGTGGCATTGTCCTTATAGCTTTCTTGCAGGAGGATCAGCCAAGCAAGGCAGGAGCCGTGAACAGAGAAAGGTGAAGGGATGAATGGTATCGAGTGTCCAGTGGCGTGGGGTAGCAACCCACAGATCCAGCAGTTGGTGGCATTGGTGGCAAGATTGTGTTGGTGAAGTAGCTGCACGAAAGAGTTATTCCAAAACTCCTTTCGCCTTTCTCTTAGTTGAAGAGAGAGCGAAATCAGATAATGTTCCTTCATGGTGGTAGGCTGAGCAGTGGTTAGGAATGCTTCGTGAGCAGGTGCATGTTCCTCCATAATCCAGAGCGTGGTCATGAGGAGAAAGCAGAAGAGGATTGTGATGAAGAGTACAATTGTCTTTGAGCTGTGAAGTTTGTCTGTTCTTGGGTTTCTGTAGCGGGTATTTCCTGTTGCTTCCATCATCTTCTTATCTGGCGCTTCCATCATCTTCGAGGTGCTCGGTAGCGGGCAGAACCACAGACTTTGTTTAGTTCTCTCCCGGTGACCCTTGGTTGTGTCTAGGTCACTGTTCTGAGATTTTAACTCGGTCCGTGGCCTACTTAGCCGAAGCTCCCTCCTTTCGACGCAGGAAATACCCTTCTCTAGATGGCACAGTGGGATCAGAGAATTTTGAAAGTTCAAGCGCTTCAGTATCCGGATAGCAGGCCAGTGACGGTCGGTCCTTGTTCAGGAGCTCTTCTTGGTTGTCGATGTTTTCCGTCGTGGCTAGGGTCGGAGAGACCTTCTTGCAGTGGTGTGCATGCAGCCAGTGCCGTTTCCCCTCCACACGAAGAGCCGTCCGGGTGGTGATTAACACTTGCCAGGGGCCCGTCCACCGGGGTTCCAAACTCTTCGATCGCTGAAAATTTCGGATCAGCACGAAATCCCCAGGCTGGATGGTGTGGCCCGGACCCCTGGAAGCATCGGGGATGGCCTGCTGCACCTGCTGATGAATGACAGACAGAGTTTCAGTCAATTTATACAGGTAATCAGACATTAGGACGTCCGGGACGTCATGAATGGAGGTAGGTTTTGGGGCAGACCAGACACTCATGGGTCGACCGAAGACAACTTCATAAGGAGTTAAGTGATGTCGGGTGGGAGTAGAGCGCATCGATAGTAATGCCAGTGGGAGGGCGTCTGGCCATTTCAGACCCGTGGTAGCCACTATCTTGGCCAGTTTAAGCTTTAGTGTGGCATTGTGTCGCTCAACAAGTCCGGCAGATTGGGGGTGGAAGACTGCATGAAATTTTTGTTTTATGCCCAATCCCTTTAAGATGAGCTGGATAACTTCGGCTATGAAGTGGGGGCCATTATCACTCCATAAGATACGACAGAGGCCGTAACGGGGAAAAAATTCCTTTAACAGTACCTTTGCAGTGGCCATAGCGGTGTTGTCACGGGTTGGATATGCTTCCACCCACTTGCTAAATGCACACACCACAACAAGTACATATTGTAGGCCCTGGCACCTGTCTAGCTGGATGTAGTCCATCTGCAGGACTTCAAATGGGTGGTTTGGGACCCCAAATCCCCCCCGGGGTACTACAGTTCCTTTCCCGGGGTTGTGTTGCAGGCATATTAAGCATTGTTGGACCAGGCGTTTGGCGGAATCTGGGATTTTATCATTGTGCCAAACTCTGGAGACAAGTTCGATCATGGGGGCTGACCCTATGTGGGCAGGGGAGTGTGCCATGGTCAGTATGGGAATCAGGTATGAGTCAGGTAGCAACCACTTGTTTGTGGCTTTTGTCCGCCAGCAGCCTTCGTCATCTTTCACTCCCACCCGTGTCCATTCAGTCAGTTCGTGTTGTGTGCTAGCCGTTTGAATGTCTCTGATAGTGTCCTTAGCGTCAGTCCAGTTTTCTGCTTGTGACCTGGTCACGTACATACGCGTGGTCGTCCTATTTTCAGCTGTCGTTCGGGCAGTGATGTCGGCTAGCGCGTTTCCCTGTCCAATAATGTCCGTCACCCTTTTGTGTGCCTGGCATTTGATGACCGCAAGCTTTTTGGGGAGAAGGACAGCTTCGATCAAGGCGGAGACTAGATCCCCGTGTAGAATGGGTGTGCCGTGTGAGGTCAAGAATCCCCTCTCCCTCCAAAGGAGTCCGAAATGGTGAACCACCCCGAAGGCATACTGGCTGTCGGTGTAGATGTTAGCTGTGATTCCTGCTGCTAGGATGCAAGCTCGTGTTAGGGCAATTAGTTCCGCTGCCTGAGCAGATCGTTGCGTGATGCGGGCTGTCTCGATTACAGCTCGAGCCGTGGTGACTGCATAGGCAGCGGAAGTGGTGCCATCGGGGAGTTTGATGCAAGAACCGTCCACCCACAGCTCCCCGTCGGGGTCAGGGAAAGCCGTGTCTCTGAGGTCAACCCTACTTCTAGTCTGTTCGTCTGTGAGAGTCACGCAGTCATGTATAGGGTGAACATTGGGATCGTTCTCTGGTAAGGGTAACAGAGTTGCCGGGTTCAGTGTGGTGCATCTTTTCAGGGTGATATGGGGTGCAAGCAAAGTCAGTTCGTATCCGGTCAGTCGTGCGCTCGTCAGGTGTTGCGTCTTGGTTTGGTTCAGGAGGGTGTCGACTGCGTGGGGTACCAATACCGTGAGGGAATTCGAGAGTACGATCCCCTCACTCTGTCGGATAGAGATTGCAGCAGCAGCCACGGCTCGAAGGCAGGCAGGTAAGGCCCTGGCTACAGGGTCAAGAGTGGCAGAGAAGTAAGCGCACGGTCGTTGTCTCGGGCCAGTGGCCTGGGTCAGGACGGACAAAGCGCACCCCTCCCTTTCGTGAGTGTAAAGGGAGAAGGGCTTTCTGTAATCTGGGGTACCCAGGACAGGGGCCGAACAAAGGGCATCTCTTAGTTCAGTGAAGGAGGTCTGACACTCAGGGGTCCAAGGGAGAGGGAAGGGGATGTCTTTACTTAGCAGAGAAAGCAGCGGTTTCACAATGAGGCTAAAGTTTGGTAACCACTGTCGACAGAAGGAGGTGAGGCCCAGTAGGGAGCGAACCTGTTTCTGGGTCTTAGGGACAGGAGTTTCAAGAATGGTTCGGATCCGGTCGGGAGTGAGTTTCCTTCCTTCTTTGGACAAAAGGTGGCCTAGGTAAGTGACTTGGGGTTGGCAGAATTGCAACTTCTTCTTGGAGACCTTGTGACCACTTTCCGCAAGGAAGTGTAGGAGTTGAATGGTGGCGGTAACCGCTAATGGGGTAGTGTCGGCTGCCAAAAGGATGTCATCGACATATTGTACCAACACCACTCCATCGGGTAACTGGACTTGATCCAGTTGTCGTTTTAGGGCCTGGCTGTAGATGCTAGGGCTTTCTGTGTAGCCCTGGGGTGCTCGGCAAAACCTATATGAGCGGGCTTTTAGGGTAAAGCCGAAGAGATATCGGCTGTCTGGGTGGATGGGGATGGAAAAGAATGCATTTTTGAGGTCGATGACAGTGAAGGTGGTGGCAGTAGGAGGAATCAAAGTCAGGATGGTGGTGATGTCTGAGACCACAGGGTACTGGGGTACCACCACTTTGTTGATCTCTCGGAGGTCGATGATAAAACGGTATGCTCTCTCATCTCCCTCTCCCTGTTTCTTGATGATGGGCAAGATAGGGCTGTTGCAAATGTTGCTAACCACTTCCTCTACCACTCCTGCGTCTATCAGTGACTGGATAATCTTTACCAATGCCTTCTCGCCCTCGGGCGATATCCGATATTGTGGAAGTTTTGGGAGTGTTGCGTCTGGTCGGACAGTAATGTGCACTGGGTCAATCAACATACGTCCTACGTCCGAATCCGTTTTGGCCCACAGATACGGAGGCAGAGTGTCAAGCAGGGATGCGTCAGTGTCGGTGATGGAAAACATGTGTTGGGGAGAGCAATGTCTAAGCAGAACGGGGTTGTCGTAAAGAAACACTCGAACTCCATCTTGAGAACATCTGATCGTCGCTCTGAAGTGTTTTAGTAAGTCAAGTCCCATAATGGCGTCAGGGCTATTGGAGGAGAGCAAAAACGTGGTGTCAGTGGTGTTGTTTTCTACGTCAAAGAGAATCGGGGCAGACAAAGGGTTAGTTGAGGGCGTTCCGTCGAAACCTGTCGATGTTATGAGTGAGCCAGACAAGGGTGCCCTTGGAATCAGTCGTTTAGATAACGCGCTACGGGTTGCGCCAGTGTCTACCAGAAATGGAGACTTGGTACCCAGGACCTTAGCAGTGACGTAAGGGCCCTGCTGGTCAACATAGAGCTCGACTGGATCCCACCCTTGCCCTTGGCTGTCCTATGCGAAGTCGTGGGCGTCCTCATAGTCGGATTGCTGATATTGGTTCTGCCTGGGTCGATCAAACGTATTTGGTCTGCCTGATCTGTCGTTAGTCGTGTCATTTGGGGGCCCTCGCTGTTGTCCCTTATTTCTCAGTCCATTTGCTATGTCCCTGGGGTCTCTGTTTTTGATTATTTCCAAAAGAACTGGGCACTGGGATTTCCAATGGCCAGTTCCTTTGCAGAAAGCACACTGGTTCTCTCTAAGGTCTGTGCGTCCACTGTAGGAAGTCAGAGTGCGGTCCTGGGGAAATGTAGTCTTAGGGACGTTCGTCTGGTAATTTCCCCGATATTGGTCTCGTCCTATAGTCACCCCTTGCAGTTTGGCAATCATCACCCTCTCTTTCAGGTCCTTTTTCTTTTTCTCTGTTGCCCTATCGTTTTCATTTTTCTGATGTTCATAATATTGGGCCATTGGGAGAATAGCTGTAGGTTTGGAGGCTGCCCAACTACTCTCGCTGGCCTGTAGTTTCTGGGAGATCTCCGATGACAGACCCTTAACATAATTCTGGACAAACAGATGGTGTCCGGTTGCAGTGGTCATGTCCTGGCCGCTGTAATCAGAGAACACCGTTTCAAACCGGGAGAAGTATTCCGATACATCCTCCTGGGGTTTCTGGCGACAGGCTGTTACTATGGACCAGTCCACTTTCTTTTCTGGAATCAGGGTTTTTAATTTCTCTACGATTCTATCCGGAAGGTCTAGAATGGATTTCAAAGGCTTTTGTCCTGGTCCCCGTTGTTTATCCAGATCATCGAGTTGTGACCAGGTATGTCCAAACAGCTCAAGGTGGTCGACTTTCCGGATTTGCTTCCATACATCAGCTGGTAGACATAACCCAAAGAACAAGTCGATGTCAGCCAGGGTCATAATCGTTGAACCCAGGGCTGTACCCAATTCAGTATAAAAGGCAGTGGGGTTTTTACGTAGGTCGGGCAGAGATTTCCGGAATGTCAGAATCTCTTGCCGGTCCCAGGGCTGGTAGACCCAGTTGTACACTACCCTTCCTTTTGCATCCTGGTGGTTTGCATCATCGTTAGTCCCTGAACCTCGGGGTGGTACCCAGTAAGGGGCAGCCTCTCGTATTGGCATCATGGTGTTAGGTTGTTCAGTTTGAGGTTCGGTTGCTACGGGTGTCGCGGGTTTAGTCCCCGATTCTCGTTCAGTGAGGTGGCGGAAAACCTCAAGCGTACGCGTAAGGAGGTCCGACACATCACACTCGCCCTCTTCCCCGATATCGACCTTCCGGTACAGAGCCGTTAGGTTCTCGGGACCTTTGTCTCGATATCGGTCCTCGTATGCATTCAAGATATGGTAACACAGTCGTACGGTAAAATGTCGTCTGTGACTCCCAGTATATGAGTTAAACACATCCGTGATGTGCTCCTCACCTTCCTTCCTTTCTATCAGTGCTTTTGCTATCCGGTCGATCCCTGCTCGCTCATCTTTGCTTAGTCTGTTTGTTCTTGCAGGGCCAGCCCCTCGAGTCTCAGGGTCGCCTAACGTTGTCGTTGATGCAGTATTTAACACAAAGGGTTCGGCAGGCACAGAGGCAATGGGGGCCGAAGCTGTGGCGGTACTTTCGTTTGCACCTGGGGGTGGTGCGTGCTGCGCTAGGGGTTGGGAAGGGGCATATGGAGGGGGCATGTAGATGATAGGAGGACCTAACAGCAGATCCTCGTTGGCTCGTTGTTTCGAGGGTAAATCAGGGTAGAGCGTGGAGGAAGTTCTAACCGGACACTGGCTCGATGTTTCCATTTCTAGTTTCTGTTTAGCTTTCTCTCTTTCTTTTATCTCTTTTTCCAGTTTCTGGGCGGCTAGGTGGGCTGCCTTTCGCAGCTCTTTTCCCAACCTACTCTCAGTTTTCTTTTTACGTTGTTCAGTTTCTTTGCGCCACATGCCGAAACTATCAAGCATAGTGGGTGTTGTCTTGCTTTTACGAAGGGCTGTTTCTAGCGCTTTTATTTTATCATCATCGAAGGATCCTATCAGTGGCCACTGGCTTTCTCGATCCTTTTTCGTGTATTTATGCCATAGTTTGCTATAGGCTATAGAGATCAATCCATGCTTCGTGAACATGTCCTTATTAGGGGTGCCTTCCAGTGGGGCTGGATGGTCCATCTCTAATAGGCGGTCCGGGCTAAACAGGCTACTAATCAGTGGGGAGAAGACAGACATGACGGCTCGTAACGAGGGACAAAAAGTCAGCACTGCCTATCTTATCACTGTGTGCAAAGACTGGACAGAATATTTCTATTCTACGTTGTTTGCAGGCAGTGAATACCTCATGAATCAAATAACAAAAAGACCAATAAATATTCAATGGGGAGAATGAGTAGGTCCGCAAAGATCTGCGTTACCTACCCCTTTCACTATCTGCAAAAAGGGAGGTCTCTTCCCTGTTTGCAGACAGAGAATCTCCAGAAAACAATAGTTTTGCGAACAACAGTTCAGTTTCAAGTAATTATTCAGTGGGGGAGAAAAAAAAATAGGCACGACGGCTGCCTTACCTATCCTCCACTGTTTGCAAAGAGAGAGCCTGTTGTTTCTCCGTTTGCGGACAGCGAATCTCCAAATAAATAAAAAGAGCAATACTAGTATTTCCTAAACAGTCAAGCAATTATTTCGCAACTTGTCGTGTTTACACGACCTTACCCGGACCGCATGGACAGTTTCTTGTCTTCCGAATCCAGCGCCCGATCGTCCTCTCTTCTCCGTTATCCTCGCGGCACTCCTGATGGTTCCCAGTCAGGACCGTAGATCACTCGAGAGAGGTCTGTTCGGAACCAGTGAAGTTCGGATGATCGGCTGTCAGACGAGGGTCTATCGGACAGGCGCGCTCCCGATCGTTGCAGTCGTTCACTCTGTCGTCAGGACCTCTCCCACTGGATCCACGAGTCGCTGATGGGCCCCACGCTTGGGACGCCAATTGTAAACGGGTTGAACGCTACCAACCAGAATATAAGGTTCTTAAGTATTGCCCGGCGGTGTCGCCTCTTGAACCCACAAGATATTTAACAAATGAAGAGGCAGGCGCTGGAGACTGGAAGGCAGGAAACAAGGTTTTATTTTCTCCGGAGGAGAAACACGTCAGTTGGACAGCAGGTATCGTTCTGAGGTGCTCTGCTCGCATCTCTGAGGCCTGGCCTCTTATACACAAGTTAATCACTTTATTGCATGAAACACATTCTTGTTAATACTTTGATGTACGAAAAAGACATCCTCGGAATCCCCCTTCGGGCCCGTTCCCACACATATCTACAGTAGAAGTCCCCACCCTGGTCACAGCAGGTGATGACTATCGCGCAGCTGGATATTCCGCCAATTCATGGAATGCGGGGTTCGATCGGATCTCATGGGGTGGGGGCTTTGATCAACTCGGGGGTCCTTTGATGAGGGAAGCTTTCTATTGCACGGGGAGGGGCAAGGGATAGTATCGGCAGAGCTGGGTGTCGGCCTGGGAACGGGGAAGACAAACGGGCACACGGGGAAAAGGGGGTTTGCATCTAAGGGCCGGGGATCATGAAAGGGAAGAAGGGAGGTGTCGCGCTGGGAACAGGATGAGGGCCTGGGGCAGAGCAGCGCCGAAGAGGGGTTTATGACTCAAGGCAGGTGCAAGCAGGGGGTTGTCGGCATGTGGGGGCTGCCTGCGAGGCTAGGAGAGGGAGAGACGCGCTGGTTATCAGAAAAGGGCAGGGAAGCCATGGTGTTCAAAAATGGCGGCTGTTTACGTGCACGAAAGGGTTCGAGAAGAGCAAGAGGGCGCCGATAATGTTGACGGTTTCAGCCTAACTTTCAACAATACCACAAGCTCCTCAGGAGGTCAGATGATTCAGTCTGTGTGTTTATAATGCACATATTTTGGTGTTAAGCCATACTACATCAACCTCTGTCTTTTAGTGGGCGAGTTTTGTTTAAACCCCTTCCGCGCTAATGACAAAGCCAGCTCGTCATGGGCGTTACCTGCGCTACGCGGATGACGAGCTGGCTTTGTCATAAACAAGCCATTTTTTAAATTCCAGCGCACAGCGGGAAAACGCGGTAGCGCGGTAGGGGTTAAAGACCTAGCAACTCGGACAAAGATACGGACTTTCCATCTTTGTTTTTCATTCGAATGTATTTGAATAGGAACATCCACTGTTTTGCCCTCACAGCATTCTTTTCTACTTTCTAATGCCTGGCAGGATAGTTTTGAGCAAAAAGAAAATGGTGCGGTGTCGCAGGGGGGCTTTTTTAGAGTTCCATTCACTAGAAAATGCTGCTACAGGCCCAGCACATCCCTTACACACTCTTCAAATTGTATCTGGTATCAGAAAATAAACGTCATTATTGTGGTTCCTGAGCTGGTGTTTATTTAAACTGGGTCTTGGATCCAGAGCACTAGCTCTGATAAAATCAGGGGATCTGAGCCAATTATTGCATCAAGCTTAAAACCTCTCCAGCTCCGAAGCCAAGAAATACAAGTTTAGCTTTGGGCCGAGATCAGCTGTTCCCCCAATACATTCTCCTGGCTCTGACACAGAAAGCCGGCTGCACTGCCTCGGAGACACAAAACAGAAGGCAGAACATTCATGGAACAAGGATCGGTAAATAAAAGAAACACAGCACTTCGGCAGCAAAAGCTAAAAAAATTGGCAGTGTTTAATTTGCAAAACAAATAAATAAGTGCAAGAGGCCAAAGATTTCCTTAGAAATCCACCACTGGCACTGTCTAAGCTGACACATACCAAGGCTGCCTGGTTTTAATTCCACCTCAAGCCTATTTCCTCCACCATCCAATACTTCCTCACTCTTTATTTCAGTTTTCATTCCTGCCTTCTCCTTTTGTCATTGTTTTCCTATCTTTCTCTTTCCTCCTACTTTATCTCTTTTTTGCCTTTCTCTCTCCTACCACTGAAAGGAAATCAGATGATGAGAAATAGATGTCAGTCCTCAAAAGTGAGAGCCAGTGCGCGTCACCTGGAAGAACCAGGAAAAATTAAGCCAAAGACATAACCAGATGGAGAAATGTCCCTGAGTATATTACCAAGTAAGCACACATGGGTGCCAAACAGATACATTTTCATGCTAATTAGAAGAAAACTAGAGTGTGGAGGGACTCCTTTCAAGTTTATCAGCCCTGCACTGTTCTTGCTGCATATGAATGTTCTTTGTATATGACACACTGTGACTGGAGTGGCTGCATGTGCTTTCTCTTAATAACCCTTCTAAATGGCACTACAGCTGCATCAGTGTTTTTTGGCTTGACTTCATGAATTACCAAAATACTCATAACTTAAAAAAAAAAAAAAAAGCTGGTTGGGGCAGATCAGAGATAGGGGTGTATCACACAGCTCTATAGAGCACTATCGATGGGTCTGACAGCAAGAGGGAAGTGGGTTGTGGAATATAATAAACTGGTAATGGTGAGAAACGCTTACCAGCAGTGGCTCCTCCACTAAGAGGAGCACCATCCTAATGCTCTGTGAGCAGATAAAAAGGAAAAATAAAATGATAATAATGCAATGTTATTATCGTTTTATTTTTTTGTTCCTGCTTAGGTGCGGGCGGGGCTGGGCTGGCCAGAGCAGGGTCCAGGGGGAGGAGTGGTGAGCACACTCTAATTATACATGTTGGTTTGGACGGCTATCTTGGACCTGCCAAACAGCCATGCACACTTTGCATGTTCCACACTGGCTGTATTGCACAGCCTGGGTGGAGAACATGCACAGCCTCCCAGTCCCTCTCTCACCTCCGAACTACGGTGCTCAGACCAACCAAAATGCTGCTGCAACGCAGCGTCGTGATTGGCTAGGGCAATCTAGCATCCTGTGTGTTTTCTGGTTCCTGCTCATGGAGTCGACAGAAGAGCTGAAGAGGACAGAGAGGCAATGGCTTGCCTGGAGTTAAGAGATTTTTTTTAAAACAATTAATTTACCATCCCCGTTAAGTAGTGTCTGCCACTGATGCTTACACAGATAAAAGGTGGTATCCAGTAATGCCTGGTTCTGGATTCTACATTCCAATTTTATACACAACGCATGTGTGAACCCAGGAATGTTTCACAGATTAGATTCAAGCAAAGACACTAATCATCCTTAGTGTGATGAACAAAATGTTATATACTACCATTTAGTGTGTTTGCATACATTTCTTGATTCCTGGAAACGTGTGGTGGACAGTATACTGTTTATCTTCAACTTGTCATTTGGTTGTCCGCAGAGACCGGTCTGCTGGGTATCAATGCTATCAAATCAAAACACAAAATCCAGACCAAATCTTTACAATTTATTGCTTCTAAAAAGACGTATTGTATTCTGCTGGTTAATACCTAGCAAAAAGTGGAGAATTGAATAAGAGATGTTTCAGAATGGACTGTAGCAGTGGAAAAAAGAACGAAGCTGACCAGGAGAGATGACAAATTGCAGGATGACCTTGAAGGCCCTTTCCAGAAATGCAATCTAGAGCCTGAGGAAAGACCCGCATAAATACAATGATGTGTGATTAGACCGCAAATACAGATAATGTAGTAAGTTTTTGGGGCTTAGGGTCTGATTTAGAGTTTGGTAGCTGGGTACTCTGTTGCCCTGGGGGAATACCCACCCGGCAAATTGTGAGATGCTCTTCAGTCCAGTGAACATCTCTTGCATTTACAGGAACTGCTGTCACAGAGGTTCATGTAATTGCATTGAACATTTTACAGATGGCCCTGTCAGCATGATGGAGGCGTGCAGCAAGCTGTCAATTCTTTTTATTTTCAAAAAGAAAATCCCAAAGCAGAATTTTGTTTTTGAAAATAAAACAAACAAGCATTGGAAATGCAATAGGTCTCGCACCATTAGAGTTAGTGTTTTTAGAATTGTTTATGGGTTTTTTTTGTAAATGTTTAGCATTTTTGTTTCCTGTAGCCAATGCTAAAGTATTACAAATAAAAAAAGCCATAAACATTTCTAAAAGCTCTAACTGAAATGGTCTGAGAACTATTGCACTGTGTGAGGGTGAGGGTGAGTGAGGGTGAGGGTGAGTGAGGGTGAGTGAGGGTGAGGGTGAGTGAGGGTGAGTGAGGGTGAGTGAGGGTGAGGGGTTGAGGGTGAGTGAGGGTGAGTGAGGGTGGGTGAGGGTGAGGGGTTGAGGTTGAGGGTGAGGTGTTGAGGGTGAGTGAAGGTGAGTGAGGGTGAGGGTGAGTGAGGTGTTGAGGGTGAGTGAGGGTGAGGGTGAGTGAGGGTGAGGGGTTTTGGGTGAGTGAGGGTGAGGGGGAGTAGTTGAGGCTGAGTGAGGGTGAGTGAGAGTGAGGGTGAGTGAGGGGTTGAGGGTGAGGGTGAGGGGTTGAGGGTGAGTGAGTGAGGGTGAGGGGTTGAGGGTGAGTGAGGGTGAGGGGTTGAGGGTGAGTGAGGGGTTGAGGGTGAGGGGTTGAGGGTGAGTGATGGTTTGAGGGTGAGGGGTTGAGGGTGAGGGAGGGTGAGTGAGGGTGAGGGTGAGGGGTTGAGGGGGAGGGGTCGAGGGGGAGGGGTTGAGGGTGAGTGAGGGTGAGTGAGTGAGGGTGAGGGGTTGAGGGTGAGTGAGGGTGAGGGGTTGAGGGTGGGTGAGTGAGGGTGAGGGTTTGAGGGTGAGGGGTTGAGGGTGAGTGAGTGAGGGTGAGGGGTTGAGGGTGAGTGAGTGTGAGGGGTTGAGGGTGAGTGAGGTTGAGGGTGGTTGAGTGAGGATGAGGATGAGTGAGAGTGAGGGTGAGTGAGGGGGTGAGGGGTTGAGGGTGAGTGAGTGAGGGTGAGGGGTTGAGGGTGAGTGAGGGTGAGGGTGAGTGAGGGTGAGTGAGGGTGAGGGGTTGAGGGTGAGTGAGGATGAGTGAGAGTGAGGAAGATCACCTGCCAATGTGAGCCCAGCATTCACTCGAAAACTGAACTCCAGTTGTCTTACAGGAAGTATGCAGCGGGCGTAGATAAATGGGTGAATAGTTGCGACAGTCAGAGAAAGTGTATCAGGCCCTGCGAAGATTATATTTCTATAAAGCGTACTGGAGCTTTACAAGGCCCCTTACTATGTCAAACTCAACCCTACTTGTTGGGCCCTCCGAAGGAGGTGAGGCTGGGTTGGAACAGAGGGAATCGAATCAGTAATTCGAAATAGTGCTCCCAGACATGTCACATTGGCGCTAGGCAGGAGTAAGTACGCCATCTCTGCAAAGAATGCTCATCAAACCAGAAGGCAAAATGAATATAGTTTCTACCCTGGGAGTCATCCATTAATTCTATTTTAAAGTGCCCCAGAAGTAAGGCAATGCAAGAACTCAGTTAAAGACGGTGCGAGATAACTGTATTCTAAACTTTTTTTTTCCAAACAAAAGGGGGCAAGAATTGTTCAGTTACAAAACAGCTGAACGAACTAAGTAGTGCAAAACATACAAAATATCAGGCAATAACTTTGGAGCCACGGTGGCTTGCACTTGAAATCTAGTAAAGCAAGCTTTGCCAAACAATGTCCACAATAATGTCACTCAATGGTCAGTTTGTGGCATTGTTTTAGAACAGTCGACGTTTCGATCCCTAGCTCCTAGATAAGGGGGATCATCATCAGGACTAATTTAAATACAATTGCCTGGTGTCTATCGTTGGAGCCTGTTGGGATAAGGAACAGGAAAAAGGGGGGAGGAAAAACAGACAACAGCGACCTGTCAGAATTACTGTAATAGTTGCATTTCAATATGTCAACAACTGGTGTAGGGATCAAGTGCCACCATATTTGTAGACAACATAAGTTAAAACAATGTTGGAGTCGGGTACTCGTGCCACCTGTGAGATGTGTGCTCCTAGATAGCACTTGTGCATGTCAGGAAAACTGCTAGCTTTGTGTTATTCGTGGCGAGGTATACTGTGCAAGTGTTTTCACAAGTGTTCAAGAAGGTGATACTTATGTTCTAATGGATTTATGGGGGTGATCGAGTGTATGCGGAGGGTCAATTAATTTAGTGGCGAGACGTGGGAAGAGAAGTTTGCAAGGCGGCAGGGTAAAGTGAACGAATGGGCGGAACTTCGTAAATGGACTGCCTTACCCTAGTTCAAGCGAAATATTGCTTGAATCCGAATGATTAAGGTGTATAGAGCGCTGCGTCATTCCTTTTGAAAGAGAGTGATGAATGTCAGGGCTGGTTGCCGGGCATATGGCGTCAGAAAAGAATGTGAATAGCCAAGGGTTGAGCATTACCTTTTCTTCGCTCAGTGCGGTCCTTGGAAGTGGTTCCATGGTTCGTATTTGCTCGGAGTGGCTGGTAGGGCAGCTTAACCTCGCTGATTAGCGGTTTCTTGCTGTTGGAGCTGGGGAGTGGGAAAGGGTGTAGGTTGTGTCAGCGGTGCCATCCTTTACCATTGAAAGGTAGAAGGCATGGGGAGCACAAGGGTGCGCTCAGCATGATGATAAGGGCTTACCTCTTAGGAGTCTCGTGGAGGTTGCAACGGTGTGCGGATCCGGTCCTCGGCACAATGGCAGGAACCTCGATAGTCTGAACTAGGCTTCGAATAAAAAAAATGCGACACGGCGGGCAGGGGAGGGGGCGGAGCGGGTAAAATAAACAAACGAGACGGAGGGAAGAGAGGGGAGGGGGGAGGAGAAATGCGACACGGCGGGAAGGGGAGGGGGCGGAGCGGGTTAAATTAAACAAACGAGACGGAGGGAAGAGAGGGGAGGGGGGAGGAGAAATGCGACACGGCGGGAAGGGGAGGGGGCGGAGCGGGTTAAATTAAACAAACAAGACGGACGGAGGAGAGGGGAGGGGGGAGGAGAAATGGTACACAGCGGGAAGGGGAGGGGGCGGAGCGGGTAAAACAAGACGGACGTGCACGCGCTTTTAAGCTCAATGCGCATGCGCATTGAGCTTAAAAGTCACGGGCACTGCAAGGAATCGCCACGATTCCTTGCAGTGGATAAAGAGTGGATAAGCCCCCATAGTCTCGCTTGCTCGATGCGCATGCGCATCGACAGGCGAGACCTAAAAATGACCTCCTCGCCATGGGAGTTTTCTCCCATGGTGTGAAGATCGTTGTAAGTTTCCACTGTACCCTACTGCCAGGTTTACCTGGCAGTGATGGGCAGTGAAAACTGGCCTTTAGTCTGCCTACTCTAAAAAGGATAGCCAGACAAATGGCCAAGCCTCCGAAGGCACTTACTCTGCTGTCTGAGGGGTATTTTGACGGCAGAGATGGGGTAGTCTCTGCCGTTGGCATAGTAAAAGTCTGTCCTAACCTAAATGTGGTCAGCGGACCTGCAGTTTGGCAGAGTTGGTACACCGTCGCTGTTGCAATGGAGTACCTTCTCCGCTAAAACTAAAAATTGGGCCCTTAGTGGCTATTGTGATGCATCTATTACTGACTAGGCATAACTATGTATTGTGATAACTTTGGGGACTCATCTGTAATGAATCAATATTTAAAGGCAGTTACGAATTATTTTAATCAATATTGATTGTTTGTGAAGAAACTCAATAAGACATCTTGAAAAACACGTAAAAAGGTTTGAAAATAAATAGCTATTAATAAGCAAAAATAATAACAATGCTTCTCTGAGCGTAAACCATATTATGCATTATCCCTTTTCCTGGCTGAGACAGTGTCAGTCAGGTAGCCACAAATCTGGGTCACCATAGGCATTCCCCTGGCTCAGACGACTCCCTACAAGACAGTTCAGTACTGAAGCACTCCTACCTCCAATAGGACACCTGCACCTTATGCCCACTGCATGCAGTAGAGTGTGCGCATATGTGTCAAAAGTAAGTCACGCCTTGAACTTTGGCATCACAAAATACAGTTTCAAGGTTTTTTATCCACAAAACCTCTTAAAATATCCAATGAGGACATACAGCTAGAGGAAGTCTACCTTTAAAAAAACTACTGAAATTCCTCTACAAGCCCTTTCAGGATAAATTAAAATATAGTCAAGGCTGATGATTTATTTTAACATATAGCTTTGTGAGAGGAAATCTTTAGGTGGTAGAGAGGTAAAGAATTGGTCTGGAAAGGGGCCCTACAATGATTTCATATTAGGTTTTGAATGTTACTATGTTTCTTTCTTATTCGGTGGCCTAGAATATGTGCAAAGTAAGCTCAGCGTTAGTTCCTTTGAAACATTGAAACGCCATGAAGTTTAAATACTTTTATTTGAGTAGCTGGAAATTAAATGCCTGGATGATGCAATGACCTACATCTCAGAATCCTACCGACCAATCCTTCTGCTTGCAGTGGTCTATTGACTAGGATATAAAGGTGCATTGAGCATTATTTTTCTTACAACAAAACCTACATGCTTCCACATTGCAGTATTAGATTAAAAGCAAACCTTAAATGCTGTTCTCTGTGTGGCATTTGACTTGGGAGTTATGGTTTTATCCTAACCTCTGAAATCAAGACTTAAGACTCCTACCCACGTTCTGAAATTAGTGATACAGCAATCTAGTAATATTTTGGCAGTCTATAATAAAATAAAAGATGTTCATAAAAAAGTAGAAATATTAAACATTACCATCTTTCTAATTCTCTTATAATTGATGTATTTCTTTACAGAAATCGCAGTTTTAAACTGTGAATTGGGAGATTACATAGTCATTAAAAAAATAATGAATAAGTCTTTTCAAATACCATATTGCAGAATACCAAGAAAGCAAAGTAGAATAGATGTTTCAGATAATTACAAATCAATTCTTTGTTAGATTACTCTGCTGCTTTCTGTAGGGAACCTCAGTGGCATATGTTATTTCGGTAGATGAACAGTGTACTATGCTAGTTATTACCTGTGTGAGCGTGGGCAGTGTTAGACAAACGTGTTTAGCCACAAAACAAGGGGGTTACTTCTGTGCAGTAAGACGTATAATCACAGCAACTAAACCTTGCGGATATAATACCACTTATTTCTTCTGTAAAGTGATCCTAGAATGGAATATGTGAGGCATACGTTAGTATTTTCTCAAGTCAGATACACTCTAGTGTGGTAATAATACATTTGCACTGAAGTGATGAATGTATGAATCTGTATTTATTAGTACACTTTCTTCAAATAATGTTTTATTGGGATACATTTAGTTTCACAAGGAGAGAGTGACGGAGAGAAAGCAAATGGATGAGTGGCTGAACTAACTAATCAAAACATAAACAAACAATGTATACATAGAAATAAACAAGTGGGCAAACAATGAGTGCTGTGTAGTTCAGAATGCATACTTAATTATGTCACATTGCCTCTAACTGCAGGAATGAGTATATAGGCAATTCAAAGATGGTGAGTATGACGTAATTGCCTGAAGCAAGGTTATTTCCTTCTACATACATGTTCAAACATAGCATGAACAGTTTCTTTTTACTGCGGCTTGTTTGGAGATGTGGCGGAGTCTGGATGAAAACGAGAAGCATCCATGGGTTAACAAGAAGTCAGGCTGAATGCAAACTAAGGGCAAATATGTAGCCTTATAAAGAATCCGGACAACCATGGTGGATTTCCAACAGTAGACAGGCTTGTTGTCTTGGCTAAGAACATGGTCGGAAAGTCGAATATATGAATACACTGGTGCTCCCTCGCAATGAAACGAAGGAAAGAAACACCATGAAGCGATTGCAACTGATCAGGAACAGTCATTTGTATTTGGAGTGATGCAGGTAGCAGCAGTCTAGTTTCCTGCAAACTGGGTTAAATTGATTGCTTTAATGTGTATCCTTCAATATTGCTCATACTTATACTGAGTGCCATATAGAATGCAGCTCACCATTATTTTTAAGGAGTCATGCCCTGGGAGAATAGGTGTTTATGAAGGTTATGGCAAGGTAGAGTTCACTGCAGTGTTCTGAAAGAGACGTTCTCAATCCAATGAGATGTTATGAGCGAGATGCTCTCTAGGACATTTGTAATGTGGTAAGGGAGGTGGGATATATTCTGGTGACGTGCGAGAGGCTACCCTTTTTGTGATGTTACAAAGAAAGTGAACCACTCTGTGCTTCCATTCGAGAGGACAACAGCTATGAAATGGCAGGACAAGATATCCTGGATTATAACTTCATGAGAAGAGTGATGTGGATTATTACCTCAAGGGTAAAGAGAGCTTAGCAGTGATGTCATGAGAGAGATCAGCTCCACTGTGATACAAGTAGAGATAATTAAAACGGTGGCTTTATCACAAATGTGAGCGGAATTGTGATTTATGCAAAAGCGTACTCCATGAGCAGGATGTACAGCACTGGGATGTCTTGAGCGAGGCGGGGTTTAATGTGATGTCATGTGCTGCACTGTTGCCATAACAGTTACATGGCCTCGACTGTAACGTCGCGAGACAGGTTGGCGGATTTCTGATGTCAGGGAGGGTTGACATGCATCGTCATGTCAAGAGAATGGTGATGTCACGAGAGTGATGAGCTCTATTGCAGTGTCATGATAAGGGTACTCAGCATTGTGATATCTTGAGAGGGGTGGGCTGCACAGGGATGTCAAGAAAATAATAACTGGATTGTGATATCAGAATCACGAATTTGGAGTGTGATGTCATGAGAAAGGCGAGCTGAATTTGTTGTCATGACAGTAAGTGAGGTTTTGAGATGTCATGAACTGAGTGGAAACAGGAGTTGGATTGCCTCGGACTAATGAGATACATGAGCTGGATAGCAATGTCATGAGAAATCTGAGCTGTCTTGTGCCACGTGAAATGTGCACTGGATGGGATTTCACGAGGACCATAGCTGGAGAGGGACATCTTGACAAACATGAGTTACACTCAAATGCCCATGAGAGTTTATCTTCATGATGTTGTCACGAAGAAGGCGAGCATAACTGCGACGTCTTGCACAAGTTGAGTCGTAAAGTTGTGTTGAGAAAGGTAAGCTGCACTGTGAAACCATGAAGCATTTCCTTTAGTCAATACTCCATGTGAACATCCAAACGCCTCCGGCAAACTGTTACACTAAGAAATGTTTGTATTCTCTGGATGGAAAAAAATGTCTGACTATTTTCTAAGCAAAAAAGAAATAATTTCATTGCAAAACGAATGTTATTTTAAGAGAGCACATTCCTCAGAAAGCGGTTGGCAGTCGCAGGGGTCTGTGCCAACAGAGACACCGTTATTTTCAAGCTCAGACTTTTCAAGCTCAGGCGCACCAGGCACTTGGGTCACCCAAAGTGTTTTGGATATATAAGGATCATTGTCATGATGTGCAGGGGGTTCTCTCTCCTCTGGAAAAAGCTTTGGCTTGTTATAATATTAATGCTATGCCTTTTTTTCTTTTTGTGCTAGGGATTGCCACTGGGTCACGAGCCTGCTGGATACAGAAGAATAGAATTCATAAATGGTCCATTGTTGGCTACAACAGAAGGGCTCTGTACACTGTGAACCCTTCACTCTGGGGAGAAGCCGTCTAAGACCCCCAACGTCAGTTTTATACAACTTTAATATTTTCTTCATATTCATGGGTAAAAGGGCTGAGCTTTCAGTTTATTTTAATTCTTCCATTTATTTTCTCAGCAATCATCATAGATGCCATGAGTTGATTAAATTGGCTTTACCAAAGTCTCATAGGGTCCACAGTGGTTATGCAGAAACTCAGACACTTTAATAAGTTAGGCAGAATAGTGTAGCTATGCTTTTAAGTTCTAAAAAAACATAAGGACTTTACATTGAAATTGGTAGTCTCCAAAATGTTCAAAAAACACCAAAAACTCCTTCAAAATGATTCACGATTGCAACTCGGTCATTATTATTTAGCAAGGAATATACATTTTATTTTAGAGGGTCAAATGTTTTTATTTAATTTATGCCACTTAAATTCACCCACATACAAAAACTGGCAATGTCACGAACCAGAACGGCAAAGTAGATTACAAACGAAAGCTCATAATTTAACTATCAATCCCATGCTTCCAAATCCACCTGAGAGGAGATTTAGTGCTAAAAAGAGATCACATATACTTTAACACACGTTTTAGATCATCATTACATCCGGATTGATTGACCTTTCCTTCCATTTGTATCTTAAAATACTCGTGCAGTTTGATTTTCAGTATCCTTAGAAAATGAGGGGAACATAAGCCCTTTCAATGCGACTGCTAATTTGTCTTAGTATGGTGCCCAGTCTACAGAAAAAGCTTCAGCTTGCGCTCTAGTGTGGAAGTAATTCTCTTCGACCGCAGACAGTCCCACATCCCACTCAACCATTCTATGAAGTCCTCATAGGTTGTTTAGCTAAACACACTGAGGAGCTATCTGCCTGCCTCTTAATGATTGTTAAGGGTAGGTCTGCAAGGTAGGTAGTCCTTATAGAGGACAATCAAGGAATTCAGGAATGGTTGTCCCTAACATATTGTCAATTCATGACCTCTTCCCAGTACTCAAAAGGGTTTGGATGGCGGACTAATATCTCTACAGCTATGCCTCCACCTATCAAATCTCCAACCATCCTGTCTTATGTCATTTGAAAGGGAAACAACCATTACAACGCACTACCATTACAACGAAATTTTTACAACGCAAAAACCATTACAACGCATGTATTTACAACGCATGTTTTTACAACGCAGGTACCTTTACAACGCATACCATTACAACGTAAGTATTGGTAAGTATATAATTATATTTTAAATTTTATATGTTTGGTTTTTTTTAAGGGGTATTTTTAGGGTTAAGGGTCAGTTTTGGGTTTTTGGGTTAAGGCTTATTTTTAGGGTTCAGGGTCAGTTTTGGGTTTCTGGGTAAAAGGGTATTTTTAGGGTTCAGGGTCAGTTTTCAGTTTTTGGGTAAAGGGGTATTTTTAGGGTTCAGGGTCAGTTTTCAGTTTTTGGGTAAAGGGGTATAGTTTTTGGGTAAAAGGGTATTTTTAGGGTTCAGGGTCAGTTTTTGGTTTTTGGGTAAAGGGGTATTTTTAGGGTTCAGGGTCAGTTTTCAGTTTTTGGTTAAAAGGGTATTTTTAGGGTTCAGGGTCAGTTTTCAGTTTTTGGGTAAAGGGGTTTTTGGGTAAAAGGGTATTTTTAGGGTTCAGGGTCAGTTTTCAGTTTTTGGGTAAAGGGGTATTTTTAGGGTTCAGGGTCAGTTTTCAGTTTTTGGGTAAAGGGGTATTTTTAGGGTTCAGGGTCAGTTTTCAGTTTTTGGGTAAAGGGGTATTTTTAGGGTTCAGGGTCAGTTTTCAGTTTTTGGGTAAAAGGGTATTTTTAGGGTTCAGGGTCAGTTTTCAGTTTTTGGGTTAAGGGATATTTTTAGGGTTCAGGGTCAGTTTTGGGTTTTTGGGTAAAGGGGTATTTTTAGGGTTCAGGGTCAGTTTTGGGTTTTTGGGTAAAGGGGTACTTTTAGGGTTCAGGGTCAGTTTTTTTTGGGGGGGTAAAAGGGTATTTTTGGGGTTCAGGGTCAGTTTTGGGTTTTTGGGTAAAGGGGTATTTTTAGGGTTCAGGGTCAGTTTTGGGTTTTTGGGGTACAGGGGTATTTTTAGGGTTCAGGGTCAGTTTTGGGTTTTTGGGGTAAAGGGGTATTTTTAGGGTTCAGGGTCAGTTTTCAGTTTTTGGGGTACAGGGGTATTTTTAGGGTTCAGGGTCAGTTTGGGGTTTTTGGAGTACAGGGGTACAGGGTAAAAATAAAATAAAATTAAATTTAAATTAAATCAATTAAATGAAATTAAATTAAATTATATTATTTTCAATTATTTTTAATAAAAAAAAATAATATATACTTACCAATACTTACGTTGTAATGGTATGCGTTGTAAAGGTACCTGCGTTGTAAAAACATGCGTTGTAAATACATGCGTTGTAAAAGTTTTTGCGTTGTAAAAAAATCGTTGTAATGGTATGCGTTGTAAAAGTATGAGTTGTAACGTCATACATCCCATTTGAAAGGCACGAAGTACCAATACATTGCTGTTTTTCTCCACTGCCTTTTTCCCTCAGCATTGTTAACATTAGTACACATTCTAATAAATATCTCATCCATTCTGTCTCTGTGACTAGGTGGCTCAAGTTAGCTTCTGATCATTTCTGCCACATAAATGTCTACATCACACAAGATTCACCTAGGTGGCTACATATTTATTAAAAAAAAGAAATTTCTTCTTTTTTAGTAGCTTCCATTCCCCAAATTTCGTGAAGGACAGGTTTAAAGAGATCTAATAGACACATGTACAACCCAATGTAAAATGTGGTAGTAATGGTATCTCTCTACATCTGTGAAGTGATATTTCCTTTAAGTAGAGTCGGGAGACTTAAAACTGTCTCCCCGACATGGTCTCCTATCATACTGCATCCCTCCATTCTCCAGGCTTTGAAGTTTTGTACTTATTCTTGTTGAAGGCAGTGATAAAGCTGCCTGAATGCATCCCTCTAATTTTAATATAAAAAGTATGGCAAGGTAATAAGCATATTAAATAGTCTTTGAGTGTGCATTTTTGCTTTCCATGGGCAGATGAATGACTGAATCAGCATGGTGGAAATCAGCTATGGAGTGCAATGCTCAGAGTTTAACTATTTCAATTTAGGAATGGAAAGAACAGCTCACAGTGGTCAACTGAATCCAGGCTGGCCTAACAGCTCTATTTATTTAGGGTGTTTCTAGAGTAATCACCTTTGTTCCCATTTCATTGTACCCTAGTTGAACAGTGAAGACCGATAATCTGTTCCAGCATCACAGTGTACTTTAATTGGTGGGACCTAGAGCCTAGGTGAACAGGTTTGGGGTTCTGGCTGCACCTTAGTGTGGGCTCTATTGAGAGCGCACTGGATGGGTATAAGGAAGCCAGTAAGTGAGAGTAGCCTCCATCAGAGTCCTGTGATCGTCCGTTTCTGAGCTCATGTCCACCTGATTGCTTTAAATTTCTGCTGACAGCTTAGGGGAGTCCCTGAAGCACTGTGGGAGTCAATGATCCTAAAAGGCTGGTATCAGACTCATATGAGGAATATTTGCCTAAACCATCCCTTTTGACTATTAGTTCAAATTGATGCACTTGCCATCTACTTCTCTAAGAGGCCTGCAGCTGAGCTAAGAGCACATCCTTCTTTCAGAGAGACCTGGTATTTATATTCCTCCCCATTGTTCTAAATTATCTAGTACTGCTAGATAGAGTTGGTGAGCAAATGAGTGTATGACTGAATGAGTGCGTGACTGATTGCAAGTTGCAATATATGCAGGAAATTTGTATCCTGCTGGGATTCAGCAGGCATAATAATCATTCCCACGATTTATTGCCCATCGGCACATTAATGTGGCTCCTCAAATAGCTAATTCTGCACCTTAGACCTCCCAAGACGAAGATCTGTATATTTGAGAGGTACTCAGCTGCCTAAGAATACTAAACCTGAATCCATCACTGCCTCTATGGTGGCCAGTAATTGTGTGAATGAGAAAAGAGGGCTGCAAACCATAGACTTTGTGTAAATGTACACTATTTGTAAAAAGCGAACAACTACCCGGGGCTGTCAAGGCACTGGGGGCCGTTGGGAAGGTTAAGCAAGCTTTTGCCCAGAGTCACATGGTGCTGGGCTGATCAGCTGCCGGCACAGAGGATCGAACCGTGAGACCCCGGGTGCCGGAGTCAGTCGCACTGGCCGCTGCGCCACACCTCTTCCGATCTTCAAATGGCTTTAATAAACATAGCTATTCACTCGTTCAATTACCCCCCACAAGTTCAGCATGCCGCAGGTCTCCAGGTACATGTTGCTTAACAAGAGGTAGTGAATATGAAAATAAATCCTGGCACGATCCATATTAAGGGGAATGATTTGCCATACTACTTTACTTTAGTGTACTTATTATTGGCATACATCCGGAAGAGCTACAATTATTTGGATTCAACTAAGAAAAGCACTGGTGAATTGCTGAACTCTTGGTCTGGAGGTGATTATTTTTTCTTCACATGTCTTACGCTTCCATGCATCATTGTTCTTTTGTGTCTTCTACTGTTTTAATGTTTACGTCTCATGTTCATACTCCTAACATCTTTGCCTCGCAGATCTTTTACCGCTCTTACAGCCTGATTCATCAAGCTAAATTGCACTTGCAAAGGGCAAGATTCTCAGAATCTTGCCTTTTGCGAGTGCAATTTTTGCATTTGGGATTCATCATCCCAAATGCAAAATTCGCTATTAAAGAATTCACACATTTGCGAAGAATTGCATTTAAGGAATCTCTATTTGAGATTCCTTAAATGCAATTCATGAATCATTTTAAAATTGCGAAATTGCAATTTTGGGCCGCTATTTACCGAGGTCAGACCTCTCGGTAAATAGCAAAAACTTAGAAAAATGCATTTAAATGCATTTTTCTAAGTTGCATGTTACACACACACATGTCCTTTGGACATGTGTGTGCGCAACACCAATATAGATTACATTTCAGGGGTGCTACAGGGTGTCCTTTGGACACCCCTGCACCCTTGAAATCGCATCCTTATTTGCGATTAGCTAATTGCAAATAAGGAATAACTCCCTATTCATTCCTATGGGCCTAAAGGCCCATAGGAATGCATGGGGAGTTATTCCTTATTTGCGATTAGCAATTAGCTAATCGCAAATAAGGAACATGTAGGAATCGCAATATTTTTTGCAATTCCTACATGAATCCCGTTTTGCAAGTCCTTAATAGCGATTCCTTATGAATCGCTATTAGGGGCTCGCAAAACGGGAGAATGATGAATCAGGCTGTATGTACTATAATTTAAGTTCAAGGTATTTAACTAAGTATGTCTATGTACAACAACAAGCAGATTTGTGTACCTTAGTATAAGCATTACCTGTTTGTTTACTTTTGTTTACATTTCAATTCTTTTGCTAATGCGTTCCTCCTTGTCAGTCTAATGAATTCATTGAAAGGCAAACTTTGTGCAAATATTATAAATTCCACGAATGTGCCAGGAATGGTGGTGTAGTCCCTACAGAGAGATAGGGAGTACATGCAAGAAAAGGGTAGTCTGCTTCATTGCTAAAGAGAAAGGGAGTCTGGTCATGCAAGGAATAAAAGGATGAGGTAGTGGTACAACAGAACAAGCACTGGCAAAGCCAATAGATCTGGATTTACGCTAAAACATGTAAACACATGCGGTCACAAATGTTATTAAGCACATTAATACCAGCCATATTACCTTTGCCAATGCTGGAGAAAAATTAGCAACAAATAATGTTTTCTTCATAGAATGCATGAGACAGTCGAGAGGTCTGAGGCGGAAAAGAGCAAGCAGCTTCATTGAAGGGATTGTTGGCTTTTAGAGACGGTCAGGGCTGTAACTTGGCGCCCACATAGCCGTCCATGAACTTGCAGGGTGAAAGAAAGCGGCTCCGGTGGAGGCTCGGGTCAGGCGACGTCCTTTTTGGCCGCCATTTTGGAGACAGGCGCGGGGATTAGCGGTGGCGAGAGTCACGGAGCTCCGGTGAGGGATTGAAGTGTTGAACGATTGGACGGGCCTGAGGTATTCGTCGTTCCTGGTAAGGGCGCGGATGCTGGATCCGGCGGGATCTACATCAAGCGGGTGAGTGTCCTGGGGTCGCAAGGAGGGCAGAGAGGCGGCGATCAATGTAAAGCGAGATCGGGCGGCGGGGCTCTGCTTTCCTAAGGCGGGACAGGCTGCACTTATCCGTCTTATGCTTCGGTCGCGATTCCTGGTGTTAGGCAGCGCTAGGGGGGCTCTATTTAGGATATTTTCAGTGATGCCAGGAGCTCGGTTTCAGAGCTCACTACCCCTGCGGCCATCTTGTTGTAGGCTGGCCATAGATAAAGATTAAATGTGACATACATTTGTGAGAAATGAGTGTACTTTTCGGGTGTAAAATAGTCCATCATGCATTTCAATGTAAACACTTCCTGCATGGTGGAATGCTACACCAAACAGTCAAATATTAAAAGATCAGAAAGGACTTATTTGGTTGGAAATATAGCTGCACTCTATTTATATTATCTTTCTTTAGTTTTCCCCGTTGTTTCCCTTTTTTACATTATTTCTGTTATTCGATATATCCTCCCATTTTAAGTTCTAATGCAAGAGCAGTTTAGCTTAAAGCACTTTTAATGAATAAACTCAAATATATGTATATTTAAAATAATATAACAACAGTTTTTTCAGACTGTATCACTGTTAAGGCAGACGTAAAAACAATGTGAATACAAAACAGAGGAGGGGTAATCCAGAAAAAGGGGTCTGATTGTGAAGAGTGATGGAGATGGGGAAGGTTGAGAACAATCACTTTTGCATGTGAGGAATAAAAGGACAATTGAAAACAAGAGATAGACAGAGGGCCTCGAGATATAAATAGTATGTGGCATCTGAGAGACAAATGTAAGAAATAAGCAATAATAAATAATAGAAGAAGAGTGAAGTTGGCAGCATATGAACAAGCATCAGCAAAGTCGATTGGTCTCACTTTTTAAAAGCAATGCCTTAACGGCTTTGCTGATTCTTTTTTGGCAATGAAAAAAAATATTCTTGGCAATGCTGAACGGTATAGTCAAAAAAATTGAAAATTGCATTGTTCTGTATGCGCAGATTCATCACGATGTATTCAAGGGGTACCGGTCATAATTATGTACATGATATATACATTTGAGTGCATCAACTTGCATGCATGTACCTGTGGCATTGTGCAGGCACTATTTTGGTTATTTTATTTACCATTCCAAGATGGCGCACACCTATCTTGGAAGAGTAAAAAAAAAAAAAAAAAAAAAAGTGTGTGCGAAAGCCCAAGAGCTGAAAGGAGTGGCTCAGTACCTAAATGAAGCTCCCAAGACCTCCCAAAAAAGAAAATATTGAAAAAAGAATTCAATACAAAAGGACAGGGAAGCAACGGACAAGCCGGTAGGGAATGGGGAGACTAAATCAAAACCACCAAGCAATGGTAGCTGCAGTGGCAGGAGCAGAGAAGTTGGGGTTGAGGGGTTAATTATATGAAATTCAAGTTTAGAAGCAATGTAGTAGCTGTGAGAAGAGAAGAGGGCACAATTCTGAAAGCCTGGGTGGCAGACTCAAATGAGCGGAAGCAGCAAATGAGGGAGAGCAAGAAAAATAGGCACACCATGGAATGCTAAAAGAAAAGGAAAGAAGAAATTCCCAGAATGCAATTAGTGGTGGGACAGAAGCCAAGAACCAGCCAATCAGAAAGCAATGGAGAATAAATGCTCAAGAGGTGTGACAAAGACTAGGGTGGAAAGCCAACAAATAAGAAGCAGGAAAGTGTGACAGACAAGAAGCTATCTAATCAAGAGCAAGGGACTTACTCAAAGCTCACTATATGTGTATATTGGTATGAGAAATGTGAAATGTGAAAACACGGCACAACAGCAAACATCAGTAGAGAACGCCTCACAGTTATACGTGATAAAAGCGCAGTCCAGGCCAAAAACTCATGCTGATGAGGAAGAGGTGAAGAGTTTAGTTCAGAACAAAGTGCATGACCTGTAAGGACATAGTGAAAGGACAACTGTGGTTAAAGATGATTGAAGAATAGGAGCAGGAAATTGAATTAGCCAAGAACACATGGTCTAAGTTGTCTTATGGGATACAATAATAAAGCACACTAACCAACAAGCATACATTCAACCCAAATAAACATGCATTCAAAAGTAGAAGAATACTAAGTTTGTTAAGTATTATTAGACCTGTAATAAAACATGTGTAAAGAATTAGATTAAAGTGGAGGGCACAGATGACCACGGTTTTTTAATAAATAATTTGTACCAATGTGTAACCGTCTAGTAATCTACTTTCTGAACTTTTGTAACCTCTATTATTTAAATCTACATCAAAAAAGCTGCCTGTGAAGCAGCAAATTGAGACCGGCTGTTTACTGATGTGGACTTACCATTCTCCCTGTCCCGACAGTTAAGAGCTGTTTTTACATTGCCAAAGAGGAGTCTGTCTTTTCATAATTTTTAAGTCACCCTGCAACAATATTTGAATGTATTCGTTACAATAGGTCTTTAAGAGCAAACAGCTAAGACTGTCTGTAGGCAAGACCCAAAAAATAATCAGTGTGCAACGAGTAAAAAAAGAAGCATGGTTGACTGAGGCAAAAGAGTCAAACAAGAAATTATTAAATAAATGGCCCATAATAAAAAAGAGAGAGGGGGGCCTGCATGCAAACAAATGAAAGGTGGGAGAAACCAAAAGCACCCATGCATATCCAATTAGAAAAGAGGGCGTGGGGCACTGTTAGCTCTGAGAGAAGCAATCAGAGCATATGAGAAATAAGTGTTGAAGAGCTGGTATTTCAGACTAATGGATTCTGCACACAGCAGCCTCATTTATGGGGACGTGTTATACAGTTATACTTACTCATATTCATACCCGCTTATTTTGAGTAATATATGCCTAAAACCCATACATGGCAAAACAAGTTTGGAATAGGATACAGAAACATTGGAAAACCACAAACACAATGCTCAATCAAACTTGGAAACATAAAAATCAGAGAAACAGACACACAGAGCTGGAGACAAGCAATTCATTCTTGTTCTTCCCATCTAGCCAGGGTCCAAAGTGCTATGGCCTCTTAATGCTTTTCCAACCAGGTCTTGTGGCCGAATGGGAGCAGAAGGAGGCTGGAAGAACTGTTCTCAAGAAAGCCCTTATCACATCTCCCCTTCTGGAGAACAATAACAGCAGTTGGAATTATGATAGCTTAATTAACAACCACTCAACTAATTCTATGGCATCTGCCCTACAGACCTCTAACATTAAAGAGTGAATGATTGCCAGTCTGTGACCCTGGAGCTATTTCTTCTTTGTGGATTTTTCACAGTCCAATAAGTAAATCCTCTATCAAACACAAAACTTTTAAAAGTCATGAGAGGCGAATAAGTAGCCCTAGTGGTGGATGCCCCCCCAGGACTGGATGATTTCCTCTCCGTTCTCTACATCACATCACCTATCTAAGTGACTCCATCTTCTACTTCACGTATCCCATCTTTTCAAATCACTAACACATCTTCTCTCTGCAATCATTTTCTCCACTTCTTAACTTACAATATCAGAAGTTTTCACTGCTATTCACTACTGGGAGACTCTATGCTCCCTCAAGCTTAACTTCTCCAAAACTGAAATAATATATTTCCCAGCTTCATCTGCCCTTCTGCCCTCAACTCTTTAATCACACTAATCCCTCATACCCAACACACTTCCACTTTTCCATTCTGTCATGAACCAGGTTCTGCAAATCAACTCTAGCATGAGGTTGGCTCCTTTCATTTACACCAATGCTGCCAGATTCCAAACTATTAACCTCCACCCACACCACACCCTCTATCCCACCAAACAGCGAACAGTACACTCTCTCCCTTTGACAAAGTACTGAACGTGGCCGCTCCCTCAGTATCCACCCAGACATACACCACTTGCTCCCCCTTATCACTAGCAAGACATAGGGCACTTTTCAAGTGTATTACCCTTGTGTTAGATGAAATACATTACCGTTACTGCCACAGCTCTCACAAACCATCACCACACTATCCTCATATAAGCACTGTTCTCTACCAGCCACTCTGCACTCATACAAGCAGAGATCCTACAATCGATATTTCCAAAGCCCAATATTTTCCCCCGTAATATGTGTTACATGTAGTTGTATTCTAATTCTTTTGCCATGGCTTCTACCACCAAGAATTTTCAGCGCCCATCTGTATTATCATGGTACAGATAATGGTTTGGGGTACTGCTTGTTTCTACAGTACAAATAAACAAGCCTTTGCCCTTATAGAAATGTATTCTGGACACAATACTGTAAGCATTTATAATCAGGGAAAGTAAACCAGGACAAAGACACTGGGCGCTACCTGTCACCACCTGGATATCGTGGTATATATTTGCCAGGGATTGTAAGCCATTTGGATAAGTAAAGAGATGGATTGTAATACTCTAACTGTATATCAGTCTTATTTACACTTCAAGGTAGATATTCTTCAGTGATCTGTTGACTGTCTTTGATTGCCCTGAAGGAGGTGTGACACCATTGTTCAGTGTTTTAAAGAACCAATCCGAGTGTATGGCTCGGTAGAATAATTTTACTATGTAGTAACACAATACAGCTGCTGCCTCATTCACACCAGTATGATCTCTTCACACAGCTAACGTGTTCCTGTAAACGTTAAAAGCACATTTATTATCTGTGCCACAGAGCTGAAGCAGGCTGGGCAAGGGAGAAACACTGCATATCAACGTAAAAGACAGCAAAGCTCTGCCGATTGGTCATAAAAGACGAATATCATGGAGCTGGAAGAGAGGCCAATAGGGTTCCCGCAGTAAGGCTTTTATGGAACAATTGTCTCAAGGGTGGTTGTGAGGACAGGGGAATTTTCAGACGTAAGAATTGTGAGTCACGGTGTGCAATGAAGACTATTCTATTCAATCTCTTTTTAAAACACAAAGTACTCATTCTCTGATTTTGAGATTTTATAGATAAACCGACGGCAAGGTAGTGCTGCAGGTCTACTAAATGAAATGATAACAAGCAGTAACTTTCCACAGCATGATCGACATTTGAAAATCAGATTAAATGCTTCTAATGGGAAGGTGTGGCCAGTGCTTTGTTTGCTGGTCGAGCAAGAGCCTGATTCTACGCAGCTGAAGACATGGTATGGTATTTACTACACCCTGGGCCTTATTAACAAGTAATGACGCGTCAAAATTGCTTGTGTCTTCATGAAAAATCCTTACAATGCCATTGATGTGTCATATTTACAGTATGGGGCTCCTTGGCACAAGGTCCCAAGGACAGGTCAGAATTACTGATGTATGCGTGGAAAGGATGCTGCAAGTGTGGCGCACTGTACTTGGTCATAAAAGTGACAACTACAGCAATGCGTGAAAAAAGGCGACGGGTCAGTTTTGACTGACCCAAGTAGCCTACTGTATGGGGACCAATGTAATTGAGTGTCAAAAGATGAAAAACTCCCCTTGAACTCTCTTCCATTGGTTCTGGATGTCACACATACAAGTGAGCATAATGTACTTATGTACTTATGTGTACCACTGTGCCTTCGTAAGTGTGACATAAATCATTAATGGTGTGTAATGAGTGATTTACTGTGTTAGCTACCTTATGTGTGGACTTACCTATTGAGGGGATGTGACTTGATTGCAGATCACACTGTTTCAAGTCACTTCAGCTGGTTAAATTCCTCTACAACAGCCAATACATCATTCCTATGCACTTTTGAGACATCTCAAGTACAGCTGCCCACTTCCAGAAGATGCGTGACTTTTGGAAAAAGTCATAAATACCACTGTATTAGTTTTATGGGGGATTTTACGAAGGAACACCTACCTTGCATATATTCATTCTAACGCAACACAGCCAATTCCGAATAACGGAAAAATATACGAATCTTAACAAAAAGTGGCGCATCAAACTGGATGCGGATGCATCACCTTGTAAATATGGAGCAAAAAAAGTGTCTCCCCTGCATCAGAAAAAAAAATTACGCAGTGGTGGCACATGCTCCCTGTAAATATGCCCCTCAGCACATACCAACATCACGGGATTCAGTATATACAGGTTTGGTAAATATCTTCTGAGTTTTTCTTTGAGAAATGGGGAATAAGATGTGGAAATGTTGCTTTCCGCACCAAAATCTACATACACCGAAATGTACACACATATTTTTCACCCAGTAACTTTTTGTAGATTGGATGTACGAAAATTAATCGGACAGAAATTTTGGGATGCAGTGTTTATGGCAAATATCAGAATTCTGATATCTGTTTGATTAATTATTTGACTGGGGAGTTTTTACAAAGCACACTGTTAACATAGAGGTGTCCTGACGCTAAGCAGAAAAAAGAAAAAGGAAACATCTTTACAGAATCAAAAGAGGTATTTTTCCAAAACCCAAACTACTCTCCTTCCAGAGAATAGAAGAAAGATCATTCCAGAGTTTTGGCCCAACTATCAGGAAGCATGACCTTCGACTCAGCTCCTAAAGAGGGGCTAGGATGCGGACCTTAAACTTGGGTTGAACATAGAGAGGGACAGATTTGTAAAATACATGGTCATGGATTTAGGATTTTAAAGAAGAGGCACCGCTGCACCAACAGCCAATGGAACAGACATGGATAGAGCGACACTGCAGAAAAGAATTCATGTTTAAAGAACAACCAGGCTGGACCATTCAATACAATCTGAAGTTGTATCAGAAGATAAGAGGGAATGCCAAGCTAGAGAGAATTGATATAATCCAGACCTGAAAGATCTAGTGCCTGGATCAAAATATTCTGGCAGTTGTGGGAAGAAAATACCGAACTAAGATAAAGTAAAAATAGATAGAATCAACTGTGAATTTGACTAGAGAAGGACAAAGTTAAGTCACAGAAAGCACCCAAGTTTTCTTACAGTCGCAAGGGGTGTGGGCTGGGACCAAAATTCAGTGGTTAATTTGTTAAAAAAATAAGTGCTGGGTCTCTAGTCAGGAGGCTGCTTGCACCAGCTAATTTCTTCTGTTAGCAGAACCAATTACTGACCATAAATGTGGGGAGAGGATGTGGAGTAATAGCCAGACCTGCCGACTTCGGAGCTGGGGACCCAGGGTCGAGCCTCAGAGTTGGCTCAACATCCTGCGATTCTGGGAAAAATCACTTAATCTCCATATGCCTACCATAAATGTCTTTAACTGGTGCTCATGAAAGGCGCCAGTGCTGATGATTAAATTTTGGTGCTGAGCACCGGAAACCATCGGTCTAAATTAAGCACTGGCCCAAATTAGATGCCTACCAAGCAGAAGACAATGGAGATAAAGAGACAACCACACACAGAACTCCTGCTTTTTCTGAATTGTTCCAGCTAGTTGGTACTCATACAGCTGGCAACTTCTGATAAACAGGTCCGGGCGTTCAATGGGGAAGAAGAACTCATTTTCACAAACAAGGTGCCACATAAGCTCAGGATCGTCTGAATATGACTTCAAGGAGAGATCATTGTCGCCTGCATAGAACATGAGGTTGAAATAGGTGTTTGCACAGGGATCTTGTTTCCAAAACACTTCTTCCATCTAGAAATATGGAAGCACGAATGGGACCAAAAAATGCTACATTTTCTCCGTTATCACTGGGTCTCGAATAGAAGGGATATTTTATTCATTATAGCAAGCTTAGTCCCAAAGCACTGATTGAAAAAATAACAGCAAGAGATAGAAACATCACTAGAAGATTGAGGGAAGCTGGTAGGGCCAGAGTCTACTCACAGATAAGAGGAGAACTAAAACATTACAAAAGGAACGCCAAACTAACCACCCTTGATTTCTGCTACACAGCACACATGCATATTTGTGAGTTGGGAACCGTTGTTCAGTATGTGAAGGTTTTGCAGAAAATTGCAGTTTTTGTGGAATTGCTGCACTATGTGCCACAAAATCAAAAGCTAAAAAAAGAGAATCTAAAATTGAAAAGGACTACAGTGATACATTGGAGGGTTTTACAACAAAAGTTCATAATAAAGATGGTTTCCATTAAAGCCATTAGGGCCCCTGATTGAGACGAAGAGTGAGATTGTCTTCAAAGGTGAGAGATATAGACTTGGATAATGAGTCATTGACTTGAGGTTTCTGTCAAGAATAAATCCATGTTCTTTGCAGATGTGTTGCTCCCTTTCCAGGAGGATAAGCAGATAACTTCATGCACATACTTTTTAATAAAAGTGGTCAGGCTCCCCCATAGAAACCACCAGAAATGAGAATATTTTCCTGCAGTCTGTCAAAAACATCTGTAGCGATTGGCAAAAGAGTGGACTATTATTGGCAGCGTATTGTTTGCATGTATGATTCATGTAATGAAGTGTAATGTGTGAGTCATGCAACAGTCAGAAATATTTTACATTGAAAAGAGATTTGGAAACACAGGTGCATGACATGAGACGGACAACTGTTCTGTTGGAAAGACTTCTGGACGAAAAAGAATCCACCCCGATCTCAGATCCTGTATAATTTTCTGAGCTTTAAAATTAGAAACACCAGTAACAAAAGTATTTCAAAGTGAACCATGATTGTCAAACACCCCATGAAACTATTCCTGAATTTACCCGATAAGAGTCGTAACATTGGCCTATGAGCCCTACATCTGCCCAAATCTGTTTAATTCAGCCACAATTTAGCTCGTGAAATGTTCTGCAAACCTACCAATAAACTACTGCATTTCTACCATTAAATATGCTTTTCATTAAATCACTGACATATCTCATGAAATGTGTGACACGTTAGGAAATTGCTCTTAGTATGCAGTTACATGTCCAGGTTGTTTTACTAAATCATCCAACACGCCATTAAAATATATAATGAATACGTTTCGAGCATGATTCGGGAGTAGCATGTGAGCAGTGCTTTTTGTTCCATAATGATTACTCATATAGAACATTGTTGGTCTTGGCACATATCACTGTTCCATCTGCGACGAGAACTGCACAGGAGACAAAAGCTTGCATAAGTGTAGCTGTGTACAACAGAAGAAGAGCGCCCCTCAAACTTTTGGGGTCGCCAGGGATTCCCCCTTGCGACCCCTGGCTCAGGCATTGCGCCCCTGGCATAAAGCATCATTACAGCAGAGTCAGGAACAAACAAACCCCTTTTTAAACTTCAATATCCTGCAGCAGGCGGGGATTTTTGGCTGGCAGCAATAAACTCAACAGCAGTGAAACTGACACTCCAATGAAACAAAAATGTTACCACCATTCCTGAACTTGGGGACCTGTTATGAGCTGCCTTTGCAGCCTGTTGTGAAGGAGTGTCCTTAACCCGAAAATAGCATCTGCAACATAATTGATTCATTGTTGCTAGTTGAGAGGGCTGGCCAGAAATTTCTAAATAGCACTCACTCTCTCAGCATTGTCGGATGAGAGTGAGGGAAAAGGAAGAGCTAATAGAGCCGGGAAGAGAGGAAGAGGAGAAATTACACAGACAGGTGAAAAATAACAGCAAAAGGCAAAGGCAGAGAATAAAAAATAAGTGAGAGATGTGACAGTCGTAAAAACATAGAAGGCGTAGCTAAGAGAGAGAGAAATAGAGGAAGAGACAGGTGTGACAACTAGAAAGTCTAAAAAGAGAGCAGAGAAGGTGGACATGTGAAAAAGACATCTGAGCGAATAGGTGACAGGTGGGAGAGAGAGGTGAGACAAAGTGCATAGAGAGTAGAAGGTAAGGAGCAAGAAGTAATAAAGAGAGACTGGTGTGAGAAAATTCAAAAAGAGAGATAGAGGAAACGAGAGGAAAACATGCAAGAAAGAGAGAGTGTAATCAGTAATCTTCCTCATGGGAATCGGGCTCCCTCTCCTTGTTTTCTGCCCACTTTTAGTATACTAATAATTAATAGCCTTTTATTTTGTGTTAGTGTCATAAAAAACGGAGAGAAAAAAAGCTGGAATAAGATATCCACTGATAGTTGAGGGAAGGTAATTGACTTTAAATGTATGTTGTGTCCGTGTGTGCGTGTGAGAGTGCATTTGTGTGAGATACAGTACGTGTGAGCGTGTGTGTGTTAAAGTGAGAGTGTGAGTGACTGGTAGTGAGTGAGAAAGAGTGAGACTGCGTCTTTAAGTGAGTTAGAGTGAGCATTAGTGAGTGAGAGAGATACTGAAAATGAGGGGTAAGTTGGTGAGAATGAATAAGAATGAGTGTGCAGGCAGTGCTAATTGGTACTATTATGTGAGTGAGCAATAGTGAGAACGTAACTAAGTGAGAATTAATAATTCATAGTGCGTGTGAATAAGAGAGAATAAATGAATGAAAGTAAGACTTTGTGCAAGTGAGTTTGAGGGAGTGAGAATGTATGAGTAAGACTAACTGTGAGTGAGAAAGTGCATAAGAATGCCATGAATTCTGAAGGTAATACTTAGTTTATAGAGTCCCCTGGAAAAATGCTTGAGCTAGCAAAGTGGAGACAATTCTTAGCAGGATACTGAGTCTATCATGCTTGAGTTATACCTGACAAATTTGGGAAGTCCTGGAAAAATGCTGTTGCTGGAGTACTGGAAGAAACATTTGGAATGGGGTACACATTGCAAAATGCTAGCACTGGTTAATGGTAATTCCTTACTTAATAGAGGACAACCATGACATATTGTAAAATTTTGGTCCTAACATACAAGAGGTAATACTTGACATAAGGGTCTCCGATGCATATATGGACAGCACTAATGTAAAAATGGTGGCACAGACCTACTGTATGGTGTTTTTGCCCAATAGTGCACCCATTGCATTTTGAGGGGGGACATCCAATGATCCCTGTTTAAAATTTGTAGCCTTCTCTGGGACCAGGGCTTTACATTTAGGCTTCATAAAATAAATAATTTCAGCAATACATATTCTTCTAATTAAGTGAAAATGGACTACAGGGCAAATACATTTTGTACACGTTACTGCTTTGTTTCATTATTGATAATACATGAAAAATTGTGTGTGTGTATGTGTGAAAAAACCTTAACCTCTGAGTGGCACAAGTGGAAAAACCTTGAAAATGATCAGCAATCAAAGTGTATTGGTAATCTGGAATAATATATGTATATTTAATGTAAGGTGTATATCAATTAATACGTGTGAATTTAAATACTTCCTACGGTCTATTAATAGATATCACATTGGTCTTTACACTGTGGAAACCATTAAGCTCTGGCTCTTTGTGGTGTGAATAAGTTAGGCTACCAGTACTATCAGTGTTCTTTAACACTATATTCTCATCAGCCAAACACAAAGTTTTGTTTAACCTTTTTCATGTGTCGGGCGGCCGGCGGCCATCAGACGTCACGGTGGGCGTGTGTGGAGGACAGCCACCAGCTGTCCAAACTGCGCATGCGTAATTTTTTTCTGCACCACCAACAAAAAAAGAAAGGAGTAGAGTTCCCAAGGATTGCCAAATAAGTACCCTAAACTTTGTAGCCTCACTTTGATATAAGGTCAAAAGTCATGCTGCAGTCACTTCCTGTGATGTTATTAAGGTCAAGGATGTGTGGTGTCACCTCCACTACCACTGGCGTTTTGGTTAATCAACGTCCATGCACACTGTATGGCAGCATGCTGCTCGACTATGCTCTCAGTGCATGGTTAAATATCAACACAACTTAGACTGCTCTGGCATCTCTACGCTTGCAGGCACCCCAAGTGGTGTTTCCCATGTTGCATGGAGTGCCAATCTACAAGAAAGGCAGTAGAACTGCAGAATTCAGCACTGGGCAAATGAGGTCAAACGTTGGCTTCTTCCTCGTATGCATGTCGGGTGCTATGAGTTTCAGGCTTGAGCGAGGCCAAGCTGAATAATTTGCCCTTTCCAAGATAGTGATCTATCGAAAGAATGCTATCCACAGATCCCAATCCACAATGAAGTTTAGCCTTTTCCTATGGTATCAGCTTCTATTGGAATCATATTTAGGCAGGCATTTCAAAGTGATGAATGCATCACAACACACTAATTTCCTTATTCAACATCTCTGCAATTTGTTCTCCCTGAATTTTTCTTCTGCCAGTTGTTCTTCTACTGAACCTATTTCTAGATGCACTTGCTTAGCTCTTTCCTCTTCTCTGATGTCAAGATAAATTTGGAGTCTTATTAAAACTTAGGGAGACTATTGTTCCTTATGGTGGAGGAAGAATTGGGAAAACCAAAAAAGATTTACTAGGAGGTAATGGAGAGAAGACAGAAGCTGGAATGGTCACTGTGGCTTTATTTGTAGAAGGAAAGCATTAAGGTGTTGAGACAACAGAGCTTTACTGTAAGGGTAACACCAACTACATCTTTTCCAAACCAGATGACTGATTTATTTTTACTGTATATTCATTTCATTATCTCTCTGTAGGTTTCCTGGCAAATGTAAGACTGAAAGGATAACCACCCACGGTAGTTTATATTAAGTGGGAAAGGGATACACTTGCCACGATGTCACACTAATTATGTGACCGTGCTTGACACTGTCTTGATGCTTTGAATTCTTTCTTCCACTAAATTCAGCTGCTGCAGGTCAGGCTAAATGGTCACGGTTAAAATTCCATTCAAGTATTGAAATAGAGATGGTTGGGGGAAAGGTTAGCGTTTCACTACTGAGATGCCCAGTCAGATGTATGTGTTTGTGTGCGTGTACTCACACACTGTCAGATCAACAATAGCTTAGGAAAGGGAGCTATTGAGGTGCACGGTGTGTATGAGACCCAGTCATGGAACAGCAGCATTGTGTGGTGGGACTTGCTGGTGAGTATTTATTTGAGTTACTGTAACTGATGTATGTGTGATGTTCACTCGTAATTGCAGAGACACTGCTGGTGAATATTAAGGTATAGTGTCAGAGTTGTGTGTGATTCATATTATGATACACTGTGAAATGTGTATGTGAGATCTATTGGTGACATAGCAGGGGTGCATAATGATAAGGCCTGTCAAAGGAATATGGATGGAACATTAGGCCCTGAAATGCACTGTCAGAAGACCGAGTTAGATCCAAATGTGGAATAGTAGTGCTTTGGTGGTGAGTATTGAAATGGACTGTCAGATGTATGATGTATTACCTACACTGGAATACCATGGAGTAGGGGTTACTGTTGAGGTGCCCACTCAAAGATGAGTGTAAACCAATCCTGGAATCAGTGATGGTGCTTAAGATAAGATGTTGGTACCTTTGTTAAATTAAATATACCTTGGTGGTACTGATGTAAACAGTGCGGGTAAGGGCTGGAAACCCTGTGAAAGGTGCAACTCTTTCTTGATGGATGGCAGGGGGCTATGAATGCCACAAATGAGGTATCTGGGGTGAACTCTAGATGGATCACAGTACTTCGGAGACTGATGCCTGCAGATCACATTGTACATTTTGAGAGGCGTGATTTGGCATCAGTGTTTGAAAAGACGGAGTCGCTGCAGGCAATAAAGGGAGCCCAGCAGCAGTGTTCTATGTGATAGAAGTGAGTCTCTGCGGAAACCAGCACGAAATGCCCACTTTGTCCAACACAAGCTCTGGATTTCTAAAATAGTAAATAAAGTTACACCGTTTATTCACCCACCAGTTGTCTGCTATTTCACACTTTTGCTTTTAGTTCTTTCTCACGTATGCTCCATCCTGCTGCCTCATACCTACCTTGGGACAAATGGTTGGGATCTTTCCCGCGGGGCACGCAGCAGGCCTTTTTAGGTCAGGCTGAGTACAAATGGCCACTTGCGCATATCTTGCTACATCTACAATTGCTGAGCAAAGCGAGTTGTTGAGGTGCACTGTATTTATGATGCCCAGCAATAGAACTGCAATATCAAGTGGTGGGGCTTGGCGGTAATTTCAAAAACGACATCAAGAAGTGCAGAGAGAGTGTGTGGGCATTGGATGAGCCCCCATTAACTACTGGATTTCTGGTGTTTTTCATTGCTTTGATGCGGCACCACCCATGCCGTGGCATTTCATGGATGTCCCATTTGTTTTCCTATTAAGTTTTGATGATGAGTCAAGTAGTCATTTTAATAGTATGTGGGTGTGACATGATGTGCAGCTTGCAACTGAGAAGCAGTGTTTGTTCTTTGATGTATTTACTTGGCTCACCCTGAGGCATTTTAATAGCTGATTTTTTAAGGTTTGGTTTAGGCAATGCATGCTGTTTTGATGGATTAACCTGTCATAAAGAAACAGTGCTAATTATTAATCGTCCTAGCATATTCCATTGTTATTTGTTTCTATGTAGTAATGTATACAGCGCATAGCTAGCCAAATAGGGTTTTCCAGTGCTAAGGAAGAAACCAATATCAGCGACCCACATCAACCCTTTAGAATACCCAAGTCTTATTTTGTTTGCAGATTAGGGCCTCTTTAGGACTTAGGCAAAGCTAGAGGGGCAGGGAGCTCCATAGTGAAGGTGGCACACACCAAAGAGTGCCCTCCCTGTCTGGCACAGAAAATCTGAGGTACCTGACCGAATCCAAGGTTACCAAAATGCAGAGACCTTGAAGGGCAGTAAGGAGTAACGTTATACCACAATTACTGCGGTCTTGGTTGTGAAAGTGCTCAATACACAAAGCGAAAAGATCTGAATTGGATGAGCTTTGCCATAGGCAGCCAGTGGAAGCCCCTCAGCTGTGTAGAAACAGTTGACTATATAGGAATGTGGTCACGTTGGCATGCAGCTGTATTCTGAGTCGTTTGGAGTATTTTGAGTGGCACATTTGCTATTCCAAGATATTGAATATTACCATAATCCAGGCGCATTATGATCAGTGCTTAGACAATGGTCCTTTGGATTGAAGCAGGCAAGAGCCAAAAAATCTTGCTAATGGCCGCAACATTCCAAAGCAGCAGCAGTCACAGTATTCATTGGTTTTACTTTGCTGTCACGATAAAGTGCTGTTCGATTTAGTGCTGTTTTGGTTCACAAAGTAAAGATGCACATGCAACTAGTCCTCCTAAAAGATGCGTTAGAAATACTGTTTGTTCTGCATCTCTCATTACATATGTATATGTTTGAAATAGTGCACGTTACCCAAGTGGGTGAGGATATTCCTCAACGTTTGGTAAAAAGTCATTTGATGACTTGGCCTTCATGCAACCACTAGCACTGGACTGTGTGGCTGCAGGTAAACTGAAGAATGGAAATCATATTCCGGCGACGTTCGAAGCAGGGAAGGTGGCATAAGTAGGTCTCCAAGCCTTATTAGACAAAGAGTGTTAAGAACGCTGGTTGTGGTAACTGGTAGTTACAACAGTTGATAAATACCAAGCATTACATGAGAAAATATGGTCAAACAGTAAAATGTGCTCTGCTGGGGTACCACTTGGATACATTACGGCCAGATGTTAATGCATTACTGCAGATCGTACTGCATGCATTACTGAGTTCAATCCTCATTCCAGAAAACAAATATTCTCCAGAGCTCATAGCTTAGACGCCCCCAAATAAAATCAGGTCTGATCTGACCTTAAAATAAACAAAACCCATAAGCAACAGCTTGAAGTTTTGGTTAATTAGTGGAAGTTAAAAGCCCATTAAGTGATTTAGGGATGTTTCTTTCCTTCAGGGACTGTAACTCTACCCCTAAAATTGAAATTCACTGTTATCAGTGCTATATTCAACGTACTGTTGTATTTGGTTATCTGTGGCACGCATGTGAATGTGTATTCCACGGTCTTTGCATTTTACTGCTAGTGTTAAATACCCCCAGTGGAATCAAACCTTAAGTATTTAAATACTGATGCTGGTTACAACTAATCGTAATGATTCAATCCTAATCGAGCGTTAATCCCGGTTTGTAGTAATTGTTATGTAAGGAGGGCCGCCGTGTTTCATCTCTGGCCGTGATAGAGGTTAAACACTCTGTCTTGCTCAAAGATCATCCTAGGAAGTTACATTTCAAAAGTCTCGATAGGTATTTTGCTGCATGAATGGAACTTTCTTACGAAAAGGTCATTATCTAAGTTTGATTCAACTCATGATTTGCTGACGGAAAATGTGCTTCAGACCGCTATTCCACACAGAAAGGCTTGACGGGAGAATATAAAACGTTTTTGACAGGATGAGTACTGGATTAAGAAATGGTCAGCAGTCCACATTTAACAGCAGCAATTACAATGTTTTTGCGAATAAGGTTGGCTAGTGATAGAAAATTGAAAGGCAATGAGATCCTATCTGTTGTCGGAGATGAGGTAGGTGAAGATGTTTATATGAAGAACGATAGGAGATGCTTTTGTGTATTTGGTGATGGAAAAGTTTTGAGATGTTTTGAGTCTTCAGATGATTGGAGAGTGTGGAGATGTTTTTTTGTGAAAGAAATAAAATTTCAACATTGCTGGAATGAAGCAAATGGAGGGTCACCTTTTCCAAAGTGTCTAATGAAGGTAAAGGATGCGGATGCTATGTCTGTATGGTGAGTGAAAGGAAACTTTCAGGGTGCCTAGTCTGGTCCGTGGAGCCTGGGAAAGAAAGGAGGTACTTTGTGTGGCTGATGACAATGAAGGTGGATAGCGATGTCTAAAATAATTGAAAGTCACAATAAATCCCGATTATACAATACTTAGGAAAAGCATCAGGTCTTTCTGCTCCTCCACCACAATCAAAAACCCGTACCCAAAATGTTATTTCATTCACATCATCAAAAAAAACATCTCAATCCTTTCCTTTCCTCCATCAAGCAAAGCATGCACACCTCGCCTACCATGTACCACAGAGGTGATACAATCATACCCTGTTGCCTCTCTGACCTTTTGGTATCATCCACCACACAGTATGAATTGTCTCAAACCGGTCATACTAACCTCTAAAGAATAAACATCAGGGGGTAATTTGTGAAAAAATAAGACCCGGGGCTCTTGTCAGGATGCAGCTTGCACCAGCCCATTTCTCCTGTTAGAGCTGCCTAAAACAGAAACACCATGAAAGTGGGGGAAGGGTGTGGCATAATGTCCAGAGCTGCTGACTTCGGAGCTGGGGAACCAGGTTCCACGGAGGTGATATAATTAGACCCTGTTGCCTCTCTGACCTTTGGTATCATCTGCTACACACTATGAGTTGTCTCCAACCTGTCATACTAACCTCCACACACAGAAAGAATAACTAGCCCCTCTTCTCTGGCATTATTAGCAAATATGAAACATCCTTGCCCTACGAAAAACTATCACCACTACTCCGTACTATTTGCCACACAGATAAAGCACCCTTATCTACCCTTTCTTGTTATCCTTTCCCTTTAAAAAAGTATTCACATCCTGCCCTAAAAACTTCGTCAACAATGAAGGTATCTCCATCCTCTTCTGTAAGGTTCCATGTAAAAATGCCCCTATAAACATTTAATGAACTTTAAATTATGTAAATATGAAAAAGGTAACATAAACGAACGGAATGTGCAAACCAATACCTTTCTAAAAATGAAAAAATGTTAAACAATATTTCTAAAATTACAGGTTTGTGTATAGAAAATGGTGTTAGTGTTAAGGAGCACTGAAGAAGGTATCACTGTCCTTTCCTAATGTCAGCCACAGTGGAGAAGGTATCTTCACACTTTCACATCATATATCACACTGCCAAAGAATTCCCACTCTCCAAAACACTGAAGGCACCGCCACAATTTCCTATCACCTTCAACAATGAAGAAGGTATGTATTGTATACACCTTGCTCTGGAATTCTGAACTCTGATGTTAAATGTGAGCTGCATACCGCAACCGATTCTAGGAAATAGTGGGGGATTTTGAAGGGAGAAGTTCTTTGGAGTTAGTTGGTAACATGATTAGAAACAGCCTCCCGCCGTACAGGATCATGGTGAATAAAGCATAATTTGCCATATACTACTTTCTTATGTGGCTATGATGGTCAATGTTGAATCACTGAAAATGAGGATGGGATACGAACCCACATGTGCAATGTAGCTTTAGATTACAACAGGATATCTGCCTTTTCATATCAGCCACCACACAAAGGAAGGCCCCTTCACCCCTTCTAAACAACCAAATGTTAAATAAGTTATCTGCAACGCACTAGACATCAGACAGAGCTACAGGACAACATACCAAGAAACTACACTCCTTTCCTTCTATATGTACAAACCCCAACACTGAAGAAGGTATGTCCACAATTTCCTATTATATAAATAAGTGGCATAGGATCCGATTCATAAAGATTTTGGTATTAGTTTAAAAGTCCTCCTTGCTTTCGCCTCAATTCAATTCCCGGAGTAAGCTAAAAATACTTACTCTTACTCGTACTCCAAGAGTATATCACATCAAATCACAGCAAAATCTTTGAGAATGAGGCCCTTGGCAACTCTATCCTTTTTTCTATTACCGACCACTGTTGAAACTAACTGAATATACAATAATCAACAATCTATTTATAATACTCATTGCTCGGGGTTTTATAGTTAATCTTTTTTCCCCCCTTTAAGTAGGCCCTATTTTGCTCTCTCTGTGCTCAGAGCACCAAACTAAAGATTTTCGGTATATCTTTTTTTTGACCTCATAGAGCCACAGATGATTTGTGGAAACTCCTTGTGATTCGTAGTAGGGAATAATAACTGCACAATGCGCACACCTGGCTTCAAAAGTGGAAGTTCCCTGTGCCCTTGGTCGGCTGGAGGCAAAGAAGGTGCCATGCAAAACTCTTCGCCTTATGCAATGAGCAAGGGTTTGAAATTGCAAAAGTACTTCAGCTAACATCTCGACCTGGCAAAATGCTACTATTTGAAAGTGAGAAGTTGTGGATGAAAAAATGTAGGTCACAAAGCTTGTATCGGGGCTGGTTTACGTGCAATGAAAAGTCTGGCATCAGGAGAACTAAAGGAGAACTTGTATTCAAGTCAATGAGCCTCTGCATCTATCATAAGTAAAGTGCCAATGGCGTTTTACACTAGATTTTCGTGAATGTCCTGACCGCTCTTGCAAGGCAGTAACCATCATTAGAATAGAGGAATGTTCTGGGCACTAACCTAAGGAGCCACGAGCAGGTGGCACCAGATTCTTCCTACAAGAAGAAAATATGTCCCTCATGCTTGGGTGACAGGAAAACACTGCTATGCCTAGGGAAATCAAATCCTTGCACTGCCTTGGTAAAATATGAGCAAAGTGCGTACCCCATTGCCTGAGATAGTACTAATCAATATATTAAATAGCAGTAATGCAATATCCGCAAACCTCTGCTCTAAACTGAACAAGCATTAGCAAAGTAGGAAGATCTGGCCTCGGCATTCATGCATTATTTTTTTTAATACTGTTTTTGAAAATATATGCAATAAACATTAAGGGCCAGATGTAGGTCGCCCAATACCGGTCGGTAACAGCCGAAATTACCGAATTTCAGCCGTTACCGACGGTATTGGGCTTTTTAGATGTAGGTGGCATTTTTGTAGGATTCGGTATTTTATCAAATCCGTAATTTAAGGATTCGGTAAAATACCGAATTCTTAACATACCGATTCGGTAAAATACCGAATCCAGGATGTAGGGAGCACTCAAGTTAGTGCATTCCTCCGTTAAGGATTCGTTATTTACCACCAACTACAAGTTGGTGGTAAATAATAAAAACCTTTGAAAAAGCATTTTTTTTACTTTTCCAACAGTGCGATGTTGCTGCAACATGTGCACCCATACACAATTGAGGGGTGCAACAGGGTGTCAAAGTGACACCCTGCCACCCTTCAATGTTTTCCCCCTTTTACCGAATCGGTATTTACCGATTCGGTAATTGACATTAATTCCTATCGGCCTCCAGGCCCATAGGAATGAATGGCAATTACCGAATCGGTAAATACCGATTCGGTAAATACCGAATTTTACAGATTCGGTAACAGTTACTGAAAAATTACCTGCATACTATTTACCTATTCTTAAATACCGAATCGGTATGATTCGGTATTTAAGAATACCGAATCGGTATGATTCGGAATATAAGAATAGGTAAATAGTATTTACCTACATCTGGCCCTAAAAGTGTACAAGTAATAGAAAGTAAAAAAATAGGTTAGAAAAACATTGCCTAACTCAATTTAAAATAAACATGCAATGAAAGCTGACTTTAAAAGCAGAGATTGACCTAGCAGCCGTGGCACCAAGGGGGGGGGGGGGCTCCTTTTTAGGTGGAGGGCAAATGCAAGATCCAAATGCCATCACTCACAGTGAAGAAAGACTATGGTTGAAGTGGGATGACACACTGCTTCATTCTCCATACTGTGGTCAGTGGAAGAAAATGTGAATGACATTCGAACAAACTAATGGATTAAGAAGACTGACCAAAAGCCCCTCAGTGTACACATATATGTATGTGTTTTTATTATGAGGTTTTTGGAAAACATAGGGTCTCAAAACAGCTAAAACGGTCTCCTGTCTAGACCTAAACATAGTTTAGAGGAGCTAAATTAGTCCCTACTCCGTTGATTAGAAGGGACATTCTAGACCACGAGGCTCCTCGTTGAGGACTTGCACTAGTATTCCCTGCAGCTGATAGCCATTGATATAGCCATGTAAGCTTACTGCTATTAACAATAAACCTTGCTTTCTACACTACTCCGTAATTTCAACGGATGTTACAATTACCTAGTTTAATGGTACCCAATCACTGCCGTTGGTAAGATAGAAGCCTGAGCCCCCCATGCTGGGATTAAAACTCTTAAACAATATGACACCATATTTGAGTCACCAAAAGTGCAACTCACTGAGCCATCATTCAACAGTGTAAGTCACTCCAACTTCAGAAAGTAGTCCAAAGAAGTGCAAATTGGCAGTGTTCCATCTTCAACAAAATCTAAACGAGTCATGCCCAGAGCACATAACAAGCTCACGCGCAAACGAGTCCTCATTGCTCGAAGTCACAAAGGATGGCCGCATTTTCAGTATCTTAGAAGCCAGCCAAAAATAATCAATCAGTTGCTAAGAAAGGGAAATTCGATTAAAAGCATTGTTGCCAGTGGTCCTTCCGATGTGATCGAGAGGTTATACTGTAACTAATGAACTATGCACTTCTTGCCCAAATGATGTGCCCACCAGCATGTCTCTTGTCCTCCATGTACCTGATTTTCCTTCCCCGACGAATTGGAAAATGCTTAGAATCAGGCTAGCTGTACTATTTAGTTATAAATAAATAACAGTACATTTCTGTTGCGCCAAGCATATCAGTGGAATTAGAGCGCACAGCGGTAATTCATCAATGGAAATTGACATGGAGGAAAATATGCATCATTGACAATTCACAGAGTCAATGTAGAGTGCACAATATGCAGGAATGCAATAATGGGGCCAAAAGAAGAATCATGTGCAACATGCTCTTTGGCCAAATATCTTTAAGCGGACTTATATAATCTTTGTCATAACACAACTGAAAAACATTTATATCTTATACCTATAGCAAACATTGGTCCTTTTATCGCCAAAAGCCGCCTGCGTGCCACCATTAGCATCCACTCTCTATGATCGACAGATGAACGCTCACAGCAGAATGGAGCAACCTGGCACGATTACAAATATTGTTGTTTCTCGAAATGAATTGCTAGATACAATTCTTAACCATTATTACGCAATATCCCGCTCCATTACTATTTTAAATGGTGTTGCTGTCTACCATTACCATCACATTTGATTCATCTATGTGAAATGCATGATTACCGGCTATAGCACAAGTCCAATGGCATCTCACATATTTTAGCAAATTGCCCAATAAGGCACTGATTACAAGTGGGCTGATAAATGTCTGCCCCTGTGTGAATACCTTTTTGCACATGGATAGGAATTTTGTGAGATTTTCTTTTACTACCACACCCACACTTTTTCCCCCAAGTGAATGTCCACAGGTCCAATCTGTAGAAATGTACCTGGTGGAAACATGCTGTTTCTTCAGATAAATTTGGAATGTATTGAACAAACTACCAAATTAGAAGTCATAGCTAATTCTCGAAGAAATAATTTGAAACTTGAAGCAATATTGCACCCAGTAAGTACTTCACCCTGGTGTACTGGTATTTAATAAGTGGGGTCAGGAGCAAATCTTTTTTTGGCCCACTTGGAATCGACGCTGAAACAAACTGCTGTGCTCCTGTTTAGATCAGGAATGGCATAAAATGATCTCGCGTAGGTATCTTTGCACATACCATAGCCTGCCAACCAAGCACTCCCCTGCGGCGTGCGTTCTAACTTTAAAATAAGCCCCACAATGTTGTACGAAGCACTACATAAATGCAACTTTTTAATACAGTACAAATCAAGCTAAACCGATGCAAATCCATTTCTCTTGTTTGTGAACCAGTAAACCATCTGTGAGCTTGGCCTTATTCCTGTTTACCTTAGTTGACTTGCCTTTCCTTGGCTGCTTCCATTGTGAACATTAGCTCATAAAGGCTTTGTAAGTCTTACCATTTATCTGACAAACTGCCTTATTCCTTGGATGCCTTGAGGAGCAGGGCCTGAGCTGAAATGCGGAAATGATAATCTAAGTGAATACTAGGAGTGGAAAAGGAAAGTCTACGTGTAATCAATCTAGGGATTGCTGACACAAGCAGGCCAATACGAAGCACATCAAACAATATGGGTAATCATCCCCCTGTTTTAATAAGGCTTTACTTTGAACCACCCACTGGCCTAGAGATGGGTGAGCCACTGCTCGCTCGAGCCAGGCTCGGGTCTTCTAAAGCCTGGTTCTGGCTCCGCTCAAGGTCCTGTTGAGCCTCAAGCTTGAAACCAGCTGAGCTTCTGCCTGCCTCCCTCCCGCCCCCTACCAGGGCCGGACTGGGAACAGAAACCGGCCCTGGCAAACTGGTCAGCTGCCCCCCCTGGGGTGAGGGGGTGCAGCTGAGCAGTTTGCGAGAGCTGGTTTCGGACGATTTTTTTTTTACCGGGGCCGATATTGCCAACCCCCGGTAATAAAAACGGCACCCCAGGGGCCCAAAACCGGCCCCCACCCTAGCGGCCTACCGGGGAAACGCCTGGTGCCCACTATGGCCAGTCCGGCCCTGCCCCCTACTCAGGATCTGCCATTAGGTCAGAGCTGCTGACTGTGGAACTGGGTCTCCAGTTAGAGTCTCAGCGTCGGCTCAACATACTGTGAGTCTGGGCAAATCACTTAATCTCCCAATGCCTATAAACAATGCATGTGATCTCGTGTAATGTAACTGGTGCTCATTTGCGCTCAGGCATTGTTTCGAGTTCTCGCAGTATTTACAAACTGCAGAATTATTAGAAATAAGAGGTAAAAAGAAAGCTTTAACATAAGGAAAGGCAAACAGATACACATTTCCCACTAACTTGGATAAAGCGAAACCAGAAAACATGGATAAATCACAGCCTCCCTGCTTAAAATGAGTCATGTTAGGAACATATTTTCTTTCACCAAAACTCTTTTCTTCATTATGGTGTAAGAAAGAACTTTCAAATATATGAATTCAGACTACCAGTTGTACAAAACTATCATTTATGATACATACTTCTAGGTGAACTGCTATAATGTGCCTTATTAACGTCAAAGCCTCCACGTGTGAAAGAAATATGCTTTTTTGAATATTGAAGAGGCTTTATCATATTTTACTAGATGTTTATAGTATGAAGCACATTGTAAATATTTTCAGAGCTCGGCCCGTGCACGTTTTCTCCTGAATCGTTTTGGCCACTATAGGAGTGGCAGGGTATGCTCAGACATGAGTCCCTTGCTCACTGCACCATCAGGATTCAAGCCAGCCGGGCCGAAGATGGCTGCAATGCCAGAAACCGGTCACCGGAATCTTGTTTCCTTTCCAGTAAAGAATTGGCTTGGTAGTTTGGTCTGCCCTGTTCCCATGATGCACTGGGCCAGGGTCAGACTAATTTGCATATAGCCAGGTTCTGAGCTGGGATGGTGCAGTGAGCTAAAAAACGGTGATGGATCAAGCCCTGATCTTTTGACTGGGTATGAGTGTTCTGTTTAACTCAGATGCTCTGTCCATCACCACCCCCTTTTCTGAATCGTTTTCTCCTAGGGCACTGGATCCTTCTACACACTGCTGTCTCCTACTCCCATGGGATGTGATAGGCCCCCTCAGCCGAAGGCTGTCCACGCTAAAATAGACCAGTTTACAAAACTAGCGACCGACACACAGGGGGGCAGCAGTGAATCTGTGCCAGCCCCCTTAGGACCTCACAGCTATCCTCCATGCAATTCAAGATTCCAGGGAGGCATTTGAATCTAAGGTAGATGGCGACCGCATCAACCTCTCCCTTCTGCTTCAGGACTTGAGCAAGGTTGTGAAGAGAGTGACCAAGACTGAGGCATGGATTTCCATGACCGAAGACGATGTAGCAATGCTTATACGCCAGTTCTCCAAGTTTCTGTCCATAGTTGCTGTACATGATGAGATGGCAGAGGACGCCGACAATTGCTCCAGGTGAAACAAACTACACCTCTTCGGACTTCAGTAGGGGGGTTGAGGGCGCTGGGACGAGTGAACTCTTGGAGGATTGGTTCAGGTCCTAGTGGACAAACTGTCCCATTGTTTTGTGAGGGAGTGGCCACAGCGAGCCTTGATGAAGAGGCTTCCGGCAGGCCCCCTGTCCGGTGATAGCACATGTGGTCAATCACTGGGACAGAGACATGATCCTTCATGAGGTTCGGAATCAGCAGGCTGTTGCATCTGACAGGATTCGCAGGCCAGGCAGATCCGGAGCCTGGGGAGCCGTCTCCAGCTCGCCCTGCTCTTACACCCCGGAAGAGGTGTACTCGATCCCAGAGGGCTCAGTCCAGGCACAGTGGGGGATGGACCTAGGCGAACACATCCCCTGAAGAGAAGACTTTGACTGCAGCGGGAGAGGAGGCGGCCCTCTTTGATACACCTGCCCTCTTCAGATCCTCTGAAACTCTGCCTTATCCTTGATCTACCTACTCCATAATTGACATTGGTTATGCCGAGCTGATTATGGCCTATGTACTGTGCCCACTGCATTGGGCCTGCAGGGTTGGGTAGAGTGAACTTGATGGTTGACCTGGTTGGCTCCCCCAGTGAGGGTGTGGGGGAGGACCCTCTCCTCTGGGTTGTCTCTCTGGGTTCTTTATCTTTCCTCCTACCAGTAGTGCCATGTAGTAGGTTAATGCTTCCTCCATTAGAGACCGCCGTCAAGAAAAGTTATCCATCATACGGGCGACTGGATACTTCTTATTGTTCTGTTAAGGTTTGATTGGGAAGTTTAACCTTTTGTACTAATTAGGGCAAAAGATGCTTCTAGGGAGGGGGTGTAGGGAGGGGGCTAGGGTTGGGAGGGAGACACATTCTCAGCTGGTTGCGGATTATGTGGTTTGTAAATTCTTATTCTTAGGTTGCACCATTGACATTTACGCAAGTGTATCACTGAGCCCCTATTGAGCCCCTGACGGGTGCCTCATACTATCACAACTGTCATGAAGGGTGAATCCGTAGCAGCGGTCCCACCAGGGCAGCATACTGTACGTAGTTGGATTGTAAATGGGCTCAATGGCAGGATCAAATGGGGTGGGTGGTCCTGGCGTATGCCAAATGCCACCGCGTTGCGGTGCTCCTGTTCTAGGAAATCAACTATTGGGCACAAACTGCACTTTTCTGCAGCGGCATGGTTACGCCAGGGTTTACCACTAAGGGTTCATGAGGGGATTCCATGACCGCTGCGATCCCTATTCATAAGTCCTTTCCCTTAGAAGTGCTCACAGTACACATGGACCTGCTGGGGCAGTTTGTGGTCATACAAGGAATGTTGGAGGGTCGACCCTGGGTACTGGAGAATATCTATGTTCCCACTCGACTGCTTGGCACACTCTGGAAGCAGGCTTTACCTTAGTGGAGGGGGGACTTCAATGCTGTGATGGACCCTGATTGTGATACCACCTCTGGTCAGAAGGCAACCCGCTCCATACGTCTGAGGAACTGGACCTTGGTGTTGGGTCTGGTAAATGTGTGACTGTGGCAACACTGGACCGAACAACTGTACACCTTTCATTCCTCTCCCAATGGTACATCCTCCCACCTGGATTATTTCTTATTGCCCTCATAGGTGGTGGAATATTCCGCGTGGACGCAAATTTTACCCAGGGGCTCTCAGACAATTCCCCATTACTACTGACAGTGGGGAAACAACGTAGAGGTGAGCGGGGTATATGTCAATTGAACGCCTAGTGGCTGTTGGACAGTGAATTCGCAGAGGATATCCACGGTTTGCTAGCTTACAACTTGCTATCAATCCGTGATAGTTAAACAAAGGCATGGTCTTCTCCCCTAACACCTTGTGGGAGGCATTTAAAACGGTCCTTAGGGGCAAGGCCTTTGCCCTTATCAGCAAATGTAATAGGCACCGGGATGCAAAGCTGGTGCAATTGGAGGATGATATTGAAGACATGGAGCGGGGGTCCATTGTTGCTCCAACACCTGCAGGCCTAAGAGACCGGACACGGGCCCATGTGACCCTTAAGCAGAAATTGCTAGTCTCAGAGGCTTTGAGTCAGCTTCATTTCCAGGGTCTGGGACAAGTTGGGCAAGCTGAGAGAGGCAGACACTCTAGCCCACAAGTTTGTTTACCACCTTCAAGCCCTGTATGCCTCTTGGGAGCCAAGTGCTCCAGAGTGAGCAAACTCTCTAATCCGTGAACTGCCCGTACACATGCTCAGCGCAACAGAGAGCGCTAACCTCGATTTGCCGCTTATGTTGGAGGAATTTCAATAGGCCATATTGTCAACTATACAAACGATACTCATTCTTACTGTTTCCTCACATCCTGGCACTGTACGGTAATGCCTATGATAGGAGGGATCTCCCACAAGACCCGCTGTGAGGCAACTATTGCAGTTATATTGAAGCTTGGCAAGCAGAGCGTTGTTCATATCAACACATTTCTCGCATTAATATAGAGGTGAAAATGTTGGATATAGTCCTGGTCACACATCTTCCCACTGTGATCTGCTCCATGGTCCTGCCCAGACCAGAATGGCTTTTTGTCTGGGACAGCACCAGCCTTTTCTTCCTATGCCTCCAGCTGGCGCTGGCCCACCTGGACAACTTCGGGAGGGAGTAGCGCTGCTCCTAGTTGACTTTGAGCAAGCATTTGACTCGCTGCACTGGCCTTTCTATCGGACAATGCAAGAGAAGATGCAATTCGGCCCATGCTTTCACGGCTGGGTCTCCCACGTCTACTCTGATCTGTGGGCTCGGGTCAGGGTGAATGGGGCCCTATCACACAAGTTCCCCATCAAGTGTGGCACGAGGCAGGGACGCCCCATTTACTCCCTCCTGTTTGCCCTTGTGATAGAGCCACACGCTGAACTTGTGCGACTAGATGCAAAGCTGGGCGGCTTCATGTGGGAAGAGGGCACGTAGGAATGTGTGTCACTATCTGCTGATGATATGCTTTATTTCCTGTGGAACCCCGGAGAGATGCTTCCACGTCTGATGGAAATACTCAAGCTCTATGGTGATGCCTCTGGCCTTAAAGTAAACTGAGGGAAGTCAGTCCTGGTGCCCCCTGTGGGCGATGCCTCTGGGATGGTAACTCAGTACCCAGCTGCAAGTGGCAGCAGACCACTTTTGGCATCTGGGCATAACGGTGGCTATAACTGAACGTCACTATTGGGAGCTCAATGTTGCCCAGCTTGTGGACAAACTCAGAGAAATATGGGGGAATGGATGAAACTTTCCCTTCTGATTGCAGGCAGGGGACCCCTCTTCAAAATGGGGGCCTTTCCCAGGTTCCTGTACGTCCTCCAGCACTATCCATACCAGTTGCTGCCTGCCTTTTTTGCGGACCTCCAGGGCCCAGGTCTTTAGTATCGTGAGGGCAGAGAAGACTCCTAGGGTATCGTTTGTTAAATGATGATGCTACCAATAGGCAGGTCGGGGCTGGGCGGATGTGAAACTACATTATTGGGCATCTAAACTCATTAACCTCAAAGGTTGGTTCCGGGCTGATAGGCACTAACTGGAACTGCTCGACCCCTATGGGTTACTTTCATTATTGTATAGCAGTCCACCCCCCAATCTCTGCCGCCGGTCAGTCGCATTCTGCTGCAATGTTGATGTTCAGACTTCCATCATATGAAGTGGTAGGACAAGCTCACAGGAGCGACTCCTCTGTGACATGGCACCTGGCTGTCTGAGTCCACCAAATTGGCCGGCTTCGGCACGTGGGATTTTATCAGCATCTCCACGCTTCGAAACGTCTGGGTTGGTGGACACATGAAATCGTCGAGGAGTTAGCGGGGGAGTTTGATTTATACAGCTCCTAATTCAACAGATGACGGCAGCTACGGCACGCCCTTGATAAATACAAGGCACAGCTGGCTGCCCCCCCTGAATTTAGCCCTTTTGACTGTAAACAGGTTACTGATGACTTGGGTGTACATGGTATTTCCTGTCTATATAGAACACTTGGGGTTAACACCTACGACCCCTTACTGACACTCCGGGCCAGATGGAAGGAAGATGTTGGTGTCTTCAATGATGATGAATGGTTAGATGTTAAGATGGTCCCGCCCGAGTTAGCGATCTCCATGCGCCTCCGCCTGATCCAAGTTAGAATTTTGCAAAGGATTTATTACTCCCCTGAATAGCTCTGGTGCATGGGGTAAACCAACGAACCGGAATGCCTGCATTGTTGCTACTCCCCAGGCTCTATAAAACACGTACTGTGGGATTGCCCTGTGGCGGGGAGATACTGGGAGGGTATTAATGATGGGATGGGTGCTGGGATTCCAGCTGGAGCTCAACCCCAAAGTGATGTTGCTGGGGATCATGGATGAATGGGGGGGGGGCTTCATCTCATGCACACTCTCCTGGCTGTGGTATGCCTGGTAGCTAAAAAGACCTTGCCCACCATTGAAGAGAGGAATCTGCCCCTTCCTTTCAAGTGTGGTAGAGGGGAATGGCCCATTGTGCTATCATGGAAAAGTTGGTGTACAAAGCGATTGTGGTCCCCTTAAGTATGAACGTATATAGATGCCTTGGATGGGCAGTGCTGCTGGCTCTGATTAGATATAGTCTAATAAATTAATAGGTTTTTGTACAGCTGGTATTCTGAACTCACATATTAAAAGTGCTTAATTTGGGGATTATGAAGAAAAAGGAGCTTTGATGAAATAACATATTTGGCTAAGCTCACACAATTTAAGCGGGGAAGCCACAATTTATCAAGGTTTTCTGGTTTCACTTTGTTAAAATCTGTAACTAAATGGACATCTATGTGTCGCTCCTTTTTATGTTAATACTTTGCTTTCACCTTTTTGTGCATCTTTCAGTAGTTTTTGCACAGCACATATTTGGCCCGAAGGTATTGAAGTACTTTACATAAGCACCAGCTATATTACACAAGTTTACATACATTTTTAGGAACACGGAGATCAAGTGATTTGCCCAGAATCACAGAATGTTGAGCCAACACCGGCACTTGAACATCGTTCGCCCAGTTCTGAGGATAGCAGCACTGGCCTCAATGCCACATCCTGGGTATATTGAGGGTGGGAGACAGAAGTCATAAGAAAGTTAGGCTCATTAAGGGCTCGAGGATCTAAAAAGACCTCGAAAGGCTTCAGACTTGAGTCTGGTTTGAGCTTTCAGTGGCTCTCCCACCTCTACATTCTACCGTTGGAGCTCTCTAACCAATGAGTACGTCATCATTACCAACGGTAATTGAATCTACCTGTGATGCAGCCGCGCACTTAGAACCGAAAGCTCTCATGAACTCCTAGTCCTATGGAGGCTGGCTCTGCCTACCATATTTCCTAATGCACAATACCTGTCATGTCTTTACATCCGAGGCTCTTTGGATTCAGAAGAGACAATGATTTATAACAACTGGATGTAGCACATTAACACAAAAAAACCAAGAATTAGAATATAGCCTTCCTTGAGCCCACATAGAAACAATGACATGGCAATGGTTAGATAACTGCACCCTTTGTGCAGAATTATTTGATAATTGGCCCTCGAGTTTTTGATGGTTGCGTAAGTGCCCATGATGGTTGCGTAAGTGCCCATGATGGTTGCGCCAGAGGCCATGCAGCAATTTGGCTAAAATGTGGCTTTGGATGAGTGCTTTACAAATATATTTGGAAGCATAGACACAGGGCAGCAAATGAGTGGGATCCAGTGGGATCCGGTATCCAGCAGCTATTATTCACAGGATCTGGGATGTGGGCTAGGTCCAGTTAGATATGTGAATTTGTCCGATGTCATTTGCTGGCACTGGGGCACATTCAGCAGCACCAGTAAGCTGCCTGCGTTCTGTTGCGATTAGCAAGGAGCAAGTGGTAAATGGGCTTTCAAATATTTCCAATTCCAGCAGTGCTCAACACAAAGGCTGGATTTAATGGGCCATCAACCCTTCTGATCAAGTGCGATCCTGGCTGGGAGCTATCTGGACCCTATCACCTATATGCCAATGCAATAGAGGCAAATAAAGGTTCACAGCTTTTATGGCAGGCTTTTGACTTTGTTCAATCCCTGTAAATAAGACACATGCAAAATTGTTTATGCTAATTAAATTACTTGTGTAGCTGTTCATGCAGGCCGAATGGAAGAATGTCATAGGTATCGGCCTGCATGAACAGCTAAGTAATGTAATTAGCATAAATACTCATTACACTGTATGATGACATAGTACTTTACTTCACCTGCACACGTTCTACATTGATAATCATGCAAATGTGTAAATCGATGTATACTATGCCGTACTTAAGACAATGAGGGTTACAAGGCAACCTTAATGGTAGTCAGTATATGTTAAGAATTGATGGTTGAGAGAAAAACAAGGTAGGAATATATAACTTAATTTGGTGCTTGGAACTGTCTGTACAAATAAGACTCAATTACTACTCAAAGGAACTGTTTTAGCAGCCTAAAAACACAACAGATTGACAAAAAACAGCAATAAGGTTTTAATCCGATGCCTTGCAGCTTGCATGCAGCAAATGCAAGCCCTTTCAGCCCACACTGGGCTATATTAAGATTGAAATTTATGAACGTCAAGCAAAAAAAGGGCCTCTGTGTGAAGAGCAGCAACCCACTCACCTTGCTACATAAGGTACATTAAAAAAATAGTGATGTGCATGTAGGGCAATGTGCTTTGTAGGAGACATTAACTTTCTATCATACTTAATGTGTTAAAACTGTGAATAGACAAAGTACAGATCTCTTCATGTGCTTTAACCACCAAAGTTATCTGCCATTATTATCCCTCGAGATTTTCTGGCCACACAAAGATCTCTGTAGCCTTATCCCATATGACATTTTAAAATGCAGCTTTAGTGACCAATTAAGCCAGAGCAGTGTACTGTCATGTTTTTACATCAAGCTGAGAATTTCTCCAACCAAATGGCAGCCTGAAGCTTCTGCTTGAGTCTTGATGCTGTGGGCTTGATTTATAGGTTCTGTGTAGACCAAAAATACATGAAGCAGGGGATAATTCACTGGCTGAAATTCCTCAATCATGGAGTAGGATGAGGAAATGAAACCAATGGAGTCCCACCATATTTAAAATGTCCTCCCGAATCTAAGGATTTTCTGTTACTACTGAACTCTGTGTAATGGGGAGATTTTCATTGCCAATGTGTGTTTTTCTACTACATGGTATAGTGTTTTTTTCTATTTCTAGCTTTTTGACACATCACCGATGTTGGTTGAAATAAACTTCTGTGTGAAGACTAAGTAAAAATGGCAAGCATCCAGCTTCATCATGGTAATGGATCATAAGTAACCTCTGTGGGTTTTCCTTTTCTATAAAATAGGCCGTTTGTTCTGGTTTCGGGCAGCCACAGATGTGTGAGCGCACTTTGTGTCCACGAGTCTCTTTCATTACAGTGCTAGCCAACTCTGACTTTGCAGTTTTAGAGCCATGCTTCCCAAAGATGCAGCTCTAATAGAATTGTTACTGTCTCTCAGAGTTAATCTGTTTGAAATGGAAAGATTATACATCAAACAATCACTATCCTAACAAGCATTGGTAAATACAATAGGGCTGGCATTGGCAAGCTGGTGCGATGGTTATTTTTTGTTTTAATCTTTTTTATGGCGTGTAAATGTTATAAAAAGAAAAAAGAAAGCATTGTGTCACCTAAGCATGCTAGCTATATCCTTGCAATAATTTTTATAAATGTAAAAACATTTATCATAGTATAGAATTTTAATATAACAGTATGTGTGTTTCCTAGCACTAAGGAGAAGTAGAAACCCTTTTTAGTTTAATGCACATCACAGGAAAATATGAGTTTTACTGGTGCAAAAAAATGTACCATTTGTTTTGAATTACTAAAACCTGAATATATAATTTTAGCACACAACAATGAGCAAACATTTTTTTTTTAAAACAGGATATTAAATGAAACAAAGAAAAGCATTGATTGACCCACCAGCTGTGGCTCTGAATCACACTACTTTTTAGGCGCATATGCACATGTGATCAGAAATATTATGTCACACACAGTGGAAGAGAGACAATAACTTAAGTGCCTCACCTACTGCCCAATGCTGTATGTTCTAGTGAGTAGGAGTAAAATGATGTGAATGACATTTGAACAGATCATGTGATGAAGAGACCTAACCTGACCCTAATCCCCTCAATACAGGTGGATGTATATTTATTTTATATTTAATGTTTTTAAAATGTAATATGGCTGACAAACATAAGGGGATTCTCAAGGCCAGACCTAAAAGGCTCTTCAATTGCACCACTTAAAGAAGCATGGACTTTGAAGAGGTGTCTCTGGAAGCAGAAGTACACTCGTGATCTTCGAGGCCATGGGGACACTGGAGCAACTACAAATTAACACACATCCACGCTATAGAAGTGAAAATAAAAAGAAACCAGCATTTACAAAACCAAAAAGCTTCTGTTTTAGGACCTATTGGTTTTGACAATGCTGTCCAGCATCAGAAAGAAAAGAGAGCGAGAGCTGGAAAACACATGCACTCTTTGGAGTGCTTAACCAAAAAGAAACAAACATACTACCCAAAAAGTGAACAGTGGATGGGCACAAGTCCAGAGAATGTAAAAGGGACTATTCTCTTAGGAAAAGACAAATACAAGATGGACAAGTAAAGCCAACAAATATGAAGAAGGGACATGAGACTGATAATACAGCCAACATAGGGCCCAATTATGATGGCGGACGGACTTGTGTCCGTCCGCCACCCCTGCTTAAGAGGGACCGTCCGCATGGGCAGCGGCAGTCCCTCCACGGCAATTAGGATGTGACCGCCACCCTGGTGGTCACATCCTGTATTTTTTACATTGCGGCAGGTGCTGCTTGAAGCAGCACTCGCCGCAATGTAAAAAATGAAAGCAGTGCATTCGCATGCACAAAGCGGCAGGCACCGCGCGGTGCCTGCCGCTTCGTGCACGCAAAGGCAGGGGGGTACCATAGGTACCCCCCATGTGCACCCCCCCTTCACCCAGGGGGCCCGCTGCGGGCCCCCGAGGTGAAGATCCACATGCTTTTCCTCGGCGGAGAATCCGCCGCGGAAAAGCATGTTTGCACAGCCATCCTAATATGTCTGGTGGTGTCTGAGAGACACCGCCACCATATTAGGCCTGTCCCGCCGCGGTTGTAAGCCAACCGTGGCGGAAAAGCGGCGGACAGAAACCAGGACCCACCAGCCATCCTAATGTGGCGGTGGGTCTTTGGTGGGTCCGCAGAGGATTTTCCGCATCCTCCAGGCCGGCGGTGGCTTCCGCCAGCCCAGAGGATGCGGAAAATCCTCCATCGTAATGTGCCCCGAAGTGCGGACTTAAAGCCCACTGTAAGTTCTTGGTAAACCTGAAAGCTTGCACACTGTGGCAGGCGAGACTTAAAAATACTGTTTCTGCAAAGCAATTATTTTCTGATAATTTTTTTCTCACCTGAAATGCAACAAATCGAAAATGGAAAATGTCAACTGAATACTGGTTAATGTGGAGAAGCGTGGCTCAGTGGTTAGAGGCAGCAGACCCGGCAGCTGAGGTCGACTGTGGACCAGGGTTCGATTCCCCGCCTCGGTGGGTCTCGTGCTCAAAAATTCCACGGACTTGACAATTCTCGCTCTGGTGCCTACTCAACTCACGGGGTCACACTCTGCGACTCTGGGCAATAGCTTGCTTAATCTCCACTACGGCCCCTCGCGGCGGGATGCCTGGCTTTCACCTTGTGGACACCCTGCCCGGGTTTCTCACAGGGGAATACCAGGAAGGGTTCCCTAAGCAAGCGCCGGGACGCTTACGGGCAGCTGTGCGCTTTACAAGTCCAGCACACATTTACATTTACATTTACATGTAGATTCGCTCGAAAGTTCTAAAGATCCTGCCTTCTGCCTGATGTTGCTGATCAGCTATATAATGTATTGCATTTATACGTGGGTTCAAAATGTCCTCATTTGGCCTCATGATTAGGACAGGACAACTTTCAATAAAGCAAACATAACATTTAGCAAACACGAATAAGCCCAACAGAAAAGGGAAATATTTAGTTTAGTGGTACAAGAATATTATAGTGCCGTTTAGTTTGGCAAGGCAGTTTAAAGATTTGTGATACATTTTTGCTAGGAATGTGTGTTTATGTGCAGTATAAATTGTGAAGGTGTATAATAAAAAAATAAAACAACCACTCTCTTCTCAAGTGCCAATGTACTGGGATCCTTTCTTATTTTCTTTAGCCTCTTTGGTGCATTCTGGGACTTCTAGGTGGGCCTGTCGGGAGTCACTCCATAAAAGCACATCTTGTTAATCCACTGGCAACACAGGGCCACCTATTGTATTAGGATGGCAAAGTCAAACAGTGCTAGCCTCGAATAGGGAAATCCCACTGAGGGAGTTGTAAGTTATTTGCGTGTAGAAGAGCCCTGTCCCCACCAGCGGTGTGATCCCTTTTAGGATTACCAAGTCATGGGGTCCACAGCTCACACTGCCCAAATTGAAATAATCCGGACATGCACGTGGGTGTGAACATTGAAATTTCCTCCTAGTGGCAAAAGTTTATTACCAAGTTATACTTGCTAAAACCTCATGGGCAAAATGTATGGGATATGAAATTTGAAAATTTGAAAATTGCACTTAGTACAAGGTCACAATCGGCCAAAGTGGTAGTTTGCACCTGAAAAGGATTAGCACCCAGGTTGTAATGGGTAAATATTGTCACAGCTCTGCACGTCAGAGGGATTATAGCAATGCTCCTGTAACAGTCGGCCTTCTGGGCTGTGAGAGTTAAACAGTCCATTGTTGAGAACCATTATGTACGGAGAGGGGTCTGTTTTTGTAACCCCCCTCTACCAAGCACTATCTCGAGGACGGATGATTTTACTACAATATATAAGTTTTGGGTAGGGGAAACGACAGGGCCTCTAGGCTACAACCACTATTGAACAACCATATTACTGCCAAGACTGACAACTTAAAACAATAAGAACCTTCTAACAATTCACCATGGAGAAAGCACACTGCTAGGAGGAAATTCATGTGATTTTATTACATCTCATAGTAGACAATGAAGATAGTAATTTGTGAGCCTTACTACGGGGCACAGAAAATAAATACACAAATTACTAGAGATCACCCATGCCCCCTCCTCAGACAAAAGGCAGTTCCAAATGAATATATGATGATACAACGAATTCCGTTGCAATGCATGCTTTTATCACGCATGCGTTACAACGGAATTCGTTTACCACGGATAAACATTACCTCGAATAATTGCGTGGTGACGTCATACGTCGTTGAGAGAAAACGGCATTTTTTTCCGATTTCTCATTAACGACGCTGACGCCGACGTGACTTATGGTGAGTTGTTTTATTTGGGGGGGAAACCCCCCCAAGCCCCCCTTTTTTTCATTTTACCTTTACCACATATGCCTTTACTACAAACATCGTAGTAAAGGTATGCGTGGTAAAGGCATTAGTGGTAACCACGCATGCGTTGTACTGCATGCGTGGTTAAAGATTTCGGGGAAACGGCTTCGTTGTAAAGGCCGTTTCCCGTTCCAAATGTGCAAAGTCAATGTAAAGATTTGGCTTAGATTTTTAACACCTCCACCTAAAAATTAACAACTTGCATTTTTAAAAATGATACACATCTGCGAGGGCTTTTATTGTCCACACGTCACCTTCATGCAGTGCTACAATCTTTAGAAAATAGGCCAGAGCAACAATATAATATGTATTGAGAGGGCTGTGGGAAATATATGTAAACGTATAGTATTGAACTGCAGTGTTTTTACATTGCATTCTGCCAAGACCAACCTAGAGTACGCTATGCTGGTGTCAAGACCAACCTAGAGTACGCTATGCTGGTGTCAAGACCAACCTAGAGTACGCTATGCTGGTGTCAAGAACAACCTAGAGTACGCTATGCTGGTGTCGTTATGAGAGTTCGCTTCAAAGATTTTTTATATGAATGCCAAATAAGGTCTATTGATAGGGTGATGAGCTTTTTTTTGCCTTTCAATATTCTAATACTTTTACTTTAATTAAAGTTCACGGACTGATGGGGTTTGCCTCGTGCCCTTGAAGTGTCTTCTAAAGCTCCCCTGGTGTCGATTTCAGCCTCAGGTGGAATCTCGTTTTACCTGTTCGATTCATTCGCAACCCCCGTGTACTCGGAGCTGAATTCTTTATACTTGGTTCCATCAACTGGTGTGGGATAAAGCCCCCATTGATCTGCAGACCCAGGCACACCACCTTTTCTGACGCAGTCAGGGTTATTTGTGACCATTAGATAGGGCACACCTGGACCGCAGCCTTCTGCCTTATGGTTCACTGGCTTGATGAGAGCCACTTGCGCCACTGAAGTCACGTATGATTGAAAGGAGGGAGTTCAAACTGAGGGCTTCAGGTACAGAGTTTTTATTAAACAGCTGTACCCGATCATACGCCACAAGCCTATCAGTAGCGTGTTTCATATTGTATATATATTTTTTTTCTGTGTGGATTTCTGTAGATGTATGAGATGTGAATTTGAACATTATTCTAAGCTTCATCCTTTTCTTTGGAAGATAATGTCATGTTTAAAGGCTTAAAGTATTGAAACTGTTGGCAGCAGAGTACAATCAGTGGATTTATGTTTAATGATAAGTATTTGCCTTTTGGCCTTCTTTCTTCCTTCGGTTTATACTTTGGTTAATAAAAACTGATGGATTTATAGAGCTCCTTAGACCACCAGAATCAGTTAAAAAATCAAATCTCAAAGGACCTGCATTTGTGATTTGGTAAACATTAAACTGAGCGTCAGTGGCAAAATGAGGTTCTGTGTATGACCCTTTGAATTAAAAATACAAAGTGACAAGCACATCTATTCTTTTTCGTAGGTAGCCATTTTAAAGCTGCCTGTCTTCAAAACAGCGCAGGGGTGGGCAGGTGTTCTCCCTACAGATACATTTTCATACATTCCATTTAATCTCATAACTTACCTGTTGGCAAAAATCAGCAAACTAATTCTCTTCACCAAAATAATCATTGTGATGAAACTGGCATTCAATAAAAAAAATCCTAACAATGTCCATATAACCTTAAGAAATGGCTTCAATGGGCAGGTACAACCCGGTACTGAATACCTGAACCTCTTTTATTTGAAACAGAGAGTACCTGCGCTTCTACGCATTGCTGCACTGCATTTAATGGGAGAGCACAGGCACTTCTCAGGAGCAAACAGGTACTCTGGCTAGTGATTGGCAGCATGCCTATATTTCCATTGAAAAAACGAACCTTAAACGTTTGCTGCTCCTCTTCACATTTTCTGCGTTTTGCCTGGCACGTGTTTACCCTTAACTTTGTTGTGACGGCCTAGAAAGAGAACAGCAAACACACCCGATGACACGCTCATCCAGTGCTTAATTTGAGCCTATGGTTGCAGGTGGCACCCACTGACCCTCCTTTTTGGGGGCCGGCACTTATTTTGCCTCATTCGACATAGACCGAGAGCAAGAGAAGGTAAAAACGAAAAAAAAGGGAAAGAAGGAGGATGAGAAAGACCCAAACCCCTTACAGAGGGGGGAAAGCAGCAACCTGCTAGAGAGAGCTAAAGGTGCAGGAAGTAGTGAATTAAAGAGGACAGAGAAGGATTCAAGACTACCTTTTGGGGCAATGACATTTAATAGCACCAACTGCAGGTTTCTAATCATAGCTTTGGGCACTGGTACTCATTCTTTTACAAGCTAAGCACTGTATATTGCCAGGCCTAAGAAGACTAAAATATCCCTGCAACAGACATGAACATGTGGCAGGAGTATCTCAGTGCCACATTAGTCAGTTTATGGGAGAAAGAGTCCACATGAACTCGCTTCCACCAAACCCTAGGCCTGGACCCCTAGCATAATCGACAACATAGGTGCCGAGAGGCTGACAGACCCGTCAGTCCTGACACACTGATAAATTCCAAAGCAATCACGGAGGGGGTTATTAGTGACATACAAAGCATGCAACTCTAGGTTTATTCCTCAAAAAGTTAGGATTTGATCGAGTGAGCTGCAAATCATACAGCGTTCTGAGCTACCTTACTACTTAAATAACAGGAGAAGGGACCATGCCCATAGACGGTGGCGAGATACAGCTGGAAATCTCTTCCAGCTCCTCATCTTACTCCACATGCCCCGTCAACTGCACACAGAGAAGCTAAAGAAGAAAGCAAACTGGTATTTCAGTAAATTCATAAGGATAAGAAAGGGAAAATTGTAGCTGCGGTCTCCAACAGCTCGCCACCTGACACACTGGCCAATCAAGGACGCCTTGCTCCTGCTCTACCACTCCCGCCCCTGCTTTAATCGTTGCCCCAAGCTTCTACAGCCCCTAACCAAGCTGACATCGATAGAGGCACAACAGTGGTACTGGGCTAAAAAAATATAAGAACTGCAGGTTTAATGCAGCTTTTTGCAGTTTTACATTTTTGTAGCAACTGTGTAGAGGCTTGCCTGGGTTGGAAGGCAAGAGAAAGCATTTTTTCATACTTATTAGCAGAAGAATGGGAATGTTGGCATTCAATAACTTCAACATTCCATGAATTTATAAACTGAAACTAGCCAGCGAGGAGTATGCATGTTTTAAGCAAGGCATAGAGACTGCATCCACATAAGGGGAACAGCAAAACAATGACAACTGTGTGTCCCAAGGCATAGTTCTGAGCTACTTTCAGCTCTACTGTAAGCTTAGGGATTGTGAGGGATTGAGGCGACCTGGCGGGCTCACTAGGTGCCCTCCCAGGTGGAGGGAACCTACGGTGTGTTCCGTAGGTTAGTCCGTGTATCAGTGGATGCTGCTTTTGTGATCCCCTTAGGCAATGCCTGGTATAAGGCTGAGCCTCCAATCGTCTGCCTCTTAAGCTACAAGTACTACTTCCCCCCCCCCAGCGTTAAAAGAAGCAACTTTCTAGGACACCTCAGCAAGAACGCGCCCGACTGGCAAAACTGCAAGGCATCCCAAGCATAACATCCAGTACAAGGATCTTTATTCGGTTAAAAAAACCATAAAAGAAACATACAATCCTTTCTAGCAATTCCATTAAAATTACAATTAAAAATGTCCAAATATTACAATTTCCATGATAAGTCATCTTAAATAACAATACTATATAAAAACAACTTGCCGTTAAACCATATGCAAATATCCGAAGAACAACTGCAGCTGTCATAGAGCACCCATCTCATTGCATGGGACCAGGACCCTGGAGGAGGCACGTCAGATCATTTTGCCAGATCAACTGTTCCAGGAGATGAATATTCAAAAACTAGCAGTACTGAAATATCAGGCAGCCCCTAAGCCAGCTGGGATTGTCCAGCAATCCAAGTTGAAAGTCATCTATAAGGAATTTTCACAAATATTACAGCAGGGTGCCAATAGGTCAAGGCATTGGGAGGGTAAGGAGACAGCAGTTTAAGCCAGCATGAACTCTTCAACTATGAACTCTAGGTGCTTTAGGGTAGTATCTTGCAGTGTCAACGGTATTAACAACTAAGCCAAGTTTTGGTCTATTCTGGTGCGACTCTAGACATCCAAATCTCTGATCATGTTTTTCCAGGAAACTCACCCTAAGGCTTTGGCCAAGCTACCGAAGACTTTAAGCTTTATTTCACACACATTTTACGTGTCAGCTGGCACAGCAAACAGGTAGTAAGAGACCCGATGGCCCAGTGGAGATCAGTCAGCTTGGTTGACCATAAGTAGCTTATCCACCTTGTTAGTTTCTATGGCCCAATCAATGACGATGTTACCTCCCTCAATGAAGTGTGTAACAATCTAGTCCCTTTAAGTGCATTGCTGATAATTATAGGACATTTTAACATTAGACAGGATATTAGATTAGATTGTTCTCGCAGTAACAAACAGCCAAATAAGCTGAGGGCATCATGGATTTTAGCAAAATTGAATAGCGATTTTTGCTTTAGTTGACCCTTGGCGAGTAGATCATCCCCAAGGGAGAGCATACGCTTGCTTTTCTAAACGCTTTAATTCCACTTCAAGTATCAATTTCTTCCTAGTATCTCATAAGTGGGACAGAAACAGATCAGGTATACTGTTAAATCCCTTTTCAGATCACTCGGTCCCCCTTCTAGACGGGCCAGTGAATGATCATCAGGCCGAATGGTCTTGATGGTTGCTCTATAAATCATTGCTAACGCAGGAAAGCTGGCTCATGATCATGTGCTCTGCCCATTGACTGATTTTTTCTTAGAAACATAGGTACAGCTTCTACCTTTGCAGTATGCGGGGGCCTTTAGAGCCTTTATTCGCAGTGAGGTGATCTCCTTCAAGACTCAAGTCAATACGTTAATGAGAGAAAAGGCCTTGGTCTTACAGCACAAACTAAACCAAGCCACACTCGAACTCTCCGCAACTCTCCGCACTTCACACTCCAGCTTCTAGAGTCAAGGTCTTGCAAGCAAGCCAAAACCTAAAAGATTACTTCATGTCCAAGGAACTAGTCAGTCACAATACAAGCTTTAAGAAATATTACGAGGAAAGTAAGCACGCTGGGCAGTTTTTGGCCTGGTCTGTGAAGAAGAAAAGGAATAGCAAGACCATTAAAATAATGTTCGATGAGGCAAAGAATCAAATGGTCGATCAACCTGACCATATTGGCAAAGTATTCTTAGAGCACTACACAGGCCTATATGCCTCCACGAACAGCACCACACTCAAACATATTAAGGAGTTTATACATCTAATTGAGCTACCTACGACAAATAGGGACGTTCAAACTATAGCAATTGCTCCCATCACACTAGTCAAAGTGAAAGAAGCTATTAAAAAAATTGCCTAATGATAAAGAGCATGGGAGTGACGGCCTGTCTGCCTAAATTTATAAGTTATTTGAGGCTCAGCTAGCAAAATTCTTAGTCACCCTATTTAATGAAATCTTGGAAGGATACAAGGTACCCAGCTCCTTCGTGGAGGCCGTGATTGTTAGCTTTCGAAAAAAAGGACAAACCACCAGAGAAACCTGCCTCTTATCATCAGTTTATTAAATAGTGACTACAAACTTTTTGCAAAAATTATAGCATCTACGTTAGCCCCTTTAGCGAAAACTGCTGTCCACTGTGATCAGAATGGAATTTTACCTGCAAGATGAATTTAATCAAAAACGTATTTCTTGTTGCAGGCAATTCATTACTATTCAAAGAATACATTAAAGGCAGCCCTCATTATACTTGACGCCGAAAAGGCATTCAATCTAGTCCAATGGGAGGTGTTGTTGGCTATAATTCTTTGTTTTGGTGTCCCCTTGAAGCTGGTTCACTTATTGGAAAACCTTTGTAAAAAGGGAGAGGCAAAAGTTGTCATCAAATCGCAATCTGTGGGGTGTGTTTCCATCAGATGAGGTACAAGGTCGATGAGTTGGCCTAAACGACTAGGGCGGTCAACCTCGAAACTGGGGAACTGGGTTTGAGTCTGGCCCATGATGCTGAACATCCTGTGATTCTGGGCAAATCACTTAATCTCCCAGTGCCTAACAAAAATGAATGTGTGTCCTCATTCATTGTAACTGGTGCTATGTAAAGAGCTCTGATACCAGATTCGGGTCAAGTTTGTGCTATTTAAAACTCTGTAAAAACAAAAAACAAAGGATGTCATATGTTTCCAGATCTCTATGCCCTCCTCATTGAGCCTTTGGCAGCCACATTGAGGCAAGCTCCACAGGTTAAGGCCCCCCTCCAAGGAGCATCTAAGATCAAGCCCTTTGAAGAATATATTATCCTCTATTTAGCTGCAGAGGCTTCTAAAAAATTCAGACATTTATGGATATTGGGGACTATAAAATAAACCATGCTAAATCCAAAACTCTTTAATTTAATAGCACCTCCTAAATTCGACCTGCCGTAAAGAGGCTGCATTATTCTGCTACTCACCCCATTCGATATTTGGGCATTGATGTTTCACACAACTTTGCGGATTTATTCCAACTAAATTACACTACCACCCTTAATAAGGTGTTCAGTCTATTGCTTTAATGGCAATCACTTGCTATATTTATTATAGAACGTGTAGCTCTACTTAAAATGCTCATTATCCCGCTATTCATTTACATTTTTTCCAACGTCATGACCAAAGTCCATCAATCTTTCTTCAACGAGGTAGACTAAACATTACACCATTTGCTCTGGGATGGGAAGAAGGCCCATACCAACGTGAGAACTATTCAATTGAATAGAAAGGATGGTGGCCTGGCATTCCCGCACGTTAGGCAGTATTACCAAACAGCCTTTATTGATTGGCTTTTTCGAGCAGCGGCCTTGAATAACCAGCCAAATTGTTTTTAACTCCTGCAAATGCTATGAGAGACCGACATTCAGCTATCTGTTTTTCTTAACATCCCCAAATTGACTAATCGTACCAAACAGAAGCTACCACACATTCTGGATTTTAGATACACAAAACTCAAAGAGGAATTCCAGTTCCCCCAGTTTTATCCCTGTATGTATATAAGTGAATGTACTCTTTTAGGTATACATCTAGAGATTGGAGTTATTAGGGGTTGGGTAATGGGTGCTTTTTCAGGCTTTTATTTTGACTGGGACTGTAAAATCTTGGGAACAACTGATCACCAGCAATCCCGCTAAACTTTTCCCATCTACAAATTAATCACTACATGCATAACAAACTGCTGACAACCAATTCACTTGTGAAAGGTATCAGCCAGGCCTACTTTGTGAACAGCCTCCCCAGCATAGGAAACTGGTAACACATGCTTCGTTAGCAACTATGTAAAGCGGCTGTTCCCGCTGCATTGACCAAGATCACAACATCCATAGGTTGTAAGATAGATCAGCGCACTTGGGTCTGGTATAATCAAATGGCTCACAAAGCCATTTGGGGTGAAAATCATTTTTTAAAATGGCCGTTTATTCTAAATGGATGTTGTATTACACTCCTTAACACAACCAGACCCACTTACTCAGCTGTATGCCTCAGATGTGGACATAAAGGCGATTGGCTTCATATATATTTTACCAGCCCAGCACGTGCTACCTTTTGGACTAAAATATTCCCGTCAATTAGTGATAAGCTACAAGTTTGCATGACCGCATACCCCCTGGGGGAGATATTTGGGATATCGGCCCTATACAGGCACGTTACCTCAAAACAGTGACAATTTTCTTTATTGCCACCTAGGTAGCCATAACCTAATAAAATGGAAGTCCTCTGATGTTCCCACCTTCTATTGGTGGATAGGCAAAATGAAGCAGGTCAATCAAAGGGCAAAGCTTTGCGCACAAAGAATCGATACCCTCAAACAATTAAGGGGAATTTGACGCGATGTGTCCGACTAATCCAAGTATCACAACCTAAACCATTAGACTGTGCTCGGGTAATGTAAGCTTACTTGACAGTGTGTAGAGGAGATTTTCCCCCTTTATGCAATGGTTTCAGCTTGGGGGTCTTGTTGCTCATCTTTTCTGTTTTTATATTTACTGCACGAATATCGGAACTATATTAAAGTGAACGCTCATGTATTATGAATTTGAACTTATCTATTTATGAATTTTAAATTGTGGCAATTATTCTGTAATGGACTTTTTCTACCTGATCAATTAAATAAAAACTTTTTATTTTAAAGGATAAGAAAGGGAATTTCTGACTTTGTAGCTATGTAGCATCCCAACCATTCATGCCCCATTATGCTCAAGAACCTGACAAGACCTTGAAAAGCAGGAAAAACACTGCCCAGAGGGCCTCACTGTATGGCTGCAGAGACATTTTAGGGCATGAGCTAAGTGGGCAAGTGCCCCCCTGGGAAAGTAATATTTCTATCTAGTTCACTTCTGTGTAATTCTGTATTTTAACATTTAACATACCATTCACTATTGTAAGGCAACATAGGGCTTGAAGTAGCAATCAAGATTATTCAAATTCCAAGTTGTTCCAAACAGGTGCCCACAAAATACTTCTTGACCGTGGCCCCTCAAACCTTTAAAATGGCACTGGAGGCAGTGACGGACAACACAGAAAAATACTGGTGGGGTGGGTAGAGTGGCCATGGGGGAGAGGGGGTCAATCGGAAGCACGCGGGGGAGTGTGCGGCGAGGGTGGTTAATGATAAAAAGAAAAAAAGTAACCACTTACCTGGTGCTGTCAGCCGCCTGCCGCTCCTCTGCTGCAGTTCCTGGTCCCAGCAGCCCCTGGGAGAGCATCATGACTCCCATCTAATCCCTGCAGTGCTTTCAGGCATGAGAGCAGACAGGGGATTGGCCTGAGAGGGATGGATCAAGGCTAGCTCAGGGAGTCTGTGCTGTTTCTTCAACTCAGCTGTACAATACAGCCCTGTTAAAGAAACATAAGTGTGCATGTCAGTTTGGTCTACTATGCGCACTTACAAGTGAACATACCACTCCTCCTACCACCTCCCATGGCCCGACACGGACCCTCTCAGCACATGCTGGCTCAGATCCAGCAGCTAAAAAATTAAATGAGTGTAAGAAATTGTTTTATTTTTAGCTGCTGGCTCTGAGCCAGTGGGGCGACGCTCCTCCGCCATTGCTAAGGAGCCGTCGCTGACTGGAGGGCTGAGGGAGAATTCACACTCTCTCCATCTCATCTGACAAAATATTACCGAAGGCACTAATTCCCTTTCCTCGCTCTAAGTTGTGAAAAGGAGACCTGCTTTGCCAAGGAAGATCCTTTTAAAACTCCAAATATCCTTCATCTGCGAACTGCAAGCACCAATACTAGGCATTTCTTTAGGCCCTCCAATGGAGTAACACAAAATGACGTGTCTCCATGCTGAATGCAGGGGACCCTAAGACTTCCACATCATTCATAAGCCTTAAGCTCAATGGGGGCCCCTGAATAGTGGGGGCCCTCATGATTCAGGGGCCAGCGTTACGCCCCTCTGTTCAGCTCAAGGTACACCTACTCCAAAACACACGGTAGCAATCCTGTCATTAATAACTGAAAGAAACACGAAGTTGTTGTTCTGCATAAAATATAGCCAGCTGCGTCTAACTCTTGCCATCACCAAGCATCTGCAGAGGGCGAACAAGTCAACTGAGAGTTACACACATATTTGGATAGTTTGAAAGCTAAATGTTCACTTTCATGTACTGTAAAACATTTCTTAAAACCTTTAAAAAGATCTTGTTGAATGTTGTCTTATGGACCTTTTTTCAAGCTGATCGTGGTGTGATTGGTTGTTATTTCATGTGCATAACTGCAGATGTGGGTGTTAGTCTCTTTCCATGCATGATACTGAATGCATTTTATTAAGCAAGATAACAAACAGAAATGAGTGCGTGCCCATTTCCCTACCCACACTTCAACCCACAGATAATATATTATCCTTCTATTTACTCTAATTTACCTACAGGCAACACAGAGCTCCACAATACAACATTACCTTCCCTGCTGCCCATTCCCTTAACTTAAATCCAACTAGTGGTATTCCCCCCTCTGCCTTAGACCACTGTTTTGACCACTTAATTAAAAAAAATCTACGGCGAACATTATTTGATTTACCAGTCAAATGCATTTAACTTTAAATATTAACTTCCCACGTGTGCTGCCATTCGGTGTGATCTGTGGCAGAGTAGTCGTGGCAGCGCAGAGATACTAAGAATGCAGTTATAGAAATGTACAATGCCGCAAGCATTGCTGAGAAACAATTAGGATACGGTTACAGTGTAAATACCAAGGCGGGATCAGATAAAAGTGTCGAGTGGCTGCGCTAGTCTCGGGAGAGGAATAACTGTTACCAGAGCTGAGGAACATACAACTGAGGGGAAACGGCTTTCAGTCGTGGCCTGCAACACGGAACATGATTGTTGTAAGCACTAATCAGTAACCGAAGCGAAAAACATACTGGGCCGTTTTAGCGGCAGCTGGGCCTGGTTCCTGCGGTCTGCCTCTGACAGTGCACATTAAGACACGTGTGTCCGCTCACTAGGAAGCTGGCAGGAACCAGCCAAGAGCTCGTCAGCCCTGCCTTTTCAGATTCCACATCTGCTGTAGAAGAATGCCACTGAAGTCATCAGGGCCTGGTCTACGCACACCACAAAGGATGTTTTGGACAGTTTCCGTTGGATTCACCCAGAAAAACATTCTGAAGGTCTGAAGTCATGTGTGCAGACAGCGCCCGTTGATAGCTTGCCATTTTAGGCACTGATACCACCATTCATGGTAATAATCCAATTTGATGTATTTCCCAGGCAACAGGCACAACACAGAGCACAGAAGTCTTGCCCTACTAGGCGAGGCCTTGAAAGATGACGAGTATCTCGTCAAACAGGTGCTTCTTTTTTCCATGGACTGCACCCAGATATATCAAATATATATATATATATATCTATATATCTATATATCTATAATAATATATATATATATATATATATATATCAGATATATCAACTCGGTTTTGATTGGAAGGGCTATACCACCTCAAAGAAAGACGGGTAAATACCTGCATGTATTGGATTGTCCATTCTCAAGCTTTGTTTTCCGGTTGTTTTTAAACCCAAGCCTTAGCCGCCCTAGAGCAGACCATGGAGGGTGGGGGATAGTAGAACAAATCAACATTAAAATTAAACCTCATCAGAAAAGCAAAAGTTTGGGAGATTATAAATATAGCACAAGAAAATCGATCACCTTTGTTTAAAAAAACTTTAAGCCCATAAATACATTGTTTCATACATGTAACCAGCTTGTGCCCATCCGGGTACCTATCATTTTCGAGTTCTCCCGCGTTCCCTGTAGATCCTCTGTATGTACGTCCATTGATCATCAAAACAACTTTCTGAATTCCTGATTTTTAAACGGCACTCAAGGTTAATGTACCGTATGTGAAGACTCCTCTATGTAGGTCATTTGTCATGTTTTTTGTCACATCTTACACCGATCACCCAGACAGATGAAGATGTCCATGTATTAAACTGACATCCAGTACCGACTGACACCCATTCCAGCACCCTATGTTTGGCTTATATCAACCTCCAAATAGAATTTCCTTTTAGGTCATCTAACATGGAACGAAGACAATATAAGATCTGGAAGTGGGAGCCAGATATGGAGTAATGTAAAATTGTGTACACCAACAATACCAACATCAGCCTCTCAATTAAACTACTCAGCAAAACTGACTATGCTGACACCCACTGTCTCTCATTCCAGTGATTTAAGTGGCATCTCTTTCCAACAAAGTCAGACTGCAAACCAAAATTTGCCCCAGCAGAAATGTTCACATCAGCCTCGCACTACAGGAGGGAGCCATTGGAATAAGGTAATGGGGCTCATGGCCATCCTTCTGCTTTGAAAGCAGCCCCTTGGCCTGCAGCCCACACGAAAATGCCAGTGAGGCAGAGTGGCTAGTCCCTCCCTGCTTTCCAATATATCCTTCAACTTGGTGTTTGCACCTGTACAAATAGTTTTTTGTCTCTTCTGTTCCTTCTTGTCATTAATTATCACTTTGTTTTCCAGTTTAGCTCTGGCTGGGGGTCAAAAACACTTGCAGTTATCTTTGCAATAAAGAGTGGAATTAATTAACATAAGCTGGCGTCTTCCAGATTGTTGGGTTATTCCTGGCTTGTTATGTCCTCTGGTATCTCTGGCTTGTTATGTCCTCTGGTATCTCTGGCGTGTTATGTCCTCTGATATGTCTGCAGCCTGGCCCGCTGCAGTGAGGATAGATCTTTCCCTTCAGGGGACAGCATCAGCTGATGTGTGGTGTGGAGGGGTTGAAGGATCAGGGGGCGAAGACACAAATACACTGATCGGGGGCCGGAATCAGAGGAGTGCAGCTGTGGTTGCAGCTACATGTAGTAGCAGAGAGCGGTTTCCTCAGGAGCTCAGAGCCAGGGCCTGCAGCTGTAGCGAGAGTCCAAAGTAAGTCAGAGCTGAGCTCAGCCAGGTGGTCTGACCTCTCCTAGACTCTTGTGGTGCAAGTTCATGTTGTGATGGCCCCGGTCACTGAAAAAACATGAAAGCAAGTGCATTTGGAGGTTAACGGTTAACATAGAATGAATGTAGGATCAATTGGCAGCCAATAACCGGTAACTTAGGCATGTCATGCTCACGGGTGCCATCGTTATCACCTGCCATTTTGTCAATATTCATTCATGTTCTATACCACAATGCCATGTGGGAATCCACCACTTGAACGTCTAATTTGAAAAGCCCTTTTTTGTCCCGGGAATAGATCTCCCAGTCATTCAGAAACACCATAAATCTTTGTTAAACATCTTGATATACTTAAGAAAGTAGTGGTATGCTCCTCATCAGCTGCAGCAGACCTACAGCCAAATAAATGCCCACTCAAATATTGACATCAAGAGTGCTTTTAATCCACTAACTTTGGGCATGGTTTGGGGTCGAATTGGAAGCACTTATAACTGCAGACAATCCACTGTTTGGGAGATTATAAATTTTGCACATTGTTCCAACCTAAGTATGGTTCGTCCACTTTTCCCAGAGGAAAGATATACGGTCGCAACTGGGAATGTGGTATGGTCTACAAATTTGAAGCTTTTTGGGTATTAACTGATCTGTTCATTTCTTCTGCACCGACCTATACTGATTAAAAAAAATTTTGGGAGTAGGTGCACACATTTGGTGTGAAGGGGCCAGATCAACCCGGATTGTATGAAGTTCACAAAGCCAAGGGAAGTATAATGAACATAAATGCAGCCTACAATCATGACCAGATCCGTTCGGCATCCGACTGTCAAGTAACTTCATATAGAAATGCTCATTTGATTCTTTACAGTCCATGAGTGACAATATGGATTCTAAAGCTAATCACACAGTGACTATGACAGGAGCACACCTACAAAAGATTCAACAATAAACATTTGAATTGAATCTATACCTTGAACGAATATGATAGGTTTTCACCAGTAGAATATCCCCCAGTATAGGGACATTTTATGTGCAAAAAGTGATATTGTTGAAAATCCCTAAAAAAGCCTGTTGCCATGCGTTCATTACATACGATGGCTAGAAAATGTCTCCAGTTTACAAAATTGTTCTAGCTTTATCCATCCGTACTGCTTCGCTCTCCTACAGTCACTCTCCAATTGCATCTTCCCTCAATGTGCAACCTCTGTTTTCACTGCCTTCTCTTTCTTTCCACTGCAGTCTATTTCCCCAGTCAGATCCCTAGCTATTCTACTATCTCCCTTATGCCTTTTTGCTCTAGATTTTATCATTCCCCTTCCGTCTCTGTCTCTGCGGTAATCTCTGTAGCACTTCCCTTTGTAATCCCAAACCGCTTCCACCCTTCCGGCTTCCCACTTTACCATGGGTCGCTTCTTTCCTGTAGCCTGCATTTGCTCTCTGGCATCCCTCTCGTCGCTGAATATCTCTCGCTTCCCTGCGGCCTAACTTCCTACTGACGTCTCTCAATTTCCCTACAAGTAACGATTTATATACAAAAGAAGATACGAATGAAAAAAGTGTGCACTGTGGATATGGGTACCTTCAGAGTTTCATTTGTAAAAAATATAATGCAGGGGTTCACGGTTTTCTACAGGAGCTTGTTGCTGTCCCTACAGGGTGCCTAGTTTTGATTTCACCTCATTCCTCTATCATTTTCCATGCTACACCTCCGGTCTAATTATCTCACTCTCAGGTTCTTTTTTCTATCTCCCATCTCATTTTGGAACGTTTTACTATATTTCTCTAATTTCTCACTTTTCTGCATTACTCTTGTTCTCTGGGTTGAAGTGTGATGATGTAAAAACATGTCATGAAGAACAATGAACCATCAGTCACATGTACTAAGGTAGTAGTTGTACAGAGGGTTTTGCGTACCGCTCAGGAAGCCATTGAAATTCCCTGAACTAACCTTTGACCCAAACTCCAATCAAAAAATGCAGACCTTCTTTGAACAAAATAACTAACTCCAACAAAACCTTACTGTATATGCCTAGCTTTTTGTATTCCCTAATCTGCTAGCGAAAAGCAGGAGTGGACCCATCAGAGTTTTATTATGGCAGTAAAATTATGTATGTTTATTTCGTTTGTATACTGCATATCACATAACATGATTAATTGGTTCTTGGAACTTTTGTAAGCAGCAACAGTGATACAACAAGAAGGATAGCATAGAAGAGGATTATGACCCTTTCCCATCTCAAATCTTCAAAAATATTCTATCGACTTGAGCGGCCATCCCGGTAAAAACTTTTGTCAACAACTCATTAAATTGGGAACGAAAGGGGTTAGGTCCTTTATGTGGTGAGGGCTAGTCCTAATAACATTAGTAAACAACACAAAATGTCCAAACCACAGTTACTCAATACAATTTTTTGATATAGGGTAAGAAACACTTTATTATCGTTTCCCTGGACACCATTATTTTGTGTCAATCATTTTGTATTTTCTATAATTTGAAAAAAATTGCTGACAGAAAAAAGACATTGATTGCAAATATTTACAAATATTTACAAGGCTGGACTAATGTTAGCAAACATTAAGGGCAAAGGCTATTTACACATTTAGAAATTATTAGAACACACAATAGAAAATATTCTCACATCAGACATTATTGAAAAAATAATAATACAAACATATCAATTTACGAACAACAAAAAGCTAATAAACACTGAATGAGAGAAACTAGGGGTTGGGAAGATAAATGATTAAATATCTTGTATATTTTAGTGCTGGACCAGCCGGTCCTAGCTTTAGTGCAACAGTAATATTATGTCTCCCAACCAATACTGCCGACGCGTTTCTAGACCAGACTGGAGTCACTGGTCTGTCATCAGGGCTGTATGTATCTTGTATCTGTGGGATACAAAAGCAATGTTTTGCTTAATCTAGTGTGTGGGCTCCTTTTTATCATACAGTAGCTGTAATGTCGGTGTGCGCTACATACCAAGGCTGCTCAGTGTTGAATTTCAGATCGGGTCTTTTGGGGGTCCGTTTAAATGAAATAACGTGGCCATGCAGAGAAGCCTAAAAGAATTTAAGGGATGTTTTTAATTTTTATCATTACGAGATTGGTACAATATATTCACTAGCTAAAACAAGTTGGGGAGTGGAAGCATACCTTTTACTTTCAGTAGTGCCGAGTGCTGGCAAGGTCCATTAAAAGCGGCGTGACCATCAGTTTGGGTTCTGAGATATGGGAAAGATTAATATTCAGACGCTTAGCGGTGTTCACATTATGTTAAACACTCGCTTGGAGAATTTGAGAAGGGATTGCCTACCTTGATTTAATCTCTCATTTGCGCATAAATGGAATTGTTGATTTCAGCATTCTACAAAGAAAAACAAAGCGCACCCTTAGTAGAATATTTTAACTGATTCAGCGCTCAGCAAGCGCGTATTAGTGCAAGTGGGACAAATACCTGTGGCTGGAGCTGCTGCTCTGTGCTGTGGGATTCGAATTTCTCTCAGTAAAGATGGCCGCCGCTATTTCCTGTTTCTTATATGCAAAAGCTATACTGATGCATTATGGGGCATGTAGTCCCACGAGTCACATTTGCTTGAAAATAAAGGCTAGAAGTGCTGTCTACAGCACCTTATCTTAGTCTAAAGGTAATGGGTACGTCCTTCCAATTGTTTATTGTATCATGTATTTTAAAACAAAAGATGAGTACGCTAGATTGTACTAGAATTTTGGGTGGCTTCTCTGGGTCACTGACAGTAAAGATGGCCGCCGCTATTTCCTGTTTGTTATATGCAAAAGCTATACTGATGCATTATGGGGCATGTAGTCCCATGAGTCACATTTGCTTGAAAATAAAGGCTAGAAGTGCTGTCTACAGCACCTTATCTTAGTCTAAAGGTAATGGGTACGTCCTTCCAATTGTTTATTGTATCATGTATTTTAAAACAAAAGATGAGTACGCTAGATTGTACTAGAATTTTGGGTGGCTTCTCTGGGTCACTGACAGTAAAGATGGCCGCCGCTATTTCCTGTTTGTTATGCAAAAGCTATACTGATGCATTATGGGGCATGTAGTCCCATGAGTCACATTTGCTTGAAAATAAAGGCTAGAAGTGCTGTCTACAGCACCTTATCTTAGTCTACTAAGATAAGAATACTAGAATTTTGGGTGGCTTCTCTGGGTCACTGACCCAGAGAAGCCACCCAAAATTCTAGTACAATCTAGCGTACTCATCTTTTGTTTTAAAATACATGATACAATAAACAATTGGAAGGACGTACCCATTACCTTTAGACTAAGATAAGGTGCTGTAGACAGCACTTCTAGCCTTTATTTTCAAGCAAATGTGACTCATGGGACTACATGCCCCATAATGCATCAGTATAGCTTTTGCATATAACCAACAGGAAATAGTGGCGGCCATCTTTACTGAGAGAAATTCGAATCCCACAGCACAGAGCAGCAGCTCCAGCCACAGGTATTTGTCCCACTTGCACTAATACGCGCTTGCTGAGCGCTGAATCAGTTAAAATATTCTACTAAGGGTGTGCTTTGTTTTTCTTTGTAGAATGCTGAAATCAACAATTCCATTTATGCGCAAATGAGAGATTAAATCAAGGTAGGCAATCCCTTCTCAAATTCTCCAAGCGAGTGTGTAACATAATGTGAACACCGCTAAGCGTCTGAATATTAATCTTTCCCATATCTCAGAACCCAAACTGATGGTCACGCCGCTTTTAATGGACCTTGCCAGCACTCGGCACTACTGAAAGTAAAAGGTATGCTTCCACTCCCCAACTTGTTTTAGCTAGTGAATATATTGTACCAATCTCGTAATGATAAAAATTAAAAACATCCCTTAAATTCTTTTAGGCTTCTCTGCCTGGCCACGTTATTTCATTTAAACGGACCCCCAAAAGACCCGATCTGAAATTCAACACTGAGCAGCCTTGGTATGTAGCGCACACCGACATTACAGCTACTGTATGACAAAAAGGAGCCCACACACTAGATTAAGCAAAACATTGCTTTTGTATCCCACAGATACAAGATACATACAGCCCTGATGACAGACCAGTGACTCCAGTCTGGTCTAGAAACGCGTCGGCAGTATTGGTTGGGAGACAAAGTATTACTGTTGCACTAAAGCTAGGACCGGCTGGTCCAGCACTAAAATATACAAGATATTTAATCATTTATCTTCCCAACCCCTAGTTTCTCTCATTCAGTGTTTGTTACCTTTTTGTTGTTCGTAAATTGATATGTTTGTATTATTATTTTTTCAATAATGTCCGATGTGAGAATATTTTCTATTGTGTGTTCTAATAATTTCTAAATGTGTAAATAGTCTTTGCCCTTAATGTTTGCTAACATTAGTCCAGCCTTGTAAATATTTGTAAATATTTGCAATCAATGTCAAATCAAATCAAATAAAGCTTTATTCGATTTTCAAGAAATCATAAAATCGTGCAAATACAATTTATACAGACAATTTAAGAGCAATTTTCACATGAACAAAGTTACAAAAGTAGATAAAACATTTCTCCAAGGGTTAAAATCTACAGCAGTAATATGAGCAAATAGCCTCATTTTACCCTGATCGGTCAATGTTGACACGTGTTAGTTAACTCATCGTATTTCTAAATTTCATCACTGACATTAAAAAGCGAGAAACAGCAAAGATAACGTCCACATCTTCTAAAAGCAATAATTTTGAATATGCAGGTTTACATGTTCTTATCCCCCAGCGTTTAAGTAAGGGTAAAAGGAATAATTTCCTCGGGCTGGTATACAGTTTGCAAAAGAACATGATGTGAATGTTACTTTGTATTGAGTGGTCATCACATGGACATATTAATTTCAATGAGGCCCAGTCATTCTGTTTCGGCAAAGTAACCAAGCGGAAGAAAATCACTAGGCGCAGCCTAGTTAAAAGCATGCGAGCATAGGGTGCTTTTTCGATCCCAAGGTAAAATTGTAGGCCTTCAGTGGGAGTAATTTGCTGATAGCTCAGGGTTGTACCTTTGAGTTTCTCAGTGTCCCATCTTGCACTCTCTAAGTGAATAGATAATAGTTTTTTAAGGGCAGGTCTGGTCAAGGTTTGTAGGGTCTCTGGTTCATCATAAAATTCAGAGTGTCCAATATTAGAAAACATCATTTGTACGTATCGCAACCACTTGACTTTTGCTGCCCCGTCCAGAGCCATGCAGTCTTTAATGAGGTTTCTATTCAGTTTGCACTCTTCTGTGGTCCAAATCTTATGCCAAAGCAAGCAGGGTGATATTTGTATAATGTCGCTAAGGTATTTAACGCCGGTCTCAATGTGAGTCATAAAAGTCGACGTGGTTTTGGACACACCTAGTAAGTAACAAATGAAAATGTTCTCGCAGGTTTGTAATGAGGACACATTCTCGAAACCCCAGATACCTGCGCCATATGTGACCGTAGCTATACACTTTGCCCGGTAGTTCTGTAGCATTTCTCGAGTGGGTTTACCCCCAATTTTGGCTGCAAAGGTTCTTAGAGCACCTATGGCACGGGTAAAGGCGAGTTTCCTAGCTGACACTGCGTGTTTCCACCTTCCCCGCCTGTCAAACACGATGCCCAAATAGCAGAAAGAATCTGTAATGGCAATCTTTTGCTGATCTAAATATATTGAGCATGATGGTCTGTTGTTCTTTTGGGAGCAGGGCATGGAGAAAGTTTTGGAAATGTTCACCTTTAAATTTCTTTTACCCATGTAGGATGAAAATTCATTTACTGCTCTCTGCAAACCTACTTTAGTCCTGGACATGATTGCCGCGTCATCGGCGTATAAAAGAATGGGTACGGGCCTACCATTGACAGCCGGGAAATCGCTTGACAGGGTTATTAAGCTCTCAGCGATAGAGTTTATGTAAAATGTGAAAAGCAAGGGCGCAAGTATGCAGCATTGCCTCACCCCTCTGTGTATGGCGAATTTTTGTGAACATTGCCCCTGGGTCCCAAATCTTACTCTAGCCCCTGCATCTCTATATAGTTCTTTAATGAATGTGAGGATAGTTGAGTCCACCCCGATGTCTTCCAGTGTCGACCAAAGCAGCGCGTGGTCCACGCAATCAAATGCGGAGCTGAGGTCGACAAAGGTAACAAAAAGGTCCCCTTTTTTGGCCTGCGTGTATTTGGAGACTAATAGGGACAAGTTTAGACATTGCTCCAATGTCCCTAGTCCCTTTCGGAACCCATATTGGAACTCCGAGATAACCTTCTTCTCTTCTTCCCAGTGTTGTATCCTCTTAAGGACAATCCTTCCAGCTACTTTCATGAGTCCGTCCAATAAAGATATTGGACGGTAACAAGCCGGGTCGTCCCTATTCCCTTTTTTAAATATGGGAACTACGATCGCGTCCGACCAGGTGGTAATGAAGCCACATTTATTTCCCATATTTAATACGTTGGTTAACAAGGGAACCCAGAAGTCCGGTTCTGATTTGTAGACATCCACTGGGGTGTGATCAGGGCCGGGGGCTTTACCTAAAGGACTTTCTCTAAGGGCATCTTCCACTTCTAATGTGGTAAATACCAGTTCAATCGGGTAAGGAGATGCTGGAGAGACGGTAAGCTGGTTATCCTGAGTTATGCTGTCTGTGGGTGAGGTCGGCTTCCAAGGGTTCGGGGCATTACCCTGTGTATTGTTGGAATAAAGATTACCATAATGTTCTACCCAGAGCTCAGCCGTTATAGCCACTTCTACAGAGTTATCTCTATCTTTTGAGTTATAAACAGATCTTATGACTTTCCAGAAGGCATTGCTGTCCTTGATCCTGGCGGCTTCCCCCAAAGCTTCCCAGGCCTCCTGCTTCAGATTCGCCCTCCGCTGTTTAATTGCCAGCTTATAATCATGTCTCGCTTGACGAATTTGAACCCTATCTTTTGGGTCAGCGGACAAAGCTTTCTTTAAGTTTTTCAGTGTGGATGTGCATCTAGAATCAAACCACCCCCGAGTATGCCTCCCATTGTCTTTGCAGTTCCTGGTCAGTGCATTTTTTAAATGGCGCTGAATGTTAGAAAAAGCAACCATGATGCTCTTTGGGTCAGTATCTTCCTCTAAACAAGCAAGTATGTCCGTGGAGCAAGAGCGTATGAAGTTTTGAAAGAAGGATGTTGGGTTCATTTTCTCCCATTTAATTACATACCCATTGGTCTTAGTTAGGGTAACCTCGAATGGATATAGAGCCCTACTAGGTTCCTTTACCTTGCCCTCCATGAGATTTACCCCGAAAGTGATGGGATAATGATCGCTCATAGGGTCATCCCCCGTTTCCCAGAAGGTTATGAAGTCAGGATAAGTGGATGATATAAGGGCAAAATCGATTGTCGATTTACAGCCTCTTCCATTGTACGTTGGGGCAAAGGGAACCGGGGGGGAGCATGCCTGGTTGATAAAAGTGAGGTCAAAGGTGAATATAACGTTGTTAAGAAAAGACCCCATGTTGGAGTGGGAGAAGTGCAAGGGACCGTCCTCCCCTAGATCTGACAGGCCGCACAAACCTGACTCAGAGGACGGACAGACGGTACAATTGAAGTCACCCACCCACAACATTATATGATCCCCCGAACCTTGATCTCTCAATTTATGGATGTAATGGATCATAATGTTCAAATTTGATTCCACTTCGCTAGTTGGCAAATTATTATAAAATTTCACAAGAATCACCTTTTGCGAGGTGCCCCATTTAAATAGTATAATTTGGAAGTACTGATTAGATTGGAAATTGCAAACTTTTACATCCCCTGTGTTCGAGATGTATGTGCACAAACCCCCCTTGTTGCGACCCTGGGCTGATGGCACCGCTGGAGAATGGAAGGTTCGGTAGCCCAACATGTGGGCTTCCTCTATAAGCCAGGTTTCTTGTAGACATAGGATGCCATACTTCTGCACAATCTCCAGCCAAGGTTTGTGGGTGATCTTACTACCGAGGCCTGCTACATTCCAGGAAAGGAGAGAGTGCATTGGGTTTCCAATTTCCTGTGGATGTGGATGATGCCCTCCATTCCCCGTAGTACCTTTCAGATTTTGCGAGTGTGTAAGGTCTGCCTGTCGTCTGGCCTGTGCTGGGAGAGCGTGCTGTTCAGGTGGATTTAAATCTATCCCAATATAGCTTGGAACTTGGGGTATGGGCATTCGTTTTTTGCTCGGAACAGTCTCTGTTGGGGGGTTTTGGGCATTGGTAAGGGTTGGAGCGGCACTAATTCCCAGTCTATCCACCTGATCCAGACACTCAAACCTGTTCATAGTGGACGCTCCTTCCCACCAGTTATTAATGGGTTGCCAACCATCCCCATGTCCTTTCCATCTACAATTATGGGCTATTGACCAGGCCCCAGGTGGCTCAACGGACTGTTTTGGAGGATAGAAGAAAGTAAGGGGTCTGGTGACAATAGAATGGTCAGTATCCTGTGATTCCCATCTAGTGATATATTGGGCTGTGTGGGGGTCTGCGAATGAAACCACTATGCAGTCTCCAGGAATGGATTTATGGGTACGACCCACCCATGGCACTCTCCTAACCATTAGAACCCCGGTCCTACCAGAATTGGGAAGCTGTCTATTGATGTTGAGCCAGTGAATCACCTTATTCTTTAGGGACCAGTGGGTCTCCATAGAATGCGGGTCAAGTGGTGGTACACCAGCCAGTATGACAACATAGGGCCCGGCGTCAGGAGGGAGATCAATATAGCCCCCACGAAAGTTCTGGCGACCATGGTACTGGTTGGTTAAGCGCTCAGTAGGGGGGATATTAGTCTTATTGGGCTTGTGGACAGCCTTAGGGATAGGTTTGGGTAAGGTCTGATTCTCGGGGCCTTTTGCCACTGGTATTGGGAGTTTCGGTATTAGGGGAAAAGGAACGTTTAACTTAGACCGGGGTTTAGGTATTGGGGTCGGTTTTGGTGGGGGTAGGGGCAAGACCGGGGGCAACATTTCAGGGGCAAGGGAACTAACGTTAGTTTCTGGAGCCGGGTGGATACCATCGTCATCATCCTGAGGAGTACCCTCAGCGATATGAGGATAACTTGCTTCCAGTTGTTTTAGGCTAAGGGTGGCCAGGGAGACTAAGGTCTTGTCCATCTCGAGAAGATTATTCTCGATACGTGAAAGTCTGAGTTCCAGAGGTGACAGTAATTGTTTTAGTGTGGCCCAGACTATCTTAAGAAAATCTTCGTCCTCATCCCCCTTGTCACTGCCCTTCCATGTCTCACTTTGTCCTCCCTCTTTGGGTTTCTCACCATAAGTGGGGGAAGGCCCTTGAGTTAGGTCAAGGACCACGTTGAGGTTACTGTGTTCCCTGTCCCCCCCTTTTAGGTGGTTATCCAAATTTGGCGCTTGTATGGTCTCCCCCGTAGTGGGTAATGTTCGCCTATTGTTAAAGAACTGCAGCCTTGCAATTTTTGCTTTTTTGCGGGCATAAGCAGATCTTGCATTGTTTTTCTGTTTTAGAATTGGGCCATCTTTGTTTTTATTTTTTACTACAGGGGCAGGAAGGTCGACGGGGTCAGGACTGTCCGGCAGAATAATAGCCGTTCCAGGTCCAGTGGGCGCGATTCCCTCAAAGGTTTTAGGGGACACAGTGGTTAAGATGGGTACAGACTCTAATGGAAGGGAAAGAGGTGGGGGAACATAGTGAACATCGGCATGAATTATCAGTGGGGGAGGGCAAGAAGCATGTTGTGGAGATGCAGCAGACGCGATTTTCCCTAGGGAAGATTTTTTAGAATTGGCAAAGGTCTGGGAAAGCCTACGTGCTGCGTCAAGCTCAAGTGACACCCTGTTCTGCAATTTAGTAATTTCAGCATCAATTGCTAGATTAGTTTTCACAAGGAAATCATCCAATGTCCCGCTGGGCTTACTCAGCCCCATTGCAGTTTTGCTGCGACTGCCCCGTGTACTCATGATATATTTGAATTGCAGTACCAACAATGTACTTACTGCTGGGAAAGAGACAAGTCAGATAACACGGACCAAGGGGGTGGGCCAGGCCAGTCCTCTATGTCCTCGAACGGCCTCAAACGGCCCGCTCTTTGCCCGGTCTTCGCCCCGGCCTTCGCTCCGCGCGCGTCCCGCGTGCGCGAGACTGTCAAAGATTATCAAGGGGAAGGACAGGTGTAGGGGGCGGGAAGAGGACCAGCTGCGGCCGATCAGCGCCGCTGAGCAGGCTGGTCCTCGCAGTCCCGCCTCTGGCCTTGGATGAGGAATGAAGATAGCTCCGAGGGCGTTGGTGCTCCTGTGCACTTGAAGGGGCCAAAGGAACAAACACAGCCAAAGTCTGCAGCCTGCGAGCGGCTCCCGCGGAGCGGGGGCCGCGAGGCGTGGCTTAACGGCCAGAAAAGATGCCAGCAACCGGGACAGCACTCCCGACTGAAACGATGGTGGAACCCAATGTCTTTTTTCTGTCAGCAATTTTTTCAAATTATAGAAAATACAAAATGATTGACACAAAATAATGGTGTCCAGGGAAGCGATAATAAAGTGTTTCTTACCCTATATCAAAAAATTGTATTGAGTAACTGTGGTTTGGACATTTTGTGTTGTTTACTAACAACTCATTAAAGGCAGGAGATTTCCCAGAAGATCTTAAAAAAGCATAAATATCCCCCCTTTAAAAAAAAAACCTAACCTGGATAATCAAAACACCGACAAATATAGACCCATAGCAAACAGATCATTCCTCGGCAAACTTATAGAAACCGTAGCTTTAGCCCAGATGTCAGAATTCATTGAAGGCAATTCCATAATATCGAACTTCCAAACTGATTTCCGTCCAGAAAGAGGCACTGAATCGGCCCTTAAAACAAAGTGGTCCAGTACGGAGTTGCTGCCATTCTCTCTTGTACCTTTCAGCGGTCTTTGACACAGTGGATCATTATACACTCATTTAAAAGACATGAGGAGTCCGAAAGAGAGAACACAGCTTTCATTTGGATCATTTCCTACCAACACAACAGATCAAATATAATACATACTCCCCCATTCACTTCTGAACCATACAACATTAAAGCAGGAGTCCCTCAAGGCTCAAAAACCTCACCCATGCTTTTCAACATCTACATGAAATCATTATCATCTTATCAATGAGTTTGAAATTACCTGCTATAAATACGCAGATGACACACAGATACTTCTGAAATTGGAAAGCTTAAGGACATCTAAACGCTTTGCTTGCCCCAGGGCTGTTGACTAATAAATGACATGGAGCCACCCCAAATTGACTACCTCCAAAACTGATATACTCAACTTTCTCTGTTCAAGCAGCTAATCTATGGAATTCCTTACCAGGAAACTCATGATCCACAGATAACCATCTCCACTTCAGAAGATCAGCCAAGAACTGGCTCTTCCCCACATGACGACTATACTCGCAACCAGTAGCGGCTGGCAAGAAATGAAGGTGGAGAGGTGGGTGGTGGGTGGCGGGTGGGAAGGGGCTGTGGGGGGAATACAAATAAAATAAAGAAAATCCCACCTATCTATTCCATCGGCCGCGAGCCAAGGAACCAGGAAGCACCCAGTATAGTATACCCATAGCCAAGCACAACGGTGCTGCAATGGTGGGGAACATACAAAGTGAGCATGACTGCTTGGCCGGGGAAAAGAAGTCCTGCCAAACAGTCATGAAAACTTGAAGTGTGCAAACCACTCATCCCCTTGACCCTCCACCCCGATATGTCCTAACCCAGTCCAGAACCGGCAAGAAAGAAAATGATAGTAACTATATTAGTATCATTTTATTTTTGCTGCTCAAAGAGCAATGGGGCAACGCTCCTCTGCCCGAACGGAGGAGCCACCCTTGCTCACAACCCAAGAATGTACCACAATGGTATAATCATACATGACAAACTATACTGCTCACAGTATAGAAAAGAGCGGTCATAACTGTCATTGTATGTTGAACTATGCCTCTTGTAATAAGCACATACATTGTGGGCCCCATTATTTGTGCATTAAATAATAAATCCTCACGGACAAGGTTTCGAACCGAACAAAAAAAACATTCCAAAAACGTATCCATTTGTACCTCGACACATATGTCCATTAACATAGAAATCTAAGCGCACGAGTGACAGTACTATACTTTTCCTGCCATCTGCTATTAAAGATCAAGGAGATTTTCTTTTTAATGGCTTAGATCTGGTTTTGTAATACTGAGCATGTACTTTATCCTAGCTGTAGAAAAACACCCCTTTAGATTTATGCAAACAGCATGCCGCTAAAAAAAAATTGTATTTTACAAAAAGAAGCACATCAGTGTTGGTAATTTCAAGAACAGCGAACCTCCAACCTTGAAATCAGTGCAAATTCTAAATTTTAAAGTCAATTTGAGGAATCTACAATACATTAAAATGAAGGTCTTTGGGAAAGTTCAGTGCATGCCTATATCGATCAGGAAAAGAGTCTGTGCGTAAATAACCTCGTGATTTCAAATCAGAGATTACCTTGTTTTTTTAGGATGGTCATTTTTAGGTCTGAATGTCTGGCAGAGCTAATTCATACACAATAACGTTGGGCGTACTCTGCAGCTGGATGAAACACTTTATGATTTTAAGTGTATATATTGATGTATGATGTGCTGCATGCATCTGTACCTTATAGAAAAATACCTTTAATATTTCAGCTGTGTGAGAGTCACTGTCAGACACAGGGAGGGGCACTGATGAGGTGGCCATTTTATTGCTAACCCATGTGAGGTTAATATATGAAAGAAAACTAGGGAGGTTTTCAAAGCGCTGATGTAAAGTACCCGTATGTATTTGTTCTGTCATGTGACTGACTATGAACGGAAACAAACATCAGTTGATCTTAGCGCAGAATTCTCTCAGTGAACAATTGAAGGACATTCTGATGGCTAGGACAATGGACAGGAAGTTAGGAACTTACTGTGCCTTATGCCGTGTATCTCCCAGTACCTAAAGGCGTGGTGGCTGCATACTGTGACTTCCTAACACCACTTATCATGCACTGTGGTTGATGCACTCGAGGGCCCTGATGCAATCAGTAAGAACCCTAATGGAGGTCTGTTCATCTGTGAAGCTTTTCAGACTTTTGATTGGTCCATTGCATCAGGACTTTCTGAGGGGTGTGATTTGGTGTTGCGCTGTGCCAGCATTCATCACACACAAGCAGGGCAATATTTTAAAGGAAATACGTGGAAGGCTACTTACTTATCGTAGGCAATGCTAACGACGTCACAGGCCTCTTATGCTTTTATATTAAGTAGAAATGGGATCGAATAGGAAGAATTCAGAATTCTGTTTTGAAACTTCGATAGGAATATTCGTATCGTCTTTATGGCTCCTATTTGTTTGTCAGTGGGTTCCCTACACATAATACGTGGAAGTATTCTGAATACAGACCAAGCCGTTAATAAACTACTAAATGGCCCAGCATCCTGCTGAAGGGAGGGGAGTGAGGGAGGGAGGGAGAGAGAGTGAGAATGCATGTCTGTCTGTATGTGGAAGAGTGCATGTGTAAAGTCATCTATTCAGAAAATACCTAATCTGGGGCCAGATGTAGGTGGCCAATTACCGGTCGGTAACGGCCGAATTCGGCCGTTACCGACCGGTAATTGGATTTTGAGATGTAGGGCATGCATTTACAGAATCGGTATTTTACCGATTCTGTATTTACCGATTCGGTAAAATTACCGAATCGGTAAATACAGACTCGGTAAAATACTGATTCTGTAAATGCAGATGTAGCTGGCACATGTCAGAGTGCCACAGGGCTTTAAGAATCGGTATTTTACCACCCAATCCAATTGGGTGGTAAAATACCGAATCCAGGTGTGCATGCACATGTGTGCATGCACACCTGTGCCATGTGACACACAGACATGCCCTTAGGGCATGTCTGTGTGCCACATGGCGCACATGCCTATTTTTGGGTGCCAGAGGGTGTCAAAGTGACACCCCCTGCACCCTTGCTAAAATCGGTATTTACCGATTCTGTAATTACAGAATCGGTATTGCCCATTGATTCCTATGGGCTGCAAGGCCCATAGGAATCAATGGGCAATACCGAATCGGTATTTACTGAATCGGTAAATACCGAATCTTAACGATTCGGTATTTCCGAATCTGAAATACCTACATCTCCCCCCTCTATTTTACCACCTCTTAAATACCGATTCGGTATGAATCGGTATTTAAGAGGTGGTAAATAAAAATTACCTACATCTGGCCCTTAGTGCTTTATGACGAGATCGTATCACCCGGTGTTACAGGATAGCTCATTATTCAAATAAGCTTATGTTTTTATCTTCCGGTCTAATGATTCTTGGCAATGTATGGGATTCTAAAATAATTGAAATGTAAAACTAAGTTTTAAGTTATTTATCCAGCAACTAAACTAAAATAAATAAATAAATAACTTAAATATTCCTGAAGTTGACAATCTGTGAAAGAGGCCTATTTGACAGTACAATGGCAAAGCATTCATTTGTGATTAAAGACTTTCCGCACCTAAAGCCCCTCTTTTGGGGTATATGCCTTCATGGGTTTCTATTCACAGTTGGGATGCCCATGACCCGGGACCAACTTTATTTCATGTATATACACTTTTAGCGAACATCCTGTGCATTTATTTTCACTAATAACCAGTGCGCAGGCGCAAACAGATATTTAATCAAGCCATGATCCTATTAATGTGAAAAAATCATGGGTTTATGTTGTGAAACAAAATCACAGAAGACACAAGAGTATATCAAGACATCATTTAATGAATCTGTCCCTTTGGGTGGATAGTTTTACATGTTTAAAATATAACATGACTTTTAGATCCTGAAAGCAAAATGTTTTGTGCAAAATAAGCATTTATAGAAGCCCCCAACTGTATTCGTTTTCAGAACAAACATCTTTGTTTCTCGACAGTGTGGCAGTCCGCCCCGAGGATTGTGATAAATCTACCACGAAGGACTCCCTTACTCTGCTAGTCGACACGCAGACCACACTGCTCTGTCATCACTCCAACTGGCAAGTCTTGCTTAAGCTATTTGCCACGCTTGCTGCTGCTGTCCAGTAAAAAACAGATCATGTAGCAAGTTACGACCCGTGACTGAGACAGTTGTATATTTGGCAACCAGGTTAGCACAGAGCAATTTCTTGTGGGCAGGCGTTATTTCCTGAGTGATCCTTCATTCTAAGCAGTGTCCCTGCTGTCATGCTTACCCAGCTGTTGCAAGAAGCATACATTCATCTGAATACTGTTTCAATGACGGGGCTGAAGGCCAGTCACGGTTTACGGCGCCGGCAATGGGCCAAAACACTGCAAAACATATGCATCCCAAGTGGAATATATAACATTATGGCGCTCCTCATGACGTGCAAATATTCAGAACAGCATACGCGAGGAGCAATTCAGGGCTTAGTATGAATGATGGTATCTTTGAGACAAAGGCCGGTGTATGATAACTTGTATGAGTACTGTGACAGAGTACTCGCATGCGTAGTTTACTATGAGTTTGTGTGGGCACTTCCTCAGCAGAAGCAGTAGCATCAATCAAGTTCCCAGTGTACAACGTATTTTATTGGATGTATGATGGTACAACGCGTACTTTTAACAACGCGTACCGTTACCACGCAACTTTTACAACGACTTGCGTTGGGGGCGCTGGATAGTAAATTTTTTAATTTACTATTCCAACTCCAGTCCCCGTGGATAGTAGGGAAGGAGTTGGATACAAATTCAATTATTTACTATCCTAGAGCGCCCCCCCAGTGACTTTCGTTGTAATAGTTGCGTGGTAACAGTACCGCGGTGTAAAAGATTCGTTGTAAAGGATGTTCCCCATTTTATTTCTATGCTAATGCTTATAATGGTACTGTTGTAATTTACTTGCTAGGATAATGCATTCTCCCCATTATTGTTCTCTTCTTTGCTGCTCAGCCACTGGTGAGGTCATTAGAATGCTGGAGTGCTTGTGCCTGGCGAAGGGGAGTCAGTTGGAGTGTATGGGCTAAGCAACAAGGAGGCTGCTCCTGGTGGGGCACTACATGGGCCTTACCATCTTCCTGTAACCTGAAGCTGAAGCTGTAACTTGAAGAATAAGTCTATGACCTGTCTTCATGGCATACTTCATTTTAACAATGGCGACGAGCGGAGAAGACCCAAGCGTGATGGGAAGTCTAAAGCAGGACCAGAAAAGTTTTGAAGTATCACAGAAAGAAACAAAAAGATGACAGAGGAAAGGATGTTGAAACCTTTGAAGAGGATTGGCGCCTGGTATCCCCACCAGTGTCTATTTAAGCGGACAGCCTACGGTCCAGGTCATCTTTACCGGTTGGAACAGAAATAGAAAACTGTCTATTTATGTATATGAGTAACTTTTGTGCGAAATGGAAAACTGCCTCAATGGATGTTCTAAGAACTCCTTGTGGATTGTGAAGTGCGCCGAGAACTGCGCTTAGCACTAGTAGTTGTTCAATTTTGGTCCTCTGGGTCATGGAGCATGATTAACGGTGACAGCAAGCTAACAGTTTAAGCAAGCTGACAACACAGTGAGTCTATGTAACCTGCATAAGGATATTTGGCAGGTATTCATGGACTGGTGAGAGGCAACAAGTTTGGTAAGTGAGTGCTTACTCCTGAATGTATGCAGTTTTTGGCCCTAGTACATTAAAAAAAAAGTAGTAAAGAAAAAAAAGGGGCCACATGGACGCGCTTCTCCTCATGTGGCATACTTCGTTTTAACAGGTACATTCGCATACACAAACAAAATCGCATTGCTATTGTCAAATTCGCCTGTCATGAACTCTCCATCAACACTGACTCGAAAATACATGATCAGGCAGGCTCTGCAAACTAGCCCCGCAGTAACTGATTGGCAGGTCGCATGTGGGGTGGCATGTAGCCGCCAGTCAAACTCACAGACAGGAAACTCAGGTCCAATCCACAAACAATCACAGCGCCACCACAATGGTCCAGGGAATTTGGCACCAAAGAAGTACACATGGTCAGAGCAGTGCACACATTCCCGAACGCCGTAAAGTCGGATGCCACATGGAGTTAGGAATAAGAAGTCAATCAGGACACAATACCCACACATTACGCAGTGATAACATTTCCCTCATGCTGGACATCTGAACACATTACCCACTGGCCCACATTGTGTCCACGCAAGGTCGAGATCCACCTGCATTTGTTATTAGGGACCTTTTATTTAGGACTTCACAGACAAGGCCCGCATTCTTTTATCCAACAAGGATCACTGGATGTAATTTTATGGCACCCAAAATTGTATAAAAATTGCTCAGATTAATTGTACTTTGAGACAGTCCTCCAACTAGTTTCTGTAAGCTGTACTTCCGGCCGCAGTGTTTATTTAAACCAACTGTTCATGTTTTGTAGAACACCTCTTGTCTTTTGTTTTTTCAAGGTAAATTCAGATTTGAGCAACATTTTGGTGAGCCAGCAAGGAGAGATTGGTACCTCGAGCCCGAGTGCACCCAAAAGAAATGAACCCTACCCAGACTGATTCACAACGGCGCAGCAAGGAAGGTGAGCAGTTGGCGCAATTGATTAAGTTCTGCTGAATTTGCCGGGCAGAGGTCCATCCTGAAGCTGCCGTCAGAGGGTAAGAGGCCACATCTGATCCTTAGTCACCAGCATTCTTCGCAAGGCAAACTAGAAGAAGTGCAAAAATGTAACCTGAACTCCCTGTCACTGACAGAAATCTGGCATGTTACGGGTTTTATGTGCCCGAACTGAGTAGTTGCAAGACGGCCTCAGAGGTGTTTCCTTGGAAGTCTCCTTCTTACGATAGTCAGCACGCTAAGATGGGTGAATTGATTGATGCGTATACATCTGGGCTTTACACGGATGGTACGCTTGTCCCTGGGTGTGATACAGGGTTGAGGCCTCACCGCTTGGACTACTGGGCGTTACACAGATGGGATGCATAGGACCTGGGAGTGATGTAGTGCCTGCACCTCAATATTAGTTTTTACTCTTAAAGGGTTTTCTCAGTATTACCTATCTCTTAAAAACTGTTGGTGTCTGAAAGAAGTAAGAGGTGTTGTTCTCTTGGATCGCTGGGCGTCACACAGATGGTACACTAAGCCCCTGGGTGTGAAAGGGGGTGCAATTCGGACGTTAGGGAAAGATTTGGATCTGGGAGATCAGGTGTAGCTTGTGTTTGGGGAAGAGGGGCCTGTGTTATTCCTTTTCACTGTGAAAAAAGTGTTGTTTTCTTTAACCAAAAGGTGATATTGACAGACTATCAGACTGACTTAGTCCCTTGTATCATGCAGGGCTTCCTTTCGTCACAGGATAGCATGCGCTAGGAGCAGCCTAAGGTATTTTTGACAAAGTCATAATTTCTTCTCTGTCAGTTTTTTAATCGCAGTTTGAAATTGATGCAAGATATTTGATGTTGTCATAATCGGATACTGTGATACTGGTAGATTCATGCATCTGTATTTGGTCTGAATATTGTGTTTTGACAATGTCTCAATGTGCTATATGAAGGTGTTTCTATTTTCACAATCATTATTTCCACAATTGCACATTTTTCCAGTTTGTGACTCTTCATATGCGTTGTTATTTTCTGTGTGTGAAATGTGTGTCCAGATGAATCTGTACATAGTGGGAGCTCATGATAAATAGTTAGGACTACCAATCCCTGTGTATAATATTTTCCCTACAACTAGAGTAGGACTTAAAAATTCCCAAGAAAACCCACAGAGAAAGTAGGGTGTGTTGATCCCTTAATAAGTAACCAACCCATCATGGAGTCACCCACATGCAAATGAGGTTCCCCACACAAGTAAAAACCCTCACATACTAAGGCACACATGTTTCCTTTCAAGAAGAGGGAACCTTCAACACTAACATAATCGAGCACACGAGGACACACATACAGACTAAATACGCAGGACAGAAAAAAGAGAGGAGAGAAGCATTGTTAGAAGTGTAGGCCATCTTTGAGGAGGCCCTGGCTGATAATCTTCGCCCACAGAGAATAAGCAAAGCATCCACTCCTCCTCCGCCATTTGCAGGGATGGAGGTGCTCTCCCCAATGCCAGGCATCCCCGCATTTGGATAACCCAACCTGCCAGCTGAGGGGCCTGGAGAATCCCCTACTGAACAATGGACTGTTAGATCTAGACATGAGGGCCTAACAGGCCAGCAGGTCCAGGCACCACCCCATTCCAGTGCTAGAAATTCATAGCAGTTCTAGACAACTACGACTAGCGAGGGTGAAGAACAGGGTTCCAGTCTTCAGGGGTCAGATTGTAGTTCTGAAAATTCTGAACTCGTGAATAAAACTTTGTCGTAGCATGACGATGTTTATATCAAAAGACAGAGAATGCCTAGTACACTATGTACAAGCATTTTCGTCATATTCCAGTAACGATTTCACTTCAAAATCGTCATTTTCGTCCTGAACCCCTTGGCTTCCATTTTGTGTACGGCAGCCATTTTGTGGGTTGCCCTCACATAGGCTTATAATACAGCTAAATTCGATTCCTAAGGACACGTACACCTTAATTGACTTCTCTCTGACCTGGGCAAGCTGAAACCATTGCCCCAGGCCGAACCTGTTTGGTCAGTTCCTCTCCCAGTGGCCGAACGAGATAGCATCAAGGCACAACATGCCATAAACCCTTTTCATCGCACACACACCCTGCCTAATCTTGCTCACACCTGTCCCTGCTCTTTTCTCTCACTTGCTTTATGATGAGGAGGTGCCCATTTTTATTGGGGGTCCACCGATATCTGATGAAAATTTTGGGCCTTGCCGGGTAATTTGTTATGGGCTGGACGAACTGAAATGTGGGATTGTCATCATGACTCTGCTTTTTCTTTGTAGTGAAAATATGTGAATGGCCTACTGTAAATTTAAGAATGTTTGCCTGAAGCATAATATTTTGTATAAAAAGAGAAGCCTGGCTTTGTAAGTTTGAGCAGTCTCCTGAGAATATACACACCGTGCTGTTGTACTTCTAGGACGCCTGTTACTTGGTTGCAGCCAATAAATTCGATCTTTGACTTCACCTAGAAGACTCTGAGTTTCTGTGGTCTGAATCAGGAAAGTACTCGAGGTCTTAGGGTGTAACCTGACACCACTGGGTTACCGGTTCGGTACCGGTTCTGAAAAACCCAGTACCTCACGATGATGAGGTGGGAGCCACAGGTTTGCTCAGATAGCCGAAGAAAAGACGGGTAGCAAGATTGAAGACAAGTGCAGACCAAAAAGTACAGCTCTTAACTTGGAATGAAGGAGGCAATCTAGGTGTCTATTAAAGGAATGGCATCAACTGAGGAGGGAGAAAGCGAGTCCGCGCCATAAGCGCTCAGCCATAACACAGAGCAGCAGGCCCTCCTCCTCCTGAGGAGAGCGGGGATAGGCACAGAGCACCATAAAGTCCAAGGTAGAACTAGAGGAGAGGCTTCCGACTGAGACTCGAGCCTCGCCAGATCGTCAGTGTAGGAGAGGTGCCGACCAGGAAATCCGAGACCAAGGTAGCCAGGTCCAAGCTCAACTGAGACTCGAGACAAATAGTATGGCACCTCTGAGTGCACACAACGGGAGCAGCAATGAAAACATCCGCTGCTCCACCTGAACATGCGGGATAGGCATACCACAAGGGAGATAGTGGCCTGAGAGAATGGTATGGTCTTCACACAGCTATTTTCTACCTGCCAGCCTGCTGAACCGAGGGAAAGGACAAGTGTGATAGGCCCTGCCAGAGGAGGGATACTTTTAACCAGACGACATGGCTGTTGCAGAAGACTACATTTGGAATGGAGAGGGAGATTACAAATGGAACAACACCTACATGCAGGATTGCCTAAGAAGATGGCAAAGCTATGTTAGGGAAAGACCAATGCAGCTCCCCCACGCCAACATGTACCCGCTACTGCAGAAGGGCACATCATACACCATCATAAACCTTCTATGTGCCCTGGGCTGGGATGGACAAACAAGGGCTAAGCCCCAAATTGCTGCCCGTGCTGGGTGGGGCGTGGAAAAGGATCTCATGTTTTGAGAAGAACACCGCAGGAGTAAATCTTGCGATAGGAGATGTTAAAAGTCTGCTGAGCAGGCTCGTTGGAGAACAGAGTAACACAGTGTTCACCCGAGCTCACATCCCAGCAGTTATGCTGACAAACACGGAGCATGATGGTGCCACATTCAATTCAAACAGATACCAAATTTGGATGGCCCTGAGGGAAATGTTCCCTGACTGCCCAGATGTAGGAGGGCTAGTGACAGAGTCTATGAATAACTGAGATCATCCACACTCTCATGAAGGCCACCCCTTAAAATATCATTTTCTGTCATGGTGACGCGGGAACCGATGACACATAAGTAAGAATTAAGGTGACCCATGAATAAACACCCACTGGTATTAAGAAGAAAAAAGTAGACATCCCGATTGGGCCACCTTCGGGTGCCCCACTAAAATAGCAGCTACGAATATAAAAGCATATAAAAGCATGCCCCTAAAAAAGAAAGGCAAAGGAATCCCCAAGAATGATGGATGATGATAATGATGATATATGTAAGGATGCAAATGTTTTCTAACTAAACCAATGAACAACAGCTCTTAATCAACAGGTCTGCAATCGAGCCACCAAAGTGCACCACCTTTACAGTGGCCCACTATCTCCGTGGCAACCATTTCCATAACCCCATGTATAATTGCAATTATATACACCCTCTGTTTGATATTGTATTGTATTATATTGTAATTGCATTGATATAGCGCTTACTACCCCTGACGAGGCGTCGAAGCGCTTTTCTGGCGGGTAGCAAGCTACTCCGGGACCCATAGAGGATTAGTGTTGAATTAGTATAGTGAAACATGCAAGTACATTTTAAGTGGTGGATAGGTTAGTCAGTTATTTGGATTTGAAATGATAGCAGAAGGATAGAGGAGGAAAAAAAGGTTTGTGTTTATATAGCGCTTGTTACCCCTGACGGGGTGTTGAAACATGCTATTCAGGAAGCCCATAAAGGATTAGTGGTGAATTAATATGGTGAAATATGAAAGTAATATCAGTGGTGGATATTAGTCAGTTATTTGGAGTGAGAAGGATAGCGGAGGGATAAAAAGTGGAAGAAAGTTGTGCATTCATATAGCACTTGTTACCCCTGATGGATGTTGAAGCGCTTTTCTGGCGAGTAGCACGCCACTCCGGAACTCAAAGGATTAGTGTGAAAATTAGTATAATAAAACATGAAGTAAATTTGAGTAGTGGATATGTTATTCAGTTATTTGGGTAGAGAAGGGTAGGTGGCGGGATAGTAAAGGGAAAGAGGTTTGTATTTATATAGCGCTTGCTACCCCTGATGGGGTTTTGAAGCGCAAGTAGCAAGCTACTCTGGAACCCATCCGGATTAGTGTTGAATTAGTATGGTGAAACATGAAAGTAATTTTAGTGGTGGATATGTTAGTCAGTCATTTGGATTGAGAAGGGTTGGGGAGGGGATTGGGGAGGGGTAGAAAAGAGGAAAGAGTTTAGAAAGGTATGTTTTGGGGGATCGGTATAGTAAAAAGAGGTGTAAGATGATGCAAGGAGGGGTAGAGTAGGAGGGAGTCTAGAAAGGGTTATTTTGGGGATCACAAATGTGGTATGGGGTTTGGGGTTAAATGAGAGAGTGGATGTAGAGGATATATTGAAGTATAGGCTGAGTACCTATTGGGTACTAGCAAATTGCGAATGCAATTCCCATTCATTCCTATGGGCCTTTAGACCAATAGGAATTAATGGGAAGACATTCCTTAATTGCGACTCGCAATTTACGAGTCACAATTAAAGAATGTTTGGAAATCAGTATTTTCTTAGCGATTTCTACATGCATAGACTTTTGCGATTCCTTAATTGCGATTCCTTAATATTTGCAATTAAGGAATCGTAAAAGCATACCTTGATGCATGTGCCCCTACGTGCAATGTAAATGCAATTATAATACAATAAATAAACCTCATGGACCACCCTAATACTAATCACCATAACACTCAGTGTTTGGCCAGATTATATTAGTTAATCCATGCTACATAATAATACCTTATACTGCTTCTTACACTCACAAAATAAAAAAATTGCTATGCTTCATGTCCATCGCCCAGTAGCGCACTCGTTCACAACATCCATAGCCAACTGAACAGCGTGGAATACTAAAGAGATCTGCCACATGCCGCTGGCCGGGAAACCTCCTTTTCCCGCATGCGTTATTCCACATGCCATTACACTACATTTTTTACACCGCAAAATCTTTTGCAACGCAGGGCTTTAAACCGCAAACTATTACAACGCATTCCCCAAAGTAACACCCCCTTTAGTTACAATAGTAAATTGCGTTGTAATGGGGAATGCATTGTAATGGATTGCGTTGTAAAGCCCTGCGTTGTAAAATATTTTGCGGTGTAAAAACTGCTGGGTAATGGCACGCTGAGTAAAAGTGTGCAAGGTAAAGTGTCCTATACACCAATGGCCACGGAGGGCTTTAATTTAGTCCACTGCAGGTCCCGAAAAGCTGTACACTACACCCGTTTCTTGGCATCTAAAAATAACAATGAGATATGGGATGATATTAACAACGTTTATCACAGCAGATCTCTCATAATTTCTCCCTCCAACCCATCCCTGGTCAGGACCAACAAACTTTAAACAAAATAACACAGAATGGACAGCTTAGTGAAGTGCCAGCTAAGTGGACTTGTTGTATAGCATTTTAGGAACCTAGTGTAATTTTCCCGATTCATGCCCTTATATAGGTAAAAATTATCTTGTCCTTATATAGGCATAGAAATCATAACCATATTTAGACATAGCCCATGCAGTCCAAATACAGGCATGGATACTTCCACTAGTTCCGAAAATCCACAACGATTTCTTGGAAAACTCGGCTTCAGCAGTTGGGGACTTCCCCTTGCTTGAATATTGATTTGTCCAAGAACTCATGGAGTTTTCAAAGAACTGAGACTCTTTGATGATGTTATTATGTCCACCTTTACATCAAACTTGGCACCTTCAAGGTATAAATATGCCCACACTTGCCCTAGCAAACACACGGTGGTTTGGAGCAGTTCGACTATCTACTTGCCCGATGCATCTCGCTACAGCAAGTGCTGAAGGAAGCCGACACTTCAGCTGACGCACTGAGAGAGACGCTGTCTTTTCTCTTGCCGAGAAATCCAGCTCCAGTGTTTCCAAGCTCCCTTGGAAGTCCCGAGACAGAGAGATACCAGACCTCCTTCATTCTAAACCAAGGTACGGAGCTGATTAGACCCCAAGAGAAATAGATTCTTGGCAAAAGAATACTAAACTTACTTCTTCCCTCATACTAGACTTAGGTTAGGTACATCGGGGTAGGCGTATTTTAGAAGCACCAGTTGAGTACTTTTAGTCTTTGTTATTTATGTATGTATGTTATGGCTTAGAAACCATACCATGCTTTTACAGTATTATTTTATAATACTCTTCTTGCTGTACGCATTATACTTTACAGCCAGTGTTACGATTGTAGCAGTTCATTTCTTTTGCATGAGAAAGAAGACTGTTCAATAAATACTTTTATTGAAAACACCTGTCTCTCTATTTTCTCTGCACCTCTGATGAAACGAAGCATGCACGATTGACTGAGTGAAATATCTATCTATTGTTTCCACGACTCTGAAGATACGTTCTATCTTGGGGAAAAAAAGTTGTCATGTTTATGCGGTTGTCAGAAACTAATCCCTTCTTGTTAATTCGAGAAAGTTTCTAGTGACCTCTGAGCTAGCTGGCACTCACAATTAAGTTTAATATATTCGATAGAGACCTAGTTGACCTAAGTCCTACATCACATCTATAGGATATTTTATTCCAATGCTGCACAGAGCCTATTGGGAATATAGGAACAACACTACAGACTATGATCGTAAAAAATGCAACAAAGAAACCTGCAGAGCTGCTCAAAGTTGCTAGCTTACTAAAACCAAAAACTGCGTGTCTCTCTCACACTTCTTCGTGCATCACACTTTTAGGTGCTGCGTCATTTAACACAATAATCAGACCTCGGTCGTCAACAAACACAACATGGAAACACTTTACACATAGCATCAAAACAAAGTCAACACACTTCTAAAAATACATCCTTCCTGGTGTTGCATGCTACCCATGTAGGCAAGGGCTTCAGCACTCTACGTAGGGGTAGTAAGAGCTATATACCACTGCAATTCAATACATATAATATGGTATGATGGGGTGGTGTTTATTTAAACAAATCCAGCCAAAGTAGCTATTTAGCTTTGAGACAATATTAACTGAGGCTTGATGAGCCTGCATGGTTGAAGGTGAAGAGCTTTCATTTGAATACATCCAGGTCATATGAATTTTCCAGACAGATGATAATCGGAAACTTTGGGTGAGGGAAGATGTGTTCCAGAAAGATGCTGCCTGAACAGAGAATGCTTCTCCACTTGTACAAGCCTTCCCAACTTTATGAACCACTAGGAACCGGTGTCATTAAGATCCCAGTTGACAGCACTGGGTGTATTTCATAAATCTGAGCACCAGTAATGGGATGTGCACTTGATAACAGGCACAATATAATACCGAGCATTTTAAGAGCACAAACATGCATCAAAACTGGTATCTGTTTTCTGGTACAACATAACTTTACATGGAGAAATACATGCTTCCCTCTACTCTGTGCCTTTTCTCTCCTTGCATCCACCGTCTGAATCTGGACAAATCTTTTCTAATCTCATACTTTATATGTAAAGCTATTATCTCTGAGTTTATAGTGCTATACAAGACAAATAAAGCTGTACTCCAAAGAAAGATAAGTCTATGGTTTAGGCTTTCAGAACATGCAGAATATGATGTGTGTATCGGAGGAATGAGAGAGGCCATTCCACAGGGATTATCAAGATCGCGATGGTCAGATCTTTCATTTGGGAGAAGTGAAAGTGGAAAGCTGACCAATTTTGTAGATGTAGATTGCAAAGTCCCAGTTGCTTCACTGCTTCGCAAACCCATGACATTCTTTACTCAATGGATAAAGCATCGACAATACATAATTTCTTAACCCTAATAATCAATGAGATGTGTGATCTCATGGGCAGAAGGATGGCTGCACACTCTGCAGGCATATAAATGCTTAGGTCTTGCCTACCAAACAGCTAACAGTAGGAGAAAGCTTCTTGTGGACCATTCCAAAAATGTAAAGTGGGTTTAGAGCCAGCCCACTGCTTACCATTGGCGCCTATGTTGTCACTCTCATTTGTTTACTTCTTATTTGATGGTTTTCCTTCAGTGCCTAATTCGTTAAAAACAAATAAAGTGCCAGGGCCCTTCTTAGAAGAACACTGAAGCCTGTACCACATATTGCCTCTGCCAGCAATGTCAATAACAGTACCAACACAAATACCAACCATTGCACTGCTATATGTTATGTTGGCAAACTTGTAGAGCGCAACGTATAACCGGAGGTGTCTTGGCACTGGTTCAACGAGCACAGATGAGAAAAAAAAAAAGAAGGAGAACCTACTGATTGAAAAGCCATGTTTTATGGTGCTTCCTGAATTGAGTAGAGAGGGGGCTGACCATATATATATATTTAATTTTAATTTAAATTTAATTTAATTTAAAAACATTTATATAGCGCGCTTATACCGTGCGGTTTCTTGGCGCTGTTGGGTTGCAAGGAGGCTGACGGGAGCAGAGGGAGTCTAGACATTATAAGCTTGGGAAAAGAGCAGAGTTTTGAGACCTTTCCGAAACTCGGTATAGGAGGGCGTCATACGGAGTTTCGTAGGGAGGGAGTTCCAGAATACAGGGGCAAGAACTGCAAATTTTGTTCCGCCCGCCTTTTTCTTTCTGAAACTAGGGGTGGTTAGCAGGGACAGATGAGTGGATCGAAGCTCTCTTCCCGGCGTGTAGGAAGTGATGGCGGAGCGAATGAACTCCGGGGCAGTGCCCATTTTGGCCTGAAAGGTGGTACAGCCAAGTTTAAACAGGGCTCGCTCTTTCACCGGCAGCCAGTGCAGGGCCTGCAGTAGAGGGGTGACTCGATGGAATTTAGGCAGGCCGTGAATCAGGCGGGCAGCCTGGTTCTGCACTAGCTGCAAACGGTGGATGGCATAGGCTGGGGCGCCATTGTAAATGATGTTGCCATAATCAAGGCGCGAGAGCACCATAGCCATCACTATGATCTTTAGGGCAGGTAGAGAGAAGAAGCGAGAGATCTTCCTAATGGTTCTAAGGGAAAAAAAACAGGAAGAAACAACCAAATTAACCTGGGAGTGAACAGAAAGTGAGGAGTTTAAGAAAATACCAAGAGTTTTGACTTTGGGGACAGGGAGCGGGGGGACACCAAGTGAAGAAGGCCAATGGGAAGGGGACCAGGGACTGCAACCACCTCCGGTCAAGACAAGCTCCGTCTTGTCCGGATTGAGTTTGAGGTGGTTGCAGTTCATCCAATCTTGGATGAACGACATGACGGATTGGACATTCAGGGAGGACAAGGGGGAGTGGGAAAGGTTGAAAATTAGCTGGAGGTCATCGGCGTAATTAAACACCGTGACCTCGAGCTGCTGTAACATAAAAATGAGGGGGTAGATGTATAAATTAAACAAAAGAGGGGAAAGTGAGGAACCTTGGGGGACTCCACATACCACCCTACGAGGGGCAGCGGTGAAACCAGCTAGGTGGACTGCCTGAGCCCTACCACTCAGGAAGGACTCCAGCCAGGCGAGGGCCAGGCCCTCTATGCCCGCCGCCCTGACACGGGTGAGGAGGATGGAGTGGTCCACCGTGTCAAACGCGGCGGACAGATCTAAAAGGATGAGGGCCTGCGGGATGTTGGTGTCAATGCCCTCGCGTAGGCTGTCCATCACTGAGGTCACCACCTTCTCCGTAGAGTGGAGGGGGCGAAAGCCCGCCTGCCGAGGGGAGAGGCAGTGGTTAGTTTCCACATAGGAGCTCAGGGTGCTGGTTACGTAGGTTTCTAGAACCTTGCCCAGGTAGGGCAGAAGGGAGATAGGACGGTAATTGGAAGGGGATGAAGGGTCAGCACCGGGCTTTTTTAGAATAGGAATAACAGCCGCAAGTTTGTGAGCGGTGGGGACCACTCCATTACTGAGTGAGTCATTCAGGAGTGTGAGGGGGGGAATAGGGCAGTTTAAGAAGATTTCTCTCAAGATATGGGCAGGGGCGAAGTCTAGGGGGGAGCCTGACTTTACCTTTTGGAGCAAGGGAAGAAGTGTAGCCTTAGTCAAGGGGGGAATAGAAGTGAGCTTGGAAGTGACAATAGGTGGGGAGGGGTTAGTAAAGGTAGGGGAGGGGAGAGGGATGTTGGACTTAATCTTAGCGACCTTATCAACAAAAAAGTTGTTGAGTGAGTCGCAGAGCGGTTGGGAAGGGGGAATCGAACCCGTGGTTCTATTGGATGAGGCAAGCTCGTGTACTGTCGCGAAGATTTCTTTAGCTTGGGATTCCGCTTCCAGTATTCTATTGGAGTAGAACAAGGTCTTAGCATCGAGGATGCCTTGCTTATACGCCTTGAGCACGGAAAGATAAATAGTTTTTTTTTCGGGGCAATATTGTCTTCTCCATAAGCGCTCAGCTCTGCGTGCGGCCAGTTTCTTCTCCTTGAGGTCAGAGGTGAACCAGCGGTTAGCAGCATGGGCTCGCATAGCAGGAGAAGGCTCCAAGAGTTGGATGCTCCAGCCACGAAACTGCTCCCACCCATTTGGGTTTCTTGAATCTGATGGAATTGATTTTGAACGAGGCTCATGATCTTAGATTTCTGGTAGGAGTATACCAGGATAGAGCTTTCTTCAGGAAGATGAGTCCAAAGAGCTTTATAGGTAAGACAGAGAGCCTTAAACGTAATTCTGTTTTTGACCTTCAGCCATTAGAGATGTGATAATTCAGTCTATTCTAGGACTCCAAAGCTACAAGAACGGCGTGGAATAGTTTGAATTGCCATTTTTAGTGTATATTGACACTGTTGTTGTACCCATGTCAAAATTTGACAAACAGTGCTACTATGTGGTGGGATGTCATTAGTTAAGGTGTTGAGAATTAAGTGCCGGTGCCGAGCACCGGAAAACACCAGTTCATATTAAGAACTGTTTTCCTTCCTCTTCTTCTGTTTGTCCCGCCCCCGGAGAGTAGCTTTTTTACCATCCTTTTGATTAGGTGCCTTGTATTCTTCTGTTGTTCCACTGCTCAGATTTAGGAACCTATTTTTTCCTTCCAGCACTCCATGAGAGTGTGCATGTTTTCCCTCTCTCCCCCTTGTGTGCTTCCCCCTCTTCAAGTATCTCCCCACCTTCACTCTGTGTTGCTTCCACATCCCTTGTTTTACTATTTGTTTTGCACCTACCTGGGCCAACCTGAAGTCCTTCCATTCCCCACCCACTCCCAATGCTTTCCCACTATCGACTTCTCTGTTGAGCCTTGATCAACTTGCACTCCTTTAAGTTTTTTAATTGTTCTTGTATTTTCAGAGGACCCACCAGCTGTCATTTGATCCCATGCTGTTCTGCAATGCAAACACAGGGATAGTGGTGTGCTATCTCTTGTAGACCACCATTTCTGTATTTGTGGCCAATCACAGGGAGATGCATATAGCTACCAGTAGAAATATTATTTATTAGGCAGGCCATTCTGTGACAGCTTGCAAATGGTGATTTTGCAACACAACCTATAAGGACATAGGTCACTTCACAAATTCAGAGTCTGTTCGCAAAATGTTAGTGAGTAATTTCTGACCACATTTTGCCAAGGACTCTTAGTAGTCTTTAGTGAGGGAGATAATAGATGGTGAATTTCAGAAAGATTATCCACAATAAGGCTTGCGGTCTTTATAGTCCTAAAGATTGCCAGGTCCCTGCTTGAGTAGTTCATCCAGCCCAGGTTTCTACTATGAATGTTTGGATTTGTACTCCCGACTTCAAAATAGGAAAAAAAATAGGACTAGAATTCCCTGAACGCCAAGATACATTCTGAACTGTGGGAGATACTCATGGATGGACTTGGGAATCTTGAGAGCTCTGGGTCATGGATGGATTTTGTTTTTAAAAACTGAAATCCATCCAGATGCTCAGGCTAGAAAGGCAATTTTCGAAGGATTTTTCAAACATATTGACAAAGATCTAACCTCTAGGATTATCTGTGTGTCACCTTCATACTGCATAAAACTGATACAACGACTAAATGCCCTTTACCTCAACAGGTTGTGCAAATAGAAACCAGTGCAGCATCCACAGGGTTGGGGCAATCGAGTGATGTGGCTGTTTGTGCCATCTAGCAGTTAAAGTAAGCTCTTGAGTTTTGCTTGGGCCTCACTTGTTTATATTGGATGATATTTCACCGTAGTCACAGTTTATAGGAGCATTTCATACTGCTAGGCAATATTGAAGGTGATCAGTCCTTTGGGTTATCACCCCACACATTTTATTTTTATCTGTCTCCGTTTATCGCATGTCTACACACATCCAATGTTCAGTTTTAGACAGGTGGTCTTTAAAGCATGCAGCTAGGAGGAGACATGTTTTTTAGTTTAGGTGAAATTCAAATTACCCTTGAGCATGGGTAATATCTACCAGGCTAGTCAAATATAAGTCAAATACCTATGGAATCAGTAGAATATTTGCTCGAGCACACAATGTTCTGTCTCTACGCCATGCACAGACCTTTACAATGCTAACTGCTCCTTGGTGTGTTAGAATGATTGAGTAGCAATCGCTGAACACGTGTGTTTCAGGAGTAAGGAAGACAGACAGCACTTCTTCTTAGTCAGTTTAAAAGGACGATGAAAAGGAACTCGGTAAACTTATATAGACCTAGAACAAAAAATGAATATTTTCTCTGGGGCTACATTATATTCAAATGAAAAAACAATGTTTAACCTATTTTCTCAAAATGTTTGTTTTTCTATTGTGCTGACAACGTGGATTTGCTTCTCCTTTTTATGTATTTACAAGGTCTTTCTTTGTAGATGCCTGCTTGTTGTTTCCCCTGAGTCTTGGACCCAAAACACACAAAGACTGCCATAGGCATAGTTTTGGGCCAGACTGCTTGGCAACCATTGGTAACTGATTGGCAACAATTGAAATCGAATTTTGGACTGCATTGGCAGTGATATCACAGGACATTTCGTGAACACGTGAAACAACCTGAGAGCAGAGGTGCTTTTGGCAAAACCAATAAACAAACTGAAAACTGTCTATTTCAGATAGAAGGAAATCCAGGGGCGAGGCTACCGGTGGTGCATCTGCTGCATTGGTCCCGGGGTTGGGAGGGCGCACAGTCTGCCTTGGACCAGCTGAAGTTACTTCAGAGACTAGCAGTTCTTATTTTTAAACACAGAGCATGCCTGGGCATGGGTCTGCCTTTATTCGTCAGGGAGAGCGTAAGAGAGAGGGATAGAGTGAGCAAAGGACAAGGTAGAACTAAAGAAGAAAAAGGAAAGGGTGACAAGGAGAGGGTGAAAGGAAAGAGCGAGGAGAGGGAAAAGTGGCAGAATAGGAGTAGGAAATAAGGATGAGCGAGCAAGAGAAAGGAAATTAGAATGAGCAAAATGGGTGGGAAAAAAGGCTGACAGAAATAAGGATGTGGGGAGAGAAGAGAGGAAGAAGATGTGTGTGAGTGAGGCACAGAAGAAGGGGAGAGAGAGAAACAGAGGTCAGGGAAAAGGTGAAAGAGGTGAAAGAGGTGAAGGAGATGACGGAGATGAGATGGGCAGGGCAGGGCAGCAGGTGCAGTGACACCAAGGGTGTGATGGGCCCATTGTTCCTTATTTATATCGTATTTTGGTTCCAACCCAGAGCCCCAGTTTGCTTGCATGCCCCAGGAGACCCAGGCTACACCACTAAGGGAATCTAGACTGAGGTAAAAGTCTAAATTTCATTGATTGTGTCAAAAAATACGCAGTGGCAGAGGTCACCATTAAAATTAAAATAACAGTTTTTAAGCGCTGTAAAATGTTTGTGTTGCCATGACTGACAACTACATTTACAAAGCAACTGCCAGTAGGCACGGTGTGGTCTTTGACAGTAATGATTTGGGGTAAGCAGAAAGATGAATGACACTTTATTCACGACTAAGGTTCGTATAAAGTTGTTGACTGCTTTTAGTGAGGCACATTAAGTAATCCCCAAAAGATGAAACTCAGGACGTCCTGGGCTCAAAATATTCACAAAAGAGACACATATAGTAGTTGTATGGCCACAGTTTTAGGGACCGCTGGTGTGGTAGCAATTTTGAAAGTTCTTCGGCCCAGGAAATGCACATATGAAGCATATTGGGATTTGATTGAGAAGCCTTACGACAGGATGCTGTACTTCCAATTCAGAGTTGGAACTCTCCCAGTAAACATGTTCAAAAAGAAATGGTCTATAGCTTGGGATGAACATTGCTACCATTGTAAGGACAAAGTTGAGCACGTCCCCCACGTATTGTTTTGTTGTCCTTTATATTCCAAGCCGCGCCACAAATGGATTAGACCTGTTTGCCTTAATATGGGGACTCGAAATCTAGCTACGGCACTTAGAATTCTGGAAACCGACAGTTCCCCACAGTATGCAATTGCTGTTGCAAAGTTCTTAGTCTGGGCCTGGGTGATTCGAACACGCACCCTACTAGGAAAAACGACTTGAGGTATCCTGGTTATTATGTTTATATTGCCTTGACTGGAGAGTACGAGTCAGGGTGGTTCTTAAAAATGTCATTAATAGTAAATGTATTCGACGGATGTTTTTTGTTTAATACTTATTTTATTAATTCTGTGTATTAGTCTTAGTATTTATTGTATAGTGTTAGGTGGAAATGCTTTTATGACTGAAGTCGAATAAAGCTTTAAAATTGAATTGACATTGATGCATTTTTGGAAAGAACCTCTACATACTGCAGTTCGCATTTTGCATTTCTGCCCACAGAGTACTTGAGAGGAGGCTGAAGGCATACATCGAGGCTTGCTCGCCCGGTTCATGTATATGACAGGGCGCAATAGAGAAACGGAGATAAGATAGTTTCCAACATAAGGTTGAACACATATATTTTTTTTTACTTTCTTTCACAACTTCAGAATATGATTTGTTTGGTCACAACAGCTTGCAAATAAACGAATGTGTTAGCATAATTAAGATAAACCAAATTGTTAGCAAAATTAAGGCAATAAAAAGAAATATCAATTTCTTTATACGGAATAAATGTTATTTAAATTAAGGTTAGCTAGTAAGGCAATAGCAACCTGAGCGCACAAATAGGCAGACACACAAATCCCTTAACTTTCATGATGAATAACTGTGGAATTTGGTGTAGACATGAACATTTTGGCAGGAAAAAAAATCGAAGGTCTTTTAGACAGAAATATAATCTCACATATTATGACGGTAGAGAGGTACACGCAGGAACAGCAAACAGGTGCAGAAACTTTAGAAATGAGGGCCCCGGGAGCAATAGTCTCGGTGAGTGAAGTGATGAAATGTCAAGCCAGGAAATTAGACTTTGCAGCTTCCTGATGGCCTGCAGCAGGCATCACCCTACGCACAGATTAATTCTGCAGACGTGCTTTTCTTGCCCCGGCTGCAGAAGTCATCAGCAAAGTCATAATGCAAACCAAACAGTCGGAGGGTTGATGGTTAGCTATATTCTCGGTTTATAAGGCTACTTGGCTTGAGTCCATTTTCTATTGGCTAAGAGACATGAAACCACCAAAATAAGACGTGGGCTTCCGCATGGGACACCGATGTCAGGTTTATTACTATGCTGCAGCCAGAGTGCAGAATTTCACATTTTCTGGATTTTTGTTGTTGTTGATGTAACCAATAAAAAAATCAGGGAGCCATAGTTTATCTGAATCGTAAAAAAAATATATTTTTTTACACATAATGTAATACCTCAGTTCGTTGTTTGTAAGCGTTGAAAAAAACAGCTATTACAAACAGAACAAACAAGAACAATCACACACACTCAATGTGAGAACTCAGTTTTTCTTAGACTTATGTGGCTCAAGGACAGTTAGGCATACTTTGTGAGGTCACAGGTATTGATTCTATCCTTAAACACACTGGAACTAGTATTGCAAACTCACTGAATTGCCAAGTACCTCCATTTTAGGCTCTGAATTTCAGGGGGTAGCAAAGTCAAACATTCAGGTCTTACGCTCCGAGGAGACTGTAGAATTTACGGATTCAGGCACCACAAATATATCTCTCAATCAATATAATGTCCAAGCGGTCTTATTATTTTAGAAAATAGTTTCCAGCACCTCAATAAATACACACCAACCTTTCTGGGGAGGTTGTGAATAAGCAAAAAAAAAAAAAATAGGTCCACAATTACAAGTCAATTCAACCTCTAGTATTAAAACCCTCATCAGTGTTCAGGGTGGACCGCTGGTTCAGCAAAGGCAGACAATACAATGGCTATCGATGCTGTACTGTTCAACTGCTATGTACTCGAGGGCCTTTGTCAGGTGTGGGCACCTTAGATGCTAGCATTGCTAGAAAGTGAGTGCTGGCATATTGTAGTAAGAGACTTCAGCTTCTCCGGTGCTGCTGTTGTCTCTGAGATAGTCTCCGGATTGTTGAGGAAAAGCAATATTCTCTGCAGCGCGCGGTCTTCTTGAAAGAATGGAGGCTCTCAGTCAGCTTTTTTAGACAAGCGCAAGGGCTCACACTAGTGATGGGCCACCAGCACAGCGCGCGGTCATGTACACCTACTCGTGTTTGCAGATGGTGAGGTGTGGAGGATGTTCATGCTCCAGGTGCCAGGCACATTGTGGGGACAGACCACCAGAACATACCGATTACATCTTTACCAATAATATAGGGGGATCATTTTACTAAACACTAAACTGTTGACTACAACAAACTTGTGCTGCAGCTGCGCCACTTTTTCCCATATAAAAAGTGACGTACCGGCGGTGCAAGGGTCTTGTAAATAAGCCAGTAAGTGTTTAATCTAATTCTAACAATTTCTTCTAGAATACAGACCAACATCCAACAGATCGCATTAGACATACCATTTCACAAACATCCAGCACATATTAGGTATGCCTTATAGCTAGCTAGTATGTGACTTCAAATAGTGCTTGGTAGCAAGACTCACCATGCTTACAAGCACATACAACAGAACACTCCACACAACAGCACAGGCCAAACATACCCAACAGCTGAAAATCACATTGCTTACAAACGTAGTGGCAAAAAGATGTGCTAAACAAACATTCCACAGAATACATTACACTGAACCCTGCAAGTCAACTCAGATATCTATTATGCCTGGCTAATAAAAGGCGGCTAACATTACTAGTTATTAAAACAGATTGCAGAAGTCACCCAACAGAATAGTTAACATACATCCAAGACAGCACAAATGTGCAACATGTGCATTTAAGTATTTATGTATTGGGCGGTTTTGTAAAGCGCTGTTAACCAACTTTGGTATTCCCAGAGTGCTTATCGTGAATGACAGCTCTTTCAACTCAGACAGAAAGCTATACCAAACTCAGACCATCTCTAGTCACCAGATAAAGGACATAGGAGTCGATCAATCAAAAAATATTGCCCATAATTTTCTAATACCAGTATTATTTGAACTTGCCTACAAGCGATGCAGCCTGGCAGCAAATGTCCCACTTTCTTATTATTCAACTAATCAATTTCACACTAGGAGTATCATACCACATCAGTGCTTAATTTGCAATATAATAGCTGTTGGTGTCCAAAGTATTGATTAGAAGCCTGCAGCTGGCACTATCGAAGGTCGGGAGCTGAATACCAACGTTGTAGATTCCATCCCACGTCTCTTTGATCCATCACCAGATAATTGCCATTTTGTCACTCTTTCAGGTTTCTTTTCACCACTATTTTTTTCCTTTATCACTGTCTTTCCATCTTTCTCTACCTCCTTTCTTTCCTGTGTGTTATTGTCGCTCTTGCTCTGGGTGAAAGTCTGATGAGGAAAATCAAGTGCCACATCTCCAAAGTAAGTGCAGGTGGGCCCCACCAGCAACCACCGGCTTAAATTAAGCACTGCACACAGTCATATACGTGGTTCAGAATACCTTAACTATATTACCAAAGAAACCTTTCTGACTGGTGTGTGTCTGAACACATTATAATGGAACAGATGAGACTCAGACATCCGGCAGTGCAAGGGGGCTTCTGTACTAGTGGCAGGGTACGTACTAAAAAAGTGTCAATATGATAACAAGTAAACAGCTACCAAAATCATTATATAAGGTCCATATTTATGCTTTTTCATAGGGAATTATTTGTGCAGTAACTCAAACAGCTAGGGGAAACAAAGCAAAATTGAAACCAGATCCTTAAGCACGAATCTAGATGAAAAATGTTTTGGGTAACTATTTGTAGGGGGCAAAAAATGGATTTAAAAGAGGATTTATGTTTCAATTTGTTATTGTTGAAGTCTTCTCTGCACACAACCTTATTACGTGTCACCACGGAAAAGATGCTTAGAATGTTAAAAAGGCTGATCACTATTCTATCTGCTGCCATCATCTTGTACCATTAAGTATAAAGAGTTTGCCCTGTGTCCCTCAGAACCTGGGTAGACAATTATAAAATACAAGTGGTTTGTCGGGCGCCACAATTCTAGCCAGAATTGTGACTAATGCTATTTAGTAAGCATGGATATAAAGGTTGAAAAATTATCCCTATCAGGCAGAGTACAAGAGCTTCTATTAGTGATAAATTCCAAACCTCTGAACAATGAAATTCTTTTTGCCCACAAACCACGACACACAAAGCAATGTCTTAATTACATGTATTGTTCAGCTGTCCATAAGACACAGAATACATAGAATACAATAGATTAAACTCACATATCACGTGCCAAATCAAAAGTTCACAGTGTTCACATATACATACATTGAAACATTAAGAACACATACACTCAAATGTCCACATTTATGAAGTTCAAGATATCCTTGTATTGTTTCTTTCTATATTTGTAGGACATTTCGACCCTATGATAATGTGTTAATTGTTATAAATCTTAGCCTCATGAGGCGGCAGTACAACAAGCTGATAACGGCTGTTTTGGATGAAAATCGTGACATGAAAACTAAGAATACAATTGAAAGGGTTATGTGTATCTAAGGAAAATGAAGATTGGGTGATACCCCAATTTACACACCTAATTTACCCTGGCTGGGAATCATGATGACATGGAATATACTTTGAAGATATTCCACAGGACACAAGCTTGGTGTTCCTAGATTCTTCCATTCAAGGCTGTCCTTAGGTTTTTTTTTTTAGTCCTGAGGGAGACCCGCTAAGATGTATAATCATTAACACATTATCAGAGGGTCAAAACATGGATGTGAGTATCCTGTGCTATGCGTCAGCTATCCAACAAATACAAAAAGAAACAATACAAGGATATCTTGAACTTCATGAATGTAGACATTTGAGTATATGTGTTCTTTAAGTTTTCATGTTTGTATATGTGAACAATGCGGACTTTTGATTTCTCATGTGATATATAGCAGTTAAACCTATTGTATTATATGTATTCTGTGTGCTATGGACAGCTAAACAATACATGTAATTAAACATTTTGCTTTTTGTGTCGTGGTTCGTGGGGAATAACAATTTCATTGTGCAGAAGCTTAGAATGTAACACTAATAGAAGCTCTCATGATAGGGATCCTTTGTCGACCCTCAATATTCATGCATAGCAAACAGCATTTCTCACAATTCTGGCTAGAATTGTGGCACTCAACAGAACCACTTGTAGCCATTATCTTGAAGGCAGGACTTCCTGTAAAAAAAAAAAAAAGAATCCGTTTTGGAATGCACTGAATTCATCATGGAGGAAATCACCTTCTAATGATGATGGTGGCCATTACACAACATTTTGCATGGGTTGCTAATGTAGGACGTCCTGACCTGTAGACGGCCATACTGGACTGGCCTCTGGGGACACGAGGGGAAACCAAAATCCATGGTACGGTGATGTCCCACTGGTTGCTTTTAGGGGTGGATGTACAGAGGGATCATAACTAATCCAGCCTGGAAAACAATGGGGTTTCCCTGTCATAAGAAGAGAGTTGAGCGCCATAGTGAATAGAGCACAAGTAAATTCTACATGCTATTGGTGAAAGAATTAGCACCTCCTTTCTCATCTATTCCATCCTAGTGGCCCCCTGGTGGAATATAGTGTGACCAGGATGATTTAGCGCGACAGGAGGGGATGGGATAATATGATGTAATGTCCCCAAGCTCTAGCCCACTGCTGGCCCCCACATGTTTACACGTTCATTCACCTTGTGCTTCTTACTCCATCAGAGCATTTCTCCCTTATGCCCCTCAAAATGAAGAAGACCTCAGTTAACCTTGCTGCGGTTATGATCAAACTTGGGAACCCCCGGCTGTACAGATGTTGAAGGCCTGCTCCATTAGCAGCGCGGGAGGGGGCTCTCTGCCGCCAGCACATCTCTCTAAACACAAATCGGATTTACCAGGGGCTTTCTTGCTCAGCTGCGCCCGTCCATGCTTCCTTTTGGAACTCTCTGGACGATGCAGCGCTTGAGAGAGACATCAGGCTCGCGTTCCTTTGCAAATTGCTTCCCAGGGAATCACGTGCAGCCGGGGTAGGCTAATGCCTGGTTTCCTGGCTCGCCTGTCCTCCCCTCTCCCCTTCTCTGGTTACAGAGAGGATAATTATCCCAATGATCTGGAATTACTGGAGGCAAAATACAAAATTAAAAACTGACACAAGGGAACAGCTGTGTGTCTGGGTGGGGGGGGGGGGGGTAGTAAAGAGGTCAGAGTCATGGGGACTCAGGGTAAGCATGCAAGCAGACAAATGTGGACAACACACACACGCAGTTGCATGCAGCTTTCGTGGGCCCCTGCTCTTCAACCTTGGAAAAGAGGTTCCCACCCAGAAGTGGGACCAGACAGCAGTATGACTAGGGCTAGGACTAAAGCAACACAAGACGAAAGATCTGATGGGAAATACAAAGAAAACAATAACAAAGACATCAAAGCACCCAGCCAGCTACCGACATAAATGGCGTAAGAAAGTACAAAGAACAGACATGAGCAATTCATTTCAAGTGAATTACAGAGTCCCAGAAATCATTCCGAAGGCGAGTACTAAGACCAGACAAATGTAATCAGTTAAACTGCTTTACATGCATGGCAACGAAGGCTACTAAAATATATATGCCTAAAAGCGTGACGTTACGTCCACACACAGTTAAAGCCAATTAAATGGGCAAGCAGATTGCTCCTTTGAGGTATCAAAAGGTACGACTAAAGGAATGACCCAGCGTGCATCGTTGACTCGTTTATTTTGGTAAACGAGGCACTGCCCATCATATGTTTGGGTGCAAAGAAAACACTTCTTGAAACCAATGTAATGCATCCAGTTGTTTGCTAAGCAGTTTTTCTTGCCCTTATTAAGCCCTCGTGAAAGCATGGCTCGCTGACCCAGGTTCCCGAGGGGATGCTTGTGTAAACTTAAACTGTACAACTCATTGCCATTTCTCTGGCGATTTCCTGATTGTGTTGTCTCTCTTCTAGTACGGATTTTATTCCACTTTGTTGAGGATTTGTTGAGGTGTTTTCACCATTACAGCATAAGAATTACAGCAATGCCATGACACCACGGCTAAGGGCAGCCTCAGCTCGCGTTTAAGATGAGCAAGCCCTCTGACAGTCCACTTAATGCTAGTGCTGGACCTCACAGAAGTACATCCAGGTCACCCACGAAAGCCTTAAGGTTAAAGATGGATCAGCGCTAAAGTAAGCAATTCAATTGACATAACTGTTTTTTTTTTTACCCTAGAAATGCTGTAGAGCAAATACTTGTTGTTGGACCTGGCAGTTTTTGCAGGATTATCTGCAAACTGTTTGCCTTTTTCCTCCTTTTTTCCTGACCTGTTTTTGTTATCTTTAGGACTCTGGGCGCTTTACGAATGCTAACAAGAGCTAAAATGCATATGCTCTCTGTCTAAATTGTATTGGTGAATAGTTTATCTATAATTGGCGTATCTGATTTACTAGTAAGTCCCTAGTAAAGTGCACTAGGTATGCCCAGGGCCTGTAAATCTAATACTACTAGTGTGCATGTTGCACTGATTGTGCCACCCACATGAGTAGCATGGAAACATGTCTCAGACCTGCCACTGCAGTGAATGTGAGTGCAGTTTTAAACTGCCATGTCGGCCTGGCAAGTGCACCCACTTGCAATGCCCAAACCGTCCTTTTATTACATGTAAGTCACCCCGAAGGTAGGCCCAAGGCAGCCATATGGATAGGGTGCAGTGTATTTAAAAGGTAAGACATGTACCAGTGTGTTTTGCATGTTCTAATAGTGAAATACTGCTAATTTCATTTTTCACTATCACAAGGCCTATCTCTCCCATAGGGTAACATGGGCATTGCCTTGAAATATCTTTTAAATGTAATTTCCCTTTGGGAGCAGAAGGAGATTTGGAGTTTGGTCTCGGAACTCACAATGTAAAAATACATCTTTTGGTGAAGACGGTCTATACATTGTGTATTTGAAAATGCCAGTTTTAGAAAGTGGGCATTTTCTTGCTTAACCATTCAGGGCCTCTACCCGTCTGTAGAATAGACATCTATGTTGGCTGACAGTTGGGCTCCTAAGCATTCACTCTAGACAGTCACATAAAGGGAGCTGATGTGTGTCCTGCATATCCTGAAGGGCTATCACCAAGCTGATGGGCCTTCCTGAGTTAGAGTGGTGGGAGGATTTGTCACTTGCACCTGAATAGGGCTGTGTCCCTATCCTCACAGAACGCTGTTTCCATTGCCCTGTAGTGTGTCTGGAGCCTGGTCAGGGAAAGGCAGGGTCTTGTGCACTACAACAACTTTACTATGAAGTTTGCATACTTCTACGGCACAAAGGGGCATAAGTATTGGACCTCTGACACACCAAATTTAGAACACTTCGGGTCTGAGGATATTCTGCCAGGAAGAAGATATGGATACTGTAGGTTGGACTGCCAGTCTGCCTTTTGCTTTGTTGTGCTGGCCTGCTGATTGCTTCTTCTATTCTGACAGTGAAAGGACCGGACTTTGCTTTCAATATCCTACTTCCAAGGTTCTCCAAGGGTTTGTGCATGCTTGCCTCCTGTTAAGAAGTCTCAGAGCCATCAAATACTTCACCTTCCAGTGTATGGGGTCTTCTGCTGAGAGTCCTGTCTTACCAAGTGGTGTTGAATCCAGCCCCATGACCCTTGGAAGTGTAACTTGGTGATGTAAAGAAGAAAATGTACGCATCGACTTCCAGAGTCTGCTTTATCGACGCATCGCTGCAAAAGACTGATGCAGCCCCTGCTTGCAGCTGGAAAATTGACACAGCGCCTGCTTCGCTGCTGTCGCAATGATGCAGTGCATCTAGATTTTTGGCACATCATCTCTCAACCCCGAAACTTCAGCGACACCGCACTGCAATAAGGAACAGAGGCCGCTGTCTAGAAACCGATGCATCACCTACTTTTCCTAGGAACCAACGCATCACCTCCCCTGACAGTACAGAACCGAAGCATCCCCTCCCCTGCATAGCAGTAAAGAACAGACGCATCACCTCCCCTGCCAGTAAGAAACCGACGCATCACCTCCTCTGTGCAGTAAGTGACCCATCACTTTGCTTTTCCAGCACCTCACCTCCCCTGCGCCTTGCACCGGCTTTGATTTTTGACAGCTAAGGTACTTTGCACTAAAATGAATGCATCCATTGATTTCTGTTGACTAAACCTGCTAAATCTTTGAAAAGTGATATTTTGACTTGTGTATGTCGGATTTTTGTTTTTTTGGTCTTGTATTATTCAGATAAATATTGGCAAATTTTCTATACTGGTGTGGATTCCTTTTGTAGTGTTTTCACTGTGTTACTCTGTGTGTGTACAAATACTTTACACGTTGACTCTGAGATAAGCCTGGCTGTTTGTGACAAGCTATGTTAGACCCGGCCTCGTGGCGTGGTCCTCCCTGACCCGTAGCAACCCCCGTCCGAGCTGTACACCACAACAGAGCCCTGAGTCCCCTGGCCTAGCCGACCCGTCCCTCCATGTTACCCCCAACCATCCCCGGACTGCCCCGTCCGTGCCTCCATCTTCCCGGCCCGTAGGCCCTATGTGCCCACTTCCCAGCACCTAAGATGGCCACCCGATCCAGCGCGGCCTAGGCCGAGAGGCGCCACCCTGGCTGGAGGACGGCGCGCTCCCCTTCAGTGAGAGAGGGAGGAGCAGTCTCTCTCACACCTCCGACCTCCCCTCGAGAGATGGGTTTCGATCGCCCCTCCGGCCACCCTGAGAGCTGGCTCCATGCCTGCTGTGTGTCTGGGACTCCTCCCAAACCTGACACGAATGAATCAAAGGGCCGCATGGCAGGAAACCCCAACAAGCGGCCCCCAGGTGCTAAGACCCCTGCCGACCAGGACCCCGGAGATCAAAGAGGAGCAGTCCTATAACTAGGGATGCTCCGGGACTATCGACAGATTCGACTCTGGAACGACGAGAGCCCTGCTGAGTGACTCGCGGCTCCCTTGCCCTTTGGAACACCTGAGCCCTGCTGAGTGACTCGCGGCTCCCCTGAACTTGGAACACCTGAGCCCTGCTGAGTGACTCGCGGCTCCCCTGAACTTGGAACATCTGAGCCCTGCTGAGTGACTCGCAGCTCCCCTGCAACTTTGGAACATCTGAGCCCTGCTGAGTGACTCGCGGCTCCCCTGCAACTTTGGAACATCTGAGCCCTGCTGAGTGACTCGCGGCTCCCCTGCAACGTTGGAACATCTGAGCCCTGCTGAGTGACTCGCGGCTCCCCTGAAGATCGTAAAGACCTCAGCATCTTGCTTGAGCCCTGCTGAGCGCCGCGCGGCTCCCTGACTCTCCTGGTCTGGCTGGACCCCACAGATTGCATCGTATCCCCCGGCTCGAGGATTGAGAGCTGTGCGCCGGATACGCACCGTTATTGACACTGAACCTTAAGACTGTCCCGCTACCCCTACCCGGACCGAGACTCTTTGGAGCCCTTGCTCTACTCTGTATATGCCTGCCCTTGCCGATCATAAAGATCTCTTGAAGTACGAGATAAAGAAACGTTCTGAAGAAACTACGGTGTGGTATCTCTGTGTCGTGTGGTGTTGGTATAGTGTGTACGATCCTAGATTCGAGACTCTCCCCCTGAGAAGTCTCCCGCCAGTGCTTGTCTTTGTACTTAGGGAGGTGGGTCCCAGGGTGGTCAGGGGCACTTCCTGTCCTCCCTTGAGATCGCCTTCTAACAAGCTATCAAAGCGGGAAGCAGGGTTTATCTTAGTTGTGCGACTCCCTTACCCTGACTAAAGTGAGGATCCCTACTTGGACAGGGTGTAAACTACTGCCAACTAGAGACCCCATTTCTAACATCGGTGGTCAGCGGTGTGGATAAAACTTGTGTTTGTACTTCCCATACACTGATTGGTGAACACTGCGTCCATATTGCAGACCATTACGTACCAGCGTCCAGTTTTTTCCTTTCTGTTTTTGTAACTCTTGAGTTTTGGCCACAATGATGTCTCAGTCTGATGAGCCATCGGCTTTAGCTGCAGATTTGTTTTTTGAGCAGGAGAGGTTGGAGACCTATAGGGTGCCTTAGCTCAAAAAGTTCTGCCAACTAGAGACCACATTTTCTAACAATTGTCAATTTAATGAAGCACCGGTTAACCACAAACATACCTAACAGAATAAACTCTAAAACACATTCAATATGTTAAAAAAAAATATTGGTAACTTTATATTTATTTAATGGGTTTACATGATAATGTTTCAAAAAAGCATAAAATCCACTGATGCTGCCTATGCATGAGGTTTACATCTAGCGAATACCCTGATATTATTCTTGTCACAATTTTTGTATGTGCAGTGTGTTAGGGTGTGAAAAGGAAAAAATGAGTGGTACAGGAGGTAATCCTGTCTCGGTGGGAAGGGGGGGAAGTTTCCATCCAGCAATTTTCTCTACACAAGCTATGACTTTAGCCTCTAAGTGCACTTCCTAGAGGAAACCGCCACAGACGAGCTGGCTTTTCCTTCACGTCAAGAAAAGAGGTGAATATGAGCTCTGGCAAATGCACAAGAAAACTTTTGCACGTTTCTACAAACAGACCAAACCAGCAAACAGAAACTGTTTAATACATTTATGTCACAAGTCTATTTCACTAAAATGAATAGTCTTGCAAAGCACATATGTTTAAAATATGTTTTCATCCAAATCAAATTGGGGATATTTTCCTCCATTGTTGTGCTTTTCCTGTCCGATTTGGGATAATTATGTCCCTTATAGATAGGTTGTTTTTGAATATCAAGGTTCCACATGAAACATGGAGTTTCCTTCGAGTTCAGAAAAACATATGCAGTATGGAAAATCAGGAGGAAAAAATCATTGATTGTGAAAAGCTATCAAGCAACAGATCTATCTCCATTCTCACTATGCATAGTGGGTGTTCGCAAGTGGAATCCTCGGATCTGATTAGAAAGTCACCTCGGACTACTGAAAGTGCTGCGATGCTATGCCAATGACAGATTGTGGACTGTACAAATGTAAATAACATAACACCTCTGCACCCTTTACATTTAGAGTTTTCTTTCTCCACTTTTAGTGCCTTGTATTCCCTGTAGTTCCTGCCCTTTTCACTTTTTTTCACAGCTACTGGTCTGTCCTGCCTTCTCTCTGTACCTCTTCATTCTGTAATTAAATATTTTGAGTTCACCCTGACCTCTTACAATGACCACACAAATTGTTGTTGCCGTCTCTAACCAAGACAACAGTATTGGCAAAAAATATCAATGAATGTATGAAGCCATAAGTTCATTAACGCATAATAATTGCCTAAAATTAAACACCGACAAAGCGGAGGTATCTTATTTGGCAACAACCCTTCCCTTTGGTCCTTGGTTTGTTGGTCAGAGGAACTGGGGTCACTACGAACTCCAAGGGAAGCAAAAAACGGGGAGTTAATATAGATAATAAGCTCTTCTTTGGAAAGAAATCAATTATTTGACAATTTCGACTCTTCATTCCAAGGATGATCAAAAAGATCTTACAATGTATTCCACTAAATCCCCCCAAAAGTAATATCTTCCCTTATTCTGTCAAGGTTGGACTATTGCAACAATTTGTATATTAACAAGCAGCTGCAAAATCTGAAGAAGCTGCAGGTGCTGCAAATTTCAGCTGCCAGACTCCTTTCTGACACTCCCAAAATCTCTTCTGTTAAATCAGTAATACAGGAATTTCATTGGTTACCACTTATAAACAGGATTAAGTTAAAATTGTATATTGCCTACAAGGCACTTCCCAACATTGGCCCCGCTCATCTCAAACAGAAGTACGCATGGTATGTGCCTAATAGGACCTTAAGGTCTTCAGGCGCTAGAACTTTGGTTATGCTCAGATTTAAAAAATCTAACTGGGGTGGAAGAAACTGTGTTATTGGCACAGCCAAGACTTAGAATGGGTTACCCCCTTTAATTCGAGCAGACACTGGCTTGCTTGCTATCAGGAAGGTTTTGAAAAAGTGCCTTTTTAACAACTAGGCCCTTTTGGCTCTGTTCTGTTCTTTGGCGCTAGGACCAGGACACCCCATGGTAACAGTGTGCTTTGTGAAAACACTAAACATTAACATTAAGATTCCCCTTACTGTCACATCTACTCCTTTGCTGCCTCTGACTCATCCTCCCTGCGTGCTCTTTGTACAACTTCATCTAAGGCCCTACTTCCAGTTAGGGCCGGCTTAAGCATTGTTGGTGCCCAGTGCGACAATCATTTATGGGGCCTCCACCCCCACTCCACCCCCCATGACCACCTCCTCGGATTCCCTCACGACCGCCAGGCAAAAGAGCCCCTCATCTCTCCATAGACCCTCTCTCACATACCTTTCATTTGTTTTAAAGCACTGGTAAAGGCTGACTCTACTAATAAAAATGAAAATACAAACAAACAACAACTTTTCAGCAACATTAGGAATAGATCATGAAAGACTAGGGGGGAAACATTCTAACCTATTTTATGCAGTTTGCAAGTAGCTCTTTGCTGAAAGTTCATAACAGTCACTGTTCTATATTATGGTAGTATCGTATGAACTGCAGTAACAGAAGGGTCTCTGTAACAAGAGCAGTAATCCATTATGCTATCAACATATAATACAGATCTGTGATCTGCACGCTGCGCTACTTTATGGTGAGTTAAAACTGCCCCTAGACAAAGCTCTGATCTCTCTCTCTAACAGGATCATGAATTACAAGAGTTATCTTAGCATTTTAAATGCTGCCTGAAAACTGTATGCACAAGGAACTGTTCTGAAGGTGTTTTTAAATCCTTAGTTATTGCTAAACACAGCACCCCCCACTGAGGTCACGCTCCCTCCACAGATCAGTTCCCAGTGCAGCCGCACCCATAGCAGTGAGTGCCCTGAAGCCGGCCCTGCTTCCAGTACTCATGCTAATACTATATTTTACAATGTCCTGATGAAGCCAAATTTCAACAATTAACTCAGTAAATAAAATATATAATGCACCAAGTGTAGTGGGCGGGGCCGTGTCGGCCGTTGGACGTTCGCAGCACCAGTCAGGTAGTGCTTACGACGGCCAATGGCCGACGGGAGCACGGAAGGGGTTAAAAACTGCCTGACAATTTGAACTTCTAGAGCACCAAAAAGCCAGATCCTTCAGCTTGCCAAAAAAACAAACGCCAGTTAAAAAGGAGGAGTTGGGGGCACGAGTGGTGGTGGGGATGGAGAGCACAGGTGCAGAAAATATAATTATGTATTTTTGTCTAGATATTGGCACTACATTGTGCTCCTCCTCTGGCTGTTCTCTCACTCTTGTGAAGGAGCATTATTACAGAATGCAATGTTTCTGATAAAATAACCTTCTGAGCAAACAAAGGTCAATCACTCATTCAAAGCAGCGCAATCCAGTGTCATGGGGTTGGTGTTTAGCCAGTCCAGGTGAAGTGCTTTCTCCACAGGGAAAATATTGTTCCTGTGTACAAAATGAAACAAGCCTTTGCAATGCAAATTGGCATTGTAAATTAAAATGCCTTTTATTTAGGTGTTTTGAAAACCTGCAAGCAGCGACTACAATTACAAAATGCAAATAAAACAAGCATTTACAATGCAACGGTCTCGCCTTTGCAAAAGTTAGAGCTATTGGCATTGTAAATGACAATTTTTTTATTTAGGTGTTGGTTTTGAAAACAGATAAATAAATGGCATTGTCATTTACAATGCCAAATAGCTTAATCTCTCGCAAATGCCACAAAAAAACACACAGAGCCACACACACTCACACACACAGAGCCACACACACACACACACGGAGCCACACACACACAGAGCCACACACACAAACACAGAGCCACACACACATTGTGTAAGACTCATCCTACTCACTTGCACAAGAACAGTGAGCAGTTGCACTATTCGCCACAATCACAAGTGTGAAAGACTACTAACAGAAGTGGCAAAACTGAAGTAGTTGGTTTTTTGATACTCTCAAAGATGATATGTTCCAATTCAACAAAGTACTTGATGCTACACAAAGGGTTCCGATATGTGTTGTTTAGGAGGGGTGCTCTAAATATTTCTCAGTGCACTCACTTTAGTGCAAACAATGAATAATGCACTTTCCAATAGTCATTTTACTGGGCTTAGAATGATGAAAAGTAAAGTGGACAACTAGACTCTAAACCGGTTACCTTCAGGAAACATGCTGATCTCTGATGTGTATACTTTAACTCACTGAGCTGTTTCACTAGCACTGCTGAGTTACCTTACCAGCTTCCTGGGAACTCCATCAACTGGATATTGGTTTAACCATTACACGGTCACCTGGTACTGGTGTGACATTCACAACATCATACAGCGAATAGTTTAACCATTACACCTTGACAGGCAGCCCTCGTGTCCCCATCACACAGACACTGGCTTAAATTTGTGTCTGCCTATTAAAAAGCATTTTAGTTCAATTCTCTGCTCCCTACAATCAGCAGTAGACCTAGTTTTTTCAGTGAACCTTGTTTCAGTCTCTATCTACCTCCATCTGATACTGCGTGACAATCTAGAGTCCGCTACCTGTTTACATCTCTGACTCATTATTTACGAATGTTGTAATTTGCGTTTCTTGCGTTCGGTTTCTCATGTAAAGTGCTCCAATGCCTTTAGAAAAATCTGCGCCCAAAAAAAACAGCATAAATAAATAAATAAAATCACCTCTCGATTAGGCCATACGGTTTCATGAGAAGACTGGTTAATTCCTGATGCCATCATGAAGAGGCAGTTGCAACTCAGTCGGTACACGAATCGTGGCACAGTCCTCGCACCGCCACAAAGCAAAAGTTTTAGCTGTGAAACTGGCAAGACTGTACCATAACAACACCATCACGCAGTTAATGGTTAACACTCATCTCCCTGACCATTAACAAAATGGCGGCTCCCTGCACAACATTATAGGTGACCAATGCGCCATAACGATCGGTGCCCGCCTGTTAAAACGCCGCCCTGCACACGCAGCAATTTGGAGGCGAAGCCTGTCGCGGTCCTTTCTTTCCTCCTCCATCTGTCCCCTCCCCGCGCCCCGCCTCCCTTGCCTCGCACAAGGCCCGAGGCAGGCCCAGAATTACAAGCAGAGCAATGTGTTGATTCCTGCTGCTCGCCGAGCCGCCGGGAGGGTGCCGTGTAGTTAAAGGCACTGATTGAAGCATCTCGGTTTTAATCACTTCTGATGCTCCGTTAACAGTTTCACGCACAGAAAAAAAGCAGCAGAAAAAAAGGAATTCTTTATAACTCTCAAACTGACCAGAGCTCGCTGCGGCAATTCTCAGCGGGTTGAATCAGACTTCCAGGCAGGAGAGGGTCGGAACAGCCGTCTGATAATACTTCAAACCAAAGCTTTAAGTTGGAAGCGATCCCAGCCTGGTCCCTACCTCGGGCTGAACAAGCGCTCGCCATCTCTAAGCCCCGTCCATTTCAGACTGGGTGGCATATTTTTGACTGAGGACGTCACTGAGAGAAAGAAAGTAAAAACACACGTCCCTCAATCCGAAAAAGAAAGGACTTAAATTGTCACTGAAACCTCTTCTCCAATGGCTGGCCAGCATTTAGGAGGCCAGCCAATGGAGAAGAGGGGTGGGGTTAACCCTCACTACTAAGAAACATAGAATCTCGCCAGCGAGACTGCGCGTTTGCGCAGCCTACGCTAGCCGAGACCTAAAAAAGGCATTGTCATTTACAATGGCAATAGGTCAACGTTTTGAAAATGCAAGACCTATTGCATTGCAAATGCTTGTTAGTTACATTTGCCAGTCTGATAACCAAAATCCTTCCATAGACTGTAATGGGTCACGTGCTTTTCAAACCTTCTTCACTCTCTAAAACGTTTCTATTCTTCATTCACCTTAATGGTGCACCCTCTTAAATGCCTAACATTTTTGAGTCAGAAGGTTGACAGCTGTGCTGTTGGCGGCATATACCATTGGTACAGTGCACAATGTTTGCTTGTTTATCCATATCTCTTTGTTACAGCCAATGATACGCTCTCCATTGTTGGTATTCCAAGTGAGACCATTTTTGGAAGCAGATTTTTTTCCAGGGGTAAGCACTTATAAAGCGTTGGTGCTGTTTTAAGACACGTTCTTCATTGAGTAAAAAGCAGTCATTTCTGAAACTTATCTCATTTTATATACTTGAATGCTGTGCTCTACTTATGATAAAGTACAATGGAATACACATAGATCACCGAAACGCGACACATATGTACACTGAAAACATGGGAATGTCACAGTTTGAAAACTTGCCAGTTACGTCTCCTAGAGTTGTCAGAACCTTGGAGTTTGGCTAGTCTCTCACTAAGACTTTTCTAGCTTGTCCACCTCTACGCATTAAAAACATGGCAAATGTGGAGTCTCTTTCCTAGCCAGCAGTGACCCAACAGTACGCAGCACTGCACGTCCTATCACTTTGAAAAAATCGAGCACAAGTTACGCATAGAAATGTGCATTAAGAAAGCAGGTATACATGAAATATCATACAACCACCATGCGACCGTAGGTCCGAACAAAGGATGCAGGTTAAACGAAACAGCCATAGTCACCCGTTTAAAAAGCGACTATGCCCGCCTACTACCGAAAGGTGCGGACACTTTAGCCAAACGCCTATTTTCTAGATATTGCAGAGTGTGGTGTCCGTGAAGCGGGTGCCAAGCTCATTATTAAAGTAAACATTTTTTTTAAAAGAGTGCACTGTCCCTGAAGCGGGCGCCGCGCTCAATACTAAAGTTTAAAAAAAATTTGAAACCGAGAGCAGTGTCCATGAAGTGGGAGCCACGTTCAGTATTAAATAAAAAAAAAAAAAAAATAAACAGAGCGTGGTGTCCCTGAAGTGGGTGCAGCACTCAACACCAAAGTTTAAAAAATACCATTTAAACTGAGCGCTGTGTCCCTTAAGCGGGCTCCGTGCTCAGGGCCAGACTGGCTACCGGGCATTTTGGAATGCTGCTGACCTGAGGGCAGATTTTGTTGATGGGGACCTGCATGTACCGAACTAAATTTGTTTTGCTTTAATTATTTCAAAGTACACGCAGGTCTCCTTGAACGAAATCAGCCCCAACCTCAGTGAACTCTGCCCCCAGCTCGGCAGAATTCCAAAACGCCCGGTAGTTAGTCCGGCCCTGTCCGTGCTCAGCATGCAAATACCATTATAAAAAAGCAGTTGTCATTATCCCCATCAGTGTCCATAAACAAAATAGTGCTCACCCATTAGATAAAGTCGACTGTGTAACAAGCCAAGTAAAAGGTGCAGTCGTTATGGGCGTTAACAAATGCAGACAAGGCGATACCATAAAGGGACTAACAAGCCTATTTACGAATCAAAAGCCAGGATTTAAGAAGGACAATGACACAAAGCCAATGACAAATATGGTCGGAGAGTGGTTGGGGCTACTAGTGCATATCTTAATACAACATGCCCCGCAGAGCTAGCAGCGCATGCAAGCTGCTGCTAGGCTCGACCTAAAAAATGGTGACTTTGAACAGGAGGCTTGAAAACCTGTGACTGCCACAGCTTTCCAGATGTACTTCTAGGAATGTTTGTGGACTGAAAAAAAATCCATAAAAGTATGCCTAGCTGGAGATGTAAAACTCAGCCGGTACTTTTACAGGAGTTTTTATGAACTGGGCCCTGGAACTTTATACTAATTGGTTTAATTGAGGTGAACTAGAGGTTCAAGCCCCAAAACGCATTTGGATTGTTAAAGGAAAGTCTAGGTCTGGAATATGGTGTTAGTCGGAAACATTATCACCAATCAGCAGAAATCGAGGAAAAAGCGTTACAGCACTACAGTGAAAAAAACCACAAATTTATGTCACAGACTGTGACACACGTGCACACTTACTTTTTCTCTCTACACCTCTCTCCCTTTTTTCTCATTTTCTCCTTTATTACATTGTGTAGTTCATGGAGATTCCATGATAATTAACAATGCGTTCTAACTAAATGCACCAATATATATAACAGGAGGCCAAGGCAGCGTCAGACGGTTCTCCTTTGTAAGTTTCTGCATTCCTGGAAAGAGAAGGCAGTTTGTTTTCCCACTGCGTTACTCACTATCCCCCCGCCTCCGTTCTTTGTGGGAACTACTCCAAATAAATAAGATGTTGGTTTGTGCTTCATGAGCATTGCTAATCAAGCCCTGTTGTTTACAGATCACCGAGTTCGTATGTAAGGGTGCAACACCTGCAAGCTTAGGCCTTGGGAATTCAGCTCGCCGAAGAGCCCAGCGTGCATCACCACAGGCCGCGCGCCGTCCACATTCATTCCCCTCAGAAAATCAGCCACGCTCTGAATTAATGCACGGAGTTCCCGCCAACCTCTTTCCGAAACTAAAGCCCCTAATTTCCCGCGACTGACAAATGACGTGTCCCTGCTGTACCCTCCAATACAGTAAATATCCTGTCCCTGTTTGTTGAGCGGGCAAAATATCTATTTAAACAGAAAAACAGTCTGCCGTACAGACATGTACAGGCTTTTTTCCAAGCACGGCGACTGGACATTGTAAGCCTGACAGAGGGCATAGTCTGCTCCTCACCGTGAAGTTAGGCCGAGTTGAGACAAGCAGTGGAGTCCGTCCAACAGGAAGGTGATTTTATCTCTTGTAGTCTTATCTTCATTTACTTCATTTGAACGAATTAAACGAACGGATTTGACGGCACGGAATTATAGAACAAGCATTGGCAAAGCCAATCGGTCTTGCCCATACGAGAGCTATTAGCTTTGCCAATGTCTTTTAGCAATGTGGTAAAGCAGCACAGCTGCTGTGCAAAATGGCTTAAAGTTGGAAAAAAAGGGTTATGGTGTGGCCAGTGCTAGCCACAGCACAGCTTTTCTTTTTGTTATGGCGGGTGGAGGTGGTCAACAAGAACAACAGGTTGGAGGGTTTAAGGGAAGGTGCAACACGGACAACGAGAGGGTGGGTGGCAGGCAACGGGACGATAAAAAAAGATAGCTTTTTTTTATGGCTGGAGGGACAGGTTGAAAAGAAAACAGGCCAGGGTGTTAAGGGGTTAACTGCAACATGGATAGGAAGTAGGAGGGGTAAACAACTGGGAAAGTGAGTGGCTTTAAAAGCAACATGGACAACCTAAGCAATGTGAGGAAAAAGAAAGCTGGATGCAACACAGACAATGCAGTGGACAGAGGGGTTTAAAAGCTACACGGAAAACGGAGGAGCACGGTAGTAAAAAGCAACACAGAAAACAGGGGCAGAGGGGTTTTAAAGCAAGCTGCATGGCCAATGGGCTGCAGGAGGGTTAAAAGCAAGTAAGAGAGACAAAAGGATGCAAGAGGGTTTAAAGCAAGCACCATAAAAAACTGGAGAAGGAGGGAAGAAGAAATATAGACAATAAGAAGCAACACAACACAAATAAGAAAGAACAAGGAAAATAGTACCTCAACCAGAGCACAAACAGATGAAGGATATTAATCAAGATGAAGTAATCAGTACTTGGTCCATGCTCCACACAAAAGAAAAAAAGTGAAGACAGCATGTGCTGACCAATTAGAAGGCAGCAAATAAGAGAGACAATGAAGTCAATGAATGGTAAGTAATGGACAGGCTCCAAGTCCCTTGTTGTATACAATATCTCATGTGCACTGACTTAAGTTAGACCTAAAAAGGAAAACTTGCACTGGATGTATGGTATCTGGCACACATGGAGTGACAAGAGAATCCTCTTTAAATAAAAATCAGCTTTTTGCTTTAGAGGGTGAGGTATGTCGATGTACATTTACTCGAGGTACAGATTCAGTTTTTAGTTATCTTGTATAAGAGGAATTTGACTATTTCTCAAAGGGTGTGTGCTTTTGAAAGGCGCAATGAAATCATTCTTATAACAATGTTTTGTGTTTAATACCAACCACCTCCTTTTGTATATCTTTGCAAGGTTTTAAAAAGCTTACAAAAGCCCTCCATATATTCAAATGTGTTGTGAAGCACATCCAGTAGGGTTCTTTGCTGATAAAGGAATGCCTCTAAAGTCACAGCCCTCATGTTATCAAGTAAGAATAGGGATGATGATGTAATCACGAAACTTACTGCCTGAATTAGTCGCCCGTTTCTCAGTGTCTCATGGTCCTTGTCCACGGTAGCCCACAAAGCATGAATGGCTGATTCCATCCACCTCAAGAACATCACCTCACTCAGTTTGGTGGAGAGGCTACTCCGTTGCAACAGAGTACCCTCTGCGCCAAACTTTATAGGGCTGTAAGTGTCCTAAGTGCAGGTGTGGTTGGCTTGTCAAAGGGCCTCTTTTAAAGTTTGGCAGCCCGCCACCAAAGGGTCGGTGTCTGCTGCTGTTGCATACATTATTTCCCCAAAAGAGCTGACACATGTTACAGGTGTTCCTTTTGGTGAAAAAATGTCACAGCCATATCACCATGGCGCACTGATATTACTTACACAAGTCTGGGAGATAAACCTAATCTTCAAGATATATTTAACATCTCCTTAATGCTGCAACGTGTTTGGGAAGGTTTTAAAGTTTATTTCTGTTTGGGCCTACCCTGGTTTCAAGGCATGTACTGGACCAAATGACTACCACCTGGTATTACTTTGGACTGGCCACCCTTAAATCGGGGCCATAGCTGGCACTGGGCGTTTTCCAAGTGGGCCGGAAGAGATGGGGACGGTTTTGGACCAGAGGGGGCCATTTTTGTTACTGGGGGCCGGTTTTGCAGCAGTGCTCCAATATCGGCCACCTGTAATAAAAGCAGCAGCAGTGTTTCCAACCAAGAGCCCCTCACCAGGGGCAGGTTGGACTTAATTGCCAGCCAGACTGATTTACGTTCTCAGTCCGGCCCTGCCTTAAATAGAGGAGCTCCTGCATAGCCATTTCCTTCTGCACCAGGATCAGCCAAAAGGATGCGTCTCTCCCTTAAAATCCCCCTCGATTAGTCTCTTCCTGTCCCATATCAGCCCTTCCCTCTCTGATCTATCATAGCCCCTCTCAAGCTATCTATTTTCAACTCACTTCCCTTGGCCCTCTTTTTCCCTTCATTCTTACATTTCGCCTCCTCTTTCCATTTTGGCTTCTCTCTCCACTATCTCTTCTTCCTTTCTAGTGCCCGTTGGACTTTAATATGTCACATGTTTGGACTCAAAAACATTGTGTGTTTCTTCACAAGGCCTGATAATATAAACTGCTCAATGGTGATACTGTTCAGAAAACAACTATTTGTCACTATTATCTATTGCATAGCTGTGTTGTTTTATAGGAGCAAAAAACAATGCTCTTATTTTGTCTATGCGGACAATGCACACATAATGATTATTGCCAGGGCTTTAAGTGGGATGAAAAAACTAGTGGGGGTGTCTCAAAGGGGCGTGGTCAATGTAATTAAGGGCGTGGCTTAAAACACGTAAACTACAAATCTGTGTTTAGCACAGTGCGCCACCCGACTTGTATTTTGCTGTTCCTGTCTTTGCGTCCAGCTATATGACACAACTAGTCACATTATACCTACAAGTTAGGACTATTGGCTTTGTCAATGGTTGCTAGTTGCGTAAGATAAATAAGCAGCAACTATGGCTTGTATATAATATTGAAAAAACTTCCAGTTAAAGCACTGGTGACACCACGACAATGTTGCTGCTCCTGGGTTTCAAAAAGAGAAAGGAAATCCAGATAGAAAATGACTCTCCTTAAAGGAATTCCCTTCCTCTACAATGCTCACCACGCACACATCAATGTGCCTGCTGTCAATGGAGTCAGGAAAAAAAAAACGGACCGCCTGTGCCAGGGCACAAAACAGAGCTCGGTAGAGACCCGTTTCAAAGCCCCCTTTAAAAAACTGCCGGTGCTCAGACCTGGAGAGACCCGGCCAACTTAAAGCCCTGATTATTACTATATCAAAATACCAGTTACCACCACAAAAATAAATGGAGAAAAACAACACACTTTTACAGCTCGCAGTTTAGTGTTAATAGCACCTTGATGCAAATTATCACCATGCAGGCTCTTTTTTTGTAATCAGATTTTAAAAACCTTGAGAACCAGAGTCCAACATTTAGGCTTAAGAAAAATTAAGCAGAATACATTCCACATATTACTAACTCAATGGAACCTTATTCCGGGTGTGGTGTAAAATGTAGAACTTACTGAACGGAGGATGTCAGTAATGTCCTGTGGATCTTTTTCGCAGGCCACTGGAAAAATGTCCGCGTCACTACATCAACAGTTGGCTGTATTAGAACAACTCTCGCCTGTCCTACTGAGCAAGATTGCAAACAGGCAAGGTTTGTACTACAGCAGGTAGAAATCTAAAAATACCAGCACATGTATAATTACTCTAACATAAGTGTCTACATTTGAAGTCAATTTTCCTGAAGCCACTGTAACATTCTAAATACTGGGGATAGGAAATCGCATCAAGTGTCTGGCAGTTCGTACGAAAAATTTAATTTCTGATTTATTGCAAAATATCTATTTTTTCATAGTGTGTTCTATGTTGGATCGTGAAGATGAAATATTTGGAAGAATTGGATGCCACGTTCAAAACATGATGAAAGGGAATCTAATAGGCTCCTTTATAGGGGACCTCTACCCCCCATTGTATATTTATGCTCTCATATGATTTATTTTCCTACTGTGATTTTTTCCTTAAGGGATGGGAGGCTTATTTTCATAAAGTTAAAAGCCCTGGCTGTTGACAGCTGGGAGATCTACAGGTCAAGAGGCAGAATCCAAACAACTCAGAAACAAAATAGTGTCAGGTGAAATGTAATTACTTTATGAGGTGAATCACAGTTTCAAAGATCAGATTTGGAATACTCAAGGAACAGAATCGTATGCAGAACTGGAACATCAATCAGTGATTTACACAAACAAAAAGGCCTTGCTGGATAGCGAGGTTAAGATCATCACTACTTAGAAACTTTTTAAAATGAAAAGGATCCCATCTTTACCAATACAGATATGCCTCCCAAATAGATGACAACCCTCTCATCAAAATAGAAAGGCATAGCTGCCAAGGTTTCAGATTGCTTATGTGTGACATTTTCATCATTTAAGAGTAATTATGAGTGACATTCGATGGCTAAGAGTGACATTTTCTCGTGAGTAAAATCAAGTAACAAAGATGAGGAAACACATAAATATACGAAATTACACCTATTTTTGATCAACCAGAAACTCTAAGAATATTTACAAGGCCTGGGAGCAACAAGAGGATCTACACACTATGCAGCATTCTGAGCTTGCGGATTAGGACGACTATTGGCAATGAAATAAGGTGAGAATGACATGGTGACAGTAAAGAAACAGTGTGTAGAGTGAAGCATAGTTTCACGAATTGACTGCTGCACTCCGTCATATTAGGACATAACCAAACATTCCATTCAAAGTGTTATATCCACAGATAAAAGTAAAGTAAAGTCCACATTTGTAAAGCGCACAATCACCCGTAAGGGTCTCTAGGCGCTGGGGGGCCGTCGGGAAGATTAAGCGAGCTATTGCCCAGAGTCACATGGTGCTGGGCTGACCTGCCGCCGGAGCCGGGGATCGAACCGTGGTCCCCAGATTCCAGCGTCAGTCGCCCTGGCCGCGGCGCCACACAGATCCATCTTTTGTCCGCCACGGTGCCTTTGAAAAATCATTGCAAAGTACTCTCGTTTCATAGAGGCTGCGAACGGTGGACGGCATAGTGATAGCGATCAAAAACAAGGAAGGCATTGTTAGTGTTTGTGTTTGCCAAAACGTAAATTAGCAGCAGACTAGATAGGAGACTGTGACGTGTGTGTTGTTCATTGCAGAACTTCAGCGACAGGACAGCTGATTGACCACGAGCTAAGCACTATTTATACTATAAAGCACATTTTGGAACCATGGAGACTAATTTACTCAAAAATGGGAGCTGAGCCGCGGTAATTCGGTTTACGGCTGGGTTGCCCGCTTCCGGAGGGCTCCTAGCTGCAACAAATAACTTTCTTGGGAAATGCGCTGCCCGGGTCATTCAGGATCAGCAAGCAGCAGCTGGCTATGGGCTCTAGCGGCCGCCACAATCCGTGGGGTTGGGTCCGGCGGTCGCGCTGGGGATCTTGAATTAAAAAAAGTTCAGCGCAGCGGTGCAAGCAGTTCATTTGCGCTGCCGTCGGTACCCCAAACGTACTTTTGGAACTCCAGTAACCTGCTCACGCTGCGCAGGCGGGAGCAGGAGGTGACGTCAGCCTCGCTGAATCCCAACCCTATTGATACATTGTAGCCACAGTTTGCAGCTCTCAGCCAGCACCCAGCCAGGCCCCAAGCCTACAGGGAGCAGCACATCACCACGTTGTGCTGCCACTCAGGTTTAATAGTTTCAGTCTGAGTCAGCATATTAGTGCTACCGCTTCACAGACGAGATAGGCACTATCTCTATTATGCGTGACTTTGCATTTCAGTGCGGTGATGCAGATCACTGCACTAAAATGCGTTAGTCTAACGCCTGATGCGTGATACTTGGCAGGACAGGATAGGAAACAAATATATTAACGTTGTTGGTCAAAAAGAGGCACAATACTGCCCGGCAGCTGTGAGCGATGCTATGTTAACATTACCTCATAAATAAAATAAGTTCACATACAGTTTATTGTTACGATTGCAGGCAATGGTTTATTAGGGAGGAAGCCATAGGGACGGAACGCTTGAAATAATTTGAATCCTCTTAAAGCAAAGGTCAGAAAAACATCAACACCAAACTGCATAAATTGTGAAGATAACAGAGGATGATGAAAACAAAAAACACACTTTCACCGCTGTCCTCTTTGTAGTCTCAGGCCTTGGGACTTTATCCAGTTTTGAAATTAAAATACATGAACAAAAATCAACATAAACTCTAGCATTGCATAATACAGATAGACTCTAGCCTTCTAACATACAAAATGCTGACTACATCCTGTTTGCCTACACGCACGCATCAAAACATTTTTGGAAAAGGATGTTGGAAAGGATTCTTTTGTTGGAAAGGATTCTTTTCAGTGCACCTTTTCAAAGATGTGACATGGCGCAAACATGGGCAGTGCACCTTATTCATAATACGGCCCCTGGTGTTTTCTGTCTCCCAGAATTTGACAAGCTGGGCTCTACCGTTTGAATATGCTGAAGCCATCCATCACACTCCTTTACCACCCTGTTTCATGTGTAAAATACTACTACATGCTTCAGTGCCACATCTTCATCTGGGGCACAATATCTGGATCTCATGCATGACACTATAACTCAACACTAAAAGATGATCACTACTACAACAATGATAATCAACAATGTTTAAAAAAAAAAAGCACGCCCTGGAAGACTGGAAACGACCTACTCAACCAGTTGGGTAAAGCTTTAACCCCTCAGAAAGAGGGCAGAAAGGTGCTATAGAAATGCCACAATATGCACAGAAGAGATTTAGCATAAGTAGATGCCCAACCTTTCCACCTCCAAAGATGAGGTGCAGCATGGGCAGCAGTGCTAGCTTCCCTGTCACAGAGAATAAGGGTCAAGAAGGACAAATTTCAATCCCATCGAATGGGCAGAAGCTGCATCATCACATGTGTTTTTAAAACTTAAAGATACATTCTTGCCACTCCCATAAAGGATATACCTAAAATACATTTTCTGTTCATGATGCAAACAACAGATGGTAATTGTGGATGACTGGAACACGGTCTTTTTAGGTCCAGGCTACAGACTGCCTGAGCGAGACTTATTGTTCCAAAACATTACTTTAATTGAGAAAGCTATGGGTCATCCCGCTCTTCATGTTTGGATGGCTTTGTTGTCTGTCTCACTTCCCTATTGCTGATTCAGTGATTGATTTTCATCTCTAATCTTGTGTTTGTCCCATTCTGGAACATTTTGGTTTCATAGTGTATTCTTCAACTTCTCATGTCAGCTCTTGCATTGCAGTGCATCTGTGGGTCATTATGTTTTCCTGTCTTTCTCTCTGCTCCTTAGGCCCTGTTTATTTCCACTAATCCTCCCTCTCTTTAACTGCCCTTTCACACTCCTACCAAGCATTCTATTTCCCCCAAGCCCCTAGCTAATTTTTCACTACCCACTTCTAAAATATTTTTGGGACCATTCCAAGATGGTCGCCCGCTTGTGCACATGTGCACATATGCATGGAGGGCATCTTCAAATGGCTTTCTTTTCTCACAAATGCCATTCAAAGATGGCTACCACAGATGCATATGCATCAACAGCAGCCATTTTGAACAGGATTTCTTAAAATAAAACTAAATGCATTCATAGACAACCACCGGGGATCCACATGCATCCATGGCAGCTAGGTTTGAACAGGGTTTCTTAAAATATTGTAACATGCCTTCACCTGATGGTTCACCTGCCATTCCCACAGTGAGCAGCCTCTGGAAGTAAAGGAAGAAGAGGGGATGCCATTCGAGCTAATCATTTCAGGCAACATACTACTGAGAGAGTGTTCATATAGGATTGTTCCTTGCATGTTTTTAGAGATATACACTCTGCCTGAGCAACTCAACTGTATCTTTCGCTAGATATCCTGCTGAGGACTAAGCTGGGTGAAAGGTTCTGAGACTAAGAGTGTGGCTCTGTGACCTTGAGAGGGCAAACAAAATGTTTCTTCATAGAAAACTTGACTATTGTCCATGTCCCAGGGCTTCATTATGGATATGTGTTATTAGATACATTTCTTCTCATCTGAAGTATGGGACATGCCTTTTCCTTGCCCTTAAAGAGTGAGACGCCTGCAGGCCTCACTCATGTAGATTTCTACTGCCATGATGTGGCTGGACCCTCCACCGACAACCATGACTGAATGGTGTTTGCAAGGGGAATATGTATTATTACTGGTAATGTGAATCCATCCTGAATGCAAGTGTGTGAAAGGGAAGCCAGTGGGATTTGTTTTGGATTGCCCCTTGTAAAACATGACAGGACGTAGGCTGAGGGACATGCTCCTTAGACCGCCAAAGTGTATTGCTGGCATTCCTGAGGTTTGAGTTTAGCATCGGATAGTAAGGTGTGGAAAGATGGAGACAGGCTGCTCTATTTATGCAACAGTGACCTTTTCAATAGAGGTCTGCTGATTGTCTCTTTCTGAACTCTACCATTAAGCATGATGAAGGGTGTGGGGTGGTGGAGACAGCAGTCTCTTTTGATGTGCAGATGAAATCATCCAGGCAGGGCCTGCCCACACAGTACCATAGGAATTCCTGATATCCAGGACGGGTGTCACTGGCAGACAGTTTCCTAGAGGTGACAAAACATCACCTGGAAAGTCTGCAAAGAGATGCTGAAGAAGCATTGGGCCTGCTCGGTACCAGAGCCTTTCTGGCCTATTAACATAGGAATAATAAACATGAAAATGGTCCTAGACAAATAATTAATACTCAAAATGAATCAATTATTTGACAGCTATTAGTATATTGGAATTAATCCTGAGCAAAAAGAGAGCGAAATGTTCTTGTCTATGCATATATATATACAATGTTTCTTAAAAAACGTTATGCATACATCAATGAAAAAACTGCCAGGCGCAGTAACAAAGTGCGCCTGGCAGTTTTTCATTGATGTATGTATAAAGTTTTTTAAGAAATTTTAAATATTCAAATAAATGTAGATGTTCGGCATGAGCATCTTTTGGAACATTTGATGGGTACATTGTATAGATATGCATAGACAAGAACATTTCGCTCTCTTTTTGCTCAGGATTAATTCCAATATACTAACAGCGGTCAAATAATTGATTCATTTTGAGTATTAATTATAAGTCTAGGACCATTTTCATGTTTATTATTTGATACCCAGGTCCTTGGACTATTTTGGGTGATACCCCATTTTTAAGGGGTATTGACATAGGAAAGCAGGAGATCTGCATGCAGGAAGAGGCTGATTATTGAAGTCCAGCCAATATGCCTGAATTGGGACAGCCCAGAACTGAACACTAGCATTGGAGCCATGCAGCCCACACAAGTGCTGGATTGAGTCTTCCTGCCTTCCTGATTACTGTTAAGACACCATATGTACACTGCACACAAGAAGAAGGCAAAGAGGTGATACAGGAGCAAACCTAAGTATTTGAGTGGGTCACTCTGCCCCCAAATTGCTGTGTGTACCATAACTGGAAGGCTGCAACAACAAAGGACAGGGTGAGAGCAAGAGAGCTTGATAGCGTCCTCGGCCTCCAAACACCGCTGGCAAGTTACCAAAGGTTGAAGAATCATCGGGACCAGTGAGTCGAGATTGGAGTGGTGTGTGATAGATTGGAGAAGAGTGGAGTGGGGTAGATTGGAGTGTAGTGCACTGACTTCAAGTAAGGTAGATTGTAATGGAGTGGGGTAGATTGGATAGACTGAAGAAGGATAATTGGAGTGAGGTAATTTGGAGTAGAGTAGATTGTAGTGGGCTAAATTGGAGTGGGGTGGATTGGCGTGCCGTAGTGTGGAGTGAGGTCGGTTGTAGTTGGTTAGATTGGGGTAGATTTGGGTAGAGTGGGGTAGATTAGAGAGAGTATATTGGAGCAGAGTAGATATGAGTAGATTGGGGTGGGGTAGATAGGGGAGGGGTAGATTTAAGTAGGGTAGACTGGGGTGAAGTAGAGTGGTGTAGATTGGAGTGGGGTGGATCATGGTGGAGTGGGTTGGACGGGAGTGGAGTAGATTTGAGTGGAGCGTGGTAGATTTTAGTGGGGTACATTGGGGTGAAGTAGAGGATAGATTTGGGTAGAGTGTAGCATGAGGTAGATTGAAGTAGAGTGGGGTAGACTGGGTGGATTTTAGTGTGGTAGTTTGGAGTGGAGTGGGATGGACTGCAGTAGATTGGAGTGGAGTACATTGTGGTTGAGTAGGGTAGATGGAAGTGGAGTGGAGCGGAGTAGATTAGAGTGGAGATGAGTTGGTTGGATTGCAGTAGAGTTTGGAGTGAAGTGAAGTGGAGTGGAGTAAATGGAAATGAGTAGGGTAAATTGGACTGGGATAGATTGGAGTGAAGTAGAGTGGGGTAGATTGGAGTGGGGTCGGGTAGCCTGGAGTGGGTTGGATTGGGGCACATTGAAGTGGGGTGGATTGGGGTACATTGGAGTGGAATGGGGTGGAGTGGGATGCACTGGAGTAGAATGGAGCAGAGTGGGGTAGATTTGAGTGGAGAGCAGTAGAATGGGGTGGAGTGGGGTAGATAGGAGTGGGGTGTGGTTGTCTGGGTTACTTTGAGTGGAGTGGGGTAGATTGGAGTGCAGTGTAGAAGATTTGCGTAGAGTGGGAAAGATTGGATTGTGTAGTGGGGTAGAGTGATGTGTGGTAGATTGGGGTAGATGGGGTAAGAGTGGTGTGTGGTAGATTGGATCATAGTGGAGTTGATGGGAGTGGATTGGAGTGGAGTGGCAGGAGTGGGATGGGCTGGGTGGAATGGAGCAGAGTGGGATAGATTTGAGTGGAGGGCAATAGACTGAAGTGTAGTGGGATAGATTGGAGTGGGGTGCGGTTGATTGGGTTACATTGAGTGGAGTGGGGTAGATTGGAGTGTGGTGGAGTGGATTGCAGTGGAGTAGATTAGAGTGGAGTGGGGTAGATTGGGCTATATTGGAGTGGGGTGGGTTGGGGTAGATTGGAGTGGAGTGGCGTGGAGAGGGATGGACTGGGGTGGAATGGAGCAGAGTGGAGTACATTTGAGTGGAGTGAAGTAGGCTGGAATATAGTGGGGTTGGGTTAATTGGGTTACATTGAGTAGAGTGGTGTGGATTGGAGTGCAGTGGAGTAGATTGGAGTGGGGTAGATTGAATCATAGTGGAGTAGATCGGGGTGGAGTGGGATTGACTGGGTTAGCGTGGGGTAGATTGAAGAGGGATAGATTGAAGTTGGGTAGATTGGAGTAGTGTTGAGAGGAGAGGTTAAATTGGGGTGGGGTAGATTGGAGTGGAGTGGGGTAGATTGAAGTGGAGTAGATTGGGGTAGATTGTAGCAGTGTGGAGTGTGGTAGATTGGGGTACATTGCTGTGGAGTGGGATAGACTGGAGTGGGGTAGAGAGGAGAGGAGGGGGGGTAAGTGACGTGGAGCGGAGGGGTATGGAGTGGTGTGTTGTGTCGTGGAGTGAGTGGCATAGAATGGAGTGGCATGGAGTTGAGTGGTAGGGCATGTCTCTGAGTGTCTTAGAGTGGAGAAGAATAGAGTGGAATTACGTGTCGGAGAGTGGAGTGGTGTAGAATGGAGTGGAAGGGCATAGAACGGAGTGGAGTGGCATAGAGTGGAGTATGTATGGAGTGGTAGCGCACTGTCATTACAGACAGCACATTTTTAACTGAAATGACCATACAACTATAACAAAATATGGTTTTACTGCACACAAACGATAATGTTATGACCTAGAGTATAGATGTGTTTTGATCTGTTATTTTCCAAAACATCAGCACAGTTAATTTTTTAGTTGTGTACTACAAATTAAAACATCCTACACCCTCTCCTTTTGCTTGGGTACTGAGCAGGGTTGTCACATAAATTCTCTCACTTTGAAGTCAGAGATAGAAAAATAAACACCAAGCTCCCTGGAGGAGAGAGTCTGACATTTGACCTCAGTCTTTGACCGCACAGCAAATGTGACAAGATAAGAACAAGATTTAAAGGCCTGTTTACAGAAAGCGAGTTCGTGGAAGAATACAGTAAACAACATTTGAGTAGCAGGGGGGACGTTCTCAAGCTAAACAGCCTACAGCAAATAAAGCCAGCAAATAGAAAGCATGAGTTGCAAACCAAAAGGCCAATGGTAAGAAACAGGCGTAATGCATTCCTAGGTCAGCTCTCTGAATGTCCCCAAGATGCTTTAGCAAACCAGACAGTTATGTTGTGAGGTAGGCTTCGACCTAAAAAGGATGACATATAAATTAAGTGCACAAATTAAGCTGGATGAAGCAGTATTGAGAACTTTGTTTTTACATACTTCTCAGCTACCACCCGCCCTGTGCACCCCGTGCATGTAAAGCACCTTGGTTAGACATCTGTACTCACTGCAAGTTTGTTTGCCTCACTCCACTCCAGAGCTGGTATCAGTACAGGGGCTTCTCTCTTTTAAAAAAATATGAGTGAACCACTCGGGGTTGATGGTTAGATCATCCTGACATCACCATCCATAGACTCACATTCTGAGAATATGTGGGGCCGAAGGCAAGCCTTCCCTCTCAGGTGTTCGACTACCCCACCTCTTTTCTCACCACAGATCCTCCTTTTGAGACTGAGGGGATGGATTGCAGGAATTCAACACCAGATGTTAAAGACTTCACTAGCTCAGAGTTCACCATCAATAGGTCCACCGACCTTCTGAGACTGTGTTATAGGCCTCCTAAAACTCAGATGTCACCACTGGTACTTCTTCAGAGACTGTGAGGGGTTAGAGGGTCTCTAACTCTGAGTGAAGGTAGTGAGAAGCACAAGTGGAGTGACACGTCATGGGGGGGGGGTGTAGAGAGGCCATATTGGCAGAATATGCAGACAAGTACTCACCTTCTCACAGAAAACACACACATGTACTTACTTACCTGATGTGGGTATAAACACAGGTGCTTGCACCTCAAAGTAAATAAACACGAAAGTACACATCTTGCAGTATGGACACAAATACTCACACACATACACATACTCACTTTCTCAGGCTACAAACACAGATTTCTTATGCTTTAAAGGTTAATACCTTAGAATATAGTATGAAAATTGTGTTGTAAAATACATTATTTTTGCAATTTCTTTCCAATTTTTATTTGTGTCGGTGATTTCCGGTGCTTAGCAACAGCACTTATTTCACAAGGCCGGGTTCACGTTGTAAAATATTTCAAATTGAATTCCTCATCGACGCAAGCTTTATTAAGAGGCACATTCCGCCTTTCTGGGACTGCCAGAGAGCACAAAGTGGAGCAGTGCCTTCCCATGATCCCAAGGCTGATAATGATCGTTCTCCTCGGCTGTAATCCCGTCCCTCCTGCTGCCTAAAAAAGCAGCGCAGCCTCCAGGGCAGATCAGCCTTCTCAAACGGACGCCTTCTCAAACTGGCACCTTCCCCCACACTCTAACTTCCGCCGCCTCTCCATTTCCGCTTCCTGCCCCTGACATAGTCCTGAGGTCACTCGAATAGCAGCAAAACGCGGGCATTTTGTTTACTGGAGGGAATGTGTGAAAATAAATAATACAGTGGCTCCTGGCCTGCTGCTTCTGAACCTCTTAGGTAATGTGAACTTTCTAATAGATTTAATTTCTGCTGTGAGTCCCTGCTCATGTCAGGTGTGATTAGCGAGTGCGCACGGTCCACAAAAAAAGTACTACCGTCCACAGCATGATGATCAGCATGGCGCTTGAGAGGCCTCAGCGATGGTGCGGCTCTCACCGCCGGGACCGAGGGACCGAACTCGCTCAGTGGAGGAAGCATATACGCTGTGAGTGTGTATTTTTAAAATTACATAAACGGATTAGGTTTGCTACCGAGTACACGCTGTGCTTAGTTTGTGCAAGTACGTGTTAACTGAACTCGCAGACGGACTGACGACACGCAGCTATGCAGTCAGTTTAAGTTTGGCAGCACCATCCTGCCGCCATTTGCACTGCACAGCCGTCATTTGATGGCCGGGACCGCGCCCACCGAAGGAGTGGTGGTGGTGCTTCAAGTTCAGCGAGTTGTTGAGTACTGGACCAGCACTGAACACAGCCCATGCTGTGAAGGGAAGAATCGTCGCGCTCTGCTGCTGGCCCGTACCATCATGGCCCGACTCCTGGTGCAACTGTAACTTTTATTATAGGCTTAAAATAGAAGTCAAACTTGTCTTCTGCGTTAAGAGATTTAAAACGCTCGTTCAAAAAGGTAAAACAATAATTCTAATATGGACGGGGGTGCCATTTTGACTGTGAGAAGGAAAACAGAGTGAAATGACAAAAACTAACGTTGCTTGCTCATAATACAATTTGCAGGTCATATGTGAAAGAAGCACTCGCAAACCTCAAACCACTAGAATGAGGCAAAAAAGTATAAGAAAGAGGTCAGCCCAAAACAAAATGCTAATTATGCAGTCTGGCCTACCTCTGCTCCTTCTCAGTAGTGTTTCTGGCACTTCCGGCCCTGTCCCAGAATCTGCCGAGGTAATCCTGTGATTCATAACTTTCACAGCGCGGGAGACATGGCCGTACCCGAGGCCCTCCAGCTTGAGTCTGAGTGCTCACCCCACACATTGCCCAACTGCCTCTCACTCCAGCTGTGTGAAAGTTCATCCCCGCGTGTGCCTATCTGTTCAAGTAAGAATCTGCAGAGCCGCTGATAGCTGAAACACCATGCTTGAAAAGAAAGAGGCATGTAGCATATCGGAAATTTAACTACGTGCACGCTTGTTTACATCACAGAAAAAACCCATAGAATTTAAAAAACGTACACTAGAATGCAAAACAACTTAAACCAGCGTGCATGCACTGTCTGGGCACTGTTCTAATCTCAGCCAACGCAGCAGCTGACACCCACACAGAACATGCTGTCTCACCTTACGAAGTGTCTCCCCGGGTGAGATTATGCAGCAGGAAGTTCCTTGGTCTCAACACCTGCTGTGGTAGGTTTATCCTGTATGTGCTGTGCTGCCAAGCCCCCTGCAAGGGTGCTCAAATGCAGGCCGTGCACTCTGTAATGGGTGTGCTTGTGAACAGGCGTCATCTGACACAGCCTAGCAACCCAGCGAGGCCAGCATGCAGATGGCAGCAACCCAGCCAGGCCAGCATGCAGATGGCAGCAACCCAGCCAGGCCAGCATGCAGATGGCAGCAACCCAGCGAGGCCAGCGTGCAGATGGCCAACACCAGAGCCTGCTATTCGCACCACCTCTGCTTCCTGGAATACACTACTACCCCAGCACTGAAAATAATAAATGATTCTGATTAACTCTGCTTTCATTTAATGAAGAAGCTTGCCTTTTTCCTCTTTAACCAACATGCCAGAGGCTACTTCCTACACTACTGCTGAATAAGGCTAGGAGCAGGGTTTAACAGAGGCCCTACATCACAAAACTCGTAGGGTATTGTATCACCAGCCCTTTCAACCACCTGTGACCATAAAGCAGTCACTCTTCTCCAATGAATGCTAATTTAATTTACTAACTTAGAGCTCGTCAATATGAGTAAAGTCTTTTTAAAAATGACAGCAGGGCAGTCGGTTAGTGCCCTTCCATTTCTGCTGCTCTGCAGCAGTTTTAAGAATTTCTCGTTGCTCACTTGGGTGTAATTTCAGATTTTTATATCTTACCATCGTCTTCATTGCTTGATTTTGCTCGGGAGAGAGTGTCACTCGTAGTCATTGAATGTCACTCATAATTACGCTGAAATTATGAAAATGTCACACATGGCAATCTGAAACCTTGGCAGATATATTGACTGTATGCAGCGGGATGACAGGACTGTCTAACTGCCGGTGCACGCCTCAAAGGAGTCCTGGTGCTTCCTGAATCCGACCTCACTTACTTCCAGGAGGAGCCACTGGTGGAAGTGGGTGGAGTCGAGGGAAGTGGGTGGGCCTCCTAAAAAAAAATGAGCACCTGCACTTAATATTTTGCAAATTAAGCACTGGCGGGAGAACCCCTCCAAACCCGACTTGCAAGGGTCAGGTTTGCTCACTGCGCTCAGTATACACACTTTACAGGGGCTGCTCTTACAAAATTTGCCTGGGACATCAAGAGTAAAAGGCCTCAACCACCACGGTTGGGCCCATGAAATTCCTGTACCCCCTGACCCTCTGAAAAGGTTTCTGACAGCAGCTGATAAACACCATTAGGCCAATTAATTCCTTCCATTTGAATGTCTCCTCACGAGAGTCATTTGCATAGCACACATGCTCTTTTAGGTATGGCTTTGCATCAGCATGCAGGGCTGGACTCAGTTCTCCTGGAGGGCCTCAACAATGAGGTTTATAGTGATAAATAATGAGTGCTACTTGATGTATCACATTTACCTTCCACCTCCACATGCTTTACCCACATTTCGGAAACCAGAACTGACAATCCCCCCAGCCATCCACTGTGTAATGATTGTTGAACCTGGCACTGGTTTCATTCTACAATCATGTTTATTAAGATTGAATTCACACAGGGCTGTGGGGAAAGGTCTAGTGCAAGAAGGGCGGGAGGAAAATTACTTTGAGGTCGAAAACCTTGTCCAACAACAAGTAAAACTTTATTTGATCCAGACCTCAACTGAGAACAACAAATACAAAATTAAAATAATTTCAAATACTCATAAAAATGCTTAGCTAAAACACTTTTGCTTTTTTTAAGCTCACTACAAGATGGTACAGTGGTGATGTTCAGCCACCAACTCAGACAACATTAGAGTAAATTTAATAGAATAGAATAAAATCTTTGGATTGCACTTCTTCTTTAAAACAGCTTCAAGAAGCTTTTTAAAAACCTAAACCTTGTCGACTCTGGGACAAGAGAAAAGAGAAGGAAACGTGTCTAACACCAGGGCTTCTCCATATTGTAGCCAAAACTATTTTGTTTCTTCATATGCTGATTAGGCCGCGACAAAGAAGGGAAACAAAGGTCAAAGGGTGCAAGACCTAAGATATAAGAGAAAACAAAAACCTTCTCAAGCATAAAACCATTCCTTGTAGTAGACTTGAAAGAGCCTCAACCTATTTTACCACACAAATATTTTAGAAAATAATTATTATACAGCTGCATGCCTTTGCTTTCTTTCACACTGAGAAGTTGACTGTAGGAAAATAGTTCTTTGCGGTTTTTTCAATCACGTTCTACAAATTTTCAGAACACCTGGTTGTATTCATGGTTCATGCCCCTAGCACTTCCTAACCCACATTTAATAGCCGGGCATGCGGCAGTGCTTCAGTTCTTTATTCGATCTTAAATGTGTTCCCACATTGCCTAGTCCTAAAATAAAAAAAATGGTGTTACCCTTCTACTCTTCGACTAATGAGATTTGTTAAACATTAATTTACGCACCAGTTTTACCTTTAGTATTGGTACAGCCCAAGCCTGGGGGGAGGAAGAAGCGCCAGGCAGAACTGCATGTCCCCCCATTGCTAATCTAGCGAACAACAGATGTTCTGGTCCTTGCCAGACGCGGAGACTAAAGCACCCTCGAAAAAGGTTTTAATGCCATTCTCTTCTTACACCACACCGCAACTTGTACCTTCTCTGTCACCTTTCCGTGCACGCCTAATCTCGTGCTAGAAAGAGTCAAGTGAGCTAAGAGGATGTAATGACGTAATGACATGCTGGTATGTGTGTGCTGCGTTAGCCTGGCATTTACTTTCAACTGGAGAGAGGATGGATGTCTGACTGAAGCTGTGTAGCTAAGGCTTACCAGGATGTGTCACAAAATAGTGTTTGCTCTCCCTCAGGGCAGCATGGGCCAATGATCCTTCTACTTTGTACTCTTTTACACAACCCACTGTCGCTGAGAACACCTGCACTTCCACTGATGTCCAGGAAAGGCCTGATTTTCGGTGACAGCGGAGGTATATGCCATGATACTAATTTCCTTTCTATGACAACATTGTCAAAGAATCACTGCCTACCACTCGCTTTGTACAGCTTTGAGAGTTCCTCGCGTTCTTCCACTACGGGTCCGAGTCATATGGAGTCCGTGAAGTTACCTCGAAATTTGCCATAGTTGTAGGCAATTTGAAGGGAGGAAGTTTAACTCTTCCATAACACGCGATTGAAACAGGAACTATTTACCTGCTGGTGTGGCTCCGCGAATTGGTACAGGGGCATTTTGATTCCCAGTTCAACAAGATACATCTTTCGTTTGGATTGTCCATATTTCGGGCCATGGATCTGCATGGAGGTAGAGACTTGACTGATGCCCTATTATTGAAACCATTAGATAATCGACCATATATTGAAGATTGTCTGTAGTTGGAAGTTAGCCTTCAGCCACTACGCTCCATCCATAATTGGAGGAGTTGATTCGACTTTACTTTTAGAATATTGGGGCTGTCGCTAGGTTTTATCTTGTCCTGAGGAAGAGCCTACTTGATGATACTACAATCACACAGATACCAGGATTGAAATTTCGACGTGGTGCTCTCTCAAGTCCTGAGTCACTGTAAGCATAAATTTATAGACATTGCGGGTTACTGTTGAAATTCAAAATAGGACAGATACCTTTTATGTTTATGTTGTCTTCTTTTGTATGAATTTGATATAATTCTTGTCTGTTTCACCATTTGTCACACCAGTCACCAATTGCTGGACTATTGTTGTTACGTTATTATATGCTGAATTTTGTTTGACAGCCGATTTGAAAATTTGATACATAAAAAATTATTTTTGACTAAAAGGCAATAAGGAATGTTCATGTACTGTGAATTTTTGTGTGCAGACTAGGGCAATTGATTTTCCATTTGAATCTTTCTCAAGAATTACTGAGGTCATAAAAGACATTTTTTGTTCTACCCAATGGAACCACTTGTAGTTCATATCATTATTACCCAGGTTCTGAGTGACACAGGATCACCCCATCGACTTCAATATTACTCGCTTTGTACAGGCACATGGCATGGGATGCTAAGTCACTGTCCTTGCTTTTTAGGTCAGTTTTGTGCCTGCTGCTGTTGAACCTGTAAGTGTCCGAATGCTGCTTGTGGAGAATCTGGAACGTTATCCTGGAATGATTAAGTGTAGAGTGAGGCCGAATGTGAAGGATGCATGACTGAGCAGTTGGAGGTGAGGGACGGGCGTGGCACTCTGTTGTTCCTATGTCAATTCAACTTCATGATAATAAAGTGTTTAGCAACATGGCACCTTCTCTACCCTCCTTTACTTTAAATCACAAGTGATGAGGATAACTAGGAAGAAAGCATTCTTTTTAGCCTCTCTTGTGGATACCAGTCTCTGTGGCAATCTGTTTCGTAACGTCAATAGCTGTGAAGATAAGCAGAGTAACATTGACAACTGAGACAGCATTTTAACCCCTTCCACGCTGGGCTAATTCCACCGTGGTGCAGAGGGAACATGCGAGGCGCCGTGGTGCTCATAACGAGCCTAGCTCGTCATGCTGCACAGTGGAGCTGTGCTCATGGCGAGCTGAGCTCGTCACGACTCCGCCCACTCCCCTGGAATGCCCGCACAGGAGGGTAATTAGCCCCACTTGGGCGTTACGCAGCAGATATGACGAGCTCAGCTCGGCATGAGCACAGCTCCACTGTGCCTCATGACGAGCTGAGCTCGGCATAAGTATCGAAGGGGTTCAAACAAAGACAAACAGAGCTTCCTTATCTCACAGTGGCTCTTTCACTTACCAGAGCCCATGGAAAGCTTTGTGTTCCACTGTGGTGCTGGTGCTGATGCAGAACAATTTTGGCCACACCTGTACACTTCAAAATTTCATAACAAAACATTCACTTAGTGCTTGTTTCGTCTAACAATATTAAAATAAGTGTTACACTTGACATTTATTTCTAGAGTTCATTTACTGTAGGACTAGTGAGTTTTACTCAAACTATGTGTTTTAACTGTGTCAAATGAAATATTAATAAATCATCCTTAGTAGATATGTACTCACTATGAAAACGAATTAAATTTACATAATGTGTGCCATAATACATTAAATGGAATTTACTGTTTACATGATTGAATAGAAACTATCCTCACATATGTAGAATGTGATTAATCTAGAAAGGACAAATGCTTATGTGATATAAGTGTCAATGTTATACGTATTTCGTTTAAATGCAACCTTACCCATACTTACAAATTATTATCCAAAGATTTTACTGTATGCCACTTGTATTATGTAATCTATTGATGTGACTGAATTTCTTGTTGGTCTAAAGCTGGTATGCCTAAACCTCTTTAGGAGGCTGGGTTTCCCAGTTGTAATTCTGTCCCTTTTTAGCATGGTGCTAAGAGTTGTGTATCTTAACTTGATTGCTAACCTGTAATAAACCTTTTAAACTATATTTACTGATGATTCTTGGTCCTTATTGTGTAGCCAAATGGGTTACACAGTTAATTGACATTTGATTGAAGAAATGACATTTGATTGAAGAAATGTTAACTCCCATCACCTCTCAGTCAGGGAAAAAGGTCCATTGGAGGATAAAAACGCTGCATCAGTGCCATTTCGTATATGTTGTCAAGATGTCAATCAGCAACGGCCCAGTTCTGCCACTACAGGACCCATGGTACCATGAGAACCTCCAATGCGAACCTCCTGAGACCCCCTCTCCTTCAGACTGAAATCCTGAGGAGGAAAGTCCTTTGCAGAACTAGGCTCTAAGGCCTGGAACCTGCTCCCCCAATGCTCTCCATTTCATTGAAAACAAGAAATCTTCAAAAAAGGATTTAAAGACCTTCCTAGCTCCAGATACGTTATGTCACTCCTCAATATAATTCTGTAACCTCTTAGGAAGGGTTTGTGGTAGTTCTCCTCAGAGTGCCAGGATGCTCCTTTATGAGTGACAGTAGTGCTTTATAAAAAAAATATCATTTATTAATTCATTCATTCAATGCAAGAATCAATGTACCAAGAGACTTTGACCTATATAACCAATATATGGGCAATATGTAAAGCAGTGACATATCAGTCTGAAGGCCCGGGGGTCTAATGGCTGTAGCTGAGCTGCAACCTCATTTGAACCTCTCCCCGGGAATAATCTGCCCCTTGCCTCTTGCCCGTATGTGGCTTAATTTGCCAACACACCTCCAAACCTTCCATCCAGTGCTACAGAGACCACTCTAGATCTAAAAAAATAAGGTAACCTACTGGATCTATAATCACAGCAGATCTTCTCGCAATCTTCATGATGATATTCTCTTCGTGCACACAGTGGGGGTGATTGGGCCACTACCCCAACAGTTTTAGGGTGAGCATATTATCATAAACTTTCACAAGCCATCAACTGAGGGGGAAATTTTGCTTCAGGCCAGGACAGGTTTATCACATTTCGGAGCAATAGAAGTACTCCCTTCGGGTTTCTTTTATAGGCACTTGGCGCTATCTACCCCTCTGCCGAGAGGCTGACAACTCCAATGCCAGCTTGTCAGACTCAGCTTCTGTAGGGGACTAGGTCGGAAGCTATTGCTAATCTTGTTGACATTGACTAACAAAGAGAGAGGGTTTGTGTACCTAGCAAGATCTCTGACATTAGGAATTCCACTTCCATGGATACTCATTTGTCCTCACCCATGTCTACAACACCTCCTACGCCAATGCGGAGCCCCTCTGGGCATATTGGTATGCCCCCTGACCTCTGGCCCACGTGCCTGGTTGCTTTGATGTGCCCCTTGGACCTTCATCAACCAGTTCTTGGGGGGGGGGGGGTCTTGAATGGTCAAGTCCCATCTTTTACTTATAAGGTCAATGTCAAGGACAGAACCAATTTCAAATTCCTTAGTTAGAACATTGCTGGCTTGTTCTAAACTATATATTGATGATTGGGTGACCCTTGTTAAGGCCTACGATATTGTATTTGTCCAAGAGACCTGGTCACAGGAGTATATTTGTTTAGATGGGTACACCTGCTATAATCTCTCTGCTTCTCCCTCCACTGCGGGGTGAGCAACAGGTGGGCTGGCCGCTTGGTTCAGAGGAGGCATTGGATGCAAAATAACTCCACGATTGATAGCCGAAAAGTTTATGCAGGTTTCTAAATTAAGGTGGGGACGAAAGCATGGTGTTATAAAGGTCAATTTTTATAGCAATAATTTTTCCAGCAGGGATAACTGGAACTTGAACTGGAATCGATGTGCTAGCAGCAAACCATGATGTCACATGTGGTCCATTCAATGTAACAGTTGCAGGCGATTTCAATGCAAAAGTGGGTACTTTGCCTTCCTTATCACTTGCAACCTTTACACCAGAAATATATTAAGCTAGCTATACAGACCAAGACGTTATGGATATGAGAATGCGATTGCTATATGCTTTTTTGTTCTCATATGATTGAGATAGTCGTGTCCCCACCCAGACACGTGCAAACACCCCCACTTAGATTGGAAGGGGGGGATGAGTCAGTAATAGATTATGTCTTTGTCTCACGGAGCCCGCACCCCTTCATTGTTGATAGGAGGGTCATTCCCTCATTGCATAGTGATCATAACCTCATAGCCCTTAGCTTTGCCATCACAAAGGGTTCAAAGTTCACTAAAGGGAATAGGCAGCCACTGAGCACTAAAGATGAGGGTTGCAGGCTAGTCTGGCACTCTTCAGACATGAATAAAGTAATCATCCAGTAGACTAACTAGAGAACTGTTCTAGTGACATGTTGCACATTGGAGTTGCTGCGATCCTTCAAAGTCCTGACCAGTTTCTTCAATCTAACTTCGCATATTAGAGACATTTTGTCTAAGCTCCAACACACTAAGCCTAGAAATACAAATTCATGGTTTGATAAGGAGTGTTAAAGGGCTAATGAAAAGTTTTGCTGGGCATTGAAGCAACTCCCTAGGGATCAGGGGCAATTAGTGCCTCTTGAACGGTGGAACTTAAGTTTGAAATGCGGGACAACTTAGTGGTTGCCTGCGAGATCAAGGACACACAGGCCTTTTGGAAATCAGTTTTAGCAGCTTTTGTCCCTAGATGCCCTAGTGACCACCCACATCGGCCCTGATTCCTGAATAAAGCCCTTTAGTAAAATATATCAATTTAACATCCCCTGTGGCGAAGATGGGCTGTCGAATGCACCACTACCTTTGAGTGTTAACTTTACTGTTGAGGAAGTATACAAGGCTATTAACAATAGCCCCGCAAAAAAACTCCTTGGACAGATGGGGTTCCCATGGAAATATTTGGTAAACAACCTTTACAACGCGGTCATTACACCGTGATACCTTGACAACGCAGTTGTTACAACGACCGGCCTTGTTAGTATGAGATGCATTTACATCGCTAGTCTTTACAACGACTTCCACCAGGGGGTGCTGACGTATTGGAAATGAATTCCAACACCTTCCCTACTGTTGCGCAAACTGGAGTAGGAATAGTAAATAATACTATTCCGAAGTCCAGCGCGCCCCCTAGTGGAAGTCACCAGCCGATTTCTCTCCTTGATTCTACCACAAAATTAATTGGCAATATTATACTGGATCACCTGTTATAGTGGTCCTCGGAGAGGAACATTTCCCCAGCCCAGTATGGCTTTAGGAAAGGCCTTGGCACCACTGAACAGTGCTTAAATCTCCATCTATTAGTCTCCAAGTACAAGGGTGCCTGGTGCAGTTCCTTGCAGCTGGCGTTTAAGGACCTATTGGTACCTTTGATTGCAATAATGGGTCCAAACGGTGGGATATATTATCATCGATGGGTCTGGAAGAAGGTTGGTCGCTTTTTTGCGCCATCTTCACTGGGACTTCGAGATGTCTCTAAGGTATGGCGAAAATGGTGAGTGCTTCCTCACTTCTGGGTTAACTGAAGGGTACGTCAGGGGTGCATGCTTGCCCGGATCTTATTTTTCCTATTCATAAACGACCTTGAATCAGTTCTTGTGAACACGGGTCTGATGTGCCCATAGTTAAAAATAAGCCATGCTGGCACTCCTTTATGCGGATGATGCTGTGCTACTTGTTAGGACTGCTAACGGCCTAAAGTTACTGATATCTAACTTTGTCAGCTTCATGGAGAAACTAAACCTGCACACCAACTTCTCCAAGACCTTTATAATGGTATGCTGCCCCAAGAATACTAAAACACGTCCCACATTTATAGGTGACAAACTAATTGATAGTGAGAATGTTTCCTTCTCTAGGTTTGTTGTTCGATGAGGCATTCTCCTGGACCCCTTGTGTTGGGAGCAGGATAATTTTATTTTAGAAGCTTTCTATAGCGCTGACCAGACCCGAGGGTATCGGAGCGCTTTACAACAGGAAGGGAAGAAGCTCCATCTTCTACCTAGCCATGACCCTCAGGGGCAAACCAATCGTTCACATTTTGAAAATTTACAGGAGGAAGTGTCTCCCTTATCTAGCTTATGGCTCGGGGAATGGGGCTATAGGGACACCAGCAGGGTGCAGGCGGACAAGAATAGAGTCTGCAAGGGTATATTGGGTGTTCCTCCCTCAACTCCTCACCTTACAGGCCACCAGGAGCTAGCCCTGGAATAAGCAGAGGACCAAGCAAATTCTGCCCCTTTGTTACTATGGTGCTCAATTCGGTCCAACGATTAAGCTGGCATTATCTGTGCAATTATATCTAATTTCCTGTCTTGCTATAATGGTTCTAATATCCCCTGACTCAGGTACATCAGGGAAATAACCCTTGCTCTAGGTTGCCCGCACCTCTTTGAAAACCCAGTAAGCATCACAAAAAGGGATTATGGGCCATATGTGTCATGCAAATTCGCAATCGCAAAGGCCGAAATTCACAGAATTTCGGCCTTTGCGAATGCGAATTTGCTAAATGGAATGTATGAAGCAAAACTGGTGCAAAATAAAATCGCAAAATTTGCAATTCCTTATTTTGCAATTGCATTTAAGGAATTGCAAATTTTGCGATTCTTTAAATGCAAGTATGTAGCAAAAAATGTTAGCAAAATGCCCTTAAGGAATCGCAAATTACCACCAACTTCTAGTTGGCGGTAAGTTGCGAATTCCTTGAAAAATGCAAATGTTTGCATTTTTCAAAGTGCCATGTGACGCACATACATGCCCTTAGGGATGTATGTGCGCCACTTGTGCACCCATGCATATTTCAGGGGTGCAACAGGGTGTCCTTTGGACACCCCTGCACCCTTGAAATTATTCTCAATTTGCGATTAGCAAATTGCGAATCGCAAATTGAGAATAACTTCCCATTCATTCCTAGGGGCCTCCTTGCCCATAGAAATGAATGGTAAAGTATTCCTTAATTGCGATTCGCAATTTGCTAATCCCAATTAAGGAATTCTAAGGAATCTAAAAAAAAATGCGATTTTGTACATACACACCCATTTGTGAGTCTCAAATAGCGATTTCTTAAATATCGCTATTTGAGAATCGCAAATGGGTATCTTGATACATATGGCCCAAAGTGTTGATAAGGAATTGTTTTCTATTCCATAGAAGCCGTAATGAAGCCAACAGCTACAGATTACTGCTGCCTTGAAAGTACCAAAGTGGTAGTCCCCTATTTACCTATTTTACAGAACACACTGGATCGGATATTACTAATGCGCTTCAAAATAGGCTCTGTTTGATGGTGTATGTGCTTCCCCAAGGCACAATTTGCCTCTACAGACATACTAATCTGTCCCTGTGACGAGTCCTTAGCGCAGATTTTGTTCCACTTCGTATTTTTTTTAAGTATCATACCCCCCTCACTAAACGGTTTTCACTTCCATTATTGTGTAAACACAAGTTTAGCAGGTGTAGAGTTGCGTTGATTTTTCTTGAAGGTCCCTCTACTTGCAAGGCTTTTGGGTCTTTTTTAAAGAATGCACTTTATTGGTGTAAATCTATGCTGTTTTAGAATTTGGCTTAGTGGTCATTTTCTGAAGAACCTTGCAGCTTTTATGTAACATCTTTTTAGGTATTACACAAATTGATATGCACTGCTTGAACCTGATGCTTTTACATGCCTTGGCTAGAGTTGTATCTGTTTTTATATTTAATGGAATATTGCACTTTTATCATGTATCTTTTATGATCTGTTTTCACGAGGTCTAATAAAGATCACATTTGGATTTTACATGAGATGCAATCTTATCTCAGATCATATTTTCCACAGTGTTAGGGGATATTGTGCTGCATTCGGTTGTGCATGTTGAAAAAGTATGGATATTGTATACAATAGTGCATCGTGTTTCATTCACAATAGTTTCTTGCAATTCAGCAGCGAATTGACATTTTAATCTCAACATCCTGGATTGTACACAGTTTACCATAGACATTAGGGACTTGTTTTACTTTTTTAATGCTGTTACTATTGCAAGACTATAGTGGCTACTTTATTTTATTAATTCATTGTTTCCCAGATGAAAAATGTTAAGTAAATTCATTCCTCCAGTCTTTCTCCTATCTCCTATTTCCTGAATGGAAGATAGAGTGGGAAATGTACTCAGCTTAAGTACACATTTTAGAAGAGGGAGGGTATCTATAGAAAAGCTGATCTGGTGGAGAAGTTCTGAGAGAAGAGAAATAACTACCAGCTTTAGTAAATACCGTTATTATGCCACTAAGCAACTAAATGTTAGGTGTGGCTGCAAAATTAAAATAGTTATGAATTGACTCAACTTTTATTCAAGAAAGCAGGGAATCTGAGGACTATGTGACAGCAGTAAGATCACTGGCAGCCAATAGAGCCTTTGAAAAATATCAATTTTGATCATATTGTCAGGGATCAGGTATTAATGAAAACCAACAGCAAACCAAATGCAAATCAGGCAGTGGGCTGGTTGAGACCTTGCTTAGGTGCTGCAATAGATACCTCTGAAAGTATTGAACACTCAGAAATGTATGGAAGAAATTAGAAGCTCATATAATAGTGAGGTAATTGCCATCGGTAGAAAAGAAAATATGGACAAAAAAAGTTATGAGATAATAGTTAACCCTGATATGAGGCTGATCTTATCTTGTTACAGGTATGGGGGCAATCGCTATGTTGGAAATTAAAAATAAAATGTCCTACAGTTAAGTAATACTGTAACAAATGCAGGAACGGTCATTTTAGCAAGATGTTAGGGGTGACAACGTAGCATTGCAGTACAAGAAGATGATAAGGACGGTCTAGGTTTCGATCCCAGTGAAGGTATGCACATAGGGGCAGGGAAGAAATGTATCTTGTTGCTAAAATTCATCATTGTAACAGATGGAAAGGAAGTTCTAGTCATGGCGGTCTCTTGTCTAAGGTTTACAATTTTAGGAACAGTTTAATACAATAGCTTTGGGGGAACAGGCAATTGTTTCCTGCTGCTATTCACACTGGGAGACACAATGGGCAGAAAATTAATATTTGGGGATGTTTATGGGACAGCAAGAATTTCAAAGTGTGGAGAACCTACAGGAAAGTTTGTGTGGCAGAAAAAGGTGATTCTGTTCTGGGCTGACTAAACTTGATCCCAAAGCTGACCCCTTTGTTTATGTGATTGGCTCCGGGCAAGATAATGACACAGAGGCAAGATAACTGTAGACAAAGGGTACGCAGAGAATCTCTGAGAGAAAATTTGTGAGGTAATCACAGATAATTTAGGAAGGTATAGAACTTTCAAGCATTGAATAGTGCTGAATGAGGGAGCAATAGGCATCAAAGGAGGAATGTTCCCATGACATAAGGTAGGAAACTCCAGGAGATTCTCAATTGTCTTGGTTCAAGGAACATTACAGAACCAGTCTACTTTTTGGGTTACACCAGTTGTGATCTCTCGAAAGAGCGCTGGAGAGTTCCACTTGAGCACTGATCTATGCATCTTGAACAACACAATCTGAATAGACTGCCACTCCTGAGCACGCACAAAATTATCTCTAGGCTGTTGGGCAACTATTTTTTGGACCCTCAACCTTGCAGGTGTGTAGTATCAGTTGCTTCTAGAAACACGGTCTAAGCATTTAACAGCATTCATGCTCCCAGAAGCCATGTTCCAGTACAAGCAAATGCCTTTGGGACTTGCCAATGCTGCATCTGCATTTCAACTAATAATGAAAGAGACCTTGGAGGGGGAGGAATGGCCAACACTTTCCTAGACAATATATTTGTTTTTAGAACGGATCATGCCCAGCATTGTAAAATTCTTGAAAATGTTCTTCATGCTTTGAGGTAGAAGGTTTTGACTTAGAGTCGTTGAAAATGTAAGTTCTGCCAGGACAGTGGTGAGTATATGGGTCATGCTACTTCCATGGACCAGATCAAGCTTAAGTATTGTCATGTTGAGGTGATTGTGAACGCCTGTAACCCTGAATCTAAATAACAATTGGTGAACTTCTTGGGACTCACAGAGCTCTATGTGACAATTGCTAAGGGCTATTCTGCCCAGGTCGAACCATTGAGATCATTGTAAAAGAAAAATGTTAAGTTAATGTGTAGGCCAAACAGAAAGAAATATTTGGATTTGTCAAAACAGAAAAAAAGTAATGTGCCTTGTAGGAAAATATCATGTAGTTGACGTGAATGCCTATGGTTGCAGTTTGAGGGACAAGTTGTGACAACATGATGGTCAGAATGCATAGTGGTTAATAGATCCAGACCGTTGTGTCTGTCATGGGAAAACTACTGTGTCTTTGAGGCGGCGAACTCCTGGCTTGTATGTGGGCACCTGAGCATGTTCACATTTCTCTGGGGAACTAAACACACTAGTGAAGAAGCTCTTACAGGAGGTGGAAGGGTTCCTAAAGCCAAGTTGAGTAGGTTAGCAGCCGAACTTAGGTAGTTTCTTTTTAAGGAGAGACACCTTCAAGATCCTTATATGTCTTGCATTGGCTTGTCTGTCACTGATCCGCAGGAAAGTGAGGGTGAATGTGAAGTTTCCTTGATCATTCAATATGTTAGCGTAGATGGAATGTGCTGTCCAATATAGTCCTAACGGTGGAGGAGTGGAATCAGGTCACACCGAGAGATGTGGTCTGGAGAATTTAAAGGGTATACCCTTTCTGGTTGGTTAGGCTACAAGAAGAGTGGAAGTCTTTAGCCAAGGAAATAACATGGGAAAACGATACTCCTCTAAATGAGTGATAAAATAGGGCTACTTTAGAGCTGCAGCAGACAATTATTAGGCAAAATCAATACTTCTGGAGGACGTTTGTGGACAAGATGGTAAACAGATGGGTGAGACAGAGCAAGCTTTGCAATTGATGTGGCAAAGCTATTAAGCCATGTGCAGCAAGTCCTCAGTCTTTGGATTATCCTGGAAATCCATGGAGGAACTTGGGAACACATATATTTAGATCCTTCTGTGCACTCACAAAGCAGAATGTTCATGCCATAGTGTTTGTTGAGTACTATAACAAGAAACCAGAAATGAAGATTTCAGAGAATGTGTCTTCTTATTCTGTGATAAACTTCTTGGTAAAACATATTTTGCAGAAACGTTCTGGCAGATAGTTTGGGGTCGAACAATGGCCCACAGTTTACAACTTTTCTGGATAACTGGTGAGGTGTGGTATTCATTATAAGAGGAAAGCAGTGTATCAATCAGAGGTCAATGGACAGGTGAAGTGCTTTAAGCAAGTTGTTGATGAGGCTGTACAGTTGTAATTTAATGGAGGGACCAGTTGGAGTAAGGCACAGCAGGGTATTCTTCTTTCTTTTCAAACTACAATTTATTTTCCAACTTGAACTTTTAAGAGGGAAGAACCCAGGGTTATATTTAGTTCTGTGGTGGTTGAAGAAGAAAGCTGCAACAACTGTTAGTTCCAGGAAGACTGGAAGCAACATTTATCAAGATGTGAAACAAAGAGTTGAGGAGTGTAAGAAGAAGATGAAACAATACACATTGAGCAAGAGAGGGACATTTCCTGTTACAGAGATTTGGGAGAAACAGTTGGTGCAGGTCAAATTTCTTAATAGGCATTTGTAATCAGTTCGAGGGTTCTGAACCAAGACATTAAAGGCAGCAATGAGAGTTGAAAGTGATGTAGTATGAAATCTGAGCATGGTGTTAGTTATTTGATGTTGACAGTCGAGAGAGTGAGAGAGAGGTTCTTCAATCTTCATTATCGTGGTAAATAGTCCCTGCAATGAGTGTGCAACTACATCTGGAGTGCTTCAAGCAATGGGGCCAAGTTACCAGTCCATTGCAAATCTTTTGGAACTTGCTCACAGCCTCTAAATTTAGTTGTCAACTGCTAGCACATTTCATACCGTAAAGACATGGTGGCTCCACCAAAGGGCATTTTGCACCATAAATGCTTCATGCAAAGTGACCACACCCACTTCCATGTATGTAATGCAGTCCACTACAAGGTTATGAAACTTCTGCAAGAAACGTATTTGGTGTGGTGGGCTCCAGGCATCGTCACAAGCTCAAGTAGAATCCTGAGACCCTTACCCTGGGGGAGAGTCCATGAGTGCAAGAGGGCAGTTAGCGAGGGCTGACAGTCATGAGTTCCCATCTCCACTTAATGATTTACACATAAAGCTGGTGTCAGCTCCCTGTCCTGAGTTCCAAAAACAGAGAACAATTTGACGGCACATTACAGTAGTAAAGATCGCATTGCATTAACAGAGGCCTTCTAACAAAGCCAAGTACTGCAAGTTGGCAGGAAATTATATTGCGCAATCAAATGTTTCTTAATTTATCAAACTCAGAAGGGCGGAACGTTGAGTTGCTCTTGCAGAATTCAAATTAGTAACTAGGCCTGAGTTGTAATGATTTGCCTACCACATGGAATCTTTTCAATCAATTGGAAAAGCTCCATGCAGACCGCTCCAAAAGGTAGCTTGTTGTTTGCAATTTTTTTGTCTGAGGTACGTAGATGTGGATCACACACAACTTTGGCCCAGATTCTCACAGGTTTAACGTCAGGTTAGCGTTACTTTTTCAATGCAAACCGGACGCTAAACCTATTTTGGGATTTACAAACCAACACTAATTGGTATTAGGGTTGATTTGTAAGTAAAAGTAACACAAATCAGCGTAAAACGCTGCTTTGCATTACTTTGCGCCAAGGGGGCTTTACATGAGTGGTACATGGGTGTTGCAATCACCCACCCATGATTTTTTTACTCTAAACCCTATTCACTAGCATTGGTAGAAAGGGTTTAGTGCCAAAAAGTAACGCAGCTGTAAAACAGGCATAACACTAAGAAATATTTCATTTCTCCATGCTTTTACAACTTTGTATGTGTGCTGCACAGTGCTGCAATCAGCGCCGGTGCTTGAGAGAGGGGAGGAGGGTCAGATCGCTGTGAATATGGCACTCTCCTGCTCTCTCCCGGTCACACAACGCACCTCTTTGGGTGCTGGGCTGCAGTGCTGACACCTTTCAGAATCAGGCCTCTATGCTTCACTCATCAATTCACATTCACACACTATGGATATAAAAAACCTTTGCCTAACCCCACTGTGATCTCCAGTTCACTCCACCTGTCAGCAACGAGAGCCTAATTGATTGAGCTGACTTGCTGGAAGCATGTATGCACGCCTTCATTCCTTATGTCAATGCGAGGCAGCAAGACAGCAAACAGAGGAAAAGCTTTAGGCCCACGTGCAATAAATTAAAACAAAGAGGCTCTACAAGGCAGTTTCAACATCTCTTTTCTCTCTTCTCCCTTCTAGTCACACAGCTGCCTCGAAACAGGGCAAAAGGTCGAGGGGCACTCTGGGAAGAAAGACAGCTTTTGACATCTCTGCTGTCCCCCCTTTCTCAGCATTGTGGTTTAGACCTCAACAAACAGGGCTGCCAAGTCAATAACGGCTGCCGGGTAGTGAAGCAGCCGTCAGCAGCGGTGACTTGCACGCATCATCATGCATGACATACGTGTCTGAGGTTGGGCCTCTCTCTCGGGCTTCCTTCATTGTGTTTCCTGCTTTGTCTGAAGAAAGCCCTCCAGCCGCAAACACTGAAGTCGTTCTTGGCTGACTGATCGTCACATTAGGGTCATGAGAATAATCTGCCGTAAGGCTCCACTTTGCTGATTATAGTTTTCTGCTCAATGCAGCCAAATTCCTCTAACCAGCAGCTAAACCTCCATGCACTGTTGGGTTTCCTATTCCCACGAATATATGATCTTACAACGCTAACAAGTACCACGCATGGCATTACTACGCGAATTTTACTTCGCATGTGTCTTTACCACGCAGCATTTTACAACGCATGTTTTTACACCGCAATAATAACGTTACGAAACATCTCACGTCCCATTGAAATTTACATAATGATACTCATAGGCTACATCATTATTCAAAACTGCAGTACAAAGGAAAAGATCAATGTTTTAAACAATAAAAAACAACAGATTCCCTTACATTTAATATTTCTAGTTTTCATAATGCGCTTATATAATACCTTTATTAACAAAGTTTAGATTCCTTATCTGACCCGTGTACGTCTTTCACCATCAGCCCTTTCTTCCACCTACCACGGAAACAAGCATCAAAACACGTCTATCAAAACTGATAAAGGACTTCTATTATGACGTACACGTCTCCTTGTTGGTGAGGCGCTTTCCTTTTTCGTTTTGAGGCATTGTAGAACGTTTTTTTAAGTTTGTTTTTTGTGTGGGGGAACCCCCCCCCCCCCCCCCAGGCCCCCCAAGCCCCCGTTTTTTTATTGGACCTTTTACTTACACGACACGCAAGACGAAGGAACGAAATCTGAAAGTAATTAAGTTTGCGTGGTAATGACGGTCGTGGAATGCACCCGCGTTGAAAAGACGTTTGCGTGGTAAGTGTGCCGTAGTAAACATTACGCGTGGTAATGCCTTCGTAGTAACTGATGTTTCCCATTCCCACACTTTTAGCAAGATGCCTCGTGCATGCACCAAATTGCGTTTCATATAACATGCACTTTGCAGTAGGCAGCTGTACATATTTGTCTTATGGATCCATATTTTTCTTTTTTTTTTCAATAAAATGCATAGTGTCACTTTTAAGCCCCATAAATGCGCTACGGGTTTAGGCAACATTTCTGAAGCTGTCCTGCGTAAAGTGATATTGAATCATGAACATGATTTTACATGCTTTTTCTGAAGGGTTGGTTGTTCGGTTCTGCCCTTGGATTTGGAGTCCGTGCAAACGTGTCAGAAGCCTATGTGGGGCCAAGCTCAAAACTACCGTGTGGGGCCACGTCTTGGTTCTCTTCGAGGAATCTTAGGGGAAGTGTGGGCAAATGTGCAATTTACAAGCACGTTAGAAGACCCATACCATAGGAGACAAATAGAGAGAATGTAAAGGTAAATTTGAGAGTAGGTTTGAGGTTTGTCTCTCAATTAAATCTTTACTAGTAAATGGTGTTTTAAGGCACATTGTTTCAATGTTGCTTGTCAAAACTGGTTGTGCTTTTCCGAAGAATGTGTGGCTTTTACTCAAAGTAATTCAGGACTACTGTTACACCATGAGCAGCAGAATGCAGGCTCCCATCACCTCTGAAATAGGTAGCAATAGTATAACCTTCCATCGCATACACGCACCACAGAACTTATATTTTTTTTCCCGGGTCCTACGATTATGCCCACAGAACTTATATGCATGTAGAGAGCAGTAGAGCAGATTTAGACCCAAACCGAAACATAATAATATGTGTCTTTTCTAAATGATTACCGTATGGGGATTTTTATTGCTACCTAACTCAATCGCACCCATTTTATTGACTTTGGAAGGATAAAAACTTAAAGGACACAGCAGGATTCAAGACACGAGGTCTAAGTAAGTAAATGCACTATTCCTCTAAATACACACACACAGTTCTCTTTCAAAACATAACCCAAGAAAAAATAGGTTATGTGAAGAAAAGACCATGCTCGATTTGTAATGGCATTGTCATGTTTTGACTCCATCTAGTGATTGGACACTGTCAACCGTTTCTTACTGGAAAATGAGCATGCTCTGCCCCAGCATTGTCTTTATACTATTTGGAAAGCATTTTGCAGGCCGGGTCATCGGGCCTTTGTAGAGTGCGGGCCCTGGCTGTTGCCCAATGCCGCCCACCCACATGACAGTCCTGATGGAGCGCACTTCACAGACTGGGGAGCAGCCTTACAACGGTGAGATGAAGATGGCCGCACACACTTAGTGATGTCCAAAAGGTAATTTTATTAGAAGTACAGCTGATCATAGGAAACGTCCCAGCCACCACATCAGCAAGAGACAAGCCAACATGAGAGGCACCTTCAATCACATTCCATGTTCTACATTCTCAATTCCCTCAGTACCTTAGTAACATTCTATTAAAGGAGCATTGGCCAACAATATAAATAAGGATAAAGATACCGCACATCTCTAAGCATTGGCCAACAATATAAATAAGGATTAAAATACCACAAATGGTTCAGCCTTTATGGCTAGGCCATTTTAAGGTCATTAGGTGAGCGAGTGTGCCTTCACAAAATGCAAGGTTCCAGTGCCGCATGGAGAGTGATGAGAGTTTCTGTGGGTATCCAGATCGTTTGCCTTAAGAGGCCCCATATACTGTGCAGAGAAATTTGAACTTGATACTGCTTCTACCTAGGTTCAGTATATAATTGTGTGTGCTGGTTTTAGGTGTTCTTGCTTTGCCTGGTTCAATCATGTTCTAGATGTCTTCACTTGTGATTCCTGTAAATGAGTCTCTTTGGAAGTAAATGATGTTCCAGTAGTCTAAACATGCAAATACAGGGGTTTTCAGCAGTTCCACCTACTGTTTTGAGGTCAGGTAGACTTTCTAGAGCAAGTCCAGCTGCAGATCCATGTTTTTAACACTATGTTGACAAGGGGAACAAACCAAAGCTCTAAGATTAATAGAACTCGCAGGTCCCTTATTTTAGTGTCAATGATGGGGGTACTCCAGAAGTAGACGGCCAGTTAAAGCATAGCAAGCGGTTCTCAGACCCTCCAAGGAGCAGGGTCTTCATCTTAATCTGGATCCATTTATGGATAAGACATTCTCATCCATGGTAGAACACATGATTTAGCTACATATTGGTGTTGACATAGATCATATACTTGTTTGTGTTACGCAAGTCTCTATGGCATCGTATAACGTACAGCAAGGATGGAGTGTGTAAATCTCTCCTTCCTCAATGTACGTTTTAGATCCATTAATGTACATCTTGGATTCAGTACCATTATTCTATGCCATACCTGCTTTGTAGCACACACATTACTGATCAGTGTACATAAATGTGCACTGCCCAGCGATGTACACACCACATTCATTAACATGCACATCCTATTCTCTGGTGCACACATTGCATTCTCACATCTAGCCCTTGCACCGTTTAAGAAATAACACTGCACTATAACTATACAAACTACATTCCTACTTATTCAACAGGAGGATGGGTGTGATTTATTCATTCATTCATTGTAAAAGGATGCCTAAATAACTGGCAGGAAAACAAAAACAATGGTTCTGTTGGGTATTTTCAATTATTTCTTGTAAGAACGCCTTGTGTTAATATATCATTCTATAGTTATTAACAGAGGTATCTCGGTTGTCCAGACAGGATACACAACATAACAAATAATCAAGAGCGAAACACAAATATCTGTCTATTCACTTGTTTGTTTATATAAATTGAATCATTTATATATTTTTTACAGATTTGTAAACAAGCGGACAACATGAAGTGTGGTATATACACAATAAGTGAAAAAGTGACATTAGTGCTCAGTGCTGGTGTTCAATAAATACAGTGAGAATTTGAATATGTACATGGGAAAGGATAGGCTAGAATTGTAGTAAACTGCAATCGCTCTGCTGTGTAATGAGTGTTTCTTAATCACACAGAGCCTTGGTCGATCTGGGCCCTACAAGGTTGTCGACGTTTCAACCCAAACTCGGCTCCATTAGGTAGTCAAGGCGGGTCTTCATCAGGACAAAGAACGGGGGTTCAAGGTGACAGCCCCAATAGAAGCAGAGAAGCTCCTGGTTATTCCAACATCTATGGTGATCCAAGTACAATCAAGCGACGTGAGTTGAGTGGAGCGATGAATTTCAAAATTAGAGACAGCAACGGAGGATTCAATGCTGTACAGGGAAGACAGTCAAGCATCCTTTTCATCCAAATGGTTTATCAGACTTAAACCGTTTGGATGGTTTATCAGACTTAAACCACAGTGCGGCTGTTGTGTAGCATGGTTGAGAGTAAACAAAAGTACATGACACGGCCAGTGTAGACTGCATGATAGCGATATTTTTTTTCAGCCATGCGGGATAGCAGCCATACTCCTGTACTGCATGGCTAAAGAAACACATTGGAAAAGCCAATAGATCTCGTATAGGCGAGAACTATTGGCTTTGCCAATGCTCATTTAAACCGGCCTGTCATTTTCCAAAATATTTTTGGTCAGAATTAAAGTTTGCAATAATGCCCATAGCAAAAACTACACAAGTAAATACTATTAATTATACTATGTTCCAATCAAGCTCTTGCTGGCTCAGTTTTGTGACCTCACAGCACTACATTATTGGCAGTACCACTTATTGACGTTGAAAGGGTGAATGTCCGAGTCTACCAGACAGAAATGGATCAAGCAGACCAAGCATGGCCCTCTGAAACAGGGGCTTTAAACTCCTGTGTCGTTCTGCCAGCAAAATTAAAAATTTATATAGTACCAGATATGTCAATGACAACTGAGAGGTGTAATTCTTTATTTTGGGTAAATAAATCATAAATGGTACAATAGTAACAATCTAAAAAAACAATATAATAAAACGCACGATTTCAAGATAAAACTTAGTTGTGTAGAGAATTTCGGTCCAGCAATACAATACTCATCATGCATTTTTGTTTTTTTTTATTTTTCCATTTTTAAGGTCCATTACATTATAAAAGGATTTTAAAAAAGATTCGGTTAAAACACCCCCCCCCCCTCCAAAAAAAAAAAGATTTATAAACAAGGCAAGTCGACGCTTAGCTAAAAGAGAAAACATGAAAGTGAGTAAGTGAGAGTACTTTAGATTCTGCTGGAAGAGAAGATGAACATATTTGAGGAAAGCGAAAAATGGACCAGCCACCATTCCATCTCCATCATCCTGGAAACAAACCACTGTTTTTAGTCAAGGGTGTAAGAGATTTTGAAGATTGTGTATTCCTTAGTGCCACTACAGAGCTCCCTTGAGGAGGCAGGTGAAAGATCTACTACTAGTGAACCCCATGATTACACCACTTTAAATCGAAATGTACAAGCCAAGGGCAGGATAGAATGCGGGTGAAATTCAGATTTGAACTCTGAGTGACGGTATGTTTTTACATTCATATTTACCCCACTACCACTGCATCTGTAGTCTCGTACTTCCCCGCGGTCGGCGCGGTGTCACCTACGCAGTTGTTCACACTCTGCACGTGTGAGTGTGAAAGAAGTCTTGGGGGAGGGGTGACTCTAACATGCATGTCACCTTCTCTTCCACCTCGGTTTGGCACAGATGGTAGGAACAAGCTGAGAAAGGAAACACACGAGTCTGAGAGAAGCTCTGTTATTCGTAAGTGTTCTCAAAGCGAGGATTATGTACTGCTTTTAATATTGTTTATTGCATTTCTTTCAGAAATACTGTTCGGTGCAACACAGAAGTAAATTAAGCACGTGCGACTCATTTATTGTCCACTTTTAAAAGTACATCGTTTGGTCTTTATTCACTCTATGACTCAGGATGCTTTTATACCTCGATTGCCTTCTAGCTAGCCTGAAAAGCAAGGTAGTGCACTGGGCACAATGCTGGCTGCAGAACCAGAAAACCTAAATATCACATCTTCCCACGTGACCACGTTGAGTGATACTAGGCAATCCACTTTAGTTCGCTGCATCACAAGCTGTTAGAAGTGGGTTATATATGAAGCTCAACAGAAATAGAGGAAAATCATTTTTCGCCTTAGGTGTGTGTGGAAGGATGCCCAGGAGAGTCGGGTGAAAATACTCGCTAATCTCTCGGTTCCTGGAATCGGCTACGGAGTGGCGATCCGAGCACCCACAGAATCATTCTACTAATCAGATAGGGAACCACAATAGCACTCAGTGGCCAATCGATTAAAAAAAAGAAAAATAGTACAAGAACCTGAAGTTTTTCTTTGGAGCCTGCCACAGGTGCAGCTGAATGTGGATGCCTACTTGTGATTCCACCTGGTGCCGGTTTCTTCCACCGCATGCCTCTTTCTCCCACAACCACACTACAGTCCCTGTCTCTTTATCTCAGTCCTTTTCAGCCCTGGTGAATTTCATTTTACTGTTTTCCTATCTTTCCCTTCCTCCTTCTCTCTCGCCTTTTCTGCCTTCCTCTCACTTGCTCTGGGTCGAAGTCTGACGATGAACACAAAAGTTTGCACGTGCCTGTGTTCTCCATCGGCAGACTTTGGGACCTGCTCCACCTGGCAGGTGAGAGCCACTGAACTCCTTTGATTTCACAGGCAGCTTGAGCAGGATTGGAGGCCCCGGGAGGCGCAGAAGGGGAGGCGGCTGGAGTCACCCTCCCACACAATGCTATGCACAGATTAACCCCAGAACTGTGCTCCAGGAGACAGGATCCGTTACAGAGGCTGCGTGCATAATACAAGAGGAATACACTTCATCACTTAAAGCGTGTATATGTAGGCTTATTTCCTGCTGAGTGGAACAGAGCGCGAGCTTCATATAAACTACTTGTCCCTGTGAAATAAGTAGGATGGTGTTAATAAAATGAGAAACGAATGCCCTTCGAGTGCGAAAGAGAATGCTAAATAAATCTATTGCAACAAGAAGCAACATTATTAATTGCGCGATAACACTAACGTGTCCTTCAGTACAATTATATGTTGCAGGGGCACTTCCTGCCTTTCACACCCTAAACCTCCCGCACGAAGCAGTTTCGGTGCGAGGGCGGTCTGTGGGGGAGGGTGGCGGGAGCCATCTTGCACCCTGTCGCTTCGGATCATTAAGACTGCTGATGTCTTCTCGGTGGGCTGGCAGTGTGTGAGACTGCTGCTGCTGCTGCTTAGTCTAACACACAGGTGCTAAAAAGGCCAGCTGGTGAGGTGCTAATATTCATTAGATTGTTCTTGCTAAATGCCACCCGGCGAGACATTCCACCGAGGAGACACTGAAAGTATACAGGAATCAGACGCACACTGCTCAGAGAATTCAGAACCCCACAACCTAGAGTGCTGCTGAAAACAAGATAAGCAACCCACTCGGAACCCACACAGAGACGCGCACTAAAATGAATTGTTCCAAACTACTAGACAAGAATATCACCCTAGATGCGTATCAGTTCATAGCGATGAATCTTAAAAAAGGATTACATACAGGGTCAGTGATCACAGGCTGGAACTTGAAGGATGACAGCATAGTGAGATTAAATCACTGAGTGACAAAAACATGACACGGCAAAGGTTTTGAGGAGCTCACCCCTCTATGTCAGCGTTGTCAAATACCACGGCTATCTAGCCTTGATTCCATCTCACACTCTTTCTTCCACCACCCAACATTTCAAAACTCTTGTTCTAACTCTTTACTGGCTATTTTTCAGTTAAACTGCAGCACGGTTTCCCTATCTTTCTCTTCGTCATTCTTACTCTCTATCTTGCTCCTGGTCAAAGTCGGATAATGAAAAATAAGTGAGTGCCCAGTGCCTGCAAACACCGGCACAAGTTAAGCACTGCAAATATAAGTAAATGAGGAACCACTACTCAGGGATCACACCAACAGCGTCAATGAGGTTACACAAGCTGAAAATAAATTAGATCGGCGCACACAGTGTGGGGGCTGTATTCAGCATGGGCAAAACTGCATTATACCTGTGCACTCTCCTCCAGGTTAAGAACTTTGAGGACTAAGGGGCATTTAGTCCCCCATTACAATGGGCTTGTGGAGAATTTAATCATTTTTCAATTTTTAAAGCCCATTACTATAAGGATCAAGTGCACTAATGACATTTACATACAACTTCTGCCCCTTAAAATGGGGCATATCTTGCAGATGTTGGTGCTGTGCACACCTGCATCTGAAAGTATCGCTATTTACTGGGTATTTCCTTTTGTTACAATTCAGCAGGTTTCACCTGACAAAATGTACCTGTGGAAAATTGTGGGGCTGCGGTTATTACCAGACAACTTGCAATTCTGATCCATTTTCAAGCAGGAGTTTGGGCGGGGATCGGAACGTAATGTCCCACTCCCAGTCGAGGCCAGAGTGCACATGTGTTCGGGCAGATGCTGCGCGCGCTTCAGACGTGTCAAGTGCGCAGCTGGTATGTGCAGCAGGATTTTCAAGCTCCGGGCCATGAAATGTATCTCTCTCCACACTGTGTTCATTAGCAGACTTCCGGGATGAGTCTGGGTGAGCAAAGAGGGAGAGCAGAACCGAAGCAGTCAATGGGCAGGGAAACTGCAAAGCCAAGGGTCACATATTGCAAAGGGGGTTGCGTCTGCGGCCTTCGTGATGGGAGTCGGAACTGCAAGAGCCCACTGGGAAGTAAAGGAGAAGCAGGCAGGTGCTCATCTGAGACATTTATTGAGATACTTTACAGACTGCCAAGTGGGCACAATGTATTTCAAATTTCCAGGTGGAAATTGAAGAAGACCTGACTACTCTATGAAGGCAGTGGTTAATTTGTAAGACAATAAAGTGCTTTCGTCAGGAGGCAGCTTGCACCAGCCCATTTCTCCTGTTAGCGCCGCCTAAAACACAACCAACTACTAACCATGAAAGTGGGGGGAGGATGTGGTGTAATGGCCAGAGCAGCCGACTCGGTGCTTGGGAACCAGGTTTGAGTCTCAGCGTCAGCTCAACATCCTGTGATTCCGGACAAATCACGTAATCTCCCCGTGCCTACCACAAATGAATGTGTTCTTAACTGGTGCTCGTGAAAAGCGCTGCAGTTGATGATTAACCCCTTCGGCGCTGATGACGAGCTCAGCTCGTCATCAGTTGCGCCGCTCGCACGCTGATGACTAGCTGAGCTCGTCATCTAACGGGGCTTTTTGAAAAAAGCTGCGTAGCGCGAAAATCGCCACAGCGCGCATGCGGTTAAGTGCCAGTGCTGAGCATTGAAACCACCGGCTCAAACTAGGCACTGTACTAAGGAATGATACACGTCATCCATTTCTCTCTCTCTCTCTCTCTCTGGCACAACCAGACAAGACCAAGGGCGAAGGCACGCATGCGCGCACACCCTCTTCTTTCAAAGCTTCAAATGTATGCTGTATCTGTACATATATATATATGGTATTTCTATAGAAGGAACCTAGCCAAAAGCAAATTGATGTACTGTCTAGAGTTAAAGGCAAAGATTACAGTCAATGACTGCTCGGAAGCTGGGTTCTGAGAGAGGAAGAGTACTGTTACTTCCTCGTGATTCAGTGTTCTTTAAATACTTGACTTTAGCTTTTTTCTAACCTGCCAAAATCATCTTGTCAAGACATATCTATTAGCAAGGCTCTAAAATCACAACGGGGGGGATAAAGTGCTTTATGTCTGCAAGGCCAGGTTCGGTGACATAGCGCTTTGTGTATTTCAACTGACACATTACATTTTTGTTCAAATGCAGAAAGGGGCAACACTGGCCCGTCATTAATGGCAGAGGTGCCCCGCCCACCCACCCCCTCTTTTGCAAAGCATGAAGAGTCTCTGTCAGGCTGAGCAAAGGTCAGTCTACCCGACACTCTTCATGGTCAGGTGAAGCAGCTAGGCAATGTGCATTTGCTAAATGTGCAGGCGCCTGGCAGTCTGAGCCAAGCTTTGCAGGACTGAAGATTTCAAAGTCTTGTGGGCAGGGCCAGACTGGCCATAGCGGGCACCGGGCATTTCCCCGGTGGGCTGCTAGGGTTGAGGGACGGTTTTGGGCCCCTGGGGGGGGGCGATTTTGTTACAGTGCCGTGTTTGCAGCATTGCTGCAATATCGGCTGCTGTAACAAAATCAGCCGAAACTGACAATGGCATAAAGCACTGCCGCACCCTCAACCCCCTGGGGGGCCGGCCGAGCCCCTTGTCAGGGCCGGTTTTGGTTCCCAGTCCGGCCATGCCTGTGGGTGTCACATCCTCAGCCACACAAAGAACAGCAAGTTCCTCCTTCTCATGACAAGGGCAAGATTCACTGACAGCCTCAGATCTCTTCGCTTCCGGTTTAAGCCCTTAAGTGCCTAGGGCTCAGAGCCTATCATAACGCCGCGTCACAGAGTGGGGTGGGATCAGCAACTCTCACTGACCCCCATTCCACTCTGTGAGGAGGTAGGGAAGGTCGTCTTCTCATTGGCTGACCCATGACAGGGTCAGTCAATTAGAGGAGGCAGCAGGATAATTCCATTTTCCCTATCCTCCCAAAGCATTCAGCCCTTTCGGTACCTTCTGTTTCTCCATCTGCTACCCACTGGACCTGCTGTCACCCAATAAGTTCCTTATATAAAAATGTTTGGTGCGAGCGAGCATGTATGAATTTATGCGTATATGCACTGTGAATGGGTGTGTATGTGCTAGTGAATGGTGGGTGTATGTACATGCTTGTAAATGGATGGGGTGAGTGTTTAGGTGCATGAATGTGAGCATGTGTGTGCCTGCCCCGCTACTATCTCACATCACGGGCCTCCACTGGGAAGGGGCATCATTGCCATTACTTTAGCTCCAAGAACAGGTATATCCTGAAGTGATAATCTTACTCTTTACAAAAACAGTGGTCCCTACATGTGGACAAGATAACATACAAAAAACAATAATCATACACCTGATAAGTAGTATGTCTTTTGTCCAGCCGGACAAGAACATTTATTTTAAATGTTCTGGTTGATAAAGTGAGTTTTAAGAACCAAAAAAGATAAGTGGGCACAGCCGTGACCCACAACAATCAAGACAAAACAACAAAGAAATGGCCAAAAGGGCAAAGCGAAAATCTGTCTGTATACTTGTGGTCAGTGCTACAGACTCAATCTCTTAAACATAACCATACCATTGCATCAAATAATATAGCATTATCATATTGCATATGGGGTTTTTTAGTCGACGACGTTTCGATGCCTTTTTACATTTGTGACATCATCATCAGGACAAGAATTATCAACATTGTTTTGTACAACAGTTATTAACACAATGCCTATTATCGCATTAATGTTGGTTTCCTCGTAGGTTCAGGCATACTGATGAGTAAACGCTGATAGATGTGCTTTCTTTCACATCAAGTCCAGGGCTTCCATCAGGATTGTATGGATTTGCCAGGAAAGGAGCGTGATGGCTCAATTTGTGATGGCCGGAGCGCTATGGCGAATACGGCAGTCCGATGGGATCGAGTCTGTAGCAGTGACCACAAGTATACAGACAGATTTTCGCTTTGCCCTTTTGGCCATTTCTTTGTTGTTTTGTCTTGATTGTTGTGGGTCACGGCTGTGCCCACTTGTTATCTTTTTTGGTTCTTAAAACTCACTTTATCAACCAGAACATTTAAAATAAATTTTGTCCACATGTAGGGACCACTGTTTTTTGTAAATTGATACTGCCCAAGGTCCCTATGGCATACCTTTCGGGTTCCCTTGTCTTTGTGAAAACACGTGATAATCTTACTCTTCAGTACAAAAAAGCTTTCACAAAAAGTGAATCTAATATTAATTGCATAATTTAGCAGATTAGATAAGGGTACTTTTTTACAGCAGACGTTCTGTCAGTTTTATAGAGTTTGGTAAACGGTCATTTGATTTGTGAAATATTTTTTTTTATTTTTTTTTATTGATGCCAAAGTAAACGTGGTCTTTGAGCATGTAGTCCACTTCGTCATTTGTTATCTCAATAGTTTCATTTTTTCATACTAAATTATATTACAGATTACTGGCATGTAATTCCGAAAATACCTAACAAAGGGAACAGTAACAGTCTAGTCCTCGCTGACCCTTTATTATTTATTTATTATTTATTATTTATTATTTATTATTTATTATTTATTATTTATTATTTATTATGTGGGTTCTGAAACCTACTTTAGTTTGATGGTGCTGTCAATTTAAGACTTTCCAAATGGACAAAAAATTAGGTAATTCCTGCTTTAGAGTTTGATGAGCGTCTATGGACCCATGGACCAAAAGTCTTGCCCATCACCTAAGATCTGGCCTAGTGGCAGTGGAACCCTGCTTGGAGCCAGCATTTTCTGAGTTTATGCCCTAACATCCAGGCGCCCTGTGTGAATGTGGGCAGATCGCTTTATAGCTAACTAACTCTGGTGCATTGCGATTTAATGGACAAAGTCCCCCTGTCATCTCTCATACAGAGACTGCAAGTAAAGAAATTATGTGAGCCTACAGCAGAATGTGACAAAAATCCAAGATTTTTTAAAATTTAATTATAGTCATTTGCACCATTCTTTTTTTCATGTTTAGGAGATACTTTATTCCCATAATACGAAGTGACTCGCACCTCCCACCCCTATCATTACCTGGTTCACTCATCACTCGGATTTAAAAGATGACGTGTGGTAGCATTTTTGAAACTGTAACAGGGTAGTACAAAAATGAAGAATGCTCATCTTGTCATGCGTGGCAAGCAAAGGTTTTATGCCTTTTGTTTAGGTAGCTTTTGACCATATTCGAATATATATGATAGCCTGCAGACAGTGCTTAATTTGTAAAAGATTATGTCCTGGTGCTCAAAAAATTTCTCAGAAGCCCGATGCCACTTTTTGCAGGTGTGCGTCCAGTTATATTCTTGGCACCACACAATTGTACCATTGTAACACCCACTGCTTACATGGACAATGCGAAAGCAGCCAAAATCAAAAACAAACTACTGCTTGTGAATCATGACATGGATGGTAAAATGCCACTTATTCGACAACAGCAAAAAGTGCCAACAATGGTACCATCCGCTACAACTCTAGGCAGAGTCTTGGGTGATGGCGGACCACAGAAGGTCCCCAGGTGGCTGGACTTGTAAAGGATACGTCCAGGAGTCCAGCTGTCCAGTATTCATCTTTCCCCGCCTGCTGCACAGCATTGGTCTCCGTAATGCTGCAGAACAGCGACTGGAGTGCAAGCAGGGGCAGCCACGGGTCTGCTCAATGCTAAGCAGACATTGAATCTGACTGGCACTGCCAGGCCAAGCCCAACTAAATAATTTTCAGACGGTGAACCACTCCATCCACTTCCCTTTAAACTACATCCTTGCTTGTGACGCGGAAGACCAGTGAGTGGAGGAGGTGACATTCTGAGAAACACCCGGAGCGAGTATCCTGCTGGAAGTCTCTACACATACAATCTGGAAATGTTCCAGAAGGCAACATGAACAGAATGCCTGGGATCTTATCTTCGTTATTACACTGACACCCAAAGAAGTAAATGTAATAATGAGTGCGTGTATTGTCCATTATCACTCAAATATGAACGCCAAAATACAAGTGAGCATTCCAGTAAATACACAATCGTTGCTATTAGGTGGAGTGGGTTGCGAGCACCACACGTCGAGGGCAGTTTTATGTCCAGTACTGTGTACTGGGCTAGGCAGCAAGGCGAGCGCCAAGTCTGTGCTTTCATTTATTCCTCAAGCGCTCACCTTGCCAAGTCTGTCCTGGGCTGTGCCTTCACAGCCTGCCTGGCCCAGTTCAGCAGTCAGCCCTCTGCTGCGGATATCTACTGGGAAGCTCACACACTGCGTCAAGCAGGCGCAGTGATGACTGTATTAGAGAGCACGGCACTGATTGGCCGGGATTGTGTCAAGAAGACATCATTAATGTAATAAGCAATACTCATTCACCATGCCTGAACCAAGGTGAGCCTGCATGTTAACACATACCAGCATTCACTTACCTAGTTATATTAATTTTGAACAGTTATCAGGATATCCGACCGCAGGTGAAGAAATGTATAGCCCCGGCCCAGCGAAATAAGGGGTCGATTAGGGTGGCGGACGGACAAAGTCCGTCCACCATCCTGTTGTAGGAAGGGACCGTCCGCCACAGGGGCAGATGTGCCGTGCGTGGAATTAGGATGCACCCGCAACAGTGGCGGGTGAATCCCGCATTTCTAACATTGCGGCGGGCGGTGCTGAAGGCACCGCCTGCCGCAATGCTAAAAATGCATGTTGTGCGTTTCAAAGCACAACATGACAGGCACCGCGCGGTACCAGCCATGTTGTACTTTGAAACGCAGGAGGGTACCATAGGTACCCCCCATGTGCACCCCCCTTAACCCTGGAGGCGCGCAACGGGCCCCCAAAGCAAAGGCCGTATGCCTTTCCACAGCAGTAATGCTGCCGTGGAAAGGCATAGGACCGCCGGCATCGTAATACGGTTGGCGGTGTCTCGCAGACACCGCCATTATATGTAAGCACTTTTCCCACCGGTCGCGGTCTTGCCGTCCGCTGCGGACCGCCCAGCCATCCTAATGTGGCGGGGGGTCTTTTCTGTGAGGATGGCAGACAGATTGCCCCCGCCGGCCCGGCGGGGGCAATCGGTCCGCCATCCTAATCGACCCCTAAGTGCAGGGACCGAGCAGCAGAAACCACAGTCACAAATTAAGCACTGCCTGCAGACAGACTCTTGCTCTCCTCTTATGAGCTCCCTCAAGAAACAAAAACAAACAAAAGTCCAGAGGACCATCAGTGTTCAGTTCTCTACCACTGGCTGAGATCTATCCGAGAAAGAAGCCTCACAGAAACGGCTCCTGTAAAGCGTCATGTGTTTAACGAAGGGCTCAAGTGGGCGCTGGTATTGTGCTGGGAGAGAAGCGGTCAGTCTCCTGCGGGCCCCTGTGTCCGGTTCTGACACTCTGAGCTCAGCTGGTGTTATTGAATGGAGTGGGTAGAGCGGGGAGTTTGCTGGTGAATGGTGAAGCCGTCGGAGGTAGCAGTCGTCGGGCATGCAGTGATTTACGTTACGGTATAAGGGGGGTGGCTAGGGGCGGGGTTTATAAAACCATGCCTTGTGGAGTGCTCAGCCTTTCATCCCTGCTCTGCCCCCTTTGACCGGTCCCTCCTCGTCAGCTGCTCCGACCGGGCTTCTGAGGTCATGAAGATACTAAATTGCTATTTATGGATGCAATTTACCCGAGTTCAAGTGACTCGGGCTGTTGTCCGGATCTTGTGAAGATCACTCTAGTCCCGTGGCTGAACGCTTATTAACCAGACACTGTAGACAACAGAGATATATTTACACCCCCCAAGCACATCATGAAATACTGTGTGTGTCTCTGTTTGTGGCTGCACATGCTTGTCAGAAGCGGTGCGCGTGGTGAGATACGCATCAGCATCTGCCTGGGGTACAGTGTGTCTTCCTTCGCACAGTCTGCCGTGAGTCACACGGTGCGCCATGCGGTCCGTGGGCGTCTCGTGGGATCGGCTCGTTCCTTTTCAAGTCACGGTTTCAAGTGTGGTGATTAAGCACTGGGCGGTGTGTGCAGCCCCGCTCCCCTCTGCTGAGATGTCTATGAAAGTCTATGTCCATACATTGTCCAGCATATATCAGGGAGATAAAGGGACCACCCCCAAATTATTCTGAGATCAACCCTGCCCCAGCTTGCTCAATGAGAATAACCTCAGAGCTACTAATATTAGTGGTGTCTTAATAGCGAAAAAGGCTATTTAAATTACCAGCAGTGATCACCTTGGTGCAGGGTTTCCAAGAGTAATGAAAAAAAGGCCGTGTCAATTTGGAATGCCTCTAATTGATGAATACTTAACAGCTATATATGCAATGCTCCTGACACCAAGGTAATAATACTGGTAATGAGTCCCACCAAACACTGCATGATTTTTACTCAAATATCAACTTTAAATATATTTTGGGAGGTCAGCCGTTTTTCTCCAAACATCAGCTCGCCCGTTCTGAAAATACGTACTTTTTTGTCTATAATGAATACTTTTCAATTTAAATTATTTATATGTTAATTCAACCAAGCAAAAGCTTCTTATTTAGTAGGTCAGGCTGCACGGGAGGTGGCAAGGGGGAGAAATACTTACACATTGCAGGAGAGCTACCAGTATCTCATGAGCTACTCGTTGGAGAAGCCGGATAGGGTAAGGGAGGTTCTGGTACACAAACCGAGAGGGACATGGGACGTACGGAAATCCAGGGCCAGTTTTACCCAACTGTCATATAATGCAATGCAGCAGGGGAACTTGCTGCATGAGAAAGAGCATAGAAGTGTGCTGTATTTACTAAAATATGGCGCACTTCTCTGGATTATTTTTTTTGGCTGCTAGTTTATTGACCTTAGTAAATCTGGACTTGCATCCATTCCAAATACATAGATGGATGCACGTGAACACCCATGCTCCACCCATATAATGTTTTCCTAATGCAAGGTTAGGCAAGGCAGTGCGATGGGCTGCCTTATGTTATTTCTGGGGGGAATTGTGGCGTAAAGTCACACAAATCAAGCTTTATGTGGGATTGTAAATCCCGACTAACAATTTGTGTTATGGCTGCACTTAAATAGTTGTGCAAGCTCAATGCAAAATGTTAGTAAAGCCGGGCCGCAATATGTAGTCAGTGCAAAAAGGTACAGTGCAATAGCTAAATAGAAATGGACAGAGCATGCTGCACAAGTACAGACAACGGGAGCACCTGAACAGAAATAGACACACAGCGTGAAGAGATCTGGGCACAGGAAGAGGGGATGGAGGACAGACAGTGTCAAAACAAAGCCTGGGACACATGGACAGAATCAAGAGAATTGCTGGCACATGAACAGGCAGTGAAAAGGGTCTGGGGCATAAAGGCCCATTTTATAGCAGCTTGGGGCACATTTGCACACAGTGTGATGAATTTAGATACATGTGCTGATAATGTGAAAAGCGAGGGGCGCATGAATAGACACCATAAGGAACACTGGATTGCATGGTCAGGCAGTGCAAAGGGCTTATGACACATTAATAAGGAGCATAAGCCGAGCCAGTGGAAAATTAGCAGATACCCTGAAGAACTTTGATTATATGGGAAAATAGTGCAAGTGCAAAGGGGCTGTGACACATCAATAAACAGTGCTAAACTCTGAAGCACACCCACACCCAGCACCCATGCCAGGAACCTCAGAATAATCATTGACAGCAAACTGGACATGACCAACTAGTGGACGCTGTAACTGCATCTTGCTTTCACAACTTAAGATGACACTGAAGGTTTGAAAACGGCTACCAAGTGATCTAGAAAAACTAAGCAAGTTGCATTACAGGAACAACAAGCAACCCCCTCGGAAACTACAAAGCATCCAGAACTCGGCCGCCAGAGTCATGCTCAACCTCCCGCACAGAACTCACATTGCACCACACCTCAAGGAGCATCTTAGGCTTCTGATACACAAATGCGTTCGTTTCAAACTCCTCACAGACACACTCAAGACATTACACAACGTAGGCTGCTCCTACCTGAACAGTAGCATCTCCTTTCACCAACCACCCAGGATCTGCAGGACTCCTACTCGTTCACATCTGATGCATACTCAGAACCATACAGATCGAGAGGACGGGTGTTTTCTTACATCACTCCTAGAGCATGGAACAGCTCCCACTCCACATTAAAGCCTTCTCCTCTCTTCTTGGAGTCCTCAAGAAGCTGAACACCTGGCTTTTCAATTAACCAACCTACTATAGGCAGGACTTGGCACTCACACCTGCTCACCACCCTGTGGGTAGGGCTGTGGACTGGCCATACAGGGCTTCAGGCGTTTCCCGGTAGGCTGGAAGGGTGGGGCGCTTTTGCAGTGGTGAAGGGCGATGCTTTAATATCGGCCCCCAGTAACAAAAGCAGAAAGCAAGCATTTCCAGCCTCCCGGGGCCAGGCAGTGCTTCCACAGTGGCTGGTCTGAGAAAATTGCCAGGGTAGCTTTGGGTTCCCAGTCCGCCCTGTTTGTATGTGACAGTGTACTTTAAAAATACACATAACAGAGCAAGGCGAGCTAGGGGCCCATGGAACATATACTTTTAGGAACAAAGCCAATGTTGAATATAATACAAAGGGATCTACGACGCTTAGATAATCTCCATTTATCCATCATTGGGAGGGCAAATGCTATTAAAATGGTGTACTTTCCCAAAATACTATACCTATTTAGGGCAATCTGTTTAGAATTTTCGAGCCAGTGGTTCACATCAATAGAACGTATCTTTTTCAGATTTATATGGTCATATGCACAACCTCACCGGGCATATAAATACCTTACCCTTCCCAAGAATAGAGGTGGGCTAGCTCTACCCAACTTAAGGAGATACTATTGGTCATGTGTATTACTATACAGCAAGGAACTACTGCAAGGAGGGGAAAATAATGAGGCACAGCCCGTTTCAATCTTTCAGCTATTGGTCGGGAACTTTAGCTATGGCTATTTTTGGAGGCATACACATGATAGCTACCACAAAAAGGTCAAATTTACGACTCTATATTAGTTGTTTTAAGGTATGGGAAGGCCGTCAAGAAAACATTAGGCATAGGACCAATGTCATTGTATACTCCGGTATTGAATAACCCGAATCTCCCTCAAATAATATTTAAAGATAACTGCGTAAATAAATGGTATAATTTAGGAATAACACAATTAGGGAATTTTTATACCACGCAGGGGATTAAATCTTTTAACGCTCTGAAAGAAGAATTTGACTTAGATTGGCGGGACTTCTTTAAGTACCTCCAAATAAGGGATTTCTTAACACATAAATTTGGGGCAACGATACTTGGGGAAGAACACACAATAGTAGAGACAATAATACACTCTAAGAAACATTCAATCGGTGGAGTTTATGGCTCATTATTGGACTTGTCTCCGGACGATTTAGATAAAACAGCAATAAAGTGGCAAAGTAAACTCGAAATCTCAAAGGAAGGTTTTCTATATTCCTATCAGTTAGCCCAAACCATACTAATCTCCACAAAATTACAGGCACAATTTTACGAAACCTGCTTTTTTCTCTATTATACACCTGATAGGATTGCAAAATGGGGAACCGGCAAGGCGACTTGCTGCCCGAGATGTAATCAATCTAAAGCAGATTCTGTTCATATCTTTGCTTCTTGCCCAGCGCTAATACCTTTGACACAAGATATAGAGAGGTTTTTAACCTCAGTTCTTCAAAGAAATGTCACTTTGTCGTATAAAGCAATGGTACTTGGGGCGGAAGACCCAGATAACCTCGAGAGCGGCCATGATTTCATATTTGTAGCTATGGCAGTCTTGCGGCTATGCCTAGCCTCGGCCTGGCTTGACCCGCTACCACCCTCCTTTCAACAGTGGCTAACTAGACTTCTAGCTGTACATAAAATCGAGATAGCTATATATAATCGGAAAGGAAGAGTGCGACGTACAAGGGGTAAGAAAATCTGGAGCCCTCTTACGCAATGGCGAGATGTACAAAATTAACTATTAGTATTATTTTAAATGCTGTTACGTAGAATACCAAAATAGATATATATAAGCTGCAAGGCAGTTCAGGACTAGACGTACAAAACAAAACTAATCATTATTAATTGTTATAACTTTGTTGTTTTCCGGGATACTGGGAATATATTTTGAAAATTGTTTACAATGGCTATGTATGTAATGATATGAATAATGTAAAGCACACGATGTTAATGTGAAGAATGTTTACCTGTCGGGGGCAGGGGGGAATATATATATATATATATATATATATATATATATATGTTTAAAAAAAATAAAAACATTTAAAAAAAAAAAAAAAAAAAAAGGAACACTGGGCTACAGGAACAGACAATGTGAAGAGTTTATAACAACATCAATAGACAGTGCAAGGCGAGCGAGGGGCTCGTGAACCCTGAGGAAACTTGCTTTTATGGTTAGGCAGTGTAATGGGATTATGGCACATCAATAAACATCGAAGGTCAGGGCATACGAGCAGAAACTCTGGGGAACATTGGGTTAAACAGTGTAAGGCAAGCAAGGGGTGCATGAATGGATTGCCTGAGAATGATTCAGTCACAGAGACAAGCAGTGTCAAGGGGTTCCAAAAGATCAATAAACAGAACAAGGCGAGCAAGGGGCGCACAAACAGATACCCGGAGGACCCTTGGGTTACATGGTTAGGCAGGGTAAAGGGTTTATGACACATCAATAAATAGTGTAACACAAGTGAGGGGTGCATGAACTAATAGATTGAGGACCTTTTGGGTACATGGACAGGCAGTGCAAAGAGTGCAAGGCTCTTTGGGAACTTAGACAGACAGAGTGAGGAGCAAATGACCTGCTGGCAGATAATCCTTAGCACATTTGGGCACCTTTGTATTTTATATACCGTTGAAACAAAATATCTTGAGCACATTCTCATAGACTGCAGTACATTAAATATAATGTTAGGAGCTGTGGTGGCGAGTCGGTGGGATAATGGGCGACAAAATATACCATGGATGCCAACAATATCCCGAAGTGTAAGTCAAGCACTTCGACTCAATGGATAAGGTCTCGGAAACTGGGGGTCAGCTTCAATTTGGAAAGTTCTTGAGAGAAGCCGTGAACACAGGCAGTAATTACTGATGAAGCACTTTCGGGGCATTTCATGAATGGGTTGTGAGGAAAGTGAAGGAATGGATTATGGACCCCACTCTGGAAGAGTTGCAGGATGGCCAAGACATGGTGAACTGAGAGCAGAAGGACACTGATGGCACATGCAGAGATTCTTGGAGCTACGAGGGGAAGGCCACTCCATGAACTGATATGTGGAAATGGCAAGTAACATGTTAAGAGCTGTTGCTGACTAACAACCAGTAACAGGGTGTATGTTTGCCTCTGTGGGGGGAGGGGGGGGCGGGGGGGGGACAGGCAGCCTATATTGAACAGATTTTTGAGAGCAATGTGAGTACTTTGACAAGAGGTGGGAAGGAGTACTGGTTGAGACCAGTGGCGGCTGGCACAGATTGGGGCGGGGCAAAGGGTTTAAAAAAGAAAAAAAAAGTACCTGATCACTGCGTCTCTCCTCCGTCTCTCCGTCATCGTCTCTCCCCTGGGGCTGGAAAAGGAAGCACTCAGTCTCCCCAAAGCCAATCTCAATTCAAACAAAGGGTAACTGTTCCAAAATTGGGCGCAATTGTCACCCACAAGAAGGAAAAAAGAGGGAAGAAGTTGAAAGCAAGAGTCTAGGTGTAAACCCCACAAACTGGAGGCAAGCGCGAGTCTGGTCTCTTTATGCCCTCACACATCCGGAGGGGTCTCATGCTTCATCATTGGGCGTTGCCCCTTGTCGGGCTGGCGCTGTAATGCCCAACGGGTCCCCTGAATGGTCGCTTTGGCAGAGATCTATTATTGGTACTGCCGTATGATGAGTGAGGGTGTGAGATAAAGGGTTCTGGGAAAGGGGAGAGTAAGTGAGTGAATGATAAAACTAGCTAAGGGATACCAGGGTGAATTAGGTTTCATATATAGGTTTCCTTGCCAGGGTAAAAAACCTGCCAAAGCAACCCTTCGGGGGACCCTTAGGGCATTGCAGTGCCGGCCCGTCGAGGAACAATGCCCAATGATAGAGCATGACATCCTTCAGAATGTGTGAGGGCATCAAGAGACAAGATTCACGCTTGCCTCTAGTTTGTGGGGTTTAGACCTAGGCTCTTGCTTTCCACTTCTTCCTCCTTTTTCTCCTTCTTGTGGGTGACAACTGCGCCCAATTTTAGAACAGTTACCCTCATGTTTTAATTGAGATTAACACAGAGAACACGGGTACTGGACCACAATGAGCTCCTAGTCCCCCCCCCCTTTGTTCTTGGTACATCCCCTGAGCCAATCACATCGCTACAATGCAGCGTTGTGATTGGTCTGAGTGCCGTGGTTCAGCACTGAGCCAGGGAATGGGAGCCTGGACATGTTTTCCATGTAGGCTGTAGTGCAGCCATCGTGGAGAACATGCAAAGGGCGCTTGACGGTTTGGCCGAGTGGGCAAACCACTCCTCCCCCTGCTTCTCTGTCATTGGAGCAGCCCTGCCCGACTGCAAACCTGCCACAGCAAGAAAAATTTAAATAATAATAACCTTGAGTTATCATTTTATGTTTCCTTTATTTCATCACTGCAAAGCAGTGGGACGACACTCCTCCGCCTTAGCGGAAGAGCCGCCGCTGGTTGAAACAGAACAGGGTGCTTTTACAGTAGTCCAAGTTGCTCAGGAGCAAGGTGTTGCCAATGATTTAGAAAAAACAAAATGAGAGATGATTATGCATATATTGATTTGGCGGTAATAAATAACTATGAATGGGATGAAGACAGGTTATTAGCGATTGTCAGGACTCAGGTTCGGCAGAGGGCGGGGGGGGGGAAATATTGTTACAGGAAGAACGTGGGGGAGATGATGGCAGTTGACAAGGTGGAGGATGCAGGGTCGTGACCTCAGGTTTTGCAGCGTTCAGCACAGGCCTGTTAAGATCCATTCAAGGGAGTACGGAGATGAATATTCGGTTTGCTGCCTCTGTACCCGTTCAGGCAAAGCAGTGTGTTGGCACCGCTGGTTGGTAATAGCATCTTATAAAATATTAAAAGAAAAAAGGACACTAGTTTGCCTAAGATCGCTCAACTTGTTGAAGTAAGCATGCGATAATCAATCAATCAGGGAATTGTAAGCGCGCTACTCACCCATGAGGGTCTCAGAACTAGGGCCTCTGTGGTCCACAATCAACAATTTACTTGATCATATGCCTATATCATTAGCCCTGACTTCCCAACAAGCAGTCTGAGTGAGGCAGTTCCACTGCCGTCTAATTACTCGCTTCCAGAATCCACAGCAGGAAGCAGCAGGCCGCGTTTCCGCTTGTGATTAGAGGCGCACGGTGATAATGGGCCCGTAATTCTCTCTTAGCCAGGTACTCAAAAATATGGACGTGTCTCTCCTACGTGTCAGGCAACGCAGTCAGTAAGTCCTTTAAAGTGTGCTTAAATGCCTAGCCCCAGGGTGCAAACATCAGTGCAATAGTCACTTCCTGGCAGCTGTAAACCGACCTAAGCCATCTCTCCGGAGCATTTCTGCAAAAAGCATCCAGCCTGCCGACGGAGCCCACGGCCGGATCTGTAAACGACACCTCGGCTAGCTAGAAAGAGGGCAGGCGTCAGCGCTTTGGGTCTCAGCTATTTTAGCATACCTTCAGACAAGTCTGAGCACCAGGAATAAATATCATGAAAGGCGCTTAAACTCTTTCGCGGAGGTTTTACTAGCAGCGTCTCTGAGCAGCAATGTGCGTGGCTCCAGAGAGCAGACTGAAATGTTTCTGAAGCTAGGCCCTACTGGCACGCACCTCCGAGCAGCATGCACAGGTAAGCAGGACAACTACTTTTTAGTGTTACTAACATTCTCGTTTGGTTTTCCAGGGTGTGACTTGCTGCTGCTTCTTCGCACAAGTACAAAGAGAGGATGAAAACTCGTCTTCAGGCCCCTTCATGCCCAGGCGTCTTTCTGGGGGTGTTTAAGGCGGGAGTGGAGCTGCTCTTCGAGTTGCCTGTCCCCCTCCAGGCACAAAAGTGAAGAACAAACAATCTCAGCAGTGTCCCATCCCCCGCTTTCTCACCCCCAACAAAACATTTTCTTTCCCGTCCCCGTGTTTCCTGCACCCCGCCCCCAGAAGGAACTCCGTGGCTTCAAAAGGACCCAGATGCACTTCTTTCGTCACTAAACTGCGATGACGTAATACCCGGTATGATGATACGTATTCTATATTTCCTGATAACGCGCCAAACAACCCACACAAATGTCCTCACCAATAGGTACCTGACCAATGCGTTCAGAATGAGAATTAAAGAAATAGGGCGCTAGTCCATTGGGTAGGCAGACGCACGGAGACAGAAATGTGTCCTCACAGGTGTGCCTCGACTGTTCGCAGCGTCCACACATCTCAAACTGTGCCAGCTAGCCTTATATAAAGTGTAAATCATCATCACCAATAGCGGCAGTTTGTCAGACTCATCACTAGCATATCACAGACGTTGTACAGAAGTGTGAGCTCAGATTGCACTTCTATGCTACAAGTTTCACTTTGGCACTAAAGCCATCCAAAAGATACATGAAACAAAAATATTTTAAATTATGCATGGCCCCTTCAAGAAGAACAGGACATTAAATAAAAAAAAGCCACGTCCCAGCAGCAAGAAACAAATGAGATATCCAAAGATGGAACCAATGAACAGGCACTCACCGGCGGGAGAGCAGGCAGCATCCAGTCTGGCAATCCGCTCCCTGGCTCGCTCTCCCCTCTTCGGACGGGGCAGTCCTGGGGGAAGGACGGAGCCTGAACTCACCGGTCCCTGAGCGATGAGGTGATGGGGAGGCCGAGGGAGCCCCTCGGCCGCTGAAGCCCTGGCTTCCGGCGGACCGGGGAATCTCTACTTCATTGGTAGAAAGGCAGCCCTAGCTCCTGACAGAGTGAAACTCTGGACACAGAAGACGAAATGAAATTCACTGGTGAGTTTCTCCAGCTCTCAGCAGCAACCAGGAAACCGACAAAAAGCTCTTTCAGTTCTGAGCCGCCAAAGCATTTCAGCAAACTAACGGGAGCGCAGGAATCCGCACAAGAAACAGTTGGAGGTGCCGCCTCCCTGCTGATGTGTCCTCCGAAGATGGTTGGTTAGTCCTCTAGGGCTGACTCGCCGAGATCTCCCGAAAAAAAGAGCGATGTGCCGGGCCGCTTGGATCCACACTTGGAAAAGTGGTACAAAAGTAGCAGAGCAAACGTGAGCGGCGGCATCCTGGGTCACAAGGGGCTGCCTTCATGGGCTGTAGGGGGCGGCTGTCTGGGGGCGGCCGTCTCCTCATCCCGCCCCTTCCTAAACTCTCCCCTCCCTCGACTCAACCCACCTCCCTTCTCTTGGAATCTGCGGAAACAACGACCCTTCTGTATTAAATCTAGTTGCAGAGACGCATTCAGACAGAGTGCTCACTATAAGCGGTCTCCGTGGCACTCCTGCTTGAAGAGAGTGCTGCATTTTTTTTACTCTCTATTTTGCTCTCTTTCCATGCACATTTTTACTTTGCTGTATGTCTACGTATTGTCCTGCTTCATTTTGATCTTTACTGGGATTTTTTATGACATCTTTTCTTTTTTCCAAATATTTTTCATCACTACAATTTTCTTTCAGTCCATCTAACACCTACCTTCCCGTTCTGTAGCCTGCCATTTGTATCTCCATTTTAATTTTTAATTTGTATATATTTTTCACTTTCATTTCGATTTCCTAACAAATCTCGCAACTTTCTTTATTTCTTTTTCTTTCTTTCTTTCTTTCTGTCTTTTTCCTGTTTTAGTCTATTTGATTTTCCCACCCCTTTCTCGTTCTTCACATAACATCAGATCTTTCTTTTTAATTTTCTCCTTTGTTCTTTTCACCACTGCTGTACTCGCGCCCTCCTTCCCTTCCTTCCTTGCTTTTTTCTCCTCATGATTGTATTCTTCTTTCTGCCTCCTGGTCTACAAAGACATACTAAACGCCTAAATGGAGTCAACAGGATTTCAATGGCCTTCAGAAGGTTTGCATAACAGCCATTGATTGCAAAAATAAATAAACTATAACCACACCAATCTTAACTTTGTTGTTGAAAAAACTATCATGTTTGCCTTGCCTGTTAAATACATACTTCTTACTAATCTAATCCTTAACAAGATTTTAGAAAACTCAATATGCTATTAAAGTTCCTAAAAATTCATGGTATTGCCCTGGCATATGCTGTCCACTATTCTAGTGGGCACCTTGCACCAGTCCAAACAACCCTTATTTATGGTGGGTTTAAGACAACCTTTATAGAAAGCTATCCTAGTGGTAGCTGTGGAGAGCAGCCTTCAGGCTAAGGCTTGAAGGAATGTAAAGCAGCTGGTTTTACCAGTCTATAATCTCGTGAATGACCAAATGAAAGGAGAACGACACCAGGTATATATAAAATATATATGTATTTATTCTAAACACATCCCTCTAGCCTCTTTATGAGACTAGAGGCAAAAGTACACAAGTTAAACTTAAGCAGCACACAGTAAATTAGCACAGTATACATTTTGCCCTAGGGGCTTCACAAACCATAAACTAAGAAAGTGGTATAAGTACCGCTGTGAACATAGAGACAAGGCTTAGGGCCTGTAGAACCGCTGGGACAACCAGGAACCACCCAAGGTAGGGACGCAGGAGACCCACGGGGGACGCGTGCAGTGTCTAAACACAGCCACGAATCACCATTGATTTCAATGGAGAAAGTTGCGATTAGATTTTTAAAGAAGAAGGACACTTAGGAGTGGACTGGGAGCAAACACCTTCAGTACTGGACAGTTCGAGAGTCAAGACCCACGGGAGCACCAAAGTACTCGTGTTACCTCACCCAGGGAAGCCTGGTGCATAGTTGTCTTTTCGTGCCGGCTTTCGTCGTCGTTTCCTATGGAAAGCTGCAAAGAAGTGCTGCAGGAGACCAGATGAAAAATGTCTGGGTGGATCCAAGAGTGGATCGAAGATCTGAAGAATCTGAAAGCAGAGGGGACAGAGTCTGGGTCACTTGCCAGTGACCAGGGAGGCAGTATGAGAATGCCAGCCGATGTCGGGTGATTTTAGGTGCAAGAGGTGAAGCTTGACTCTTCAGCCACGAGGACCAGGAGATGTCGATGACAACCAGGAACTGGATTCAAGCTGTTCCACATTGGATGTCCAGTGCTGCAGCGTCGGTATCTGGATTGGACCCAACAAGCCTTGGCAACAGCAACCCATGCAGAATGCAGAGATTGGCTTCGGAGAAGACCAGCAGGGTCTGAGGGACTCACCCTTTGGCGGGGAGTCAGGGCACATCTGGAGCAACCAGGAAAGCCCAAGAAACAAAAGAGTTGCCTTTGTGGGGACCCACCAGTTGACGGACCAGAGATCGCGAAGGGGCCTCGAGCAGAAATGCTAGAAGCGGGCCCATGGGACACTCGTGGAGTGTAGGCCACAATCTTCAGTGCAGATGGTGCTCAGGGCTTGGACTACAAGTAGCCCAATGCACAACTTTGGGAAAGCTCGGAAAGTAGGTGCACTAGCAAATATGCACGGTGTCCAGGAGTTCCGGTCCCACGTCTCTCATGTCGGCTGCGGGTCTCAGCTTTGCTGTGATCTAGTGTCGGCTTCAGAGATGTCTGAAAGTGCATGTCCTGTTTTGCAGATTCTTTGGGATCTGGCGGAAGCCTCGAAAATGCAGACCAGCAAGATGCTTCTTTGGTGCCTGTTTGAACAGGGAAGTCACTCCTTGACCCCAAGGGAGATCGTTCCGTCTTCTAGTCGAAATAGAATATTGAAGTTCCAGGCTATATGTTGCAGAGTTTCGTCCAGGGTAAGCTAAAGTACTAGGGACTGGGTTTCTATACTTATACTAAGTTGAGGGGATGGACTAACTCTAAGGTCCCACCTATGGGAGTGTGGAAAATGACTAAAATCGGTATACATAAGCGGTGTTCATTTATGTTCACCACAGCCACTGTTGAAAGTAGAGCGACAACCATGAAAACAGTAGCCACGCCATCTTGTCCCTTTTAGGCCCCATCGCGAAAGTAGGTGGCAGCCATTTTTGTGTCACGACCTCTCTGCCCACTGCCAATAGCCTGCGCGCCTCTCCCCCTCACACCCCAGCCTCGCAAGCATTCCCCCGCGCCCCGACAGCCCCCGGTTTCTCCTGCTTGGACCATAAGCGCACCTCTAGCGCGACCCTGTCTCCGAGCCACATCTCGTGCTGAACCCCCTCGCTCTTTCATCTCATTCAAAGAACAGGCCCCTTTTTGATAACCTCTTCCTCGCTGCCCGATTGTCCAGCCCGATCCCAGGCCATCACCTAGCCCGGCAGATGCAGTTTATTGCCCCTACAGTAGGACCCCGCCTCACATAAAAGGAGCGGTGGTTAATCAATACCCTCACACCTCCAGATCCGACCGATCGCCCACTTTCCCGTTCCCAGCAAAATGTCCAGCTGCGCGACAACCACCACATGCTGAGGTTGAGGTGGAAACTCTACTGTAAATATGTGTGGGAACGGGGGTGAAGCGGGGATTCCGAGGATGTCTTTCCGTACATCAAGTATTGACAAGAATGTGTTTCATGTAATAAAGCAATAAACCTGTGTATAAGAGGCCAGGCCTCAAGGATGCGTTTAGAGCACCTCGAGAAGATACCCTGTTGTCTGATTTGACGTGTTCTGCTCCGTCGGAATAAACTCCTGTTTCCTGCCTTCTGTCTCCAGCGCCTGCCTCTTTGTTTGGTAATCTCGAATGGTATGAGAGGCGGCTAACGCCAGGCAAATACTGAAGGGTTCTAGGCCCGAATTCGGCCCTACCATTCTACAATTGGCGTCCCAAACGTGGGGTCCATCAGCGACGCGTGGATCCAGTGAGAGAGGTCCCAACGACAGAGTGAATGACTGCAACGATCGGGAAGTGCACCTGCCCGATAGACCCTCGCCTGGCAGCCGATCATCCGAACTTCACCGGTTCAGAGCAGACCTCTCTCGAGTGATCTACGGTCCTGACTGGGAACCATCAGGAGTGCCACAGCAATTACGGAGAATAGAGGACGATCAGGCGCTGGAAGCGGAAGACGGGAAACTGTCCATGCGGTCCGGGTAAGGTCGTGTAAACACGACGAATTGCGAATTGATTGTTTGATTGTTTGAAAATACTAGTATTACTCATTTCATTGTTTCTGAGAGATTCTCTATTTGCAAACAAGCACAGAGTCGCCATACTCTGTTTAGTCTTTGCAGATAGTGAAGGGTAGGTAACGCAGGCCTTTGCCCCCTTTGTAATCCGTCGTGCCTACTTCCCTCTCCATTTGATTGATTGTTATCCAAGCATTTACTGTTTTGGAATTGGTTCTCTTTGGATCATTCTCTATTTACAAAAAAGCACAGAGTCGCAATACTCTGTTTAGCCCTTGTGAATAGTGAAGGATAGGTAACGCAGGCTTTTGCCCCCGTTGTAATCCGTCGTGCCTATTTTTATCCCTCATTTGATTGATTGTTTGACCGAACATTGATCGTTCGGAATTGGTTCTCTTTGGGTTATTCTCTATTCACAAATAAGCACAGGGTCGCAATACTCTGTTTAGTCTTTGCGGATAGTGAAGGATAGGTAGTGCAGACTTTTGTCCCCTTTGTAACCCGTCATGCCTATCTTTGCCCCGTTTGTTGGTAGTTGGTTCAGCCCGGACCGTTTATTAGAGGTAGATCATCCGGCTCCACCGGAGGACGCCCCTAATAAAAAGGACATAAATATATATAAAAATTGCGGGCTAGCCGCTGTATCGTGCTAGCAAACAAAAACATAAAAATCGTTAAGAAAAACAAAAGGAATCGAGCAAAATCAGTAGGCCACTGATGAGATCTCTTTTCTGACCTCGCTAAAATAGAAACATTAGGAACAACCCCTCATGAGAAATATGAAACTAGTGAGAAGAATCGAGCTCGACGCCATGATGGCTGCAAGACAACCCGGCTCCACCGCCCACCCCGCCCAAATAACGACAAACAATATGCAACTATTATAAATATCTACAACACCCCAGCAAAGTAACTATTTAAAACTTTTTATTAAACAACTATTTAAAACTTTTTATTAAACAACTATTTACATGGCAGCGGCTGCAACAACAAGCCAAAATGCATTCGCCGTCTGCTTAACGCTGTTCCTGTCCCGCCTTCAATGTTGGGCTACTTTGAGCTACTTTTTAGTAGGCTTTGGGCTATAAAAAGTCTACAAAAGCCATCAGCCGGCGAGGTAGCGTCGGTAGCGGCCCGTTGAGCGAATAGGCCGGAGGCTACCCAATGCGCCAAGGCCTTGCTGGCAGCCATCGGCCGAAGAGGTCGGTGGGTGGATGGCCCGGAAGCACCACAGCCATGATGTTGTTGTACTGGCCTTCCCATTCGTCCTCCCTGAGGTGGCATCCAGCGAGCCACGGGGGGGGGGGGGTGAATGCCTTGCTGATGACACCCCCCCTCTTATTGCCTGGTCCGACCATCACATATACCTGCACCAGGAGACGGCGTGGGGTGCACTGGGAGGGAGAGGCGGCGCGAACGAGCCTCCCCCACCTCCCCAGGTGGAGGTGCCTCAGCTGCACCCCAGCGCTTCACTCGGCCAGCTGAGTTGCGCCCGCTCTTGCGGCACAGTGCCTCACTCGACCAGCTGAGTTGCGCCCGCTCTTGCGGCACAGTGCCTCACTCGGCCGGTTGAGTTTCGCCTGCTCTTGCGGCTACAGCGTCTCATCCACCATCCGGCTGAATTGCACCCGCTCTTGCGGTACAGCGACAGGCGGCTGCCACGGAGCTCACGAAATGGCGGTCGGCTCCACAGACTTGGGCCTGGCCCGCAAGGATGGCTCTGGGCAACCTTGGAACTCGGATGCTTGCCTGCTCGGGCATGAGCCCCACTCTTGAAGACGTCCTCTCAGTTTTAAAATTCTACGAAAGTCACTGGCCCTCGACTCCCGCAGGCTTCCGGTGGGGGCCACCGCCACTGTTGCTCGACTATCCCCCATGGATATGCCACTGCCTCGGGCGACCGCCACTTTATCCACATCTGGTATCGAAGGAAAGACTGATTCAACGTATCTGTGGAGGGATACCCCTGCTGTCCCGCTCTCCGGAGTGGCCACGACGTTGCCGCGAGAGGATGGTGCTCTCATGATGACGCCAGCTTTTGTCTGAATTACCAAGAAACACTCGATCAGCTCCGGTGGGACCTCAGCGTGACCCGGTAGGGAAGATTTTTGCCTTCCTCCCCTTTTGAGTCACCGTTCATGCAGCCTGTTCTTTCTGTTGGCGCTAACAAACTTTTTGAACTGCCGAAAGGGATTCTGGTCCGGCCGCTAGTTGTCGGAGGCATTTGGACTATACTCTGGACCCACCCGGCCACGCCCCAAAATGGCGCCAGTATAGGCGAGACTTGCAACTCCTTATGACGTTTTAGTTACATAGCCTTGATATTATGGGATAAGTATACGGTCCTTGAGCGCGTGGCGGGTGGGGAAGGGTACTGACTGGGCATGAGGAAAACCCTACTGATATTGGTTCTTATTCACTATTGATTATTGTATTTTCGAAGTTATGCTACTCATGATGCTCGCCCATGGTATGCGTATAAACAATTTTATTGTAACTGATCTTGTTTTACTTTCAATTATAAAATCAACCTTCATTGATCCTGCAACCATTTGTCTCGTTTAAGTTTTTCCAATTACAATGGCTCGCTCATCACGTACTCCTATACTACAAGTGTAATCTCTCCTTACCTCATACATTTCCCGTCTGCCCCGTGGCCGGCCTGTATGGTTGCAGGCCCGTATTTTTATGCTGACATCTTTTCCAATCAAGGTTTTAAAAGAAAAAATATATATATATATATTAAAATATGTAGAACTAGCCTCATATCAGTCACTTAGATTGGTAGGTTCTCGGATAAAGGCTACTATTTTCAAAATAAATAAAGGAAAAGTAAAATGAAGCAATTTTGGTTATGAAAAATTAGAAAGGCATGGTACATACGAACAATACGAAAAGAATAGTGAAGATCTGTCGTATTTTTGCATTCCTGCAGCATAAGCAATAGGTAAAAGATTTGGATATTTAGATATATCTATGAATAGGACAATAGACCAGTTGCTCTGGGCTGCAATGCCGAGATGCAAGGTACTGCTTCCCAAAGAAGATAAGTTAGGCACGTGGTAGGTAAAAACATTTTCGTATTTTTGCGCGCTGATGTGCTTTGTACGCTGTCACCCCCCCCCTTCTCTTTCTCTGCAGGTTAATATCGGAATTTCAGCTGGAGTATGGAGAAGACCCAGAATGCACCGTGTTACACGCAGAAAGAAGAAGAATTGTATGGTATGAATGCGCGCGTGGGCCCCGATTTGTGTTGTATGAATGCTCATGTGTGGCGCACGTCTGGGTTGACGGACGAATGCTTTTTTTTGTATGACTGAGGTATGGATCGAGCGGTTAATGGAATAAGAAAAACAAGCCCGAACATGATACCTGCATGTGAAGGACGAGAAAGAATATAGCACTTACCCTACCTAGGAACGACTCTCTCCCTCTCCGGAGCTAGTGAATGGGAGAGTGGCCTACGCCAGAAACTTGAAGGGTTATTGTAGTACCTCGGACCCCAACCGATATCCCAAATGAACGCCCTAAATGACGCGCACCAGTGAGTCAACTTAATGTGCAGACTAGATGAGAAAAGTTAAGGATACCCCGGGTTGGGATTCATCTAAAATCCCCCCTCAGCCCAGAAATTAGGGATATTGTCATGTTTTAGATTCACCCCCTCTTCTTCCATCCTCATAGAAAAGTCAGAATTGCACCATCGCACATCCGACAGACACCCCTCCTTTACCTCAACTCGGATCGTCATTTGTTAGATGTTGGAAGGCCCCACCGTGAGTATAAGCACGACTGGACCAGTGTCCAACCAATTAAAAGGAGTAAGTATTTATTGAAGCGAGGTTACCAACAGAAATTGTCTGCTATTAGGAAGGAAGGAGAACGAAGAGCTCGACCCCCAAATGAATTAAATGGAGTACTGAAAATATGCAACACGCATGAAAAGGCTCTTTCGCCAAAAATAGCCCTCTGTTTTATCTTAAGTTTTCGTACTTGATGTATGTACTGTCGCACCCTATCTGGTATTTGTGTATACGTAAACTATGAATTTATGTTTTCCCTCAGCTTGTGTTTTTTTTACGTGAAACTGACCCGTACTGATCTATATGTGTGTGCACTGAATAGCCTATTATTGTACACGTCTCTCTCTCTCTCTCCCTCTTTTTATGTTGTACGTGTACTAATAGCCTATTTGGTACGCACGACGCTCTCTCCCTCTGAGGGCTCCCTCGCTCCCTTTTGAATAAATGACGACACTGTACCTCGCCGGTACGGGAATAATTGGCTCTTAGACACGACAGTGTTTGAACAAATTGACAGAAACAAAACGATCGTATTTTTGCCATATTACTACCTCTCCTTTCTGTAAAATGATGAAACTTAATTGGCTGAGAAAGAAAGGACAGGTGAGACGACTGATGTCCCCTAATCTGACCCTTAAAAAGGGAACTATATGTCAGTGGCTTTTGTCTTAAGTACTTTGGTAACACCACCCTCATCGTTCGGATTACCACCGCCCATTGTACAAAAATAGAATGTCCGATACGTCCCCGTTCCTCCAGAATGGTCCCAGTTCTGTACCAGCCGTCCCGGAAAATCTTAAAGACTGTAGCTATAGTCCCATGATAACAGCATTTCACATTTTTTATAAATTAACAGACCTTGAAGAAACATATAGCTCAACAGGATTTGTTTTAGACAAACGCGAGTCTCTACTGAAGGAGCCGGTTTGAATTCGATAAACGATGTAATTTTTAGACATCAGACTTCTTGACACGTTCGCAAATATAACAAGAGTAAAACGCCAGACAGACGTGTTGTTTGAAAATAAAAAAAATGCTTGCCAACCTGCACTACAGCAATGATGCATGAGTTAACAACATACACCGATGTAAGGATTACTAAGCATCCACCCTATCGTGACCAATGAACGTTTCCCCAACTACTTGGGGTTGGGAGAGAAATTAAAGTGTGTAAACATCTTCCCCTGCCAATTCTCTAAAAATTGTTTTTTATACTCATTCAAGGATAACGTGCAGTCGTCAGGAGGAGAGAGGCCGGATGTGACGCACAGCCTGGCTGCAGATCGGGGAATATCTATGACCTCGACCTAGGTAGAGCCGCAGAGCAAAGAGTTGCGGGACAAGGCACCGTTCTCAACGTGGAAAGTGAAGGAAAGAAGGGCCACCCAGAAGCCCCTGCACGTTGATGAGCTCGTGCCGAAAGTCCCAGCCCATTGTGCCCGATTGGTGGGCCCACTTGCTTGAAATTTCTGCCCTCCTTGGTCCGTTTCAGATCTGATCCCACTCCACCCTCTCTTCCCTCGGCCTCCCAAAGCACGCCCCCATCACCCCCCTTTTTCATATGGAATTTTTTAACTTGACTCTGAGACGAAAGACAGCACAAAAGATAGAATAGGGTTTGTCATGAAGGAAGAACGGAATGCGGGTACCCCGCCTAAGGTACCTATGATAGGTTAGTTAAGGAACAGGACAAACACAGGACTGTGGTCCGAGAACAAAGAATGGCCACACCCTGCAACGCGAGATCTGAAGTAGAGCTGGACGCATAGCTCCACCGCCGGTGCTCAACAGTGCCAACGAAAGAAGAAAAACATTGAGAGCTTACCAGTGATGGCTCGCTGTAAAAAGACACTGGACAGACGAACCCTTTTTAGGTCTCGCCTGTCGATGCGCATGCGCATCGAGCAAGCGAGACTATAGGGGCTCATCGACTCTTTATCTAACTTGCAAGGAATCGTGGCGATTCCTTGCAGTGCCCGTGACTTTTAAGCTCAATGCGCATGTGCATTGAGCTTAAAAGCGCGTGCACAGCCGCCCGCATTCCTCCGACACCTTTGAAGTGAAGCTTAGCTTCACTTCAAAGGCCTGGCTTCTTCACACCCACATGCCGCTCTGCCCCGCTCCGCCCCCTCCCCTGAGTCATCCTGCCTGCCCTCGACGTTCCCCCCGCCCCCTCCCGCCACGCAATGCCGAGAGCTTGTTGGTTTGTCCGATATTCAGTGCTAGGTGCTACAAAAGACGGATTTGATCAATTTAGTATCATATTGCACAAGTACGTTTGAATAATACTTTCTATTTTTGAATGCGTACCTCAGCGCGACGGACTCCCGCCCCGGCCGTTTTCCTTTTGTTTCAGAGTGCAATCTCCGATGGGTGATTAGCTCACGTTTCTGAAAGAAAATATCAGAGCCGGTTTAGCTGTTGGCCCGTGATTTTCTTACTATGCATTCAGTCACGTTTGTGTCCCTTGGCTGGGCTTACCTTATATCTTCCTAACTTTGTTTAATCGTCTATTGTATCTGCTTTCCTCGGTTGTTCACGAGCGGGCAAAAAGCATTTTCTCTTGGAGTCGCATATATGTGTCACCGCTTTCAAGTGTATGGGAAATGTAGTTTAGGCATCTCAGCCAATAATGGTTGGCAACAGCATTTGGTTATCGGTGACCCTATATGGTGCATTATGGGAAATGTGGTTTTTACGCTTTTGACAGTTCGGTCATGTTGTTCAATCTTGTCATGACGCTATTAAATTTGAGGATAAGGTATGCCTCTTTTTGAAGCAAGGCTTCCCATTTTTCTATTTTTCTTTACCATTGTTTTTACTTGCAATGGCGTATTTTACAATGTTTTAATGTTGTGTACTGCTGCCTGTATGTAAAACATCTATTACACTTAAACGTAATTGGAGATTAAATTGTATAGCGCTTTTGCAACGTAGAAACAGCTTCAAAGCACATTGAAAATAAGTGTTACCGAAGGCGGCCAGAACAGTAAATAGTATTGAAAACCAGGCGCGCGCTTGGCCTCACTCACACCCCATAAGCTTTCCCTCCCACTCGCTCTCCTCCCCCCCCCTCCCCCAGGCTCTTGAAGCACGGCGCTGGTCATAAACAGGACCATCTGCTCATTCCTTAGCCCTTCTCGCAACCCCTCCCCATTTCATGTTCTCACCCATCCACCTTCTCTCCCGGAGCACGCTGGTATTGGCTTTGGATGACCCGACTCTGCCTTCCAAGCGCCCCGGGGACACAACCAGCAGATCACCTATGCGTGCATTTCAAAGGGCTTCTATCAAGGGACAGCAGTCCTTCGTGGGCCCCACCATTTGGCCGAACATTCACAAACGTGCACTTCAAGATTTCATGCTGCTGAGGTCGATTACATGCTACGGTGACCAGGGATCCCACTTTTTCACGATCTAGGTAGCTTTTTGTTTCTTTTAACTTGTTTCGTTTTTTTGCTCTTAAACAGTCTACCACAGATCGTCACTAATTACGTCCTCAATGGATTTGGTTTAGGATTTTCAGTAATTTATTCTCTCCTACCTTTTTTGGCGGCAGTGAGAATCCGCGCGTTTTCCATCACTGTTTGTGCCGGAAAATGTTTATACAGGATTCTGTGGAAGATGTACTCATATTATTCATTTCACTCAGTTGTACGTGTAGCCTGCTACTGTTTTATTTAGTGAATGAAAGTCTAGGCATACCTGAATGCTATGTATTTTCTCAGAGCAGCCGCTTTCGATTTTTGGTTTGTCCGATATTCAGTGCTAGGTGCTACAAAAGACGGATTTGATCAATTTAGTATCATATTGCACAAGTACGTTTGAATAATACTTTCTATTTTTTAATGCGTACCTCAGCGCGACAGACTCCCGCCCCGGCCGTTTTCCTTTTGTTTCAGAGTGCAATCTCCCATGGGTGATTAGCTCGCGTTTCTGAAAGAAAATATCAGAGCCGGTTTAGCTGTTGGCCCATGATTTTCTTACTATGCATTCAGTCACGTTTGTGTCCCTTGGCTGGGCTTACCTTATATCTTCATAACTTTGTTTAATCGTCTATTGTATCTGCTTTCCTCGGTTGTTCACGAGCGGGCAAAAAGCATTTTCTCTTGGAGTCGCATATATGTGTCACCGCTTTCAAGTGTATGCGAAATGTATTTTAGGCATCTCAGCCAATAATGGTTGACAACAGCATTTGGTTATCGGTGACCCTATATGGTGCATTATGGGAAATGTGTTTTTTACGCTTTTGACAGTTCGGTCATGTTGTTCAATCCTGTCATGACGCTATTAAATTGGAGGATAAGGTATGCCTCTTTTTGAAGCAAGGCTTCCCAGTTTTCTATTTTTCTTTACCTATCTCCCTCTCTCACTCCACTCCCTCTCCTCTCCCTCCTTCCCACTCGTCCTCCCTCTCTCTCTCTCTCTCCCTCCCCTCACTCTTTCACTCTCTCTCTCTCCGTCTACCTCTCTCCCTTTCCATCACTTCCCTCTCTCCTCTCTCACCCTCTCCCTCTCTCCTCTCTCCCACTCTCTCTCCTCTCTCCCTCTATTTACCTTCCCCTGCTCCCCTTTTTCTCCCTCTCCCCATCTCCCCCTCTGCCTGCTCTCCTCTCCCCCTCCCTCTCTCCCTCCCCTCTCTCTCCCCTCCGTCCTTTGCTCTCGTCCTCCCCCTCTCTTCCTCTACCCTCTCTCCCTTTCCCTCTCTCCCTTTCCCTCTCTTCCCTCTCCTCTCTCGCCGTCTCCGTCTCCGTCTCTCTCTCCTCTCTCCCCCTCCTCTCTCCCCCTCTCTCCTTTTTTCCCTCTCCCCATCTCCCACTCAGCACCACCACAGCACCACCACAGCATCACCACAGCATCACTCAGCACCACCACAGCATCACTCAGCACCACCACAGCATCACTCAGCACCACCACAGCATCATTCAGCAGCACCACTCAGCACCACTCAGCGCCACCACAGAACCACCACAGAACCACCACAGCACCACTCTGCACCACCACAGCACCACTTAGCACCACCACAGCATCACTCAGCAACACCACAGCATCACTCAGCACCACCCCAGCATCACTCAGCACCACTCACCATCACCACATCATCACTCAGCATCACCCCGCACCACCACAGCACCACTCAGCATCACCACATCATCACTCCGCGCTACCCCAGCATAACTCAGCACCACCACATTATCACTCAGCACCACCACATTATCACTCAGCGCCACCCCAGCATCACTCAGTGCCACCCCAGCATCACTTAGCACCACCACAGCATCACTCAGCACCACCACAGCATCACTCAGCACCACCACTGCATCACTCAGCGCAACCACAGCATCACTCGGCGCAACCACAGCATCACTCGGCGCAACCACAGCATCACTCGGCGCAACCACAGCATCACTCAGCGCAACCACAGCATCACTCAGCGCAACCACAGCATCACTCAGCGCAACCACAGCATCACTCAGCGCAACCACAGCATCACTCAGCGCAACCACAGCATCACTCAGCGCAACCACAGCATCACTCAGCACCACCACAGCATCACTGGTTCAAATATGTTCTTTCAATGTTTCAAGCTGTTTTCAAGCTTTCAAGCTTTATTACAAATCACAAAAAGATGTTAATATTTCACTTCTGTTCTTGGATTTTCGTCACAATAAAAAACACTGAACATAATCTTCACAAAAGTTATTTACAAAAGTTTAAGCTATTGACATTACAAATTAAATAAATCATTTAAGTATTAATTATTTAAAAAAATTAAAAGCCATTGTTATTTGTAATATCAATACATCTAAGTCACGTAAATACAAAAAATGTTGCATTACAAATGCTATAGGTGTCACATTTGCGAAAGTTATAACTATTGGCATTGTAAATGACAAAGCTATTAATTTAGCTATTTTAAAAAACACATAAATAAAAAAATGTCATTTATAAGACCAATAGCTCAAACTTTCCTAATGCGAGACCTATTGCATTTCCAATGCTTGTTGAACATTGCAACCCCTTGACTGTCCCTTGTATTAAGTTGAATTCCTCTCCCAACTACTTGTATTGATTATCACCCAATTGAGCTTTTGAAACCTTACAGCGGTCACTTTCAACTGTACATGGATAACTAAGAAAGCGTTAACTCTGTATCATGATTTAATAGCCCTTATTTGGCCAGAACATTTTTGTATGACATCATGTTTGTATTCGTACGAATTTCCTACATCGTCTAAATAATATCCCCGTCTCCAAGGTCTAACATACGACACAGCTAATGTAATTTTGTATGCACTGCCTCCTCGCCTATCGCATCGACTACTTGTGGTTATGTACGATTCTGTTAACATTGATAGCAGGATTATTTCCATCTGCCCGTAATACATATGGGCTACCACAGACCGCGATAAGACAGCCCAGCCACATGCTTCCCTTATTAGTATAACTAGATGTCAGCTTGTACGTCCTTACCTCAGACATAAACAGAAATGAACTAACTCATGATAAAAACTGGGGACTGTGGAAAATGACTAAAATCGGTATACATAAGCGGCGTTCATTTATGTTCACCACAGCCACTGTTGAAAGTTGAGCGACAACCATGAAAACAGTAGCCACGCCATCTTGTCCCTTTTAGGCCCCATCGCGAAAGTAGGTGGCAGCCATTTTTGTGTCACGACCTCTCTGCCCACTGCCAATAGCCTGCGCGCCTCTCCCCCTCACACCCCAGCTTCGCAAGCATTCCCCCGCGCCCCGACAGCCCCCGGTTTCTCCTGCTTGGACCATAAGCGCACCTCTAGCGCGACCCTGTCTCCGAGCCACATCCCGTGCTGAACCCCCTCGCTCTTTCATCTCATTCAAAGAACAGGCCCCTTTTTGATAACCTCTTCCTCCCTGCCCGATTGTCCAGCCCGATCCCAGGCCATCACCTAGCCCGGCAGATGCAGTTTATTGCCCCCTACAGTAGGACCCCGCCTCACATCAAAGGAGCGGTGGTTAATCAATACCCTCACACCTCCAGATCCGACCGATCGCTCACTTTCCCGTTCCCAGCAGAATGTCCAGCTGCGCGACAACCACCACATGCTGAGGTTGAGGTGGGAACTCTACTGTAAATATGTGTGGGAACGGGGGTGAAGCGGGGATTCCGAGGATGTCTTTCCGTACATCAAGTATTGACAAGAATGTGTTTCATGTAATAAAGCAATAAACCTGTGTATAAGAGGCCAGGCCTCAAGGATGCGTTTAGAGCACCTCGAGAAGATACCCTGTTGTCTGATTTGACGTGTTCTGCTCCGTCGGAATAAACTCCTGTTTCCTGCCTTCTGTCTCCAGCGCCTGCCTCTTTTTTGGTAATCTCGAATGGTATGAGAGGCGGCTAACGCCGGGCAAATACTGAAGGGTTCTAGGCCCGAATTCGGCCCTACCATTCTACAGGAGGACCTGGGGAGGGGGTGGTTACACCCCTTCCCCTTTGCCCAGTTCCCGCCAGAGCTGGGGCTGAGTGCCCCAGCAACTGGTTTGAACTGGGAAATGCACAGGGACACCTAGTGTGCCACACCTTGTGTGCCCCAGGAACTGTCTGAAAAGCATTCACTGAATGCACCACCCTGCCCCAATACACTAAAGCCTGTCTGGACAGGTGGTTATACCTCCATGTGACAGGAAACCTATTGTCCAGGCCTCCCCTGCCGGAGTTCCGTCCAGCAGCAGGAGTTCAGACTCGTGTCTGTGGCAGCAGCATCCATTTTGTGATGCCAGGGCTCTTTAAAACTATTACAGATTAAGTAAAGGTGTACATGTCTTCTCCTCTAGAAGGGTGGAGTTCTACTCCAGCCGCCAGGACTGGTGGGGGAGGGTAGGGGGGGGGTAGGATTCCAAAGTGTTTGACACCAAATACGACATGTTTTCATGCAGCCATCCCAAAGTTAGCATTTACCGCGAGGTTATAATGCACTTAAGAGTATATGGTATGGCTGCATCACAGAACAGCTATGAGAAAGGGATTCTGAAAGCTGCAGACGGGCTCAGGTCATGCTTGGGCACCTTCTCACACAAAACCAATCACTCTGCCTTCAGGATTGTCAAGGCCTGCCATAGGACTGACTTATAGGTTTATATGTGTCTGTTTTTAAAGGTAGATATATGTATACTATATCTTAGTAGGGGTGCTTACACCACCTTACCCAGGCTGCAGGAGCAGCCCTGTGTTGCCATTTTGGGAGGCTTCCCAGGGGTGGCATAATACATGCTTCAGCCCCTGGTAGGCCTCTGGGGTACATATGCCCTTGGTACCTAAGGTACAATGTACTAGGGACTCACAAGTGTAACCAATTTGGAGTGTACCTAATGTACATGCAATCAGTTTAGAGAGGAAGCAGCTAGGCTGGGATCCTGGTTAGCAGGGCCCCAGCCAGATTAAAGTCGATAAATCAGTGAAACACAGCAAAAAGTGGGGGTAACCATAGTAAGCAGATGCTACTCTCCTACATCATCCATCTAGGATTCCACTTAGCACATGATAAAGAAACTGCCCTCTTGCGGCATTAAGGCTAGGCTACCACTGCTCAGGTGCTTAATGCAGGCACTTACACCCCTGCTTCACGGGGGGGGGGAGACCCTCCTGGGGGGCCCAAAACCTTCAATGGTGCCCATCGAGCCCTAGTTTAATGAATGTGAGCTATGGGAAACTTGGGGAGCCATTCCACATTCTCCAAGAAGCCCCATAATTGTGTGTTATGCCAAAGCCAATCCGGTCTGTCTCAAGTCTTGATTTAACTGCAAGTTGCTATTTTGTCAGTCTAGGAGGGTTAGAGATGAGAGCCAGTGATTACATCTTGCCAGATATGGTAAACTCAATGATCATTTGACCCGGGTTAGCTCATTGCGAGCCACCTGGCTGTAACCTATGTCAGTCCAGATCCTCTAAAGTATAGGTATCCCAAACAGGTGGAAGTAACAACTGGTGCGCTAAATAGTTAATTCGCTTCCCTTTTCTCTCTGTATATCCTAAACTGAGATAAAAAGTAACCTAGAATGACAGGAGGACTTGAGACAATCAATCAATCATTAATTTGTAGAGCACACTACTCACCCGTGAGGGTATCAAGGCGCTGAGCGGGGGTGGGGGTGCAGCTAAAGCTTGAACAGCCAGGTCTTGAGAAGTCTGCTGAAGGTCAGCAGGTCCTGGGTCTGTCGCAGGTGTGTGGGGAGGATGTTCCATGTCTTGGCCGCGAGGTAGCAGAAGGATCTGCCGCCAGTGGAGGACCTGTGGATGCGTTGAACGGTGGCGAGGGCGAGGTCGGTGAAGCGAAGCTGGCGTTCCCATCGTCTCCTAACCATAGCGCATACAGAATTGCAACAGGTGTCATTGGAGGCGGCCAGACAATGCAGGAGGGCTTCTATCCAGATGGTATATGCCTCGGACAATAAATCGGGTAAATTATTGTATTGGCTGGCAACCCACAGTATGTCCAACCAAGTGGTTTCGGTGATTCGGGACTCTGGATGTCCTCAGGAGGATTTCCCGTAATTCCTTAGACCTTTGCTGACTTTTAGTGGGGCTATACTCACGATGTCTCCCGTCGCCAGTGTAAATTGTGAATTCCCTCCTAGACAGGTGTAACGGGGTCGGGGTGCAGGGCCTGAAGAACTGGTGGACCCCTGTCCATAACTCCCCTCCTTACCCACAGACAGATGCATCGAGAGCAGATTGGGACAGCCTGTCCGAACGGGACGGTGCAATAGACCACGGCTCCTTTAAGTGGGAATGTGACGAGCAGGACGAGACCCCGCCCCCTGTTGACGTCAGAGACTCCCGACTGGTCAAAGGGCAGGAAGTCCTGTACGGGAGGTGTGTCATCACCTCGGAGGTCGGAAGCAGAGGAGAGAAGCCGAAAGCGAGGAGAGAGGAAAACGGAGAAGAAGAGAGGAGCGAGAGCGGAGGAGAGCCAGGAGGCCAACGACCCCGTGTTCCGCCGTGCCACATTCCCGAGGGAGGAGTGTGGCTTGCTCAGGTACGGCGGCGTTGGGCAACCTGGGTGGGGAAAAAGAGCGCCCCGGTGTAAATAGTGTAAATAACCCAGTGCGTGTCTCACCCTTGTGTGCTCCATTACCTGTCCCCCCTCCTTACCCCTCCCTCACTGCCTTCCCCCCTGACCACGAGCACAAGCACGTTAAGGCTATATACAGCACTGGTGTTCCCTCACTATCACTCGGTCCCAAGTTGGGTACGTCCGAAACAGACCACTTACTAACGGCTTCCCTCTGTTGGTCTCTTTTCCCTGGTGGTCCGGAGACGGCGCAGCGGAAGCGTATACAGCAGAAGTCAACCGGAAGATCCCCAAGACCTCGCCACCACGAACAAAGTGGAGTTCGCAAGAGACAGACTTACCTTTCGGACCAGACGTACCATAAAAATAAAGCCCAGTTTGAAGAGAATTCCTGTCTCCCCGCCTATTACTGTCCCGGAGTCGACCTCCCCATCCCCGCCCACGTCCACAACAGGATACCGCTGCCAACTATAACCAATGTCTTGGCCCAAGAGTTGGACCAAGCCATGAGGCTGGAGTAGGTGAGTGCTGAGGTGTCGGGGTTGCAGGCTAGAAAGACGGCTGGTCCAGATAGGTATCCCATTGAATATTACAATTGCTTGGGTGAGATTTTATGTCCCCATCTTCTGAACTTTTATACAGCTGCTCATCAGCAGGGGTCCTTTCCACTAGAATTAGATTGCACAACAATTGTCGTCCTGCCCAAAGAGGGTCTCCCCAGGGACCAGTGTTCCACCTATCGCAGATTAACACTGACATTAAGATCTATACAAAAGTATTAGCTATGTGGCTGAGTCAGGTCCTACCACATCTGGCTCCCCCAGATCAGTGTGGATTTTTGTCGGTCCCTAGCATGTGCCACTATATTAGGAGGGTCCACACAGCAACGTCCCAGGCACCAGATGTTGATGGCACTTGGACCCTCTTGCTAGTTGATTTCACCAAAATGTTAGATACAGTGTCTTGGGATTTTATGGACGGAGTTCTTTGCTGGGTTGGCTTGGAAGTGGGGTTTTGTAATATGGTTCATCTCCTCTACTATTCCCTGACTTCTCAGGTCAATGTGAATGAGGTCCTGCCTCCTGTATTTCCCGTCAAGTACGGTATACGCTGTTATACCCAGGTTTGGGGCTGGTGTTGGAGGACTGGCCTTGAAGACCACATAGCGCTATATGCAGATGATATGTTCTGGGCCCCGTTGTCTGAAACTTCTTTAGCTGTACGGTGAGGCATCCATGACCCAGGTTAATAAAGGCAAGTCCTGCTTAGTGCAGGTAAAGGGTGATGCTCTGGAGCGGGTTTGGTGTTCCAATATTCCGACTCAGCATAATTCTTTTAATTATCTAGGGGTTAACGTGTACCCTATCCTGTATTTGGCCTGGGCCCTTAACTTCTTAGGGCTGGACCTGTGACTTGATTGCGATCTCTGCCGCTGGGCCAATCTGCCATTGAACCCCGGGGGCGTATTACCCTTTTTAAAATGGTATGCCTGCCGCACTATTTGTACGTTCTGGGTAATTATCCTTCTTCCATCCCCGCAAAAGGTTCCACTCCCTGACTGCTAGGATTATTAACTTTGTGTGGGCTTGCGGTCAGCACAAGCTGGAATTTTATTAACTGCCCAAGTCTATTTTTGACCCCGGCCTGGGCTTTTGGACATCCACTTATATTACTGTGCAGCACACCTGGTAATGGTTGACGACTGGTTCACGGGGGTGGGATGATCCAGCCTATTGGTTGGAAATTCATTCGCTGGGTATACATCGTCTGCTTGATATTTTGTACGGAGCGTGTCTACCGTGTATATTGCCTTCTTGCAAGCGGGTGTCCCTCAATTGTTGGAGGGCTGCCCTTCGCATCACTGGCTGGGATTATCGCCTGACTGGGATGACCCCTCTATGGCGGGAAACGTGTCTTGGTCAGCTTTCAACCCTGGAAGGTTTTCTGCAATATGATTATATTGGGATCTCGTACCTGGAAGATGTTTATAATGGGGGGAGCATTATGTCAGTTCAGGAGTTAAAAGTTGAGCACTCTGTCTAACTCATGGTTCTTTCGGTACCTCTAATTGCGCCACGCCTTGCAAGCTCATGAGTTCCCGAATGACTCACAGTCCACATTCAGTCTATGGGAGGCAAACATTTTCCTTGGGCTGCTGGGTAAAGGGACAATTTCTCTGATTTACTGACCACTAGTGATCCATGCCCCTGACGGCCTTGAGAAGGCCAGGCAGGGGTGGGAGTCCTGGGTGGGAGATTTGATGAAGAAGATTGGAGGGAGACTTGTATGGCACCTAAGGAGCTTGCGATTTCAACATATGATTCAATTTAGCTGTCTGCATGCAACGTACCTCACCCCAAGACACATACAACACTTGCTCCCCCATGCGAAAGCGGTGTGCGCTCACTGCGCACTTCCTGCAGCAGATTTTTTCCAATGATCATAGGAGTGGCCAGTGCTGAGGCGCTTTTGGGAGGAGGTGGGCCAAACACTGTCCTCTGTCTTAGGCCCTACTCTGGAGTTAACGCCTCCTACTATGCTATTAGGGTTAATGGAGGAGGTAGGAGCCCCTAGAGCTGAATGTGCTTTTCGCGGGATGGCTTGCTTGGTTACCAAGTGGGATATGGCCCGCTAATGGAAACAACATAAGCCACCGACTGTTAGAAGCTGGTGTGCAGGGGTGGACTGGTACGCTCTTCAGGAGAAGTCGATCCTTGAGGCTCCTGGCTGCCCTAAGAAGCATGAATGTATATGGGGGAAATCGTGTAGCTAGTATGGTGTATCGATATAACTGTACAGTGTAATTTACTATTGATGATTGGGCTTGCTATAATGCCATGTATGTACATCGACCAAGTCTTGCACTGTGTTATGCTGTGTCTTGCCGCAAAATTCTAAATAAAGTTGGTTATAAAAAAAACATAAATCAGCCATAGAATAAGATAGAACCTCCAAAAATCGAACTCACCTACACTCAAATCTACTTCACTGACCCTGCTACATGTTCCAGAGACTGTGCGCATGTCAGACCTCACTTTTGGATATTTGAATGGAGGAGAGACAGAGCTGCAATATGAAAAATAGGGGGAATATTTATGAAAATTGTGATGCAGGGCAGCAGTGCATGTTGACTTGCTGCACTGCCCTGCATCACAGGGAAAGGGCAGGAATGCACCGTATTTATCCCATACAGTGCATTCTTGTTCTTTCCCCCTGCGCTGGCACGATTTGGCAACCAAGGGCCAACACAGGCACCTTTGCGCCATAGAGCAACGGTGGCTGTGTTGTAGGCAGGATTGTTTTTGTGTAGGAGGGGCACCTTTCTGCACAAAATCAATCCTGAGAGGCATTTTCATCTTTCTATGCTTTGTGCATTCTGCAGCAAAATAGAGGAGAAATAAATATATTTTTCCTTGTTACACCTCTCCTGTGGAGGTGTATCTTTTTGTAGCATTCCCAGGTTTACAAGTCCTTGACCGGGTCAAGACTGATTTGCACATGGCTGTGTGTAAACTGGAATGGCGTCGGGAAGCAAACAAACGATGGACACAGGCTCAGATCTTTACACTGGGGTGAAGACATGGCATTGTTCAGCATTCTGTCCATCAATTGTTCTTTATGCAATTATCGCCCCAAGTGGGACGGGTGTGCCCAGACGTGGGTACCGTGCTCTCCATGTCACTGGAGTGAAGCTATCCTGGCTGATGAGGGGTGAAACTCTGAAACCGGTCCTAGGATGCGGGTTTCCAGTCCAGAGAGGACCTTATCCTGGCAGGTTGGGCTGGTCTGTTCCCATGGGGAACAGGGTCAAGACTGATTTGCATACAGCTGTGTGTAAACTGGAATGGCAAGGGGAGCAAAAAAAGATGGATTTTGGCCCAGATTTCTACGATGGGGTGAATGCATGACATTGTTCAGCATTCTGTCCATCAATTGTTCTTTTTGCAATTATCGCCCGAGTGGGACGGGTATGCCCAAATGGGGGTCCCGTGCTCACCATGCCACTGGAGTCAGGGTAGCCTGGCTGATGAGGGAAGAAAACCCGAAACCGGTCCTAGGATGCTTGTTTCCAGTTCGGAGGGGACCTGACCTGGCAGTTCGGGCTTAGCTGTTTCCCGGGGAACAGGGTCAAGACTGATTTGCATATGGCTTGGTCTAAACTGGAACGGCATGATGAGCAAAAAAACCTATGTATTTTGGCCCAGATCTCTGTACTGGGGGGAATGCATGACATTGTTCAGCATTCTGTCCATCAATTGTTCTTTTTTAATTTCAAGATGGAGGCATTGCTGTTTCCGTTTTTGGGGGGATTTTTTCTTTCCAGGTCATGATCGTCAAGACAAATATAAGGAAACTGATTCTAGCACTGGTAGTACTGGCATACGCGTTCACAAGCTTTCTGCATTCTACAGATGCTTTACCTCTCCTAAACGTTGTAGATCTTGTGCTCTCTTTCTACCATGCCTTCAGGCATTCAGTACTTTTAGCAGGAGTGGGACATGGAAGAGGCCGGCATTATCTTCACGCACAGAAGGTTACACCAGCACAGCAAAGAATACCAGCCATTAACAGTTACCCACGCTTCAGTAGTATCCATTTCTTTCACCGTAGTCGAGTATCTTTTTTGTATTCAGTCTAAATCAGTGAGGTAGCAAGTGTGCCAAGGGCCTACCCACGTGCAAGGAAGAACAAGCATTTGCAATGCAATAGGCCTCGCATTAGCGAAAGTTTGAGATATTGGTATTGCAAATAATAACATAGTGTAGAGGGGTGCAAAGTGGAGTGGTGCAGATAGATTACAATGGTATGGAGTAATGTGGCATAACGTGCAGGTCATAGATTGTTTCAGAGTAGAGTGAAGTAGCATAGAGTGAAGTGGTGCAGGGTAGAGTGCAGCGGCATAGAGTGCAGTGGTGCAGAGTAGATTAGAGTAGCGTAGAGGGGATTGGCATAGAGTGCACTGGTGCAGAATGTAGTAGTACAGATTAGAGTGCAGTGTTGCAGAGTGGAGTGGCATAGAATGGAGTGGTGCACAGTAAAGTGGAAAGGCCTAGAATGGAATGGTGTAGTGTGCATTTGCTTGGAGTGAAGTACAGTGGAATGGAGGGCATTAGCATAGAGTAGAGTGATGCAGATTAGAGTGGTGCAGAGTGGAGTGCAGGGGCTTGGAGTGGTGTAGAGTGGAAAGTAGAAATCGAACCCTGGTGAAAGGATAGGGTTACTGGAGGTACAAACTCTAGCTGGACACTCTAAAACAAATAAAGTCAGCAACCAAGCATATGTGACTTACAAACAACAAAGCCATTGGTAAACAATGGACCAAATGCATTCCCAGTGAAGCTTTCTGAATGTCCCCAAGAAGTCTTTGGCAAACCAGACAGCTGCGCTATTTGGTAAGTTACAAACTAAAAATGGGGTGGGTAGTAGTGTTGTGTAGGCACAGAAGCTTTAGCTTGCAAAACACTCTGAAACTAATTGGCTGTCCATTGCAAAGGTACAGTAAGAACTAAATAGCATCCAGTTCTCTCAAACACCAAACCGTGCTATAAGCAAATCCTGGTGATAAATGTGTGGGTCTACAAGACCTAGACTTTGGCCTCACCTCTCTTGAACTCCACCAGCACTGTATCGATGTTGGTGACTTTAAATACAAAGTGCAGTGGGTGGTTGTAGAACCTGGTGATGGTGCTGAGGGGCGTTCAGTCATCGGGTCCACCGTTCCAAGGTCCTTGACATAGATGATGTCCACAATTTTAGAGCTCTTTTACTCATAGACAGGGATGCAAGTATATGCAAGATCTGTGACATGGTGCTGAAGTCACGCATGGCACTCAGCATGAAGCAGTACTGCCCCGACATCACGATGCCCTTCACAGTCATATTCCTCAGAGCATCTTTGCTGAACTCCTCCTTCACAAACTTGTTGTAAGACTCACCTTTGCGCATCATATCCACCACTTTATCTGACAGCAGGCATGGACTGATATCGTGACGGAAGGCCTGATTCAGCAGTGGGAAGCTCGCAGAGTATATCATGAATAATTTTATACAGAAATGATCTTTAGGTCAGAGATATCACCTGTTCCATATGGACATAATTTGTTTCAGGTATGTTCTCCAATCCTTGCAGTCACCGTCACATTTGATCACTATCTCAGGTAGGACTGCAGATGTCCGCTACTAACTGTCTGCTATGGAACGTAGTTGCCCCAAGTCTCCTCAGCTCTCTGTGACAGCTTGGTCGAGCAGTCAAGGCCCAGCTCAAAGGGGGTGGTGCATAGGTTGACCCCATATACAGTGCAGCAAAGTTATTAAAGTTGTTTTTTATCACCACATATATCAATATGTGTGCATTAGAACACTGCTCAGGTTCAGGTTCTTTACACACAGCATAATAGTGTTTGAAACTATTAACGGACTATGACTGCCATCCTATTGATAATGAAATTGAGAACATGGAGGATCGCAGGCTTTGGCTCGAAAGAGTAACTCTTTAAATGCTATTCGGGGAGGGTCACTAGCCTATCACGATCCCTTGGAATTTTGTGAACATGACACAGCACAACAGATGCAACCTTTTGGGGAAAGACAAGATCCTGGCACAGTGAAATCAAGCGTCTCAATGTTGGTGGTAAAGAGCCATGAGAATTTGAAACATTGTTTTGTTCAGAGTTTGGGTTTGTAGGCACCTTGAAACTGGGATATGCTTAGACCTGAAGTTCCTAGTAGCATAGAGTCACCAGCTGCATGTCCAGAAATGACAGAATTTGGTGCTAAATGGGAGAAGACCAGGAATCTAACCGCCAGGGAAAACAATTCACACAACTGGGCAACCGAATTGCAGGCACAATAAATAGCTGGTATTTGAGGCCAATATAAAAATCAGATAAAACACTCTTTTAACCATTTTTATTACGGAGGAGAAAGGAACAATTTTAGGTGGATGAGAACACTGCACACAGGCTTTGTGTAGTCACTAAAAATGAAGGGCAATAAGCGAGCTACTCGCTAAAAAGCACTTCTATGCCTCGTCAGGGGTAGTAGGCGCTATATAAATGCAATTATAAAAGTGGTTGCCCGATTGCCCTATGCTGTTGTGGATGAAAACAATCATAATTTAAAAAAAAAACAATGGATGAGCCCTGTGACCAAAGCCCCTCTATATATGCAATATTATATCGGATAATAAAGTGCCTCATAGGCCAGACCTAAAAATGGAGGGAATGGTACTGCTGCCTTACTTGCAGATTGTGTGTGTTGGTCAGAGGATATAACCTTTTTGTTTCCTACAGTTTTAGAGCTTGGGAATTGGTGGAAGTCTCTCTTTCACTGTTGCTGCGCCTGAAAACACACGAATGTAAGTGCTTATGTGCTGATGAAAAGGTGACAAGCAGGGGTGTAGCTAAAGCTGTTAAGTATTACACTAAAAAAAGAAATAGAAAGAAACTTGAGATTTGTGTGTGTTAAGGAGGATAAGGGCGTTGCTGTGAATCACACATCTAACAGACACTGCATAATTCAACATAATGCAGTTTTCTTCGTTTTGGGACGCATGTCATATGTAAAACAACTCACTTCACAGATCGTGTTAATAACTCAAGTCGGTTTTCGCAGGTTCGTGCCCGTGGTGAAAGTGCCAGATTCCACACTACAAAGTGTGCAGGAGGCCTCCTTCAGCAAACTCCAAGCATGCTTCACTGGTAAAGTGTGGCTGTGGCCTCCATGCACCGCCATGGTGCGAACTTTCTGCAGGGTGCTGGGGGGACACGTTGTGTAAAGGTGATCGGTGTGCCCTTTGCACAGACTTTGCATGCAACAATTTGCACAAAAGTGCTGGATGTGGTGGGGCTGTCTTTGTGCAACATGTTTGAGGCGACCTTTGTGCAGGGTGCTGCTTGAACACTTTGTGCAGGGTGCTGATTGAGCTATTTGGGTAAAGGTGCTGAGTGAGCCCCTTGGGCGATGCCAGGTCCGAGGCATGGGAGCGGCAAGGTGCGTGGGGGCACCACGCTTTACCTGCCACTTTAGTTGACGTCACATCCAGATGCTTGGTCATGTATTTCTGAGAAACTAAAGGGGGCATCAGGCAGAAAGGCTGGAAGTGAGGTGGAATCTGAGCACGGGAGCGCCGGAGAGTGAATGAACGTGGAGTTCAACAATGAAATAGTACAGCTATTCCATTGCCGTACTCCATGATGAGCTGAAACATCACCAAGTGTGCATTTGCACTCCGTGTGGGGTGTGGAGCCACACAGAGGTCATGTGGGAGGGAGAGAATCGGAAACACGAGACTACTCATCTGTCCGTAGCTGGCCACATAATATTTGGGCGAGCCGCCGCGCCGAAGAAAAGAAAGGCGCGCTGCTGCCACTTTTGAAATTCAAGTGTGGATTACAGCGCTGCATTAAAGAAATTAATATTTTTAGAAATAGTTTGACCAGCTGCGCAAAATGAAAGAAAGGTGTGTGGCCACAATTTTTGTAGATGTGGCGCTGCATGAAAAAAATATAATATAAAAAATAAACCCTTGGCTGCCTTTCCAAAAGGAAAATAAAACCCGAGGAAAATCAATTAAGAACAAGTGGCACGCACGTCACGCCTGTGTAGGCACAATCATAGCTCCTCCCACAGCCTATTGGTGTCTATTACGCGCTTGGTGCGCGTACTAGACACCAATAGGCCATGGGAGGAGCTATGCGCGTGCTTCGGGCCAATTGCGTACAGTCTTTTACAATAAGACGCATGCAAAGGCAAATGGGGGAGCTGAAAAGGAAATGCACATGCACAAGAGTGTGCGATTCCTAGGTCAGCTCACATTCCCCTTTTTTACCTACTAAAGCTCACGCGCCTTGCGTGAGCACTGCTACGCAGTGCACTGCAGGTCGCGAGACCTAAAAAGGCACACTGTGACTTCTTGTAGAGTAGTAAAATACAGGAACATATTGTTATGTTCCTTGGGCCCCTCAGGTATCTGGGCTCCTGTGACACTGCACTTGCTGCGTTCCTGATAGCTACGTCCCAGTTTAGATTTCTTCCCAGGACTGTGTGGCTGTTTATACAACCTTTGTTCCTCAAGGTTAGCATCCCCAGGACCCACTTTACCATTGGGTATAAAATATTCTTTGATTGAATCTGCAGAAACGGTTTTTTGTAGAGCAAAAAAAGACTAAATGCCCTCTTTTCCACCAGTCTCGCATTTTTAGTTTACTCCCCTGGCGACATTTGATTAGCAAGTGACAGGGATCCCTGATGATATCCAATGGCAGACCCCTTCACCTCCCAGAGCATAATAAGGTATACCTTAATGTCCTCCAACTGTGCAGTCAGGGCCTCGCCCCTCACCTCAGTAGTTTATATAGGCCATGTTCGATTCAAGAACATTTTCTGCACAAGGCAAACTTACATATTTGATTATTTCATTGAGTTCTAAGGGGTGGAGGGCTCTTCTAATACAACTTTTATTGGAGAAGGATAACTTAAGTGAAGTGCTGTACTCGGATCAGCTTGTGGTGCAGCTGAGAGCTGGTTACAGGGAAGCAGGAATGAGGTAAGCAGAAATCTGGGAAAGTGTCTGGAGCAATCTTTGACAGTGAGCTACACAGTTGTGCTTTCCATAATTACTTGACACATTCTTGGTGTTTAAATCATGGGTAGATAAAGTGAATTGCCAGAAATTCATGACAAGAGGAATTCCCCTGTGACTGCAGTCAAAAAACCGAATGCCCCTTTATATGAACATGATAGTCAATAACGTGTGATTGGCCAACAGATGTATTCAGATAAACATAATGCCCGTGTAAGAGTTGTCCGCCATATTGAATCCCTTTTTACGTTGCCCCTCTGCTGATGCTGATGCTTCTGCGGTGACTTTCCTTCCAATGTTTACTGTGCGCTATATCACACGATCCATTAGGGCCTTTTCGGGCCCTTGGTCTTAACAGCATAGAGCCGCATTAATCATGCTGTAAATAAATATTTGAAACTAAACTTAAACAAAACTTGAAGAAAGCCGATTTCGCACCAGACTTGTTTCATCTGTTACATGTGAGAACATAGAAACAAATCAGTCCTCCCTTCTTTCACTATCACGCAGCACTCAAGGCACACATTACATTTCATCTTTAGCATTTTTCAAAGTGATAAATACATATTGCGTATTCAGAACAACTTTAAAGTCCTCGACGACCGCTCTGCAGATATTAATGGTAATGAAAAAAATCCGCTTAGAGAAAGGAACGATTTTCAGAGGGAGAGGGCCCTGATTTCAAAGCAATGGTCTTGTAGAAAAGATCAAACATGAAAAGGGTGGGCTCTTGCCTCTTGAACATACCCCTCCCCAATAAAATGTAATATAATTTGTGCAATATGATTCTCTTTTAAACCGTCTTGTCTGAGAGCGAGCGAGAGAGCACTGGCTTATCAGTGCACATTATTTTCTATCACTGAATACAATGGTGAACGTGCCTGTGTAGTGTGGAAGTTACGACAATCTCAATAGAAGTATAATGTTACTTTATTTAAAAGGTTAACAAGGGCCCGCTGGGCGCAGAAGGAAGAACAGCGTACACCGTAAGAGGCAGCTGTCAACTGTCAGACTGTCACTGTGACGTCACATAAATAGTTTACGAACATTCCACGATGACACCAAGTGATGTCAGGTCATGGATCTGGAAAACATACTACGCTACATAACCTCATGCATATTAAAACACAATAACTGGTACAACACCTCCTTTTCTTCACATTTGAAAACCAGAACAGTCTCTACTCCATTATGTAGTCCTGGAATCTTTTTGGCAGGTTGACAGCTCTACCCGACCCTGGATGTTGTACCTACTATAGGTGTAAAAGCAGAGTCCTCCTTGACTGCTGTGGAGGAACTAGCTTCTTCAGGAATTGGGCACATTATAGAGTCTTCCCGGGCTAGAGCAATGTCATTATTTTCAACAAATGAACTCCTAGACCGTCTTCCCATCTGCGGCGAACCACTGGGTCTGGCAGCAGCATGTGACAGGTTTTGCGTCTCAGATATGTCTTCCCACTCAAGCACACTATCACCACATCTCCCTTCCTCCTTTCCTTCATTATTCAATATTATCTCCTCTTGACCTCGTTTCAGTCTTACCACATCGTCCTTACTACGCCATCCTTCGCCTTCTATGTACACAGCACCACTAGAAGCCTTACAGATCTTCATAGGTTTACTGAACTTAGATTCACCCTTGCTTATTAATCCAGGTTTTCTAACCAACACCCAATCTCCTGGTGTCACACATTTGTCTTTCACTCTGTTCACCATATCAGAGTATGCTTTGGCTTTCATTTGTTTTCTTTCAATGTTCTCTTTTACTTTGAGCTCTTTTTCACAAATTTCTGTCGATACAACATCGGTTACTTTCCATCCACCTATTTTGGGTGTCATAATGTTGTTACACACTCTACCTCTCATCAAGAAGAATGGAGTTTGTTTGGTAGTTTCATTAGGCGTATTGTTATACGTATTAATCTTTGTCCTTATAAACTCTTTGACATCCATTTCATTTGCAATTGCCATTTGAATCCCTTCCTTGAAGAATCTGTTCATTCTTTCGACTTGGCCGTTGCTCTTTGGACTATACAACGGTGTCTTTTCTTGAACAATACCAGAACCATCTAAGAATTCCTTCATCATACTGGAAACTAATTGTGAACCATTATCCGACACCAGTATTTTAGGTTGTCCCTCTTTGTCAAAGATCTTTCTCAAAAATTTAATAACCACAACTGTAGTGACAGCATTCACAAATTTGTAACATACCCATTTTGAGTAGTAATCTGTCAAAACTATCAAGTATTTGCAGTCATTTGATAACAAATTGAATGGTCCTGCAAAGTCAATTGCAATTTTTGCCCAGGGGCCATCTGGGATTTCAACCTTTTGTAGTTCATTCTTTTGCATCCTCCAATGCTTATCAGACTTTAAACATTGCTCACATACATCTATGTGGTTTCTTATCTCACTGTCCACACCTGGCCACCAGTAATGCATCCTTATTATGTTCCTAGTAGCCGTGATACCAGGGTGTCCCCTGTGTGCCAGCTTTATGATTTTTTGTCTGAGTTCATATGGTGGCACGAAAACTTCACCTCTTTTCAAAAAACCATTTTCTAACGTTAACTCTTCACTTACTTGCTGGTAACTTCTCAGTTCTCTTGGCATGTTTCTTATGGGCGGCCAATTAGATCGCACATAATTGTTCACTTTTGCTAATACAGTATCCTTAGCTATGCTTTCCTGCCACTCTTTCTCAGTTATGGATCCTTCACACATCACTGTGGCATCGATGTGCGCCACCACACATTCTGTGTCATCTTGCACCTCCTCTTTTTGACTCCATATGGGCAATCGTGACAAGCAGTCTGCTCTACTGTTCTTGCCCCCTTTTATGTGCACTATTTTAAAATTAAATTCTTGTAGTTTTGACAACAACCTTATCAGTCTTGAGCTGGCATTGCCATTACCTCTTCCTTCACCATCCATCATGTATGTCAAAGGTTTATGGTCAGTGACCAAAGTGAAACTTTTACCCCATAGATAGTCCTTAAGCTTGTGTACAGCCCACACACACGCTAAAGTTTCCTTTTCAATAGTACTGTAATTGATTTCCGTCTCATTCAGCCTCCTAGAAATGAAAGCAATAGTGTTTTCATTACTTCCTTCTCTCTGACAGAAAACAGCGCCAATTCCTTCAGCACTGGCATCCACAGTTACTATATTCTCCAGTTTTGGGTCATACGGTTTCAAAGCAGAAGCATTTGCTATTTCCTCTTTGACAGTTCTAAAAGCCTGTTCTTGTTCAATCAACCACTTGAACGCCACATTCTTTTTTAACATTCTCCTGAGTGGTTCCACCTTATCTGCATATTTCTGTATGAACTTGGCATAATATTCACTGAGGCCAAGAAACGATTTAAGAGTTGCCTTATCTTTTGGTTCTGGTGCTTCCCTTATGGCCTGTACAAGGTCCTCTTTTGGCTTGATACCTTCTGCCGTCAATATGTGACCCAGATATTCAATTTTATTCGTCAAAAATTTGCATTTCTCCTTTGAGACTGTCATGCCTTTCTTTTTCAGAACCTCCAGCACCTTTTCAATTAGATTCATATGTTCCTGCTCGGATGCTGAATGCAAAAGAATGTCATCTTGAAAGGCTTCTACCCCTTTCATTCCCCCAAACAGGTTGTCCATCAGTTTCTGAAACACACCAGAGGAAGATGCTAATCCAAATGGAAGCCGCACATACCTATACGCTCCAAATGGTGTAATGAAAGTAGTTAATTTTTTAGACCTCTCAGACAGACAAACTTGATGATACACAGCCCTCAAGTCAATTAATGAAAAGTATTTTGAACCTGACACTGACTGAAGTATGTCCTGAATTTTTGGTAGAGGGTGACAATTTACAATTATATTTCTGTTTAGCGACCTCAGATCCACACACAACCTAATGTCTCCGGTCTTTTTTTTCTTGGAAACAACAATGGCAGAAATCCATTCTGACTCATCTGCTTCCTCAATTACTTTTTCTTCCATTAATTTCTCAAGTACCATTTTTAACTCTTTTTTTATAGACAAAGGAACCGCCCTCATTTTATGCTTACATGGTATGGCTCCTTCTTTCAATTTAATGTCATGACTGAAACCCTTGACACATCCTATTTCATTTTTAAACACATCCTTATACTTGTCTAGTGTTATTGTCAAATCACCTTTTTCCTCCTCTACACACACACTGTTCACCCATTCCTCACTCAAGACAAGTGGGTCTTTGGCTCCAGGTTTCAAAATGACACCTAGTTGGGCTAGATCTCTCCATCCCACTAATATCTTCCCTTTCTCTGCCACATAGATTTTAGTTTCTTTTGTTCTCCCCCTGAAACAGACTGTGTCATTAAAATATCCCAACATGTTTATCTCCTTCCCCCCAAATGCTTTAGGATTTACATCCGACTCAGTGAGCTCAACATTCTGCCACTTTTCATTGAATAGGGTATCCGAAATGGTAGTTATGGGAGACCCAGAATCCGCGGTGAACTTCAGCTCGACCTCCCCTATCTTTACATCCCCAATTGGACCCTTTATTTTACCATCCACCATTTCGACATACAAAACAATATTTGCACACATTTCTTCATCAAAACTTCCCACAGTGTTTAGGTTCATATTACTACTCGTTCTTTTAGTTTTGCATAGGGTAGAATAATGAGCATACTTTTTTTACCAACTGCTGGGCAATTCTTGTAATCTGCTAAGTGATCTGTAGACCCACATCTGAAACAACTCAGGTGTTTACCTCCTACCTTTTTTTCACCCCAATTCTTCTCATAACTTTTGCTTTCACCCTTCTTTTTATCCTGCAAATAAAATACATTAGTGTTATTTCCAGCCAACGATAGCTCTTTAGTAGATACTAGTGACCTCTCGATCCCCCTTGCAATATCTACAACCTCTTGCAAGGTTGGCCTTTTGCATGCCAGTAATCTTTCTTGCACCTTTTTAGAATAACAATAGAAAACGATCTGATCTCTTATGTACACGTCAGTCATTTCCTCATATTCACATTCTACAGCTAGGATCCTTAAACACGCAATGTACTCATCAACTGTCTCCCCTTCTTGTTGCTTCCTCAGAGCAAACTTGTGCCTAGCCACCATAATGTTATTCTCCTCATCAAATTGTTTCTCTAACCTCTTTAAAGCTTCCTGGTACTCATTTAACGGTACAAAAGTTCCTGGTGGACTTTCATATTCGGGCAGGCTGTCAAATACATCCTGCCCAGCTTTTCCTAGCAATCCAAAAAGTAATGAACACTTTCTCTCTGCATCAAAAGCTTTCCCATCAATAGATATGATGTAATTTTCAAACGCCCTAACCCACTTCTTCCACTTCATTGTGGGTTTACCAGGGACATCCAGAAAACGTGGAGGTGCACATATATTATTGCTTTCAGCCATGCTTCCTCAGGTTTGTTAGAACAGATATTTCTTAAAGTTCTTTTTATTATATTATAATCCTTTTTGCTGTTTTGCTTCCTCCACTCTTTGTTTATGAGATCTTATTGGTATATTTCCTTTCTTTCAAGTCAGCAAACTATGCTTCCACTTACAGCTCCTCAACACGTTCTGCCATAAATTCAAATTTCCGCTACTATCTTTACGTCGTATGCATATTAATCACGGACTTACTTGGTTATATCCTTCGCCTAAACTTAGCTCTCAGATTTGCATTACGCACCAGCGCTCGTTTTCTGCCTCGTCAATTTCTTCACAGAGGCAAAGACAACATTCAAAATGGCCTCACGCTGTTTACGCTCATGACGTATGATGACGTTGTCCAATGGGATTCTTGTTTACCTATCCCAGCATGCCTCACGCGTACATCTGAGGTGAATCTGAGCGTCTTCAGCCTCTGCCTGGTACTGACAGGAATTCGCGCCAAATCGTCAGGTAACAAAAACCCGATCTCTCACTTCAGTTCACTTTGCCGAAAATGCCAGCTGATCACTGTACTCTTCAAGTTCACGCCGTGCGTTCACGTTAAAAAAGCTTATTCCAGCGCTTGTTCATTTTTACGCAGTTAATAATCTCACACGTATCTGCAGCGCTCCTTTTAACACACACAGCTTGCTTCTCTCACCGGCAGGGCCTTTCAGCTTCAATACGGTACTCACTCCGCTTAATTTCTTTTTTGTTCTTCCCTCGATTTAAAATCCGATAGCGAGCTTCTTCAATCAAACCCACTTCCTTTTCAAATATTTCACCCGCAGGCCCTCGCTGGTCCAACGCCCTCGTCGCCAATTGTAGTGTGGAAGTTACGACAATCTCAATAGAAGTATAATGTTACTTTATTTAAAAGGTTAACAAGGGCCCGCTGGGCGCAGAAGGAAGAAAAGTGTACACCGTAAGAGTCAGCTGTCAACTGTCAGACTGTCACTGTGACGTCACATAAATAGTCTACGAACATTCCACGATGACACCAAGTGATGTCAGGTCATGGATCTGGAAAACATACTACGCTACATAACCTCATGCATATTAAAACACAATAACTGGTACAACACCTCCTTTTCTTCACATTTGAAAACCAGAACAGTCTCTACTCCATTATGTAGTCCTGGAATCTTTTTGGCAGGTTGACAGCTCTACCCGACCCTGGATGTTGTACCTACTATAGGTGTAAAAGCAGAGTCCTCCTTGACTGCTGTGGAGGAACTAGCTTCTTCAGGAATTGGGCACATTATAGAGTCTTCCCGGGCTAGAGCAATGTCATTATTTTCAACAAATGAACTCCTAGACCGTCTTCCCATCTGCGGCGAACCACTGGGTCTGGCAGCAGCATGTGACAGGTTTTGCGTCTCAGATATGTCTTCCCACTCAAGCACACTATCACCACATCTCCCTTCCTCCTTTCCTTCATTATTCAATATTATCTCCTCTTGACCTCGTTTCAGTCTTACCACATCGTCCTTACTACGCCATCCTTCGCCTTCTATGTACACAGCACCACTAGAAGCCTTACAGATCTTCATAGGTTTACTGAACTTAGATTCACCCTTGCTTATTAATCCAGGTTTTCTAACCAACACCCAATCTCATGGTGTCACACATTTGTCTTTCACTCTGTTCACCATATCAGAGTATGCTTTGGCTTTCATTTGTTTTCTTTCAATGTTCTCTTTTACTTTGAGCTCTTTTTCACAAATTTCTGTCGATACAACATCGGTTACTTTCCATCCACCTATTTTGGGTGTCATAATGTTGTTACACACTCTACCTCTCATCAAGAAGAATGGAGTTTGTTTGGTAGTTTCATTAGGCGTATTGTTATACGTATTAATCTTTGTCCTTATAAACTCTTTGACATCCATTTCATTTGCAATTGCCATTTGAATCCCTTCCTTGAAGAATCTGTTCATTCTTTCGACTTGGCCGTTGCTCTTTGGACTATACAACGGTGTCTTTTCTTGAACAATACCAGAACCATCTAAGAATTCCTTCATCATACTGGAAACTAATTGTGAACCATTATCCGACACCAGTATTTTAGGTTGTCCCTCTTTGTCAAAGATCTTTCTCAAAAATTTAATAACCACAACTGTAGTGACAGCATTCACAAATTTGTAACATACCCATTTTGAGTAGTAATCTGTCAAAACTATCAAGTATTTGCAGTCATTTGATAACAAATTGAATGGTCCTGCAAAGTCAATTGCAATTTTTGCCCAGGGGCCATCTGGGATTTCAACCTTTTGTAGTTCATTCTTTTGCATCCTCCAATGCTTATCAGACTTTAAACATTGCTCACATACATCTATGTGGTTTCTTATCTCACTGTCCACACCTGGCCACCAGTAATGCATCCTTATTATGTTCCTAGTAGCCGTGATACCAGGGTGTCCCCTGTGTGCCAGCTTTATGATTTTTTGTCTGAGTTCATATGGTGGCACGAAAACTTCACCTCTTTTCAAAAAACCATTTTCTAACGTTAACTCTTCACTTACTTGCTGGTAACTTCTCAGTTCTCTTGGCATGTTTCTTATGGGCGGCCAATTAGATCGCACATAATTGTTCACTTTTGCTAATACAGTATCCTTAGCTATGCTTTCCTGCCACTCTTTCTCAGTTATGGATCCTTCACACATCACTGTGGCATCGATGTGCGCCACCACACATTCTGTGTCATCTTGCACCTCCTCTTTTTGACTCCATATGGGCAATCGTGACAAGCAGTCTGCTCTACTGTTCTTGCCCCCTTTTATGTGCACTATTTTAAAATTAAATTCTTGTAGTTTTGACAACAACCTTATCAGTCTTGAGCTGGCATTGCCATTACCTCTTCCTTCACCATCCATCATGTATGTCAAAGGTTTATGGTCAGTGACCAAAGTGAAACTTTTACCCCATAGATAGTCCTTAAGCTTGTGTACAGCCCACACACACGCTAAAGTTTCCTTTTCAATAGTACTGTAATTGATTTCCGTCTCATTCAGCCTCCTAGAAATGAAAGCAATAGTGTTTTCATTACTTCCTTCTCTCTGACAGAAAACAGCGCCAATTCCTTCAGCACTGGCATCCACAGTTACTATATTCTCCAGTTTTGGGTCATACGGTTTCAAAGCAGAAGCATTTGCTATTTCCTCTTTGACAGTTCTAAAAGCCTGTTCTTGTTCAATCAACCACTTGAACGCCACATTCTTTTTTAACATTCTCCTGAGTGGTTCCACCTTATCTGCATATTTCTGTATGAACTTGGCATAATATTCACTGAGGCCAAGAAACGATTTAAGAGTTGCCTTATCTTTTGGTTCTGGTGCTTCCCTTATGGCCTGTACAAGGTCCTCTTTTGGCTTGATACCTTCTGCCGTCAATATGTGACCCAGATATTCAATTTTATTCGTCAAAAATTTGCATTTCTCCTTTGAGACTGTCATGCCTTTCTTTTTCAGAACCTCCAGCACCTTTTCAATTAGATTCATATGTTCCTGCTCGGATGCTGAATGCAAAAGAATGTCATCTTGAAAGGCTTCTACCCCTTTCATTCCCCCAAACAGGTTGTCCATCAGTTTCTGAAACACACCAGAGGAAGATGCTAATCCAAATGGAAGCCGCACATACCTATACGCTCCAAATGGTGTAATGAAAGTAGTTAATTTTTTAGACCTCTCAGACAGACAAACTTGATGATACACAGCCCTCAAGTCAATTAATGAAAAGTATTTTGAACCTGACACTGACTGAAGTATGTCCTGAATTTTTGGTAGAGGGTGACAATTTACAATTATATTTCTGTTTAGCGACCTCAGATCCACACACAACCTAATGTCTCCGGTCTTTTTTTTCTTGGAAACAACAATGGCAGAAATCCATTCTGACTCATCTGCTTCCTCAATTACTTTTTCTTCCATTAATTTCTCAAGTACCATTTTTAACTCTTTTTTTATAGACAAAGGAACCGCCCTCATTTTATGCTTACATGGTATGGCTCCTTCTTTCAATTTAATGTCATGACTGAAACCCTTGACACATCCTATTTCATTTTTAAACACATCCTTATACTTGTCTAGTGTTATTGTCAAATCACCTTTTTCCTCCTCTACACACACACTGTTCACCCATTCCTCACTCAAGACAAGTGGGTCTTTGGCTCCAGGTTTCAAAATGACACCTAGTTGGGCTAGATCTCTCCATCCCACTAATATCTTCCCTTTCTCTGCCACATAGATTTTAGTTTCTTTTGTTCTCCCCCTGAAACAGACTGTGTCATTAAAATATCCCAACATGTTTATCTCCTTCCCCCCAAATGCTTTAGGATTTACATCCGACTCAGTGAGCTCAACATTCTGCCACTTTTCATTGAATAGGGTATCCGAAATGGTAGTTATGGGAGACCCAGAATCCGCGGTGAACTTCAGCTCGACCTCCCCTATCTTTACATCCCCAATTGGACCCTTTATTTTACCATCCACCATTTCGACATACAAAACAATATTTGCACACATTTCTTCATCAAAACTTCCCACAGTGTTTAGGTTCATATTACTACTCGTTCTTTTAGTTTTGCATAGGGTAGAATATTGAGCATACTTTTTTTACCAACTGCTGGGCAATTCTTGTAATCTGCTAAGTGATCTGTAGACCCACATCTGAAACAACTCAGGTGTTTACCTCCTACCTTTTTTTCACCCCAATTCTTCTCATAACTTTTGCTTTCACCCTTCTTTTTATCCTGCAAATAAAATACATTAGTGTTATTTCCAGCCAACGATAGCTCTTTAGTAGATACTAGTGACCTCTCGATCCCCCTTGCAATATCTGCAACCTCTTGCAAGGTTGGCCTTTTGCATGCCAGTAATCTTTCTTGCACCTTTTTAGAATAACAATAGAAAACGATCTGATCTCTTATGTACACGTCAGTCATTTCCTCATATTCACATTCTACAGCTAGGATCCTTAAACACGCAATGTACTCATCAACTGTCTCCCCTTCTTGTTGCTTCCTCAGAGCAAACTTGTGCCTAGCCACCATAATGTTATTCTCCTCATCAAATTGTTTCTCTAACCTCTTTAAAGCTTCCTGGTACTCATTTAACGGTACAAAAGTTCCTGGTGGACTTTCATATTCGGGCAGGCTGTCAAATACATCCTGCCCAGCTTTTCCTAGCAATCCAAAAAGTAATGAACACTTTCTCTCTGCATCAAAAGCTTTCCCATCAATAGATATGATGTAATTTTCAAACGCCCTAACCCACTTCTTCCACTTCATTGTGGGTTTACCAGGGACATCCAGAAAACGTGGAGGTGCACATATATTATTGCTTTCAGCCATGCTTCCTCAGGTTTGTTAGAACAGATATTTCTTAAAGTTCTTTTTATTATATTATAATCCTTTTTGCTGTTTTGCTTCCTCCACTCTTTGTTTATGAGATCTTATTGGTATATTTCCTTTCTTTCAAGTCAGCAAACTATGCTTCCACTTACAGCTCCTCAACACGTTCTGCCATAAATTCAAATTTCCGCTACTATCTTTACGTCGTATGCATATTAATCACGGACTTACTTGGTTATATCCTTCGCCTAAACTTAGCTCTCAGATTTGCATTACGCACCAGCGCTCGTTTTCTGCCTCGTCAATTTCTTCACAGAGGCAAAGACAACATTCAAAATGGCCTCACGCTGTTTACGCTCATGACGTATGATGACGTTGTCCAATGGGATTCTTGTTTACCTATCCCAGCATGCCTCACGCGTACATCTGAGGTGAATCTGAGCGTCTTCAGCCTCTGCCTGGTACTGACAGGAATTCGCGCCAAATCGTCAGGTAACAAAAACCCGATCTCTCACTTCAGTTCACTTTGCCGAAAATGCCAGCTGATCACTGTACTCTTCAAGTTCACGCCGTGCGTTCACGTTAAAAAAGCTTATTCCAGCGCTTGTTCATTTTTACGCAGTTAATAATCTCACACGTATCTGCAGCGCTCCTTTTAACACACACAGCTTGCTTCTCTCACCGGCAGGGCCTTTCAGCTTCAATACGGTACTCACTCCGCTTAATTTCTTTTTTGTTCTTCCCTCGATTTAAAATCCGATAGCGAGCTTCTTCAATCAAACCCACTTCCTTTTCAAATATTTCACCCGCAGGCCCTCGCTGGTCCAACGCCCTCGTCGCCAATTGTAGTGTGGAAGTTACGACAATCTCAATAGAAGTATAATGTTACTTTATTTAAAAGGTTAACAAGGGCCCGCTGGGCGCAGAAGGAAGAAAAGTGTACACCGTAAGAGTCATCTGTCAACTGTCAGACTGTCACTGTGACGTCACATAAATAGTCTACGAACATTCCACGATGACACCAAGTGATGTCAGGTCATGGATCTGGAAAACATACTACGCTACATAACCTCATGCATATTAAAACACAATAACTGGTACAACAGCCTGCCTGTTAGTTTACGTTACATAATAAAAGTGCACATTCGAATCGCACTGTCCTTGATAAATCCTGGAATCCCGTTACACAATTGGGGCCCAGGGTTATGACTCTTGGGGTGAATAACAACTGGGCAGCACACAGACCTGACCTGAATGCAAATCCAGAGGAAACCCTGAAATTCTGAATGGAAGAAACATCTTATTGCTATTATCATACATTCCCACCCTAGCAAGACTGCACTCAATGGATCTCGGTGGACAAAGCGACCAAGACAGCCTGGAGAACACTCACAATCACACAGAAAGTGCTTGTGGAAAGCCCTACCGTTGATAACTGGGGGATAGATAGTAGATGGTCAGCAGGCTCAAACAACCCCACCTCACCTCACCGTGCCACTCCGAGTCTGGCGGTCCGTGCACCGCCAGACTCCTAAAAAGGCCCTTAGGCTTATTCAATGTGACTCTCAGTGACATTCAAAACCTACCCTCCTACATGTGGCATCTGTATACATTCAGATCTTGTTTTGCACATACCCTCCCAACTGTGGCTTCTTCTTTGAGCATTTCCTTCCTCACTTACCCTGTCTCTTGGGGTTTACTGTGCTTATCTTACCTGCGATCACTCTCTTCATACACAAGATGCTGATGCAACTCTAATCAAATTCAGACAAAGTGGCGACTTTGTGTCCCATTAAGAGACAATTGCGTCCGTCAGCAAATCACACTCTGTTGAATGTGAGTACTGATCTCTGGTTTTAGCCCCATAACAAAATGGGACACAAAAAACCCATATCACTTGATCCTCGATATTTCTTTCCACTGTGCTTTTGAAATACCTAAAGCAACCATTCACAGTACTCATGCACTGATTCGTTTGGCCCTTGTGAAATGAATTCAATCTACACCCAATCAATATCCTTTGGATGAACTGCGTCTTTCGGAAATGACTACGGGAGGTGGTGCATTAGTGTGAACATCTCTTGCTGGCTCTGCACATGGCCATTGTACAGAAACTTTACCTTCAGCTCACAAATCACTTAGCACTACAATGTCAAAGAATGTATTCAAAGTAATCCACAGCACTCTGTTCAATGTGAGTACTGATCTCTGGTTTTAGCCCCATAACAAAATGGGACACAAAAAACCCATATCACTTGATCCTCGATATTTCTTTCCACTGTGCTTTTGAAATACCTAAAGCAACCATTCACAGTACTCATGCACTGATTCGTTTGGCCCTTGTGAAATGAATTCAATCTACACCCAATCAATATCCTTTGCATGAACTGCGTCTTTCGGAAATGACTACGGGAGGTGGTGCATTAGTGTGAACATCTCTTGCTGGCTCTGCACATGGCCATTGTACAGAAACTTTACCTTCAGCTCACAAATCACTTAGCACTACAATGTCAAAGAATGTATTCAAAGTAATCCACAGCATTCGTTGTGCACAATCAAGCAGCAAATGATTGTCACACACTCAAAGACTAAACTCAGATCAATGTTGTTTGAATAAAAATATTCTTTTAGTTATTTTATTTCCTAGAACCAAGCACGCCTGGCACTGGTAAGTGATTCATACTTTGCAGTAAAAACAGTTTGAAGTGTAGTAATAATATCATTTGAATTGCAGTTGTATATATACTTTGGACTGATTACAATACAACTACTAGACATGCAATACTTTGAAATATTGTACATATACCTTGTATTGGCTTTTCAATGGAATGTGAAGTAGATTACTTTACAGATGACATTTCTTACATAGTGTGCTATACCTGGATACTACACTGGGACATTTTCTGTGAACAGGTAAGTAAAAGTGTTTTCGTTATTAGGTTACAATTTTAAAGTATTTCATAGATTTTCCAACTCCACACTTCAAAACTTTTCATAGAAAAACAGTCAATGTTATCCTATGGTAGGAAATAGGTTTATCTTTAACAGGTAAATAATGTGCTGTCGGAGTTGGGTTTCTGGGGTTAGACTCAGGGTCCCCCCAAGGTCAAGGATGCACTCTTGTTACACCCTCAGCGTCACTAGGGCGGTCGGGTGCAGAGTGCTGAGGCCCAAGTTATCCAAAGTGGGATAGGGGACCTCCGGTTGGTGGCTGCTTACGAGCAGGCCACAAGGTTGTGGGAGCAAAGTTCCTGGACTTAAGCTCAGAACTTAAGGAAATCCAGTCTTTATTGAAGGTAGTCAGCCCTCCCAGGGTTCTGGAGGTTGCTGGCTGCCGGACAAGGTGACTTTTGGTGCAGGATCTCTGGAAACTGCAGACGGGCCGGTACGGACAAGACAGTTTTTCTCTGCAGTCTTCTCTGCTGGGTGTCTTCTTTCGTCCTTTTTCTTCTTAGGTTGCGGGAATCTGCTTTCTTGGTTCAGGGCTGCCCCCAGAATACCGTATGTAGGGGGGGGGGTTTAAGGGACTCGGGGCAGTAGCCAATGGGTTACTGACCTTAGGGTGACTACACCCTTCACCTTGCCTCCCCCCACCTGAGGTGTGGGGTTGGCAGAGGTGGGTTCACCTTCTGGGATGGCTCATTGTTCCCACCTGTCTTCCTGCCAAAAAGGAGGGGAGACAGGAAGGGGGCCTACTCCTGAGAGCAGGAGAGGCTGGGGGTCACATTACAAAAGCTACAAGGCCTCTGAAGTTGCCCTGCCACAGATGGCTCTGCCTGGCCTGGGGGAGGTGTGAACACCTCTGCCCAAGGAAAGGCTTTGTTTCTGGGCTTAGGGAGCGAAGGCTCCCACCCCATGGGTCCAGAAACATGTCTCATAGTGGCAGGCTGGTGTGTTCCAGTCAGGGAACCCACCAGACGCTGGTCGTTTTTCTGGGGCCATCACTAAGATGCCCTCTGAGTGCATTTTTCATTCAACCCCACACTGGCATCAGTGTGGGTTTAATGTGCTGATAAGTTTGATACCAAACTTCCCAGTGTTCAGTAAAGCCATTATGGTGCTGTGGAGTTCGTAATGACAAATTACCAGCACCATATACATTTAATGGCAATGCTACACTTACAATGTCTAAGAATTGGCTTAGACACTATAGGGGAACAGGGCTCATGCACCTGTACTCTTACCACTGGTATGCCCCCGACTAGATGGGTAGCTGACCTATGCCAGAGCAGTGGGTTGTAGGCTTGGCACACAGGGTTGTGTCAACCAAACAGTGTACTGTTTGAGAGTGGCGCACTTGTCACTTGTCCCGTAGGTGCTTCTTAGAACAAATATTTAAGATCACTGTATAGTTTTATGTGCCATTCAGTACTGCCTTAATCGAGAAATCAAATAAATAATAAACAGTAAACAAGTTCAATCCACAAATTAAACGTGTCGTGTTTCTTCTTTCAGACGTTGTCCTTTATAAGTATACTCTGTTCTGTGCAATGAACAACATTACATCATGTTTCCATTTTCTTCAGAGATCGACCGGGACTTGTGATACACCTACGAGACACTCGCATTGGAGGAACTTAAACGTGTGCGGTTCGATGGCAGCGTGTCAGCTATAGCAGACAATCAGATACTTACTACATGCAGCTTGTGACCCAATATTAGAAGATATGGAGTAAACACAGCTGATAACGCCACAAGAGTCGAAAATTACAAATTAAAAGCCTGTTCCACACCATCACTACGTTTGTGATCGCAAATAAGAAAGAAGGTTAATTCAACAAAACAAGACAGTTTACCCACAGTCCCTCGCCTACAATTCGACAAAAAGAAAAAAAGGCCCTGATGAGATTCCAGGAACTGGTTTCCTGGTTTCAAAACGCGTCGGCATGGCACACTTGGAGGAATAATTTGTTCACAATAGCTATCCAACATCACTAGTTAGCTTAGATAGTATTGAACAGTTTCATTAATTTGATTGCATTCCTCATTTCGCCTTTTTTGAATTTGTCTTTCATTTATTGAAATCAAATGTATAGGAATTTTTGTATGTTTTTCGTCGTTTAATAATTTCTTTTGGTATGGATGATGTTGTTTAATTTAATGTTCAGATGTACTGTTTCAATTTTGTTTGTAAATTGTCATGTATAGTAATGTAAATATTTGTACAGTTGGTCCTTTTTTGCTAATTAACGTGTAAAAAACTTTAAAACAAAAAAAGAAAGTGAAAGGTATGAAATACGTAGACCTGGTCAGAATTTAAATAATACATTTTTCTTGACCTTTAAATTGTGTTTGTGTAAAAAAGGGAAGAGTGGTTTAGACATATCTTGTGTTTTGCATTGAAAAAGGGTCCAGCCTACTCCACGGCCAACACGGCCATAACTCCTTGGTGTTCTCCATTTTCTTCACAGCATGTTGTATTTTCTGTCCCAATGCATTTCGGTATGATAATACCTTCTTCAGGGGAATACTGAAATTAAACCAGTAGAAACTAAGTATGTATCTTTTATCGTTAAATCTATAGGGATACAGTAAACCTACACCTTGGTTCTGATTCGGTGTTTGGGTTATTTGTTAAAAAATGAATCAACAGTAGTTTAAAAGAGTGTCCAAACACGTGCTTCCATAATCTCAATCAAAAAGTGTTACTCCGTGCCACCTTAACCCTGTGTGTTTGTCAGCCAAGTACCTTAAACTAACCTGTGTGCTGCTCTGCACCTGAAAACAAACATAAGTATAAGCATCAACTCCCTGCATCTTATGGTGTTATTGTGCAATATCACTCTATAATCACACCGGCTTTATCCTACCTGAACTTCCTCTTCGAATGCTCTTCTGTTAGCAAAATCACGCTACTGGACCAGAGAATCACAAGCCCCAATACTGTAAACACAAATTACAGCCTCTGCATTTACTGCGAAACTCCTTGCAATCGAAAATAGTCATAAACTACACAAGTCATACCTTGGTTCCACTGTGTGTTCCGACTTTCACTTTAGTAACAAAGCCGATCTTTGGTGTCAACTTTAAGCCCTGCCCTCACTCGGCACTGCAAAAAATAAATGTTTCATCTATGCGTGTCCATCCAGTGGTTCTAAATAAGCAAGAATCACTCTTGTACATTCGCCTCCTACCTGGACCCTTCCTCTCGTCCTCGTAATTCAACTGCAACTCTCGCTTGATGCCATGAAAACCGCGCTGTACCTCCTTCCTAGTAACGCACCCTGTCTGACGTCATTACCATAGTAACAAAAAACTAACTACCATTATGCCCAACCTACGTGGTGCCGCCATCTTAAGTTGGTGGAAAACAAAACAATTCTAACTGAAAACGGACTGTAATGCTAACAGTGTAGTATTCGGTCACCATCTTAGAATGGTAAAAAACAAGTAGAGAGACTGTAAACACTTCAAGTTAACGCTATTGTCGAACCTACTGCCTTCTGACTACGGTCACGTGTTTCTAATATGATATTGTCACCTCTTATACTAATTAAAATGATATTTGGTATCAAATTACATGATACCACTGTTGACACGATGCTCAAACCAAGTGTCCCTCCATGGTACTAAACAAACCTCCTTGAATAACATATATCAAAGTTATGCCTGCCAAAAACTCATCTGTTCTATCATGCTACCTCATTGATTCATTTTTAAACAAATGTAAACCCCAAACTTGGTGTTATAAAATAACCTAATAATATACAATTGCATAAGTACTCAATTATCACAGCTTCATAAAAAACATAACATTTCCAATTTGTCATTCAGACCACATGGTTCAAGTGTATTCAAATGGTGAATCCAATATGTTTCTCTTTGAGACAATTGACGGTTGACGTCAGCATGTAACATTTCATCCATTTTTTCCAACACAGTAAATCGTAATTGCGGAATGGAGTGTTGTCTGTTTTTCCAATGCACTGCCAAGTTAGATTTTAAATTACAGTTTCTTATCATGCTCTTATGTTCTGTAATGCAAACTTTAACCTTTCTGGTGGTTTTGCCCACGTACACCAGCCTGCAAGGGCATTTTATGGCATACACCACCATGTGTGCATTGCAATCCGCTGTGTGCCTCAGCTTAATTTGTTTGCCTGTGTGGGGGTGTGGAAACACATCCCCTACTATGACGTTGCCGCAATGGCTACAATTATGGCATTTTACCATTCCCTTATGGTGTAGTGTACCCTGTCTGCCATGACGTTGTTTGAAGATTTGTTTCAGGTTTTTTGACCTAGTAAGTGCAAACATGGGTTTGCCTGTGTAAACTTGTTGGAAATCAGTTTCCTGTTCAATGACCTCCCATCTCTTTAGAATGCTCCTTTTTATGGCTCTGGCTGCTGTTGAATGCTTAATTACAAACACCTCCCTCTTAAGTGGTACCTTCTTAGTCTTGACCAATAGTTCCTTTCTGTCCATAGCGCTTGCTTTTTGCCTAGCTGCCTCTAAAATTTCCCCAGGGTAACCTCTTTCTTTGTACGCTTGAGCAAGAATTTCCATCTCACAGAATCCCTGCGCCTCCTCTGAACATATTCTACGTACCCGCAGAAACTGGGAAAATGGTAAATGATTCTTAAGTGACATGGTATGGAAACTGTGATAGTGCAACACACTATTCCGATCAGTAGCTTTCTTGTACACCCTTGTGTTCAATTTGTAGCCCTGTTTCTCAATCAGAATGTCCAGATAGTTCATAATGGTAGCATCAATAGAGTATGTGATTTTGATCTGATCATGGCAATCGTTGAGTGTGCTCAAAAGACTAACTAACAAATCATGCGGACCCTTCCATACTACTAGAATGTCGTCAATATATCTGACATATAGTCTCAAATGTTCTGCCCATTGGTCATTCTGCAGTATATTACTCTCTTCAAATCTGGCCCTAAAAATATTGGCAAAAGTTGGTGCCCCAGTAAAACCCATAGAGGTTCCAGTTCTTTGTAAATAAAATGTTTTCTGCCAACAAAAATAACCATGGTACAAACAAAAGTGTAGGAGTTCTAACAAAAAAACATTAGTACCTTCATCATAATTGTGCCTCAACAACATCCACTCAACTGCCTCTATTCCCTCCTGATGCGGAAAAGATGTGTACAATGCTGAAATGTCAATAGTACATAACCAAATCTGCTCTCCCGGTGAAATAATAACTTCATTGATGCGCTTCAAACAATCTGTCGTGTCCTGTATGTACATACTCCATTGTTGAACCAGTGATGTGTGCCATGTCGACTCTTCACTTTGTTCTGCACAAAAACACGCAGCCTGCAATGGCGATGTGTGTGTAAAGATACAGGGCCTCAAAGGGTTGCACAATAAGTGCTGCAGCCCTTAGAGGCCTTCCCTGGCCACAGTGCTCTTAATACCCATGTACCTTCTACAAGGGACTGACAAGTGACCAGCGAGGTGCCAATTGGAGGGACAAGGTACAGTTTTTGAGAAAGAACATAGGCCCTGGGAACCTGATTGGCAGGGACCCAGGGCCCATAGAGTCAAAGCGCATCAGTAGTCTGGCAAAAAAGTGTGGGGGAGGGGTTTACTGCAACATAAATCCAGCTTCCTACACTCATTACTAAAATGTGTCCCACGATTTGAATCCAAAGAAACCAGCAATTTGGACCTCAGGATTAACATCCTCAGCAACAGTTTAGCTACAGTGAGACTGTCATTTCTCAGTGCTGGGTAGGCTTCCAACCATCGAGAGAAATTGGACACTATAACCAAGTTGTATCTCAATGTGTTACAAACAGGCATCTTGATGAAGTCCATTTGCATCCTGTTAAATGTCCACCCGATCGTCCCATTGTGATTTATTGTTACTAGTATTCTGTTCCCTACATTTATATGTTGACATGTCACACACTGATGGCACAATTCTTCTGCAAGTATCTTAAATCTAGGCATACACCAATTCTGTTTGAATATTCTCATTATTGCATCCCTTCATAGATATGTTGAACCATGAAAGTATCATATCATTGAAAACTACAAACTATCCGGCAATATTGGTCTCCCATATGCTGACATCAAAATGTCATTTGCATTTTTCTCACACCCTGCTCTGTTTTTCTGCTTCTGAGACTTCTTCCTGTAACCTTTTAAGCTCTTCCCATGTATCAGCAACTGACAACAACACTAAGAAGAAAGTGTCATCTTCCGAGTCATTGGAGTAAGCCCCTTTAAATATGCAAGCCACAAGTGCACAATACCGTGCAACTTCTTCGGCAAATCTATTTCCAACAGTACCATATCAATTATCACTCTTGTGAGCTGCACATTTAACAACTGCAATTTCTGCTGGTATCTGCAGTGCCTTCAGCAACTTTCTTACTTGCTTCCCATTCCTAATTGGGGTTCCAGATGTGGCCATGAAGCCTCTTTATGTACATAACTATCCAAAATCATGGACAACACCAAAGCCATGCTGCCCATATGTAAATATGGTCACTCTCAATTGGGCTGTTACCTGCAAGCTCTTGTAAGAGCAATTAATTCTGTGACTTGTGCTGAAGTCATGCTTCGAAACCAGGAAGCTTCTACAACTTTTTGAATTGCTCAGACAGTGTAAGATGTTCTCAGGGTCCCTTCATTGTTTCTCAAACATCAGCCACCAGCAAACATTACATAATCATGCTCAATCAAAGGTTCAATTTTTATATCTGGACTTCGCTTGATGTATAAGTCGGTGACATCTAAACAATCATGCTCAACTTCCTCTCCATTGTGTTAGATAATGGTGTCCAACCACTCACCTGAAAACCAGGGTGTCCGCAGGGGCGATGACAGTACCCCAACCCTCCTTTATTATCTCTCTTCACTACTGAGAGAAACAGTAGCTCCTGCATATATCCCAAGAGGCAAGGGGATTTGGATGAGAGGCAAAGAGAAAAAAACACAGCTGCGTTCTGCTACCTGGACTAGCCAGGATCCTAGTTCTTAACTTGCCGAACTGCCTTTCGTCTGTCTACATAATAAAGGAAGTCTGTTTATTAGCGAAGAAATTATGGCAGGCAATAACATTATCAGAAACACACATGCATTACTTATGGCAATATTCACCTGTTATGATAAAAGAAGTATCACATGTAATGTGGTAGGGGATCAATGTCTGAATAAGGAGTCTCACATCACTGGAGGATTAGGTAAATGTATGCTTAACCATCCCTCAACGAGCTTCACATGAAACAAGAAGGAGATAAAAAATTGCCATACAACCGCAAATTAGCGTTTCCTTTATAATAGATGCCATATTCTGTAAATGTGCAACAAGTCTCACCTTCACTTGTTCTTAGACAAATAACCTAAGACCACTTTAGAATTCACCATAAAATAATAAATGCGCTGATTATTCTCATGCACATATGTCCCCAAATGGAATTCCAGTCTGAATACTACAAAAGGTTTTCTTTAGGCATTCACATGCTTGTAAATCTGGAGCGCTAAGTATAAACAGCCAAACAAGCACAATCACACATTGCCGGAAAACCAAATCACTTTGCTGTGAAGTTGAAGAAGAATGTCCTGCTGTCTTTCAACGGAGCCGGCTCTTAACAATGCTTCTGATGCTCTTGGGGATCCTCGATGTGGGCGCCATCTCCGTGAAGATAACAAAGTGAAGCACAGAGTGCAGGGGGCGTGGCTATTTATAGCCAAAAACAGGGTGTTGATGGCCTCGTTGCTACGCGTGTGTCGGGAACGTGCAGAGTGCTGTGAAGACAACCCATGATTGGGTTGACTTAGTTTCCTGGAATTCTTGTTTCCTTGGAAACAATGAACAAAAGTCAGCGCGCAACTCACTCAGCGCTCTGGTACAATAAAATAAACAACCATTGCTTAGTGCACAAAACACAAATAAGGATACCTGGCCCCCTGTAATAAATATATGGTAAACACATCCTGTAATATGATTCAGCATAAGGATAAAATGTAGCATGTACTATATCTATGTTAAACACTTACCACAATATTATTCAGCTGGAATCCCTGAGGATGTCGGCAAATCAAACAGGGTGCCAAACTAGGTGTAGTGTGCAGATTCCTGACACATTGCAACCTTCATTTACATTCAATAGTGTGAATGGATTTGGAGTCAGACAGAGCTTTAATGTTATATTATCTGCTGCTAAAATCTGCTGCTCGTACCTAGTAAGCCTACTATTAGTCATGTAATGGGATTTTGTTCTGATGAGCAACATCTCCACAGAGTGAGGGACCGTAAAAGTTAAGGGGTATCCCATCAGTATGTTCTCACTCCTCCTGATACAAACTGCCACTGATTTAGGGCAACCAGGCAGTACTGCAGCTACGTAGAGTGTAGTTGAAAAGTTAGCCACACGTCTTTTTGCATCTCCCTACATCTGAGTAAGCACTGACAGAGTGCAGCCCTCCCTCCCATTGCAAAACAGTGTAATTATTTTACTGTAATCAGGCATTCCTAGTGCCTGGGCACAACAGAGACTTTCTGTCAGCTCTAGGAAACCTTTTAAGTAATTGTTGTCCCTTGGAATTGGATCAGGCACATCTTTGGGTGTCAGCCTCAGTAAAGGCTTAGCCACAAGTAAAAGGGTTGGTATCCCCTGTCTACACTAGCTAACCATTCACAAAAACATTCTGACTCCCCTTTGTGTTTGAGGCGGATTCCTCTGTAAGATGATCTCTTTTTTTTAAATAATTTTTTTTGAGCAGAGCATTGAGAACACAATAATCACATGTGAAATACAATAACAGACTCATTCATAAGTTATCATTTAAATAAGATCAAATTCATTACTCAGATAAAAGAAAAAAAAGAAAAGCAGAGAAGCCGTCTTAGATATAACAATCATATTTAGCTACAGAATTATTTTGAGAGTTAAAATGGTACATGCAGAGAGACCAGAGAATAACTCTGTACTAAAGTGCTTGTGCTAAAGTGCGGATTCACCTTGATACCCTTCCAAACTCTATTTTCAGTACAATACTCCTGGTCAGTCCAATATTCCAAATTATTAAAAAAACTTCCAATTCTCAATAAACTTTTTGGAAGTGCCCACTCACAGGGCTTCCTCGAAAGCCCTAGTCTGTTTCATTTTAGAGAACCATTTAATATACGTGGGAACCTCCCTTGACTTCCAGTTCTGAAGAATTAGAGAGCAGGCTACTAAGAAGGCAATAGAAAGAGAAATCTCTTCAGCCTTCCTCAAATTATTCCGATCTTTGCTAATTCCGAACATGGCCACCTCGGTCTCTGGCAATATCCTTTTCTTAATTGCTCTCTTTAAGGCTGAAAAAATCTTCTCCCAAAAAGGCCCTTTTCTAGGACATGTAAAAAAGATATGGAGCCAGTCCCCTTCACCTTCTGCCTGGCAGCGAAAGCATCTGTTTTCAACTTCCGGATATTTTCTGTTTAATGCTTTTGGTGTGAAGTAAGCCAGCCACCGAGATAGAAATGCCATTCTTTTGAAATTAGCTGCTCTCAGAGCCTTGTTCCCTCGCAAGCATATGACTTCCCATTCTTGATTGGAGAAGGCAAATTGCGTTACCCGCGTCACCCTTTCAAGATGGCACTCCATTAATTGGGATTGACCCTGGTTGCACAACAGACAATACCAATTTCCCACTCCACTTATTTTAGCTTCGAATAGGGCTGTCGCCAAGTTTGGTTGGTGCTCCAAAAGAAAACTTCTGTTGATTCAAAAAGTTAACAATCTGCAAGGACTTAAAACGGGCAGGGTGTCTCTCATCCCCACTTCTCATCAGCACCTCTTGCCAGGTAATTACCCTGTCTTGAATTACAAAATATATTAACTCTACTAAACCACAAGCTTTCCAGTTACTTAAGTGATGGGATTGGATTTGGAGATTGAGGTTTTTACATTCTCCCAATTTTAAATAGTAGAACCCTGAGGAGCCTGTTCCCTTAAAAAAGAATTGAAGTCGGTTGGAGTAATCTTTTAACGTCTTATATCTCATTTCTTTCGGTAGTTTGGAGGTTTTTAGAAATATTGGAATTTGAGACCCCGCTCCTGCACCACTTTCTCCAAAAAAAAGTTATCTTTCAACCCATTTAAAGCCAATAAACAAACTGATAAATCTAGGACGGCTGCTTCATAGTAAGTACGTACATGCAGTAAGGCCAGTCCACCCTGTTTAATAGTTAGTTGTAACGAAGCAAGCTTAACGGTGATGTATTTTTCCCCCAAACGAACTGTCTAAACATGGTTTCCAATTCTTTAAAATAGTTAATATTAATTTTAATCGGTAAATTAATAAACAGAAAGACAAGTAGCGGGAGAATGGACATCTTCATAAGAGATACACGTCCTACCAAGGTTAAAGGAAGTAACAACCACCTATCCAACAGTCGTTTTATTTTACCCTGTATTTTTTCATAGTTCAACTTAAATAATTGTTGGTATTGAGCAGAGAAATAAATCCCTAAATATTGTATGGGGTCGGGTTTTGCTGCTTGTATTTTAAGATTGGCTGAGAGAAAATTTGTGTCAGTATTCAAAATAAGAATTTCAGTTTTATTTTGATTTATTTCATAGCCCCAATTAACTCAAATTCATTAAATTCCCTCATAGCCAACTCCAAGTTCTGGCTATTGGGTTTCAAGTATAAAACAATGTTGTCTGCAAATAGCTTTAGCTTGGCCATACCCGAGAGTGGGGCATTAATTGCATCATTTTCACGTATATGGATGGCCAATGGTTCTATAAAGAACGTAAACAATAAACGGGAAAGCGGACACCCCTGTCTTGTCCCCCTATTTATTTTTACTGTACCCACCCATTTTGCATTTATTACCACCTGAGCATGTGCCCCCTGATAGATATTTCGCAGCTTTAGAATAATCTGGGTAGAGATACCAAATCTACCAAGAGCTAAAAACAAAGTATTCCAACTAACCAGGTCGAAAGCTTTTTCCGCATCAACCATCATAATACAAGCCGGGGTTAAGTTGGTGTTGCAATAATCCAATGGCTTGTATTAAAAATTCGGTATTTCGGCCATTGATCTACCAGCTATAAACTCAGTCTGATCTTTGTGAATTATTTCCTGAGCTGCGGGTGAAAACGCGTTGCACCCAGACCAGTGCTTAATTTGTAAAAAAATAAGTGCTGGGGTTCCCATTGGGAGACCACTGCAGCTTGCACCACACAGTGCCCCTCCCACCTGCCAATGACAGTAGAAACACAGCTACTAACCATCACATTCTTAGAAGAGTGACAATTCATAGTATTACAGGCCCCCAAAGCTATTGGAATGGCTTGGGAGGCAGGGATTAGTCACAGTCGTTTCAAAGTGTCTTCTGGCAGTGATCAGGCGCATCTTTGCTGTGACTTTCACAGGAAGCAACCTCTGAAGGCTTACTTGGCGGTTCGATGTAACAACTGTGCCTTTAAGGCCTGTACTCACAGGGGAGGCTGAGAGGAATCACCCCTCACCCACACTTCACTCATAAAGAGCCTAGTTTGCAGCGCACTCCTCCGATACAAAATGCTGAGCTGTATCACAAACAGCACTATTTCTTCTTCCTGTGCAGCCATAATAAATCAATGTTTTATCTTAGCCAGGAGAACTTTCACCTTGAGAAGCTCACTTCGAAACAACAGCAGCAACAATAAATTATATATTTATATGGCGAACATTAGTAGTCCAGTCTCAAGGCTTAAATAACAAAAGTAAGGATGAAAGGCTGAGTGCATCTGTTGGAATCCAACCCTGTGATCTTCCGGTTGCACTTTGCCAGCATCAATGGTTGCATTAAACAACTGAGCTAATTTCTCCACCCCACTCATTTTAATGCTTTGTGTATCATAACACTGAACAATGGCACACAACTGATTACAGAAAAACTAGATTACCTAAACCTGCAACTAGAGGCAATTTTTTGTCTAGTAGCACGTTCAGATAGTCTTGCTTTTCTGCCATCAGCTGTGTACTAGGTTTCAGTGTTATATTTGTCTACAAAGCTTTCAAATTGCTCATTATGCAAAATCACTTTTTATCATGTGGGGCCCACGGCTGCAGTTCTTCCGCCACTGCTGCTGGCTTTTCACTTAAAAAAAGATTTTGCTGCAAAAGTTAAAAGCCAGCAGCAGTCCAGGAAGAGCTGCAGCCATGGGGCCCACACTATTAAACATTATTTAGCATGATGGTACAATTTCTACTAAATGAGCCACTCTTGTGATTTTGGCACCCTATGACCACCACCATTTTAATTGACTTTAGTGTGTTCCTTAATGGAGGATGGTCCTGCATTTGCCTGCTTCTCTTCTGTTCTGTAATCTTGCTGTCTTTCAGTAGGAGCAGTTACGGAGTGGAAGAGACTTGCCAAGAGCAGAGCGTGTGTGATGTGCATTTGAAGGCGTGCAGTTGTGCACTAATGTGTATTGTACTGTGCATTGGTGAGAATTATGAGTTCTTACTATTGGCTTTGACCATTCTGTTTTCTGAATTTATCTTGCTTCATGGCAGTGCTGACTATTACCTTTGACATGCTTTCATGTCATCTTGCTTTTCAATTCCATCTTGCTTTGGGCCTTTCTGTGTGCAAGGCTACTGAAGCCATTTTCTGTGTCTGCACGAAGCTGCAGAGCTGAAGACGGCATGTTTTGCTTTCCTCCTGTTTTTCACACTTTAATGACTGGAGGAAACCGGTTTTTATCAGAGGCATGTACATGGTCCCTCTCGAAGCCATAGCAAAGGCCTGATCAACCGATGCAGTGGCCTTGAAGCACACTGGTACGGGCTCTCATGAGAACGAGGGGGTGAGGCTTGCGAGAAGCTTCGTTATGTTTGGATTTGTATTAAAAGGGGAGCCTCCACTGGTCTGGTGGAAGTTTGAAAGTTTGGAGTTTGGATTCCGAGTGAGGGCAGACGTGTCTATCTTGGATTGAAACCTGATTGCTGAGCTCTGATCCCCGGCTGTGTGAAGACTTCCCCCGGCCAGAAGTGGGCAGTGTGTGCATCAGGTGATGCATTGAGTTTTATGATTATTGCCATTGTGATGTGAGCCAGTGGCTGTGATCAATTGAGGTGGTTTTCTTTGTGGTATGGGAGGTGCACATCCAGAGTGATTCTCAACTGTGTGTGTATATATATATATATACCCATACTAATATTATAAAGAGAGAGCCTAAACCTTTGAGCCGGGTAATCTCAATAACCACAGCACCAATCACAACACCCAATACAGCGTTGGAAAGGGCAGTTGCAGCAGAAGGACATAGGCTATGCAGACGGCCACCATATACATTTTTTTAAATAGTTTTTATTAACTTTTCAAGAAACAGTGGTGTTTATCACAATCATACAGTGCAAGACATACAAGTGTACCGTAGGACACCATATACATTTAAAAGGAAAAAGAACTGTGCCAGCAAAGTAGTCCCTTGTGGGCGTGTCTGCGTTGTGCTGTGGGCGTAGGGTGGGGGCGTGACTAACTCTGGGGGCGTGTGGTACGGCCATCACATCGTGGGCTGTGGGTGTGACAAACGCTGGGGGGCGTGACAAACGGTGGGGGCGTGTGTCCGCCCTTCATGCCATGTGAGTCGTACATACAAGCGCCAATTACGTTGCTGTGCAGCATCATATATATATACTAGCAGCCCTTCCCGACGTTGTCCGGGTATGAAATAGAATGTGTGTAACGTGTGTATTTGGCAAGGGCAATTTATTTTAAAATCTCGCGGTAGACAACATTTTTTGTTTCATTAGAATAGGGACGGAGAAGGGCCAGCCGCAGCCCTGGTTGATGTTAGCAGGTGCGTGTAATTGGTGTAGTGATCCGCCGCCTGAGCCCGGCTACAGCTCTGGTTCATGTTAGCAGGCGCGTGTAATGTCGTTGAATGAGAGAGTTATCAGCCGCGGGTAAATCCGTTTAATGAGAGAGTTCAGTGACAGCGAGTAGGAGAGGCTGCAGTAATTGTCCCCGCAGACACGCTCATTTGCGTGTTCCCCCGCTTGAGGCCCATATGCAGGCCTGTTTGATGTTAGCAGGCGCGTGTTCCCCCGCTTGAGGCCCAGCTGCAGCCCTGGTTGATGTTATCAGGCGCGTGTAATTAGTGTACTTATCCGCCGCCTGAGCCCGGCTAGAGCTCTGGTTGATGGTAGCAGGTGCGTCTGATTTAGTTGAATGCGAGAGTTCAGTAACATCGCGCAGGAGAGGCTGCAGTAATGTTACTTACCAGGCCTCCAGCTGAATGCGTTGGTCATGCCCCCAGCACACGGCCACAGCAGACGATCTTCTGATTAATGTACGACCCACATGGCATGAAGGGCAGAACGTAGCACACGCCCCCAGCATTTCTCACGCCCCCAGTGTGCCCCTTGATGCGGCGCAATTGCGTTCACATGGCATAAAGGCCGGACACACGCCCCCAGCGTTTCTCACGCCCCCAGTGTGCCCCTTGATGCTGCACAGCAACGTAATTGGCGCTTGTATGTACGACTCACATGGCATGAAGGGCGGACACACGCCCCCACCGTTTGTCACGCCCCCAGCGTTTGTCACGCCCACAGCCCACGATGTGATGGCCGTACCACACGGCCCCAGTGTTAGTCACGCCCCCACCCTACGCCCACAGAACAACGCAGACACGCCCACAAGGGACTAATTTGCTGGCACGGTTCTTTTACCTTTTAAATGTATATGGTGTCCTACGGTACAATTGTATGTCTTGCACTGTATGATTGTGATGAACACCACTATGTCTTGAAAAGTGAATAAAAACAATTTTAAAAAAATGTATATGGTGGCCGTCTGCATAGCCTATGTCCTTCTGCTGCAACTGCCCTTTCCCACGCTGTATTGGGTGTTGTGATTGGTGCTGTGGTTATTGAGATTACCCGCCTCAAAGGTTTGGGCTCTCTCTTTATAATATTAGTATGGATATATATATATATATATATATATATATATATATATATATATATATATATATATCTTTCTGATCTCTTGCAGGTTGCAGGACGTCCAGTGTATCTTACCTTATATCAGTTATTGCTTGTTTATTAATCAGTATAATTATTGATTCATGCCATTTAGATTATAAATTTGCTCAGTTATTGATTCATGCCTTTAGATTATAGGTTTGCTATATATATTTGAATCTTATGCATTTGGTATCTGAGACAGCCTTTGTTTAGACAGTATTATGTAATAAACCCCAAGCCTTATTCTAAAAGTGATAGAGTCTTTGCATTTTGTTAAATGAAACCCCTTTTCAAAAGGTGCTGTTTGTTTTAAGTTGAAGTCTTGCTGTGCCAGGGGTGGTAAGACATGCTCAAAAGTGTATATTATTCAAAGGTGCAGTGGTATATTTGCCTCCCAGGTGGGAGCGCAGTGAATGGGTGTGGCTTATTGGCGAGAAGCCACATTCAAAACATATATGGCGTAGTCGGCAGGATATGAACGTTGATTTAAAAGGTGATGAAATATGTTTTCTAGAAATTAAAAGCAGACTCTCAGATACCAATTGATATATGTATATATTTGGATGGGAGGTAGCCCATATGGTGTGCTAGCCCGTGAGTGGGCTAATTGTGCTGGATTGAGTGCGAATTGGAGTGTGTGTTTAAGTGTGTTTTGTAAAAGTGCTTATAAATAATTTGCTACGGTAGGCAGAAAGGGCTGGATCCCTTTCAAGTGTTTATTAAGAAATGTATACAAAGTATGTTCAGTTGCAGTGTGAATTTGAGACGTGAGAGACACGGTTTGTGGAGCCAAAAATACCTCTGCAATGTTACCTGTCAGAATATATTTTTGCATAGATAAGTGGGAAACTTACCAGACTGTGGCAGAGAAAGGATAAGGTTTGTATCATTCAAAATAAGTAAAGGAAAAGCAGAGGAAGGGTTAATAGGAGAGCAGTGCGTTCAAAGGTTGGAATTGACTGGAACCTTGAAATGTGGGATGTTCTTTGTTTGAAGTCTTTGGAAAAAGCACTTGAAATTGTTTGGATTCTTTGAGAACATGATAAAATAAAAGGAGCATTTGCAATTGCTTCCCCAGGCAAATTAATGAATTTGGTCCTTTTCTGAAAATGCCTGGAAAGAGTTTCTTGTTGTCCTGGTTGTTCTTAATTTGTAAAATGTAACAAATGTAAAAAAATGGTCTGATTAGAAGTACTAGAATGTACATTATTTTAACATAGGAAGTGATTCCACATGTGGTGTGAATTTGTGCTAAATAGACACGCATATTAAATGTGCACTAGAACAAGTGAAATACAGACTCATGGTCTAACAGGGGGTAGTTTGCAGCTTTGAGATAAGAACAGAAGAAAGGTAGACAGTGGTGTATTAGTGTTGAATAAAATGTTTAGCTTGTGAATTCTGTTTCATTCTGACCAGAGGTGAAAGGGTTAAGAAAAAATGTGAGGGTGTTTTCCATCTCGGACATGAAATGGGTCCTGGGAGTGGATGGCATATGAAAATCTGGTGCAGGAGGAGAAATGAAATATACAGTCAGTGATGGTGAAGTGCTTGCGTCTTTAAGACAGATGTTTGGGAGGCTTGCAGTGAGATTATCCAGCAGCGCTGAGAAGAGGTCAGGCTTTCTGTGAAGACTGAGGAGAAATTCCTATGGGAGGGGTCATCCCAGCTCTTCTCCCCAGCAGGCAGAGACAGCTTCTTTGACATGGATGTTTGGGAGGCTTGCAAAGGCGTAGGTTTCCTCCCCCCCATGAGGAGAGTCGCAGAGCAGATAGGAGCAGGTGAAAGTTGGCAGGCGTGCATGGCACTTCAGCCTTGAAGGAAATAAGGTGAGGGCCAGAAAGGAGGTTATCTTTAGCATGGGACCAGTTAGGTTCCGCAGAAATCTTAGGAAACTCGCTCTGCGCATGCGTGGATGATTAGTGCTATCCCGACCGCTGACTGACTCCAGACGGCACCCAATACTTGAATTGTCTCGCGGGGATACAAAATTCTCCTTCTTATTGGAGTTGTGACATTAATTGAAAGAATCCCTTCACTGCTACCCACGGCCCCGGGACCCGCCGGTCCCGCAGCAGTGACCCACACACCCTCCTCCATCAAGGACACGCTTCCCCCCTGGTGAGAAAGATTGTAGGAATCTCCTGCCAGAAACTTGTTTCTCCGGATCCACACGTTGTGAATTACTTGGCCCTGAAGAGAATCCCCAAGATTGGTGGGATTTGAAACGCGTAGGCGTATTTATGATCTGCTAATGTTTTCCTGATGTTTGACTTGTATGACATTAGGACATTTTCATGATATGCTTATCCTTGTAAAAATTCTGTAAAATAATTTATTGAACATATTTGCTTTTGGTGTATTGTTTTGCAAAAAATCTATTTTTGAATGTTTGTTAATTGTTTAGCAGATCTATCACTTTCCACACTGGTCCTTTTAATTCCCTAAGTTGTGTGAAGCTCTCTTGTATGAATGTGTGAATGTTAGTGGGATGACTGTGATATGTATGAGTAGTGACTACATGATGGTTTGATGGTGATTTTATCTTGTTTCGTGTCCTTTTTTCATTATTTGTATTAATCCATTAATGACATGATGTACTAAGGTTCATCAAATATAACCTGCAGTCTAAATTTTGGTGAATAAACAGCTATTAAATAGCATTTCCCAGTATGGAATAGAATTCTTTATTTGGAAGACATTAAGATATATGAATTGCAATATCAGTATTGACGCTTCTCTCTTGTTGTTTGGAAATCATAGGAAGGCGGTGCAGCACTTAAGGGGGATTGAGAGACAGCACACTGAGAGCAGCTTCTGATAGTTTGAAAAAATGAAGTGGGAAAGAGGTACAGAGAATATGAGTTAAAAGGTGTCCTTTTGCCATCCTTGAAACAGATTTGAACATTAGTTGAAGAGATGTATTTTTAAAGCAATTTGAAAACAAGTTCGTTTTTTTTCTGAAGAGAGAATTACACATGTACTCAAGCCATTTGTTTTGACCAGCTAGGATGAGTCAGATGTGAAAAATGTGAGGTTACAGAACGTGAGGAAAATGAACAGACCAGTTTTTTTTATTTGAGTTAACGATCGCTGTTCGTAGGTATAAATTAGACATGTTGGTGAATAATGAATTTTGTTTTACAGGGAGGAATGTTATCTTAGGAAATGAATGCAGCAATGTTTTTATCTCTGCACAAGCAGTTTGTGTAGAATGGTTTTAAAATATAGTCAATTTAGAAATTTGATTGTATTATGTGTGCCAGTTCAAGAGAAATGTGTTCTTTGTAGTTTTTGTAAGGAATAGGGAAAGGGAAAATATGTTTTTAAAAGTTACAGATACTTTTGTGTTATTGCACATTGACAGATACTGGACAAAGAGTATTACAATGAAATACAATGTGATTTCTCAGGTCCTGATGAAAAGTCCAGGGGTAGAGATTGAGAATATAAGATTCCCCAGAGTGTGCTGAAGGAGCATGACTGAACCTTTGATTTCCTTACAGACGACAAGGCTAAAGTCTTGGAGACACGATTCAGATTTGGTGTGCATACCTAAATACGAGCACCTAGGAGATAAAGATCATACAAGCAGGTGGGCAGAAAATGAAGGGATTTCCCCTAGATTTAATCAGAATTGTGATTCTTATGTGCCAGAATGCACAAGCCAGACAAGTCCCATAGAAAGTGAAATGCCGGTTGACGAAAGGAAAATTACTGGAGCAGATGAAGTGTCTTGGGGTTCTGCTAATAGATAAGGGGAGCACATATCCAGCAGTGAGTGGAGAAATAGTCAGGAAGGAAACTGCCCCAGCCCTTCTTGCTGTACAGAGATAAAGAGAGTTTTATTCTCATACCAAGGATTCAGAGCTTAAAGCGTGGGTAGAATTCTCAGACAATACCTCAGATCTAGAGGAGAGCTATGCAGACAGTGATGAAAAATGTTTTTTGCAAGAAGAGTGATGCTTTTTTCTTTTTTCAGATCATCATACTGCAGCGCCTTGGTGTGCGTGAGGCGCCCAGTCCCCGTATGTGTGGGATTCCCGCCCCTTCCCTCCCCCCCCTAAGCCTGGAGTGATCACCGGACAGTGGAAGCTGAAGTCCTGTGGCTGACCGGACCGGATGTGGTCCTTCTATGCCAAGCGAACTGAACTGATGTGTTGGAGATGGAGATGACGCGACTAGGGAGAAGGTTGTGTGCCTTTCACACAGACAGACTGTTGGTTTTCAAGTGAATAGTGAGCAGCAGAATGTGATGCAATTGGAGTTGTTTTATGGACACGTGAGGGAAACAAAATGCAAGAGCTGTGTGTCTTTCACACAGATGAACTGTTAGTTTGAACACAAATGAAGGTCAACAACTGAGACATTGTGCTGCAATTTGAGCAGATATTTTCTGAGCTAGAGACTGAACAGAGAAAAACCTGTTGATGTTGCTTTTATTTTTCAGCGGGCAATTCATATTAGTTTGGCTGCTGTGAGAAGTTGGCCTGATATGTGATGTCCACTATTCTAGTGGGCACCCTGTATCAGTCCAAACAACCCTTATGGTGATGGTTGTAAAGTCAAACTTATAGACCAGCTATCCTAGTGGTAGCATGGACAAAGCAGTCTTAGGCTAACACTTCAGAGAGCATGTGAAGTCAATTGTTTTACCAATAACAATCCCTTGAATACCAAATGAAAGGACACCACACAAGGTATATATCACATATATATGTATTTATTACTAACACAACCCCTCTGCACTCTTTATGAGGTCAGAGTTCGAGATACAGCACAAGTTACTCAATAAGCATACTTTAAGTTGCACAAATACAATTCTGCCCTAGGGGCCTCACAAACCATATACTAAAGAAGTGGTATAAGAACCACTGCAGGAAAGGTGAGTAGGCCTAGGGCCTAGGAAATCGCTGGGGCTACACTGATCAACCAAAGGACTGGAAGTAGGAGACCCACAGGATGCGTGTGCAGTGTCTAAACACACACGCGAGTTACCATAGACTTTCAATGGGAACGTAAAGTTTACAAAGTAGTTGATTTCGGACACTTTCGGGTGGCCTACGGAAAAACCCAGTTAAACTAGGACACTTGGATAGTTGTTTCCCACGGGAGCACCGGAGTACTCGAGTTACCTCACCCAGGGAAGCCGGGTGCATAGGTGTTCTTTTGTATCGGGTTTCGTCGTCGAATCCTATGGAGAGCTGCAAGAAGATGCTGCAGGCGACCAGGAGGAAGATGTCTGGGTGGATCCAAGGGTGGATCGGAAAAGTGAAGAACCTGAAAGCAGAGGGGACAGAGTCTGGGTCACTAGCCAGTGACCAGGAAGGAACCAGGCGATGTCGAGATGCAATCAGGTGATGAGGTGAAGCTTGACTCTGCAGCCACGTGGACCAGGAGGTGTTGACGACAACCAGGAGCTGGATACGGACTGTCCCACAAAGGATCTCGTTGTTGGCGGTGTCGGCTTCCGGATCAGAGTCAACAAGCCTTGGCAAAGGCAACCCACGCAGGAAGGGAAGATCGGCTTCTGCTCAGCAAGGTCTGGGGAGCTTCCTCTTTACAGGAAAGCAGGAGTAAGCCTAGAGCAATCAGGTAAGCAGTGTTGATTCAAAAGGATGTCTTCAGGAGGGCCACTAGCCAACAGTCTAGCAACCGCAAAGACGCATTGAGGAGAAATGCAGGCACAGGCCCCACGCGGCACTCGTGGAGTGTGGAGGGCTGTGATTCGATGCACTAATGACTCGGGGTTGGGGCTGCTCAAACCCCAATGCACAACTTCGAGGACGCCTCAGAAGCTGCACAATTAGCGAAGAGCAGGTACTGCAGGGTGTCCGGTCCCACGTCTCTCGTGTCCGCCATGGGTCTCAGCTTTGCTGTGGATGTGGGTCGAAGTCAGAGAAGTCTGGAAGTCCAGAGGCTGCATCGATAAGTCTTCGGGTTCCGGCTAGAGCATCGACAAAGCAAACTGGCAAGTTACTGGTGGTGCCTGATTGCACAGGGTGGTCACTCCTTGACCACAAGGGAGATTCTTCAGTCTTCTAATTGCAGTAGAATGTTGAAGGTCCAGAGTTTTATTTCAGAGTTTCAGTACAGGATAATCTAAAGTCTCTAGACTCAGCTCCTAGCTTTGTACTAATCTAAGAGGCTGCATTACCTGCTAGGTCCCTCCTATGGGTGGAACCTGGGAAGGGGGTGGTTACACCCCTTTCCCTTTGTCCAGTTTCGCGCCAGAGCTGGGGCTGGAGTGCCCAGCAACTGGTTTGAACCGGGCTATGCATGGAGCACCTTGTGTGCCCCAGGCAGTGTCTCATTTCATTCAACCCACCCTGCCCCAATACACTACAGGCTGTCTGGGGAGGTGCCAGCACCTCCCAAGACAGGAAACCTATTGTCCAGGCCTCCCCTGCCGGAGTTTCGTCCAGCAGCAGGAGGTCAGACTCGTGTCTGTGGCAGCAGCATCCATTTTGTGATGCTGAGGCTCTGTTTAACTTTAACCGGGTAAAGCTACAACTTCATGTCACCTGTAAGCACCGAGCTCTTGAGGCGGAAAGCCGGGAGCGAGACTCGTTTTTAAACCTGCATTTTAATATTTGTATTGAAAGTCACAGAATATTTGTTGCCATCACCTACCTACTTTGCTCCCACTCTGCTTAGCTCGCGCAGCGGATTTAGCGCTGCCGCGGCCCCCAAGCAAACCATCTCTTGCCGACATCCGGCGAGCCCGGAGGCCACGCCCCTTTCTCAGAGGCCACGCCCCCCGGCCGCCTCTCTACCTGTCCATAAAATATGTGCATCTTCCGGACGCGCAGCGGACGAGCGCAGCGGGCGCACCGTCTGCGCGCCGAATGCGCGCCAAAGGTAAGCCCGTCTGCGCTTGTCCGCGGCCGACCGGGCCCAGGGGCCCTCCATAATGCCCAGATGGTTCAATATTCTCCTACCCAGCTCCACACCCTCCAAGGCCCATGGCCTTTGGAGGACTCCGTGATGTCACACATCGACAGACTTGGACTAACGGCCTTGTGCTCACCCCCTTCTCACTTGTCCTTACCCTCCCCTCCCCTGTCCCCCTTGCCCCTCCCGTGCCGACTGCCCTGTCTGTCTATTATCTTAACACCAGGTCAGCAGTTAAGCACTGTCACAAACTTTTCATCTTATTGGACACACACAAACCGGATCTCTTATTTCTTACAGAGACCTGGTTTTGTGACAATTCCCTTCCCTCTCTGCTAGCCGCCCTTCCCGCTGCTTACTATGCTCTGCGCGCCGACCGACCCTCTGGCAAATCGGGAGGCGGCGTCGCCCTGATTGCCCGCAGACAATTCTCCTTCCAGCCGCTAACTTTCTCCTCCTTTGGATCATCAGACTTTTTAGTTGCCCGCTCACTGTCTTTTCGAGTACCTCTCACCTGCCTGCTCATGTACCGTCCCCCCCAACCCTCTCAACTCTTTCTCCCCGGTTTCCAAGACCTAGTGGCCACCTTAGCGGTCAACAACTCCTCTATCGTGATACTAGGAGATTTCAACTTCTGGCCCTCCGACCCCGCAGAATGCGCGATCTCTAAAGAATTCTCGGACACCCTCTGCTCCCTCAACTTTGTCTCCCACGTTCACTCCCCCACCCACAATCAGGGCCACATCCTGGATCAAATCTGGTCCCTAAATTGCCCTATAGCCTCCTTGTCTATCTCCCCCTGCACCTGGTCTGATCATTTTTTATTGTCCTTTTCCCTACACCTTAGCCCAGTCACTAAGCCCTTTCTCCCCAAAAACACCTGGGCGCGCTCTTGGAACAAGGTGGATCTGTCCGCTCTTTCCACAACACTCCTTGCATCCAGCCCGGATCTTCACGGCCTGTCATCCTCCGCACAAGCCGACTCTATTAACACCTGGCTCCTGTCAGGCTGCGACCCGGTCGCTTCCCTCAGGCGGGTGTCCTCTAGACGTATGAACGGCGCTAACCGCTGGTTTAACGAGGAACTCAAGGCATTGAAACTCACTGTACGCCAGGCCGAGCGGGCCTGGAGACGAGACTACTGCCCTGACCTTAAAATCGAGTACACCATCCTCCTGTCTCAATACAAAAAAACATTCTGACTACAAAGACTGCCTACTTTTCCTCTAAAATCATAGCTGCTGAAAACAAGCCTAGAGAAATGTTCTCTATCATTCACGACCTTGCCTACTCAGACAGAGCCACCCTCAAACCCACCCCCTCCCAGGTTTTATGCGACTCTCTCAACTCTTATTTTCTGGACAAAATCTCCAACATCAAAGCCAATATCCCTTCTCCCCCCCCTTCCTTTGTCGACCCTCAATGTCCATCGGTCGGCGCACGCTTTGACTCTTTCCCTCTCTTGACAGAGGAGGCCTTTCTTTCTCTTGTTCCTCTGGTTAAATCAGGCTCACCTCTAGACCCCTGCCCTGCACACATCCTGAGACATATTTACTCGGTCTGTACGCAGCCCCCCCTTAAATTCCTCAATAGTTAACTGTCCCAGGGCACGGTTATTCCACCTTTAAAATCGGCCATCATCGTCCCTATCCTCAAAAAACCTGGCGCCGACCCCTCCTCTCTCGTTAACTACCGCCCCATCTCACTCCTGCCCTTTCTAGGGAAGGTGCTGGAGCGCCATGTCACCAGAGCGCTCAGCTCCTTTGTGGAGGAAAATGGTGTGTTAGCTCCCCGTCAGGCCGGTTTTCGTCCCGCACACTCCACGGAATCCGTAGTGCTATCGGTCCTCGACAACCTCAGAGAGGGTATGGACACCAACCACCCCCAGGCCCTGGTCCTTCTCGACCTCTCCGCCGCTTTTGACACGGTTGATCATGCCATCTTACTCTCTCGTGTCAGAGCGGCGGGGGTCGGTGGCTCAGCCTTGGTCTGGCTGTCCTCCTTCCTGAGGGACCGCACCCAAGCTGTTCGCTTGGACGACTACTCGGCGGACTTCCGGAAGGTGCAATGCGGGGTCCCCCAGGGTTCTTCCCTTTCCCCTCTGTTATTTAATATGTACATCGCCCCCTTATTTTTGCCCTTCAGCAAATGGAGGTCTCCGTCTACAATTACGCGGATGATCTCCAGCTTATTTTTTCTTTGTCCTCCTCCCCTGAGTCCATGGCGAATTTCCATTATGATCTTTATCCGGGACTGGATGAATTACAACCACCTGAAGTTAAACCCAGACAAATCCGAGCTGGTTCTGACAGGTGGTTGCTCCAGTCCCTGGACCCCTCTCTTCTGGCCCCCTTCCCTAGGTCCCCCACCCCTCCCTCCTCCTCTGTGAAAACTCTGGGGATCAAACTTAATAACCAACTCACTCTGCACTCCCAGGTTAGCTCAGTGGTTTCTTCCTCCTTTCTTTCACTCCGAACCATCCGCAAAGTCTCCCGTTTCTTTTCTTTTTCCGCCCTGAAACTCATTGTCCTGGCGATGGTAATCTCTCGCCTAGATTACGGCAACGCTTTATACTGCGGCATGCCCGCCTACAGTATGCAACGACTACAGCTGGTCCAAAACCAGGCTGCCCGCCTGGTTTACAATCGGGGCAAATTCCACCATGTCACCCCACTCCTAAAGTCCTTGCACTGGCTCCCTATCCAAGAAAGAGTTCAGTTCAAGTTAGGATGCATTACCTTTCAGGCTCGGGCTGGCGTAGCCCCTGCCTTCATCGCCTCGGCAATCCAAGCCTACGCCCCCGCCAGAGAATTACGTTCATCCTCTCAACAATTGCTGACAGTTCCCCGCTTCAGGCGGAAAAAGTGGGGGGGCACGAAATTTTCCACACTTGCACGTGCCTTCTGGAACTCTCTCCACGCCCACCTTAAATCTTCCACTCTATATCCTCAGTTTGTTTCGTAAGGCGCTCAAAACCTTGCTCTTTTCACAAGCCTTCCCATCATAATCGTCTTATTTCTCCCCCTCCTCCCCGCCCCTCCTGCCCCCCTGAGCTCAGCTTCCGCACAGCGCCATGAAACCGCCAGGTATACGTGCGCTCTACAAATGCTTTAAACTCAAACTCAACTCAACTCTCCCTCTAGAAGGGTGGAATGCTACCCCCGCTGCCAGAACTGGCGGGGGGGGGGGGTAGTATTCCAAAGCGTATGACACCTTACACGACATGTTTTGATAAATCCAAACCAAAGTTAGCATTAACCGCGAGAATTATAATGCACTTAAGAGTATATGGTATGGCTATATCATAGAACAGCTATAGGGACATGGTTCCGAAAGCTGCAGACAGGCTCAGCTCATGCTAGAGCACCACCTCACATAAAACCAAGCACTCTGCCTCCAGGATTGTTAAGGCCTGCCATAGGAGTGACTTATAGGTATATATGTGTCTATATATAATGGTAGTTATAGGAATACTATACCTAAGCAAGGGGTAATTACACGACCATGCCCCAGCTGACTGATCAGCCAGTTGTGTCAGTTTGGATGGCCAGCCAGGGTGGCATAATACATGCTGCAGCCCCTGGTAGGCCTTGGATGCACCTATGACCTGGGTACCAATGGTACACTATACAGGGGCTCACAAAGGTGACCAAATACCCAATTGGATATGTACCTAAAGTACATGGTGTCCATTTTACAGGAGAGCAGATAGCCTGGGGCCCTGAATAGCAGGATCCCAGGCCAACTAAATAAAAAAAACAGCTAAACACTAGGAAAAAAGTTGGGGTAACCATATAGTCAGATATCCACCTTCCTACAGCTGCCTTAGCAGTAGAAGTTCCAGTTTAACCATTAGGGACATTAGGAGCATTCAAAAGCTTGATTCATTTATTTTGTGTATCCATTCAACAGGTATCCAGATATGTATTTTTGTGCTTTTTAGTTTAGCACCGGAGTTATTGCTTTTACATGTATTTTGGAAATGCAGCTTCTTTTAATTATGACACGTAGTTTTAAATGGTTTTGCTTTCAATTGGGAAATTACAAAATTATGTCTTTCAGTTGAGACTTGCTTTGTGTAAGTAGCGTTGCCTCTGGCTGTATGCTTGGGCACTAAGGTGTCATTTTAAACTTTTTAAAAACTCGTTTTGCACTTTGGGAGAATTTTACTTACCTGTGATTTTAGGCTGCCTGCAATCTCCGCTCGCTGCTCGCTCCGACCCCGGTCCACCACAGCTGTTGCTGCTTCTGTGGAGGGCGGACCGGCAGAGCGCGACACGCCCCCTCCTCACTCTCAGGCGGGAAGCACTTAAAGAGCCATTGACTGGGACGCGCGGTGCTGTGTAAGTCGCGTTGCCTCTGGCTGTATGCTTGGGCACTAAGGTGTCATTTTAAACTTTTTAAAAACTCGTTTTGCACTTTGGGAGAATTTTACTTAACTGTGATTTTAGGCTGCCTGCAATCTCCGCTCGCTGCTCGCTCCCACCCCGGTCCACCACAGCTGTTGCTGCTTGTGTGGAGGGCGGACCGGCAGAGCTCGACACGCCCCCTCCTCACTCTCAGGTGGGAAGTACATAAAGAGCCATTGACTGGGACGCGCAGTGCTGTGTAAATCGCATTGCCTCTGGCTGTATGCTTGGGCACTAAGGTGTCATTTTAAACTTTTTAAAAACTCGTTTTGCACTTTGGGAGAATTTTACTTACCTGTGATTTTAGGCTGCCTGCAATCTCCGCTAGCTGCTCGCTCCGACCCCGGTCCACCACAGCTGTTGCTGCTTCTGTGGAGGGCAGACCGGCAGAGCGCGACACGCCCCCTCCTCACTCTCAGGCGGGAAGCACATAAAGAGCCATTGACTGGGACGGGCGGTGCTGTGTAAGTCGCGTTGCCTCTGGCTGTATGCTTGGGCACTAAGGTGTCATTTTAAACTTTTAAAAAACTCGTTTTGCACTTTGGGAAAATTTACTTACCTGTGATTTTAGGCTGCCTGCAATCTCCGCTCGCTGCTCGCTCCGACCCCGGTCCACCACAGCTGTTGCTGCTTGCGTGGAGGGCGGACCGGCAGAGCGCGACATGCCCCCTCTTCACTCTCAGGCGGGAAGCACATAAAAGAACCAATGCCTAGGACGCGCAGCGGGTGTGCCGCGGGCGCACTGAAGGCGCGCCAAAGGCAAGCCCGTCTGCGCCTGTCCACGTCCGGCCGGGGCCAGGGGCCAGTACCTATGCCGGTTTGACACTGAAAAGGCAGTACAACTCTCAGCAGCTGCGCGCTTTATGCCCGTCAGTGGGTGATAAGTGCAAGCATAGTATGAAACCGAACAGTCATGACCATAAATGCAATCACTGCTCCTACGCGGCTAGTCGACAGCTGAAATCTAGGAATAGGGGTCAGACACATAATCTTTCCTTAATCAATTGCAGATCGTTAGCAAAACATAGGGTGCAAATACATGACCACCTGGTAGAAGGGCAGGTAAATGTTCTTTTTCTCACTGAGACATGGCTCAATGATGCCTCAGCACCTGACATCCTAGAGGCCCTCCCTCAAGGATATGCCATCTGTAGGATTGATAGACCCACAGGGAGGGGTGGAGGGATCGCTATAATCAGCAAACACGAGATTCAATGCACCATAGAATCTGCGAATATCGCGGACAGCGAATCTGGGTTCTTCGCGATCTCAGCTTCAGACAACCATATTTTAAAGGGACTCCTGGTTTATAGATCACCAGGACCAGGGATGCGGCTTGCCTCTAGTTTAATTGAGAACCTCACCCTGCCAGCCCTCAAATATGAGAGGTTCCTACTGTTGGGAGACTTGAACCTTCATTTTGATGAGGCCAATAATACCCAGGCACAAGAACTGCGACAGGAATTAGCAGTCCTCCAACTTAATCTGAAATCTGAACGGCCTGCCCATTGTCAGGGCCATCTTCTTGACCCGATTTTCGCGAATTGGGAGAAGCTTTCTATTGAATCCCCCACTCCTGTGGTATGGTCTGACCACTTTCTTATCACACTTAAGGTGGCGACAACAGATACCAACATACCGGGCAAGGTGGGAACGAGAGAAAGAGAAAGGCGTAGGAAATGGGCTAACTTCTCCACAGAGGTGTTCAATAAAACCCTCAGACAAGGCGAGCCCCCAGGGGCCCTGGAAATAGAGTCAGCGTGCGAGGCTCTCGACAAACGCTTTATGGAGGCTTTGGACATAACTGAGCCCTGGTCGAACACTGCACCTAGGAGGCAATCCAAATTTGCCCCATGGTTCAATGACGAACTGCGGGAAAAAAAGCAGCATGCAAACGCCTGGAAAGACAGTGGAGAAGAGATTTCTCTATGAACGACAGAAACAAGTATACATTTAGTCTTTATGAATACCACACCTTAATCAGGAAAATCCGTAGGACCCACTACAGCAGTAGGATAGAGGGCGCGGACAAGTCAGCGAAAGAGCTGTTCTCCGTTTACAAGGAAATTTCCGATCTCGCTAGCACTGAGGCCCCCATGATAGGGTCAGAGGAATCCTGCAACCGGGTGGCAGAGTTCTTTGCGCACAAGGTGGAGAGGATATACTCCTCGTTTCCGAACGCAGCCAGAGAAGGCAGCGGGGGAGAGGAAATATCCACTGAGGCTAATAATACGGAATGCCTCACAAACTTTAGTGTCCCCTCTAGGGAGGTCCTATGCGCAATAGCGGGCAAAATCAAATCTGGCTCCCCCAAGGACCCAGCACCACCGAAAGTACTGAGGGAGAGTATGGAGACGTTAGAGCCCTATATCAGACATCTATTAGAGCTCTCCTTCAATTCAGGGCAGGTGCCGAAAACCTGGAAAGAGGCGGTAGTGCTCCTCCTGAAAAAAAAGCCCAACATAAGTATGGAGCAATTAGAGAACCTGCGCTCCATCTCACTCCTGCCATACTTTGTTAACATTGCGGTAAAGGCCGTCAACAACCAGCTGACTGCCCACATTAAGGCAAATTGCTCCACCCCTCCCAATTGGGCTTTCGTGCTCTCCACTCGACCGAATCAGCGCTACTGTTATCTACTGAGACCCTAAGGAAATATGCGGACGAAGGACAAACAGCGGCACTGATCCTGCTGGATCTCAGTGCCGCATTCGACACGGTAGCCCACCATACGCTACTACAGGGCCTGAAAAGGGGAGGAGTGGTGGGTAAAGCATGGGATTGGTTGGTGTCCTTCCTGAGGGGCTGCTGCTTCCAAGTGGCACAGGGGCCATTTCGATCCAAAACATCTGCCTGAAACAGGGAGTACCTCAGGGATCCAGTCTCAGCCCAACTCTCTTCAACCTGTATGTTGCACTGGTAGCAGAAATCACGGACAAGTTCGGGGTGGAAGTCGTGTCCTATGCAGACGACTCTCAACTGGTTGTGACTTTGACACAGCCAGAGGGACAGGCCGCCACCAACTTCAGCTCCTGTTTGAAGGAACTGGCAGCTTGGATGGCAAACAACTGCCTCAAATTAAATGGTAACAAGACAGAGGTACTGATTGTGGGGAAGGCTCCATCGGTCTGGACCTCGGCCTGGTGGCCATCAGTGCTAGGTCCTCTTCCCACTCCAAGCCAACAGGTGAAGAATTTGGGGGTATGGCTCGACACTAAAATCTCATTTGAACACCATACCAAACGGGTGGCAGGCACCTGTTTTGGGATAATGAGGGTTCTTAAAAAAACACTGCACCTATTGCCACTCTCAGCTAAGAAAACCATGGTCCAGGCCTTGATCACATCAAGGCTGGATTATGGGAACGTCCTCTACTTGGGAGCCAGCGCCAAGTGAACTCAGAGGCTGCAACACACACAGAATGCAGCGGCACGTCTGGTCCTGACGCTGCCCAAGAGAGCACCCTCGAAGAAAGCACTGAGAACACTGCACTGGCTTCCAATCAAGGAAAGGGTAATGTTCAAAGCCCTGTGTATCGGCCACCGAATCCTACAAGGGAAAGGGCCCTCATATCTCCACAAACTGATAACCTTGTACCACCCATCCCGACAACTTAGGTCCAGCGGGACAGGACAGGTCCAAGTTCCTAATTTCAAAAGTGTGAGAATGGGAGAACACTCCTTCCGCGTTCTAGCAGCCCAACAATGGAATAGACTGCTGATGAATCGCCGGTTGGAGACGGCAGAGGCAGCTTTCCGCAAAGGGCTGAAAACTCATTTATTTCCCAAAGAGTAGGTAAGGGCAAGGTAGGACTGTAAGTGAGATGAAAGCAACAGCAGGTGAAGTGCTCGGGCTTTACGCTGGCTTTTTCAGAGCGGGGACACACCAGTATGGTGTAACCAGGTGCTTTACAATTTCAGTTATTATTATTATTATTATTATATGTTTTTGTGGTTTTACTGAGTTTTTCAATCATAGTTTTAGTTGAGAAATGCAGTTCTTCATTGATAGTTATGTCTTTAGTTATGTGATTCAGTTTTTGATATATGTGAATGGTGATGGTCAAAGGTCATGGGGTGGAATGTAATAAATGAGCCACTCTTGTGATTTTGGCACCCTATGATGACCCTCACCACCACCATTTTAATTGACTTTAGTGTGTTCCTTAATGTAGGATGGTCCTACATTTGCCTGCTTCTCTTCTGTTCTGTAATCTTGCTGTCTTTCAGTGGGAGCTGTTACGGAGTGGGACAGTCTTGCCAAGAGCAGAGCGTGTGGGATGTGCATTTGAAGGCGTGCAGTTGTGCAGGAATGTGTATTGTATTGTGCATTGGTGAGAATTATGAGTTCTTACTATTGACTTTGACCATTCTGTTTTCTGACTTTACCTTGCTTTATGGTAGTGCTGACTATTGCCTTTGACATGCTTTCATGTCATCTTGCTTTTCAATTCCATCTTGCTTTGGGCCTTTCTGTGCGCATGGCTACTGAATCCATTTTCTGTGCCTGCACGAAGCTGCAGAGCTGAAGAGGGCATGTTTTGCTTTCCTCCAGCTTTTCACACTTTACTGACTGGAGGAAACCGGTTCTTATCAGAGGAATGTACATGGTCCGTCTCAAAGCCATAGCAAAGGCCTGATCAACCGATGCAGTGGCCTTGGAGCAGACTGGTACGGGCTATCATGAGAATGGGGGGGGGGGCTAGGCTTGCTAGAAGCTTTGTTATGTCACTGGTTTGGTGAAAGTTTGGAAGTTTGGGAGTTTGGGTTCAGAGTGAGGGCAGACGTGTCTATCTCGAATTGAACCCTGATTGCTGAGCTCTGATCCCCGGCTGTGTGAAGACTTCCCCCGGCCAGAAGTGGGCAGTGTATGCATCAGGTGATGTATTGAGTTGTGTGATTATTGCCATTGTGATGTGAGCCAGTGGCTGTGATCAATTGAGGTGTTTTCTTTGTGGTGTGGGAGGTGCACATCTAGAGTGATCCTCTACTGTGTGTGATATATATATATATATATATATATATATATATATATATATATATATATATATATATATATATATATATATATATATCTTTCTGATCTCTTGCAGGACGGCCAGTGTATCTTACCTTATATCAGTTATTGCTTGTTTATTAATCAGTATAATTATTGATTGATGCCATTTAGAGTATAAGTTTTCTCAGTTATTGATTCATGCCTTTAGATTATAGGTTTGCTTCATATATTTAAATCTTATGCATTTGGTATCTGAGACAGCCTGTGTTTAGAGAGTATTATGTAATAAACCCCAAACCTTATTATAAAAGTGAGAGAGTCTTTGCATTTTTTTTATATTTCTTTTTATTATCAAATAAACATAAACAAAAAAGGCAATAAAAGTCAGAACAGATGGAGAAGCGCTCAGCGAAGGGGGAAGTGCATTACAATTTGATACAAATCATCAGTGCAGGAGGAGGGGAGCAGGGGGGAAATTCAGAATCATAAAACATTAAAGCTAAAACATCATTAGGAATGTCAGGTCAGGGGGAAGATGGAACATCCGGAACATCTGCAAGGGGAGGTGTACATATATCACCCTGGTAGGAGTTCCATTGGCCCCAGATTTTACCCCACTTTTTAGGTCTGTTGCGCGCCACATACACCGTCTTCTCTCTAAACATACACCAGTCCATATTTTCCTTCCATGCCAGGACCGAGGGCGGTCTCCGGAAGCCCCACAACTGCGCGATATCTCTCTTGGCAACCATATTCCCGAGGGTCCCCCACTGAGTCTGCGCCACATCATAATCAGTCAGCTCCCAAACATTCAGTAAGCAACGCCTTGCTTCAGGCAACAGCGCGATGCCCGTGACCTCCTCCATCACATCATGCACTCGACTCCAGAACCGTACCACTTCCGGACATTCCCAAATTATGTGGAGAAAAGTACTGGTTAAACCGCCTCCACGCCTACACAACCCATCCACAGAATATCCCTTACGAATCAGGTGAGGACCGGTCACATAGATCCGGTGCAGGATCTTAAGCTGTACGAGTCAAAGACGAGCCGGAATCGCAACCTCCTTCGGTGAGGATATCGCCGACTGCCAGTCCTCGTCATCCAACTCCAGACCATCCCTAGTCCAAACCTCTCTAAGTTGAACCAACAAATTAACTCGATCATTAATCAATTTCTTATATATCAAGGAAATAGTGCTGTCAGGAACGTATCCATCAAGCACTTGATCTTCAAGTGGGTATGATTCCGGGATAACAATACCTGCAGGAAAAACCGAACTCAGCGCATGGCGAATCTGCGCATAACGGAAGAATTCCTTGTCATTCAAATCATACTCCACTTTCAACTCCTCAAAAGTGTTAACCCTGTCTTTGGCCCAGATATCACTCACCCTGCAGATACCAATCATATCCCACTTCTCGAAACCTTTCGTCTTCCACAGGCTGCCCAATCTTTCAGATGCATAGAGCGGAGTCGCTCGAGTCAGTCGATCCCTCCATCCCATTGCCGCATTAGCACATTGCCACACCCGCACCGCTATCTTAGTGGGTCCCGAAAGTTTCTTCCCAGCAGATTTGGTGTAAAGCGCCCTGTTATAATCGCCACCCGGCAACAGCCATTTATCCATTTCAAACGCAGGATTTGACGCAGGACTGTACATTCCATGATTAATCGCGCCCAATTGAGAAGCCCAATAGTATCGCCTTATATCCGGAAGTGGAATACCACCATCATACCAGGGAAGCGTCAGCTTGGGAGGCGATACGCGAACGTCCGCCCCATATCAATTGTCTCTGCAAACTCTCCACCTCCCGAAAGTAGCTCGCCGGAATAACATCGGATGTGTTCTGCAGCGCGTATAAAAACCGCGGCAAAGACATCATTTTGAAAAGAGCTGCACGCCCGAGGGGGGACAATGGCAGTCTGCGCCAGGCCACAACGTCGGATTTTAATCGTTGGAGCGGGATAAAGACTCCCAGATATTTAAATCCCGTCCTCACCACTTGTATGGGACAACCGCGTGGCAAAGAAGGAGAGTCACCCGAGAGTACATAGATACAGGACTTGGACCAGTTAATCACAAGACCGGAGTTTCTCCCGAACGAGTTCAACACATCAAACAATACAATCAGCGACTTTCGAGGCGACGTAAGATACAACAAGATATCATCCGCATAGAGTGACACTCGGTCCTCCAAATCCGGGGTCCACCGAATACCCCTCATCGATGGCTCCCACCGCAGCCAAGCAGCCAGGGGTTCTACGGCGAGGGCAAAAAGAAGCGGGGACAGCGGACACCTCTGCCGCGTGCCCCTCCCAAGAAGAAAATACTTAGAAACCTGACCATTCACCACAATCTGAGCCAATGGTTCCTCGTACAAAAGTTTCACCCAGCCGATGAAACCAGGACCAAAACTGAACTTTGCAAGAACAGCCCAGAGATACGGCCATTCCAACGTATCAAAGGCCATCGTAGCATCTAAGGAAGCCAAGATGGCCGGTTCACGCATTGACGCTGCTCTCGCAAGAACGCCATGCAAGCGCCGCAAGTTCAGTGCTGTATTACGATGTGGAATAAAACCTGACTGATCCGGATGGATCAGGTCGCTAATCACCTTTATAAAACGGTGCGCCAGCAATTTCGCGAGGATTTTGGGCTCCGCATTTAGAAGCGAAATAGGCCTATAAGATGCGCAGCGATCCCGCGGCTTCCCCTCCTTGTGAATCACCACAATGGTCGCAAGTCGCTGATCCCGAGGGAGGGAGCCAACGTCTCGCGACTCCAGGAACATAGAACGCAGATACGGCGCCATTTTGTCAGGACGCAGCTTGTAAAGCTCGATGGGAAGACCATTAGGGCCCATAGCTTTTCCCGAGCATACAGAGCGAATAGCAGTTGCCACCTCGTCAACGGAAAGTGCTGCGTCCATCAGTTCCCTATCTAAATCCGACAGGCAGGGCAATGCAATGTCTCGTAACAGCAGATGTGAGTCTTCCTCTGGTCTGTCGGATACTGGGGAATACACTTTTTGGAAATATTCCTCAAAACACTCCACAATCTCGGCAGGATCAGTCACTCTCACTCCATCCACTCTCTCAACCACAGGGACCACACGACTCGCCCTCTCCTTTCTATCCAACCAAGCAATCAATTTCCCCGCCTTATCTCCCACATCATATAAACGTCCCTGCTGTTCTCTACTCATGACTTTAGCAGCATCCGTTAACAACACCCTATAGTCAAGTTGTTTGAGACTGAGGAGATGAATCTTGTCGTGAGTGATACCCAATTCCAAATCCCTTTCCAACTCAGCTATTTCGGTCTCAAGGCGGACTACCGCCTCGTTTTTGTTTTTCTTGGTGCCAGCAATCAACGACAGCACCTGGCCATGGATAACCGTCTTGAAAGCCTCCCACATCGAAACAGAAGAGGACACAGACCCCACATTCTCGGCAAAATAATGATCCAGAGACCTGATCAACTCCGCCCGGGTTTTGGGGTCACGGAGATACCAAGGATTAATCGGGGCCACACGACCCTCGGCTCCCATCTTCGTATCGATCATAAGCCACAGTGGGGAGTGATCTGAGATACCCCTAGCCAGATGTCTGACTTCCCTGATTGAAGAGGCCTGCGCTGCCGGCATCAGGACATAATCAAGTCTAGAGAGACTACTGTGAGCACCAGAGTGGAAGGTGTATTGCGATTGTCCCGGATGCAGTAGCCTCCAACAATCTACCAGTCCCAGTGTTTCCAAGAAACCACCCAACCAGAATGCCTTCCGGAAGCTTCAGAATGACTCTCCCCAAATCAGCGAAGGTCGCAGTCTGCAGGCCAGGAGGAACATAAACGGAAAGCAGAGAGACAGTCTTCCCCTCCCATCTACCAGTGAGAGCAGCGTAGCGCCCCCTGTCATCAAGGATTATATCGTCGACCTCCAGGCGGAGGGAACCCCTGACTAGGATACCCACCCCCCTAGAACCAGTAGTAAATCCAGAATGTGTCAGGAGACGATAGCCTCGCCTATTCATGGCGTGGCATGTATTTCCGATCAGATGTGTCTCTTGCATTAACACTACATCAGGGGAGAGGCGCCTCAGTAGCTGCAGCACCACGTTTTATCCTGTCCCCCAACCCGTTAACATTCCAGCACAATAACTTCAGCCCCCTACCCCCATCCCAGGAAATAAATGCAGAATCCGCCCCACAGCGAGCACAACACCCAGGTCTAGAAGTTAAACAATGCGTTGCCTTGAAACAAAGTGAAACACACACAAACCCCCCCCCCCACTTCCCAACAAATACCCAAAACATACCCCCCACCCTGCACCCCTGCGTTAGACTCAAAAGCCACCCCAACTTGCAGTGTGCCTGTCGCCCTAACATTAAACTAGTCTACAGAAAGAAACCCGGAGGAGGAAAGAGTCTCACCCCCCCCCCACCTCTGGGAATTCCACCACAAATAGTGCAATTGTAAAAGTCATCGAACCACAGCTGCCAGTTGTGTACAATGTCCAGAAATACGAAACCACTGCTCACTCCTGTTCCAACGGGCCGCCTACAGCTCCTTCAGAATATTCAGGGCGATCCCACTGCATGGGCAACGTATCTAGCCAGTCACTCACATTCTCAGGGCGGTCAAAGAAAAACGTCCGGTCTTCGTATTCTACACGCAGCCGAGATGGAAAGAGCATACTTCATACCCATGTCTCTCAATCGTCGCTTCACCCCCTGAAACCCCATCCTTTGTTTCTGAACGAACTGGGTGAAAGCTGGGTAGAAGCTCACCGTAGTGTTTTCGAACTTCGTAGGGCCACCCACCCGCGACGCCTGCAGGATAGCATCTCTATCTCTAAAGTTAAAAATTCTGGCGATGATGGGACGCGGTGGGGCGCCCAGCTTTGGCTTCCCGCCCGGCACTCTGTGTGCGCGTTCCACCGTAAAGAAGTTGCTCAGGCCTTTGGGGGCAAGATGGTTTAGGATGAGGTCCTCGACTAGGAGATCTACGGCTGGGTCTTCCGGTTTTTCAGGGACCCCAATAATACGTACGTTGTTGCGTCTGGCCCGACCTTCAAAGTCCTCCAGCCGGCGAGAAAAGAGATCATTAGAGGATCGCAGTTTGCGAACCTCTGTCTGTAAATCGGAAACATCAGTCGTAAGGCTGGAGGTCTTCAAATCTAAGGATTTCACTTTTTCGTTAGTCCTTGATAAATCCGCCCTGATTAAGTTGACATTGATTGCCACAGTGTCAAGCTTTAGGGCCAGAGTCTCATATTGTTGGCCGATAGAGGTCTTCATACTAGCAATGGCGCCCATGACATCATGTAGGGTCAAGTCGTCCACCGCCGTTGAGTCGTCTCCCGCATCTCCCAGGGACCTACTCGTAACACCGGGTGACCCCTTGGGATGAGTGGAACGATCCATGATATTCGATTGAATAGCGCCCCCGGTGAACGGTCTTGGTCTTCCGTTTCTCGCTTTCGGGTTTGCCCGCCATATTGGGTGTTGCGCCCCTGAGGGGCCCTCGAGACCTGGTAAAAATGACGCCTCTCGATTCACCCTCCGGGATCACCAGAAACAAGTTCCAACCCGATGTCACACGACTAGAGACACTCGATGGCAATCAAACAGTGGAGTTGCGGGGTCAGAGTGCATCCCGGGTTGTCAGAGTTGTCTCGAGGCAGGAGAAGGCAGAGGAGCCAAAAACGAAACCGAAAGTTATCTCCGGGGTTGTAAGCAGGGCCCCGTAGCCCGTTGTTGTTCAATTACTACCTGGGCACCACATTGACTCGAGCCCCAGGCAGTGTCATGGAGCAGGCCACAAAAGTTTTAAGTGCCGTAGTTACGGTTCCCGGAGTCCAAATCGATTTCTGAAAGCAGCTATTATATCAGCTGGGTTGCGTCTTCAATAACCCGTTGTCATAATCAGGATAATGTTCAGGATAGATGCGGGAGGTGGCAAAGGTCTCGGGAGCCCTCTGCTCACGTGGCCATCTCGGTTGCGCGCGAAGCTCCTCCGCTACAAAAACCGAGTCTTTGCATTTTGTTAAATAAAATCCCTTTTCAAAAGGTGCTGTTTGTTTTGTGTTGAAGTCTTGCTGTGCCAGGGGTGGTAAGACATGCTCAAAAATTTATATTATTCAAAGGTGCAGTGGTATATTTGCCTCCCAGGTGGGAGCGCAGTGATTGGGTGTGGCTTATTGGTGAGAAGCCACATTCAAACCATTTTAACGCTGGATTGTAGACACATATAACGCTGGTCAAAGGCATCCGTTTCTTACCTGGATTTCGAGAGAGATTTCTTAGTTTAAATTAATCAGCGGCAAAGGAGGCCTGCTTCATGATACTCCGATTGCTTCTGTCTTGTGATAATGATGAATGTAGCTGCGCAGTGTGCTGGGCGGGCCGCGGGTAAAAACAACTACTGATTGGTCCTATTCGGGGAACAGAGGGGTTGGCCTAATGGCTAAGGCGCTCGACCTCGGACCTGGGGAACTCGGTTCGAGTCTCGGTAACGACGCCAAAAACCCCCTGTGATTCTGGGCAAATCACTTAATCTCCCCGTGCCTAAAAAAAAAATAAAAAATGAAAGTGTGTCCTCATGTAACGTAACTTGTGCTATGTAAAGCGCTCTGATAACTGATTCAGTTCGGTTCTAGTTCGCGCTATATAAAACTCTGAGAAAAAAAAACCTGTATGATTCACTAAAGATGGATGGGGCCTGGCTAATATATTTGTTAATGATTATTGGTAGTGCATTCCGCTTGCGCGCTACCAATGAATGACAATGGAAATGGGGTGTGACGTGACCTAAGTCGAGACCCAGCCCAGGCCCCAGGCAGTTGCAGTTTCAGTTTCTGGCGGTAATGTGAGGCGTGCTGCACACATTTAGGCGGGCGGCAGATTTGAAATACTTTACGCGTGCATGCATTGATGTTTGATATCAGCTCTTCACAGCGATGAGGAGAGACTGGAACAGTGGCACCTACTCCAAGAATGCGCAATTATTGCTCATTTGCATGTGGGCTCGTCTAGAATGGAGACCTGGCCCTAAGATATAAGTGCCGGTGCTAAGCATCGGGAAGCACCGGCACAAATTAAGCACTGTCCCAGACCTTCATTAAGATCTTATAGTCAGCGTTGAGGAGTCTGATCGGTCTATAAGGGTTTATATCTTTTGGTTTTTGTTCTTTTTTCTCAAAACTGACAACTGTCACCTCTTTAAATTAAAGGTCAAGGGCACCAGCCCCCCATTTTTAATATAATAAAAAAGTTTAGTCAAGGGCGGAGTCAATTCTTTTGCGAATACCTTGTAAAATTCTTCTGGGAGTCCATCCTCCCCGCATGCTTTTGCTCCGGCCATTGATTTTATTGCAGCCAAGATTTCTCTACCTTCTAGATCAGTTTTAAACTGATCCACCAAAAGATTGGATAGTCTTGGGAAGTTTACTTAATCAAAATACCCCTGAACGACACCTTCCCCAACTAGATATTCCATTGTGTAGAGCTGCTGATAATGCTCCATAAAAACCTGCGCAATCTCATCTCTATTTAATACCTCTCCTCCAGTTTTAGGATCTATCACCTTCGAGATTATAACTGCTTCTAGTCTAGTTTTAGTGGAGCTAGGTAGCAATTTTCCCACCATTTGGCTATATTCGTACACCCATTGTTGGTAGGTGCGGGAGCAACTGATCTCTTCCAATAACAAAAAATCCCTCAACGCCTGTTTGGCATCTTCAAGCTGATGGGGAACCTGACACAGTCCTCAGGACCGGAGCCCTTTCTACTACCAGCTGGAGTTCAGCTATTTTAGCTCGACAAATTCTCGACTAGGCGGCCGATAGAGAAATAATTTGTCCTCTCACTGCTATCTTAAAACCCCACCCTGTAAGATGATCTCGACTCTTACATGTAACACTTTCTTTGCTCCTTTCTCAGTGATATGTCAAAGTATTGGACCTGTTTCTGACAGTATTGCAGTTTACCTGGAGACACTTTGTGTCCTTTCTCAGCCAGGCGATTTAATGGTGAAACTGTATCCTGTTTACAAGCTTCTCATGTATCTGATGCCACAAGCACGTCATCAATGTATTGCATGAGAACTTAACTGTAGGGAATCTACATTGATTCAAGATTATTTTTCAAGATCTGGTTAAAAATGGACTGGCTCTCTGTATAACCCTGTGAAATAAACTCTGCACCATACCAAAACTCTAACAAGAACACAATCTGGCTGTCCTCATGCAATGAAATAGAGAAGAAAGCCTGATACAAGTCCACAACAGTGAACCATTCTGCAGTGCACAGTATTTGGAAAAGTATGGTAGCTGGATTCGACATCACAGGACAACATGAAACAACTATATTCTTAATCTTTCGGAGGTTCTGCACAATCCGATACTTACCACTGGGCTTCTATAAACCCATGATCAGAGAGTTGCAAGGCTTTCCGACAATTTCTCTTAAAATCCAATTTCTCAGCATGTCCTCAATTACTGGTGTCATTCCTGCATTTGTTTTAGGGCTCAAATTGAATGGTGGTGTTCTAGGATACACAAGATTAGGTTTCACTGTAACTTAGACAGGTTCTACACCTTTAATCAGCTTGATATCATTTCCTGTAAAATTCAACACTTCTGGATTTACTGTCGCTTTTAAATCTGGTGCTAATTGTTCAAATTGTTCTAGCTGGATATAATCCAACAGCTGTTTCTTGTTGGGCCAATGTAAACTCTACGTCCTTATCATGCATTTGAAACTCAACACCATCCGGTATACAGTAAATTATGAAATGTAACTTGCACAATATATTTCTTCCTGAAGTTTTACAGGACTAGAGTCGCAGACAACAAACTGAAAACTTTCTACAAATGAACCAATTTGTACAGGGACCTTTTCTGCAACGGGATTGGATTGGTGATTTGTTTATTTGAAACTCCTACAGCTTGGATCTTCTATCCATAGAGGGATGAGCCTGGAACTTCCAAAGTTCTAACAGTGAATTGGGTAGAACAGGTGTCAATCAAATATGACACTTGGCGGCCATTAACTTCTCCTTCTACAAATGGTCCACTCTGGTCTACCTCCAAGACTGCGCCAAGTACGCACTCTTCCTCCCTTCTCAGGCACTGTCATTGGGAATTGTTAGAGCCAAAACTGTAATTGATAACACTGAGAATTGTTTGAAATGGGTTCTGTTTCTTAAATGGATTTAGTTTGCTTTGGGCATCTGAATAATATTAAAGCTAGCATTTCCATTGTTTTGGGGGACCATCTGGGATTCTGGAACCTGCATCATTGGAACCTGTTTCTGCATTATCACTTGCATCTGCTGAACAGGTGTGTTCTTCAATCTGCATCTGATTTCCTCCTTGCACTTGGACATTTCCGTTTACTTTATCTGGATTAAGTCTACACTCCCTCTTCCAATACTCGATATTAATACTAAGGTGGTAAGGAGTCATTTTCTTCAGTGTGGCAACATCTACACCAGAATTTGGGTCAACTGGAATCACCTCGACCTCTACTCTGTGAAACACCAAATCCTCCTTGAACATTTTGAATCTGCATTCAAACATCTTGCATTCCAGCTTGATTTCCTGCATACAAATGATTCTGAAAATCTTTCTGAGTAAACTTCCCCTGAGCCAATATGAATTTCTTCTTAAGCTTGTACTGCTTAATTTCTTGTTCATCAGTGTAATACTTTGCATACCTCAGAATGAGAGTTGTTGATGTAGCAGGTAGAAGGGACACTTCATAGCTAGCTATCCTCAGCCGGGGTTGAAGAAGTTTCATTTTGATCAAAGCTTCCAATGGGATATCCTGTATGGTAGTGAAAGGACACAGAAAACTACCCAAGAGATAGTTCAGTCTACTGTGTAGAACCAGCCACATAATGCAGTTTAATGTGATCTATTCTAAGTCCTTTATAACATTTCGGGTATCAGCCTATCGATGTGGCCAGACCTACAGTAATCAAGAGCAGGAATTAACTATAACCACAATGTACTTGTAAGACCCATCTGACTGTAAGGGGCGGCAGTGGTCCAGACAAATACAAGCGAGAAGCCTGTTTTAGAATAAAAGAGATTTCTTTGGTGAGCATGCTACAGTGGAACCCTTCATCTCCTGGCATTTGTCACATTTAGGGACAAGGTCCTTGGTCTATTTGTAAAGACCTACCCACCAATAGTTTTGCTGCCATAGGCAAAGTGTAACAGTTTGCAATGTTGCTTTTGTGGTTTCATCAACCATTGAATTACCTCCAACGTGTATGCCTATACATTGGTGAATCAAGGTATGACTCACATAAGTCTGTGGCAAGCATGCTTTCAGCTTAGCCACCGGCCCCCAAACCCTCTTTTGCTATATTGTGTACCCTTTAGACTCTCTGAATCCATTCTGGCTCTAGTAATGTAAGTATTCATTGTATGACTGAACACAATAATACGAATCACACACTCTAAGCATGGGTAATCCAGGATCTGTATTTTCCAGGGCTAGAATCAAGGTTATGAGTTCTGCCAGCTGCACAGTGCAGTCACCTAGTGACTGCATGTAGGTATTTTTGCGGATGGAATTCTACATCCAGCATGTGCCCTTTTACAGCCGTGCACGCTGCTGAATATTGTTGCTTTGACCCTACGGAAGGCTAGGCAGAGCTGTCAGTATAGATGATGTAACCATAATGATCAAGAGGCATACTTCATTAGACAGATGATATTCATGTTTGTTTTGTCAGAATGCTTGTGTAGTACAATACAGTCAAACACGTAGTCTACATCTGTTGCGGTGAGAGAGTTGACCCATTATATCCATTTTGGATATAATGATTTAGAGTTAGGCACCCTGCCTTTCGTGACAGCCTTTAAGGCCGGCACTGAAATCTCTCTCACCACAGCAGTCTGTACCTCCATGATAATCTTTTCTGTCAGTGCCAAACGCATTTCAGCACTAGTGTATGAATGCGATTTATATGCAATTGGTACTGGGATACCTTTATTGAATGTAATATAGATGTACCCTGAAGCGCCTGCGATTATTCGGATCACCAGGTTTGTGGTGTTTAAATGTGTGTGTGAGTGCTTTGAAGGTAGCATATCAGCATACTAAACTCAAGATATGTGTATGTTCAGTGGTCCAGTTTGTGCTTGAAAAATCTGGACTCATCAAAACGTAGAATGGTTTGACCCGTTCTCTGTAATCTGGAATGTAAGTTCTGCCAAAATTTAGGACTCCTACTATGGACTGAAGTTTCTTCAATATGTTTGGTGGGGATGTATGATGGTACAACGCATACTTTTACAACGCCTACCTTTACATTGCAGTTTTTACAACGTATGCCGTTACAACGCATAGCGCTAAGGGGTGCTGGATAGTGAATAGTTTAATTTACTATTCCAACTCCAGTCCCCGTGGATAGTAGGGAAGGTGTTGGATATTAAATTAAATCTATTCCCTATCCTAGAGCGCCCCCCAGCACAATGCGTTGTAATGACATGCGTTGTAAAAGTTGCGTCGTAATGGTAGTGCGTTGTAAAAGTTGCGTTGTAAAGGATGTTCCCCGTTTGGTGGTTGTAAGAGTGCAAACATTTCTAAGAACTGTGTCACAGGGCTTTTTCCTTCTTTGAAAGCTCGTACTTTCAAAACAGGAAATTGAAATGGAAAATTTTAGATTTTTCAAAATTCTATTTCTAGCCCATATGATCAAATCCCAATATACTGAAAATTACTCTTTTCAAGTGTATAGAAAGGTCATAATCTGTCAAGTATATATCATTGACATAGGATAATGTTTGGTCATCAACATTTTGTAACAGTTCCATAACACGGGCTGAAAATAAAGCAGGGCTGTTTTTTTATCCTTGAGGCAATCGACAGAAGTATTTTTAAGAACGAAGAGCGCTGAAGCTTGTCAATTACATGCTTTCAAGCACTATATTCCTGCAGAAAACTCCATTCATGATCTATACTATAGATTCTATAGTGTTGTTTTATATTTTTTGCGCACTATGTTCTTCATTAGTGGTGGGCTATGTGCATTTTATACAGGATATGTGCATGTAGCTGTGTTCGGGTGTCTGTAGTCTAATAGTAGACAATATGAATGAGCTGATTTTATTACTGGAAAAGAGGGATTATTCTTAGGAGAGGTGCAGCTTTTATATTACTTGGCAATCAAGTTGTCTGAGTATTTCTATAACCTGTTTTTTAGCATCATTTTTCATGGGATATTGGCTTTGAGGCTGTGGGGCTGACTTCACTGGTATTGCGTGATAAGGAGAACCATCCTCCCACCCCACATGGTTGTAGCATAATGCAGGAGCTGCTGCTAACGCCCACTCCATGGCGTATGAATTCTTAACTGACAAGGCCGGAAAAAGCAGGTAAAATTACAGTTTCTCTGTTAGGGCAAACCTTGATAAACTCTGGTAGCCAATCTTTTTCAGCCAAGAGAATTTCATAGCCGAATGACAAGTTCTCCTAAAACAGAAAATGTATTCGGAGTTGTATATCCCCTTCGATATGCAGAATGCTCACTCTGGTTACCAGTGTTTCCACCTGGATTTAGTCATTCAACGCTTCTGCCACCAGACAATCTATCTGGTTCTGATGAACTGTTATGACTTCTGCTGCGCAGTCCAGCATGTCTAGAGCCCATTCCCCATTCAGAAGCAGTGTTCTCAATATCCATGGCATGCTTTATTTTAAGTCCACCCACTTTCTTCTTCTTGAATTGAGGCTTTGACTGTTTAGGCTTGTCTTCCTTTTTTTACTATGTATTCAGATGAGTGTTGGGAGTCCTTCTTCAGTTTCAACTACTCTTCTGATCTGCACTCTAACTGTCCACCTCTCTCTGGGCGTTTTTCAGATGATTACTGAAGGAAACAAGATGAACGTGTATCTGCATCCTGATACCTGTCCGGTGTTTTAATAGTTTCACGGTTGCACAACTTATAGCACTTTTCAGTGGCTTCCCGTTGAGGAGACCCACCCTCTGTCTTAGTCTTTTTTTAATTTTTATTATTATTCCACTACTTCTTTACTGAAGAATCAGGTGCTTACTTGCAGTTACCCTTTTCAGAATTACTTATAATCTGTGGTGTACTAGGTCTGACTCCCAAATTATCTCTAGCCACTTTTGCTTAAGATTATTCGATAATTTTCGGTAATTTGCGCTCCTGCTGTCCCGGAAGCAAATCACTTAAGGGCTGGCCTATGGCCAGTGCTGGTGCTTCCCCTCTAATGTTACTTAACATTATGGCAGATACTGCAGCAAAAGTGTCTATCTGTTTATCTCCAGGTCCAGGGCAGGGGATGCCCCATACTCCTTCTGAATATGTTTTAATACTTCTGGCAAAGCAGCTAATGAGAGTGTACCATGAGTTCTAGTATATACTGCACCAAACACTGTACAACAAGTGGTACAGTCTGTCACTAGAGGAGCCATTCCTATTGAAAAGCAAATTGTAAGAATCACATGTTTTCCGCGGTGTCCCAAACAGGGAAGCACAGCTTCAAGCTGACTTGTTTTTTTGCAATTCAAAATGAGATTTCCTCTAGCCTGACAGGAACTTTACTCATGACTACATTAATCGCTTGCGGGCTGATGCTGGGTGTAGCCAATTGTGGTTGAGCAGCTTGAACAGCTCTTGCAGGATTTATGGTCATGTTTCACATAACGAACTGTGTAAAACTTCTGTATATTCTGACTAAACTGTTATATAGTGTATATATTTGTACTACTGTTAAATTAGCTATATTTGTATGTGGTGTGTAGCCGGCTAAGAATGGCCATGTTGCTCCCTCATTGCTAAGGCGACCAAGTCTAACTTCTTCTACAATATGTGGTAGGGCACCATTAAACCAATACTGCTGTTCTTGGTGTGTTAGTGGTATTTGTAGACCTTCGTAAGCTGTGTTGTTACATGAGACGTTAGTTGCAGTATAATTGTGAAACAATCTTGTGCAATTGTTTGCTGCTTGGAATTTATCCCATGAATAGAATAACTTTTTCCTAAATGCTTTGTGGGCCTTAACCATGAAGGAAATGTCCCAACGCATGAGTGTAACACCATGTTGTTGGAGCATCTGAGTAACTGCATGTCTGCAGTTTCCAGTATGTTCAGCCATCAAAGTATGTGGATATCAGAGAGAGTACTACTATGGGACAATGCTTTAGAAAGTTCAAGCTTGAACAATTTACAGCCAATTCATAGGGTAAACCTACACAGCTGAGGGGGAGTTTTCCCTAATATCAAGGATGTCTCCTGTTAAGAGGTAAGTAGGGGTCTTTGGGTATACAAAAGACAACTACTCAGCTGATCCATTAAATAAGAACCCAAGCTAAAGATATTGTGTGCCATGTTGTACAGCTTGTACATCATCGGTAAAACTATGAGTTTGTTGGACAACATCTCCACACACCCCCTAAGGAGATGTTGACCTATTGTCCTGCTAGCTCACAGTGCAACATTTGTACCCCTAACTTCCCAGGGTAACAAATGTGTGTGTATCCTCAGAACATGACAACCCTGACTCCCTAAGGAAATCATGGTAACAGATCTAGAACCTTTTCGTTTTGACTCTCATGCATCCCCAAATAAATACACAACCTGCAGTTTCAATATTTATATTGAACCTGAATTTATATTTATTTATTTTTATATAATTTATTTATATTTCACTCAAGAATCTCACTTAGTAGTGAGATTCTTGAGTGAAATACATATGCTGCAATTACTAATAGAATTAAACATATTAGCATGATTAGCGGTGGAACAGTGGAGAGAATGAATCATTTTACAACTGTGCTAAAACAATGCATGTATGCTGGCATATATATGTGCTTTAATAGTGAGCTCCTACTTAGCGCTCCTTAACCTAATCTTGCCTAGGGTGGAAGATCTGGCAAAAAATCCCTGCCGGGTGATCTAAGTCCCTGTGAGCAAGTGTCATCAGGCTGTCCATCTTGGTGTAGAGTGGGACATCCCTCGTGGAGATGACATGAACAGCCCAATGCTGCCATATTGAAGCCTCAGACGTGCCACAATTGTTTATGTTAGCCAGATGGCGTTGTCACCTCCTGGGGAATAATAAGCCATGACATTTGTGCTGTGAACTCTATACATTGTACTGAACGTTCAATGTGTCATAATAGTGTGCCTACAAAGTTGAAATGTAAGCAAATGTTGTTTCCAAGAATTCTATTCTGCCCTGACATGTATGCATATGTATAGCAAAAGTCACTGTGCTGTAGAAAGAAGGCACCTTAAGAAACGTGAACATGAAAATGGTGTTGTTTCTGGCAGCGCCATGTGACCCCTAAGTCAAAAATTACCTCAGTATGACAGGGCCAGCTTTTGACATTGTTGCCATGTTCCCATACCCCAGGCTGTCCACCTTAATGCCAAGAATCACCTTCATTGTAACAGTACCAGCATTTGGCCACTGGTGTCCACGTGCCAAGAAATTCCTCAAGTGTGTCAATATTTTTCAACTGGTGCTTTATATGCCATGAAATACGTCGAGTATGTCAGTACCTACATTTTATAATTGGTACCCTTTATCTCTTTCAAAGTAATCCTTTTTTGTATTTTATTTTTCTCTGACCCCTCCATCAGCCTCTGGCGAAGCTCCATTTCCCTCACAATTCAATCCAGCAATCTTTTTATATGTTTTGTCCCTCTTCACACCACTATACTGTATACTGTAGTAATTCTACCAGGTAATACAATAATAGTAATACAAGGTCAGGGAGTCCCAGGCTACTTAACAACTTATCTAGCTTTAGGGAGTCCAGCTTTACCCTGCTCCCTTTGCCTGCCCATACTAATGAAATCAAGAGGGTGTTCATTTCTTGACATACTGTCCTCTGTATTGCGCAGAATGAGTTTTGGAGAACATGTGGCTATCTCAGCAAAAACACCATTTTGCTAATAGCCACCCTGCCCATAACCGAAATGGGGTGTGTGTTCCAGAACCTGACCGAGCTTTGGGGTCCCTCCACCACCCATTGCCATGTTAATATTATACTGCTCGTCAGGCTTGTATGCTCCCTGGATATCCAGGTAAGCTCTGGGCCTGGCACCCCACCCCCAATTTGGAACAGCACTGTCATGTTTTGTTAACCCTGAGGCTAAAGGCCGCACCAAACCCCTCAACCCCCAGTATAGTAGTGGGATCGACCGATCCGGCTGCCTGAGGTACACCATGGTGTCGTCTGCATACATTGGTACAATATGTGGGATGTGCCCCACCTATATTTTCCAATCCTACAACACATCCCTAGAGTACACCGTCAGGGGCTCCACGGCTTTGACAAACAGGAGTGGGGACAAGTGGCAACCCTACCTCATCCCTCGGGTGATGTCTACACCCTCTGAGACTATCTCTCATGTGCATATCCTCGCTACAGGGTGAGTGTATAGTAACGTAGTCCATTGTAGGAACTGTGGTTCATCTCATGGAGTACTCTCCAAAGATAGTCCCAGTTAATGGTATCAAACGCCTTGTCAATACCCAATGCTATTACTGCCCCTGGCATGCCATCTCTCTGGGCTTCATGCTTAACATGCACTAGTCGTCTGATATTCATGTGGGCACACCAGCCTGGCATAAAGCCACACTGGTTTTCACCAATCAGACCAGTTACAGTCTACAGAGGCGTGTCACTTAGGTCTTGGAAAGTAGTTTGGTGTCTACATTTATCACTGAAAGTGGGCAATAGGAACTCGGGTCCCTGAGGTCTCTTGTCTAGTTTTGGGAGCAATAATAAATGTGACTCCTCACCTGAAGGCTGGGAGCTCTCCTAATTGCCTGTCCTCCCATAGGGTATCTAGCAGTTGAGGGATTACCCTACTGGAGTATAATGGGCAAAACTCCACCAGCAATCTGCCAGGGCCCGACTCTTTATATCTTGCAACTCATTGACTACCTCTACTAACTCATCAGTACCAAAGCCTGCTTCCAGACTCTCATATTGTTCCTTTGTTAGTCTGGGGCTGGTCACTAAGTCTAGAAAGTCAGTCATTCTGAGCAGAAGTCATGGAGCCTTTTCCCTATATATCTCCCCTGTAGGTTTTACCTGAGCAGTTCATTGATTCCTATTTGGCTGGCTACCCTCTCACCCGTAGGATGGGTCAGGGCTAGCATCACTGGCGGTGGTCGTTCCCGTTTGAGGAGCTGGGGCCAATACTCGCCCTGTCTTGTCTCCCTCTGCATGGGGTTTTTGTCTGTATTCACGCATCATGAAGCAATCTAATCTATCGCATAAGGCATAGTCTGTGCCTGGCAGTTATCTGGTGGTAGCAATATATAGGCGCCACCGGTTCGCCTGCATATATTCTGTCCAGCAGCTGTTCACAGTCCTGTAGCTCCATTTTAAGCTGTTGGTGTGTGCCACAAATTCTAATGACACAAGGAAGAGCAAACCGCTGCACTCCAATAATGGTGGATCAGTGTTCCAATAGTAATTCGAGGTAAAATTATTTCTAGGTACTCAGAAAAACACCTTCCGGTTCCATAAGGTGTGACACAAATAGTACAAGAGAAGTCTTACTGAGAGTAAGAAACTGTCCTGAGTACTCTCAAGGCATCAAAACATGCGTAGTTATGAGGGTAAATCACATGAAGCTCATAAACTTTTAGGAAATACTTTATTCCTTTGATAAATCCAAAAGGATATCCATAGAAACAAAAGACTTGTTATCACGTTTTAAATATCCATTTTAAAGCGAATCCATTGTAAATTCATGGAGCAAATTAACACAAGGTGAAATGGAAGACCCCAATGCATTTCGTGCTATGACAGCACTTCTTCAGGGGGATATAATTCTAAAAAGAAAGAAGACAGAAACACTTTGTAGATCGCTGAAATCACAGGAACTTTGAGAATACACAAATATGCCGAGTGAGAAAAAAGGAAACCTCCATATCTAGAAAACTCCATGCGAAAACGCAGTGAAAAGTGAGATAGGTAACTGCTTGTGTTAACAAAACGAAGAAAATGGTAAGTAACTGAAGTAAGCAGACGAACCAAGGTTATTCAAGATCATTCAGTGTGAACGAAAAAAAACGTGTGGAAAATAGTGAAGTAAGGAACCAAAGAGCATGGATATGTAAGAAAAAACGTGACCCATGTAAACAAAATAAAGACCCAGTGACTTAAGTAATCCGTCACCTAAACCAACGAGGCAATACTGTAAGGCTTACCCATCACCGAAGAAACGAGCGTGTACAGAGGAACACGTCTGGTAACTCGGGACACAACCCGGAAGACGCCAGTGGGAACTGGCACCCGTTATCAAGAAAATAAATTAAAATGGAAGTAGGACTAAAGGGAGTCAAGCTACGGCAGGTCGCACCAGATAGCGAAAAGGAGATAGACAGAGGACTGGAAAGTAAACAAACCCTAAAGGTAGACGGCTGAAACTGGTGGAAGGTGAAAATTAATGAGCAAAGAAAAATAGCGCGTCGAGCAAAGGGAGAAAAACAAACAAACACGAAGAAAGGACAAAAAAAGAAGTCAATAAGAAATACATGTATACGAAATACGAGCAATATTCAAAATACAAAAAATGAACAGGTAATCACCAGTACACAAAAGGACACAAGGCACAGCATACACAGAAATACAAATCCGTTAAATGCACAGGTTAAAGAGAGATCAAATGACCAATGAAATAGAGATAATTACAGATGACAACCAAGTTCAATTTTATCATTAAGCCCCTTGGGTTGAAGGGCTTGTAAAAGGTAAATCCAGTGGAGTTCACGTTGCAACAAGTATTTACTGTTGTCTCTGTGAGGATTTTTTTCAACCATCTCCAAAATTAGATAGCGCATTTGACTGAGGTTGTGAGAATGTGACACAAAGTGAGCAGCTAAACATGATTTCAAGTTCTTAGTCCTGATATTGCTGCGATGCTCGTTGAGTCTGATTTTAATTTTTCTTTCTGTTTTTCCCACATATGGGAGGCCACATGGGCATTTAAGCATGTAGATAACATTGGTGGAATCGCAGGTAGCAGAAACATTAAGATGGATAGGAGTTCCTTTAGAAGGGTGACACAGTATATTTCCTGGTATAATACTGTTACAGTGGCCACAGTTATGGCAGGGAATGGTACCTTTGTGTATCACCACATTTTGCTGTGGAGGATGTTTGAGAAGAGATTGTACATTTTTTGATCGTTGGTAAGCAAAGATCGGAGGTTTCTCAAAAATGTTATTGAAATCTTTCTCCAAATTTAGCATTGGCCAGTGTTTGCGAATCACTTCTTTGATCTTTTTGGATTGGGTGGAAAATTTTGATACGAACACTGTACGATTCTCATCATCAAGATTAGTTTGTTTGGGTTTTAACAAATCATCCCTGTTAACGCACATAGCTCTGTTTTCTGCAGTTTTAATGATTTGAATAGGATATCCCCGTTGTCGGAATTTTGTGATGATTTTGTTACTGTCTTGTATGTATATTTCATCAGTAGAAGCAATTCTTTTCGCTCGTACAAGCTGAGAGTAAGGCAAGTGGCGTTTCAAACTGGGTTGATGAAAACTGCGAAAATGTAGATAATTGTTGCGATCGGTATCCTTAGTGTGTATCGATGTGACAAAACGGTTGTTGACCAATTTAATGTTCACGTCAAGAAAAGATATTTCAGTTCTGCTGTGAGTGTGGGTAAACTGGATCCGGTCATTGATATTATTGAGTGAAGATATGGCATTGGTAAGTTGAAATTCGGTACCTTTCCAAATAAAAAAAATGTCATCAATGTACCGATGGTAAGAAAGCAAAAATGGTTCCCAGTTATTGTCTTTCAAAATGTGTTGGCTTTCAAAATAATAAATGAACAAATTCGCATATGCTGGAGCAGCACAGTTGCCCATAGCGACTCCAGACAGTTGCAGATGATACTGGTTGTTGGAAGACTTGAAATAGCTGTGATGAAGGATAAATTGCATGAGTTCCAAAATAAAAACCTGTAAATCAAGCGGTTTAGTGGTTTGTAGAAGAATGTTTTCTAATGCCTCAAGTCCCAAGTTGTGGGGGATCGATGTGTAAAGAGAACTCACATCAATAGTTGTAAGAATAATGGGTTGATCAAGAGGAATGTCAATTTGATTAAGTTTTCTCAAAAAGTCTGTGGTATCCTGCAAAAATGTTGACATTGCTCTGACACTGGGTTGCAGATGTTTGTCGATGTAAAGGCCAATGGGCTCATGGATTGAACCACAGGTGCTAACAATGGGTCGGAATGAAGGTTTTGTGGGGTGTTTGTGGACTTTGGGGAGTAGATAAATGTACGGTATTTGAGGATGTTCTTTGATCAAATATTTTTTGTCTTTTTCAGTGATTGTGTTGGCACGGACTGCATTGTTGACTATGGTCACCAGGATAATTTTGAACTCATTGGTAGGATCAGTATTTATCTTCATGTATAAATCTTGATTATTCAAATGAGAATCCACATTTTCCGACTAGTAACTGTTGTCAAGGGCCACAATCGCGCCACCTTTGTCGGCTTTGGTGATTTTCAGTTCTGTGTTGGAAGCTAGTTGTTTCAAAGCTTGTCGTTCATTCAGAGAAAGATTGGATTTTATGGGAGTAGTAGATGAAAAAATCCCATGTAGTTCACGTTGTACCACAATTTCAAAGTTGTCTAGAACTTTGTGGCTGGTTGGAGGAATGAAAGTACTTTTTGGGCGCAAGCCCATCAGAGTGTTTTCTTCACCAGTATTGGTTGGAACACACACATTGGTAAAGAAGTGTCTCAATCGTAATGTTCTCATGAACTTAAAAAACGATATGGTGGTGTTAAGTTCATCAGTTTGGTGAGTAGGTACAAAATTTAAGCCCTTTTGTAGGACTTGCTGTTGAGGCATTGTCAGAGGAGTCTTAGAGATATTTATGATTAGATTCTGTGGCTCCTGGTTGATTTGGCTGGAGGTAATGAAGTGGTGTTTCCTGCGAGACCTCCTGGGTCTCCGGACGATGAGTGGCCTACCCCTAAAAAAGGATCGGTAACATTTGAGGTTTGAGAATTATTTGTGGAATCTCCACTTTGTCTCGATGTTGATACTTGCTCAGATGATTTCGTACTTTGTTGGGGACCTTGTTGTCGGGGTTTACCCCGAAATTGGCCGGTGCGTGATGGTTCCTCAGAAGAGGTAGAATCTCCGTCTGTTGATCTATTTGTCTGAGTACGGTTTTGTCTCCTAGCTGCATAAATCTCAGCCCAATTGTACACTTCTCCCAACTTGTAGTCGACAGTGTCGCGCTTGAACTTCCTTAATTTACGTTCATTTATTTCTTTCACATATTTATCCAATTGAATATTCACTTCTTCCAAAGATTTAGCAAGTTCCTCAGATGTTAACTTGGTACTGAGTTCGTGTTTTAATTGTTTAACCTCATTTTCCAATTCTTCTAGTAATTTCGACAATTCTTCTACAATCAGAAGTATTAAATCCAAGGAACATTTATTTAATATTCCATACCACTTTTCGGTGAAACGCGGATTGTTCTTGCACAAGGTAGACTTCAAAGGGATTCGCAAACCACGGGGAATGCGTTGTACTCAATGGTATCGAATTAATGTGGAGGCATGTAGCCTTTGGTTGATCTCTCTTTTTGCTGTGAACAACAGTTGTCTAATGTTAGATTGAACAGATCCAGAACTGGATTCGATGTATTCAGGTTCCTGTATCAGCGAGTAAATACGATCAGTATCATCAGTGTTAAACTCAAAAATATCCGCTTTATTGCTAGTCAAACCAGCAATATCTGCATAAGACATGATTAAGGTGGGTGCTAGAGCGGTGTAGAACCAGAGGGGCAAAATAGTACAAGGAAGAGCAAACCGCTGCACTCCAATAATGGTGGATCAGTGTTCCAATAGTAATTCGAGGTAAAATTATTTCTAGGTACTCAGAAAAACACCTTCCGGTTCCATAAGGTGTGACACAAATAGTACAAGAGAAGTCTTACTGAGAGTAAGAAACTGTCCTGAGTACTCTCAAGGCATCAAAACATGCGTAGTTATGAGGGTAAATCACATGAAGCTCATAAACTTTTAGGAAATACTTTATTCCTTTGATAAATCCAAAAGGATATCCATAGAAACAAAAGACTTGTTATCACGTTTTAAATATCCATTTTAAAGCGAATCCATTGTAAATTCATGAAGCAAATTAACACAAGGTGAAATGGAAGACCCCAATGCATTTCGTGCTATGACAGCACTTCTTCAGGGGGATATAATTCTAAAAAGAAAGAAGACAGAAACACTTTGTAGATCGCTGAAATCACAGGAACTTTGAGAATACACAAATATGCAGAGTGAGAAAAAAAGGAAACCTCCATATCTAGAAAACTCCATGCAAAAACGCGGTGAAAAGTGAGATAGGTAACTGCTTGTGTTAACAAAACGAAGAAAATGGTAAGTAACTGAAGTAAGCAAACCAACCAAGGTTATTCAAGATCATTCAGTGTGAACGAAAAAAACCGTGTGGAAAATAGTGAAGTAAGGAACCAAAGAGCATGGATATGTAAGAAAAAACGTGACCCATGTAAACAAAATAAAGACCCAGTGACATAAGTAATCCGTCACCTAAACCAACGAGGCAATACTGTAAGGCTTACCCATCACCGAAGAAACAAGCGTGTACAGAGGAACACGTCTGGTAACTCGGGACACAACCCGGAAGACGCCAGTGGGAACTGGCACCCGTTATCAAGAAAATAAATTAAAATGGAAGTAGGACTAAAGGGAGTCAAGCTACGGCAGGTCGCACCAGATAGCGAAAAGGAGATAGAGAGAGGACTGGAAAGTAAACAAACCCTAAAGGTAGACGGCTGAAACTGGTGGAAGGTGAAAATTAATGAGCAAAGAAAAATAGCGCGTCGAGCAAAGGGAGAAAAACAAACAAACACGAAGAAAGGACAAAAAAAGAAGTCAATAAGAAATACATGTATACGAAATACGAGCAATATTCAAAATACAAAAAATGAACAGGTAATCACCAGTACACAAAAGGACACAAGGCACAGCATACACAGAAATACAAATCCGTTAAATGCACAGGTTAAAGAGAGATCAAATGACCAATGAAATAGAGATAATTACAGATGACAACCAAGTTCAATTTTATCATTAAGCCCCTTGGGTTGAAGGGCTTGTAAAAGGTAAATCCAGTGGAGTTCACGTTGCAACAAGTATTTACTGTTGTCTCTGTGAGGAATTTTTTCAACCATCTCCAAAATTAGATAGCGCATTTGACTGAGGTTGTGAGAATGTGACACAAAGTGAGCAGCTAAACATGATTTCAAGTTCTTAGTCCTGATATTGCTGCGATGCTCGTTGAGTCTGATTTTAATTTTTCTTTCTGTTTTTCCCACATATGGGAGGCCACATGGGCATTTAAGCATGTAGATAACATTGGTGGAATCGCAGGTAGCAGAAACATTAAGATGGATAGGAGTTCCTTTAGAAGGGTGACACAGTATATTTCCTGAAGAAGTGCTGTCATAGCACGAAATGCATTGGGGTCTTCCATTTCACCTTGTGTTAATTTGCTCCATGAATTTACAATGGATTCGCTTTAAAATGGATATTTAAAACGTGATAACAAGTCTTTTGTTTCTATGGATATCCTTTTGGATTTATCAAAGGAATAAAGTATTTCCTAAAAGTTTATGAGCTTCATGTGACTTACACTCATAACTACGCATGTTTTGATGCCTTGAGAGTACTCAGGACAGTTTCTTACTCTCAGTAAGACTTTTCTTGTACTATTTGTGTCACACCTTATGGAACCGGAAGGTGTTTTTCTGAGTACCTAGAAATAATTTTACCTCGAATTACTATTGGAACACTGATCCACCATTATTGGAGTGCAGCGGTTTGCTCTTCCTTGTACTATTTTGCCCCTCTGGTTCTACACCGCTCTAGCACCCACCTTAATCATGTCTTATGCAGATATTGCTGGTATGACTAGCAATAAAGCGGATATTTTAGAGTTTAACACTGATGATACTGATCGTATTTACTCGCTGATACAGGAACCTGAATACATCAAATCCAGTTCTGGATCTGTTCAATCTAACATTAGACAACTGTTGTTCACAGCAAAAAGAGAGATCAACCAAAGGCTACATGCCTCCACATTAATTCGATACCATCGAGTACAACGCATTCCCCGTGGTTTGCGAATCCCTTTGAAGTCTACCTTTTTTTTTTTTTTTTGAAGACGTTTATTATTGTGAAAAAAAAAAGTGCAGTACATATAGCAAAGCCTACAACCCTGCGGGCCGGCTGCAAGAAGTCCGTGTATTGTTGGGACATAGGATTACAGGGGAAGGCATTATGCATCGTCCCGTTCATTGTCTGGCGTGCCTTGTCATTAGTAGATTATGCATACTCTTTGCATTTCGCACACGATCATTTCTATAATTGACGTCTCATTTTACATTTTTCTATAATTCAACCATTAACTCTTCAACATAAAACAGGGCTGTTCACATCGGTATGTCCCAGTGTGTCCGTGATGCCAGTGCTGCACCACGCACCATCGGTGCGCACGGCACCAATGTCCCATCAACCTGTTAGGCATGCGCTGGTGGCGCATCAGTAAAATGTGGGATCTATGGCTCGCTTGTATGGTTAGCTGTATAGCTGGTGGGGAGCAGGTTCGGTGAGCGGTAGTGTCCCCCCATCTGTCGGTTCAGTGTACGGCGTGTGTGGCAGACATGTGTGTCGCCCCTGTTGCACTTTCGGTGGGTGTCACCCGCTCCCGTGCTCCCTGCCGAGTGTCCAGTCAGCGGCACCTGTCCGCCGCCGTGTGATGGTGGGTATCCACGTGGCTAGCAAGAACAGGAGTGCGAAACCTTTAACATGGGATTGCGTAAGGGGGGTCGGAAATGGGGGGGGGAGGGGGGGAGTGTACTCGTGGGGGCTGTGTCAAGGCAATGGTGCTAAGAGCAGTGGTCGGGCCATTGTGTGGTGGAGGGCCCTCATGTGTGTGGCCGACTGTAGTCGTGTCTTGTGTGTCGGGGGGTCGGTGTTGCTCTCATGGAAGGGGGGGGGGTGAGCGCGGCGCGCAGCCCTGTCTAAGGTGTCGCCGCTCGCGGGGCGCCTACCCTTCTCAGCTGTCTCTGCGTGAGCCCCTTGGCCTCGCCCTCCCCCCGCAGGGACCCCAGGATGTCATCCCAGACGTGTGCGATCGGGAACTGTCTCAAACCCGCTATCTCCTCTCCTCGCAGTGCCGTGCCCTCTGTTCTGGCCCAGTTGAGAAAGGATGTGTACCAGTGTGCGGGGGTTGGCGGTTCTCTTCTTTTCCAGTGCCTGGTGAGCAGGCGCTTGGCCGTGATAAGGCCTAGGTCCCAGAACCGGGCTTGTGTTTTATTTTGTTTAGTCCTCTTGTATAGCCCAAGAACGCATGCCTCCCACGTGCTGGGTAGCCCCGGGCCTGTGCTGTGTGTCAGGAGCGATGTCACCTCCCCCCAGTATGTAGACAGAGTCGGGCAACTCCAAAGCATGTGCAGGATGTCGGCATCCAGCAGGTCGCACCTGGGACAGGCTGTGGTGTCTGTCGCGAAGTATTTATTTATTCTGTCTGGCGACAGATATGCCTGGTGTAGTATGTACAGCTGAATAGTGCGGAAGCGGGAGTTACGTGGGATGTTCACAGGGCTGGCTAGGACCAGTTTCCATTCTTTGTCTGTCCATTCCCTCCCTCGTTGGGTCGCCCATTTGTCCCTAATCGGTTGTGTGGGCCTCTGGGTGTGTATGAGGAGCGCCTGTGCCAGCCAGTGTGTAATGTGGGAGCCTCTGCCCATTACATGTAGGTATTGGATCAAGTGATGGAGTGGTGGCTCCTCCTGGATATCCCCCCAGGACTCCGCGTACGTCCTCACCACTGACGCGTGGAGCAGGAATTGCCCCGCCGGCAGGCCAGTGCTCTCCGATAGTTCCGCGAAAGGAAGCAGGCCCCCGTCCGTGTAGAGGTCTCCCATTGTCTCCACTCCGGCGGCAACCCAGGGTTCCATGTTGCGTAGCGACACCGCCCCATTCCTCCGGGGGGTGCCCAGCAGGGGAAGGGCGGGGGCATACGGCTTGACATTCCTTGTCAGCTTCAAGCAGCGAAGGAAACATTTGCGGGCTACGGCCATGTGCAGGGGCAGAGGGCGAGGTCCCTTGGTCAGTGGGTGAAACAGGGCACACACCTGCGGGTGCGTCCATTGGTAGTCCGCGTTGGCGGTGTCGTCGAGGTGTGAGTCACTAAGCCAGTACGTGACCCATTGCAGCTGTGCTGCCAGGTAGTACAACTCCATATTGGGGACCGCCAGCCCTCCCTCCGCCGTCGGGGAGTACAACTTCGCCAGGGCTACTCGTGGGCGCCCCGTGTTCCAGATTAAGCCGCGGAGCATCGACTCCAGTTCGCGGAATATCCTTGTGGGGACATACAGTGGGACATTTGCAAAGTGGTAAAGTAGTCTCGGTAGCGCGATCATTTTAGACAGAGCGATCCGGCTAGGCACATTCAATGGCAAGGTCTTCCAGAAGTTCATCTGGGCCCTCAGCGAGGACACGGCGCGCACCAGGTTGCCCTCCAGTATATTCTGCGGGTCTCTGTAAATGTGCAGCCCGAGGTACTTGAACGTAGTCGGGTACCAGGTAAGCCGGGCGCCACCAAGGTGTACCTCGCATTCCTCCAGGTCCGGGCTGAAGGCGTACACTCCGGACTTGGTCCAATTGACCCTGAGGCCCGACACCTCTTCAAAGGTCCGGAATATGTCCGACAGTGTTGCAGGCACCGCAGTGAGGTCTCGCACATAGAGTAATAGGTCGTCCGCGTATAGCGAGACTGTGTGCACCCCGTCAGCCAGCGGGATCCCCCATTCCACTCCCTTGTCCCGCAGTAGAGCTGCCAGGGGTTCGATGGCCAGGGAGAAGAGAAGGGGCGACAGGGGGCAGCCTTGTCTGGTACCCCTGCGTACCCGCACCGTCTCCGACAGCAGCTTGCCCGTCCGTACGCAGACGTTAGGTCTCTGGTATAGCAGCCCGACCATGTCCATGAAGGCATCCCCGACACCGAGTTTGTCCAGCACCGCTCCTAAGTACGGCCACTCCACCGAGTCGAAGGCCTTCTCCAGGTCTAAGACGAGGCACCCCGACCTCGGCCAGTGTATTGTGGCCGCTTCCTGGACTCGGAAGAGACGTCGCAAGTTACGGGAAGTGCTCCTCGCCGGCATGAACCCGTTTTGGTCTGTGTGTACCAGTGCCGGGACCTCCAGGGTCAGGCGGCGGGCCAGCAGGGAGGTGAATACTTTGTAGTCCGTGTTCAACATGGCTAAAGGCCTGTAGGACCCCATGCACGTGCCATCCCTTCCTGGCTTCAACAGCGAAACCAGGTTCGCCTCGTTCAGTGAGGTTGGGAGCGCCGAGTCCTCGATCGCATGTGTATATAGCTTGAGCATCTCCGGGACCAGTACGTCTGAGCAGGCCTTGAAGAACTCGGCAGGCAGGCCATCGGGGCCAGGAGACTTGCCGTTGGACAATGCGAAGATGGCCTCTCGCATTTCCTCTTGGGTGAATGGGCCCCCTAAGTCTCCCTGTTGCGCGTTCGTCAGGGAAGGCAGTTGGATGTCAGCTAGGAAATCCGCAATGGTGGCCGCTGAGACCCTCAGCTGTGACCTGTATAGGGCCTGGTAGTGCCCCACAAATGCCTGGTGTATCTTGCTTTGTGTGTACGCGATCTCCCCTCCAGCTGTCCGAATAGCGGATACTGGTTCTGTGCGGGATTCCTGTTTGACCAGCAAAGCCAGCAGTCTCCCCGGCTTGTCGCCGTGTTGGTGCACCCGCGCTGAGTGGGCCGCGAAGTTGACGTGCCTCAGTCTTTCTAGTAGCGCCGCATGTTCCTCACGGGCCTCCCTTAGCCGGTCACCCGCGCCGATCACCGCCTCCCGTTCCCAACGGAGTAAGTCCGCCTCCACCCTGCATAGGTCTGCCTCTAACTTCTTCTGTATGCTCCCTTGTGTGCCCAAACAGTGACCCCGTATCACCACTTTGAAGGCGTCCCATTCCACACTCGGGGAGGACGCCGTGCCCGCGTTGTCGGTGAAGTACTGTGCTACTCGGGCCTGTAGGGCGTCTCTGAAGGGGGCGTCGAGCAGCAGAGCGGGTTGCAGCCGCCACGTGGGTATGGGTGGATGTGGGCGTTCCCATGCTATTGCCAGCGTGTGTGGGTTGTGGTCTGAATGTGTCCGGCCGAGGTATTGCGACTCAGTAATGTGCGGCAGCATTTCCGTTGTCACCATGAATCTGTCCAGGCGGACATGTAGCGTGTGTGCCCCCGAGTAATATGAATATACCCTGGTGTCTGGGTTGTGCGCGCGCCATGCATCCTTGAGGTCCCACTGTGTCGCCCATCTTGTGAACGCCTTCGCAACCCCTAAAGATGTAGCATCTGGCCTGGGCGGGGTCGAGCGGTCCAGTACAGGGTCTAGCACTGTGTTGTAGTCTCCTCCCAGTACCCAGGGGACTCCGTGCCAGGGCGCCAATTTTTCCGATAGGTGTGTCAGGAAGCTTCCCTGGTCTGTGTTCGGAGAGTAAACGGACGCCAGGACTACTGGCTGCCCGTCCATCCGACCCTTCACTAGTACATACCTCCCCCCCTGGTCCGTGAGCACCTCCGACATTGTGAAGGGGGTGCCCGGCCTAACCCACAGTAGTGTCCCACGGGCAAACGAGGAGTATTCTGTGGCATATAATTGACCCCTCCACCTGCGCCGTAGTGCAGCCACTTCCGCCCCGCATAGGTGTGTCTCCTGCAGGAGTGCGATCTGTACCTGCTGCCTTTTCAGGTAGGAATATATCTGGTATCTGCGCGCGGGTGTGTGCATTCCCCTGATATTCCAGGTGCATATCTTAATCGAAGTCATATTAGCGGCGCGTACTCCTCCCCATCCCTCGCACAAACAGCAGCTCCACCAGGGGCTCTCCCATCGCCATCCTCAGCATGCCCATCTCCACCCCCCGTAGTACACTTAGCATTGTTCAGGTAGACATTAGGTAGGGAAAAAACAGTAAACAACATTAACCAACTGTGGGTGAGACCCACTGAAATACCAAAGGGGCAGTGGCGAAACGGGCCACCGTCCATAATCTCAATTGAGAGGGACAACAATTCCAGTCTAAGGGGCAGTGCGCATAAGCACGGTTGAGGCTAAAAGGAAGTTAAGTCAGTTAAAGGGATTCCAGTTCCATCCCCGAGCCTCAGGTTGCAGGCCGTTTGCTGGCCACCGGCTGTGGACTGGCACACGACGTCGCTCTGGTCCCCATGGGACCCCGCATGTGTGGACCCCGGCCATTGGGGGGGAAGGGTCGCGGTTCTGTGCGGGCTCACAGCCCCTGTCTGGGAGGGCACCCCTCCCCCTCCAGGCCACATCTGCAGACGGCCAAGGATGAGCACGGGTCAAGGGGCAACCCCACCATCACCAGTCCCGTCAACCACCAACGCCACTTAGGCAGTACTCACTGTTTCTGTGGTCTGCTGTCCATTCGGCAGGCAGGGGGGGAGACGAGCGCACCCCCGGCTGCACCTGGCGCTGGCTGCGCCTCAGCGTCCCGTCGACCATTGCCGCATTCCCCCCGCCTGGACTGTCATTTTCCAGACTTCTCCTGTGGGGCTAGTGGATCAGGTCTGAGGTTTGCGGCGTGACCACCGGCAATTCCACAGAGATCTGTGAGTTCGGGATCCCGTAGATGGCTTCGTCGTCGTCGCTGGGCGCTGTCTGCTGTCCGTCCTCGCGGTGTGATTCCTGGGAGGGTGGGTTGCTGAGCTGGGAAACTTTCCGCATTGCATCGCGTTGTTCCTGGAGCATCTGATCCAACGGGGGAGAGTGTCGCGACCCCTCCCCCGCCAGCCGGGACTGTTGAGTTCCGTGTCTCCGGCGGTGCCGTGGGCCGCGCCGCCTGGGCCTTGCCTCGCCCCCACGATGGTGCTTGGGTGCCGTGTCTGTGCCTCCGTCCAGCCACTCGCTGACCTCCCCGGGGGTCCCGAAGAAGTACGTGTTGTCCCCCGCCACCACTCTCAGCTTTGCGGGGAAGAGCAAGGAGTATTTGAGGCCTGCAGTGCGTAACCTCCTCTTAACTTCCAGGAAGTCGTGTCTCTGGCGTTGCACCTGGATGGTGTAGTCGGGGAAAAACATGATCGTCGCATTGTCTATGCGAATTTCACCCATCCGCCTCGTTTCCCGCAGCACTGTGTCACGGTCCCTGTAGTTCAGTATCCTGAAAAGTAGTGGTCTTGGGTTGGCGCCGGTCGTGTAGGGCCTGGTCGGTACTCGGTGCGCGCGTTCCACGACAAAGTAAAGTAAAAGTAAAAGTAAAGTCCACATTTGTAAAGCGCACAATCACCCGTAAGGGTCTCTAGGCGCTGGGGGCCGTCGGGAAGATTAAGCGAGCTATTGCCCAGAGTCACATGGTGCTGGGCTAACCTGCCGCCGGAGCCGGGGATCGAACCGTGGTCCCCAGATTCCAGCGTCAGTCGCCCTGGCCGCGGCGCCACACCTCTTCCAAAGTGGGGCGAGAGCGTGCCTTCAGGCAACAGGGTCCGCAGCCAGTCTTCCACATGTTGTGCGGGGTGGTTCCCTTCCCATTTTTCCGGGACCCCTACGAGCCTGATGTTGTTGCGTCTCGCCCTCCCTTCCGCATCTTCGGCCCTGTCCTCCAGGAACTCTACTCTGGTCAGGAGGTCCTGCACGTGCCTGTCCGTTTGGGTGACTTTGGGCTCGATCTCCTTCATCGCGCCCTCCAGGACCTTGGTTCGGTCGGACAACTTCCTGTGGTCGTCCCGCAGGAGGGTCAGGTCCACAGCCACGCCGTCTATCTTCGACTCTAGGGAGGTCCTGGTCTGCTGGAGCGATTGTTCCATTCGCTCGACGGCCGCCAGCACGCTGTCCAGTCTCGTGGCCAATTGTTCAGCAGCCATTTTGTCGAGCTGCTTGTTTGTTTTCCCTTTCTGCGGGGCCCCACCAGTCCCGGTGCGGGTCCGCACCCCTCCTGACATGTGCGGGGGTGCACGTCCAGCAGAGTCGTTGTCTCCGCCACTCTGGTGTCACCTCTGGGATCACCCCCCGCCTGGGTTGGTGGTCCGTTGGTCCGAGGCTCCCCTCTCGACCGTGGCCGGCGCCTTCGCAGGGGGGGGGGGGTGGGGGGTCAGGTGGGTCTCCTCTCCCCCGTGGCCCAGCTCCGCCGCGCAGCCCCTAGTGCAGCGGGTGTCCCAGGGGTCGGGCGTCTCGTGTGTGGTCGGTCACCTCTTCCTGGCCTTTTTTCCCCCCGCACGTGTGCCTGTGCGGAGGGGGGGGGGAGTCCGCAAATGTCACTTCAGGTGTCCTCACTGCGGGGGGGGGGATGTCCGCTGTGCCACCAGCCGTTGATCGCAGGCCAGTCCCTCCGTGTCCGCGCTCGTGTCCGTGACTCCCCGGGTGGCGCCCGGTGTTGTGCGGCGCCCCGGGGGCCGCCCGACTCTTCCCCTCCTCACCGGATCAGTTCGCGCTCCTCGGTCGCCTCTGGCGCGCCGGTGGCGGTTTAACTGGTTTTGCGGCGTGGGTGCTGGGCCCTCGTCGTCCTCTGGTCAGGGCAGCAGCGACAGGGCTGTGCCCCCGCCGAGCCCTTGGCGGTCGCCCTCTGAGCGGTAGCAGGCTGCTGGCGGCCCTTGGGGAGTGTGGGCCGGGCGCGGTGGCGAGTTGTGGGCGGCCTCTCCGCCCCGGTTCCTCCGTGCCCGCCTGTGTGTCCGTGACCCCCCGGGTAGTGCCTGGTGTTGTGCGGCGCCCCAGGGGCCGTCCGACTCTCCCCCTCCTCACCGGGTCAGGTCTCACTTCTAGGTTGCTTCAGGCTCGCCGGTGGCGGTCTTGCAGGGGCTGCAGCGTGGATGCCGGGCCGTCGTGGTCCGCTGGTCAGGGCAGTATTGGCGAGGCTGGCCTCCGCCGAACCCCCGGTGGTCGGTCCTAGTGTGGCAGCGGTCCGCAGGCGGCCCCCGAGGAGTGTGGGCCGGGGCCTTTACGCTGGGCCCAAGCCCCGGTCTCTCGTGACTTCACCGCCGGCCGGGAGGCCTCCGGGTCTGCAGGAAGGTCGTAGGACAGGCCGGGGTCTGGCCCGACGGAGCCTCGGGTCAAAAGTCGGCCAGGCTGTCGAGATGACCCCCGCGGGTGTCCGACTGCAATTTCCGGCGGCCGCGATGTATTTAGGCGGATAATTGGCTCGGGGAAGGGGAGCTTTTCACGGAGCTCTACCCGAGCACGTCCTCCGCCATTGCGTGCTTAGCCACGCCCCCCTTTGAAGTCTACCTTGTGCAAGAACAATCCGCGTTTCACCGAAAAGTGGTATGGAATATTAAATAAATGTTCCTTGGATTTAATACTTCTGATTGTAGAAGAATTGTCGAAATTACTAGAAGAATTGGAAAATGAGGTTAAACAATTAAAACACGAACTCAGTACCAAGTTAACATCTGAGGAACTTGCTAAATCTTTGGAAGAAGTGAATATTCAATTGGATAAATATGTGAAAGAAATAAATGAACGTAAATTAAGGAAGTTCAAGCGCGACACTGTCGACTACAAGTTGGGAGAAGTGTACAATTGGGCTGAGATTTATGCAGCTAGGAGACAAAACCGTACTCAGACAAATAGATCAACAGACGGAGATTCTACCTCTTCTGAGGAACCATCACGCACCGGCCAATTTCGAGGTAAACCCCGACAACAAGGTCCCCAACAAAGTACGAAATCATCTGAGCAAGTATCAACATCGAGACAAAGTGGAGATTCCACAAATAATTCTCAAACCTCAAATGTTACCGATCCTTTTTTAGGGGTAGGCCACTCATCGTCCGGAGACCCAGGAGGTCTCGCAGGAAACACCACTTCATTACCTCCAGCCAAATCAACCAGGAGCCACAGAATCTAATCATAAATATCTCTAAGACTCCTCTGACAATGCCTCAACAGCAAGTCCTACAAAAGGGCTTAAATTTTGTACCTACTCACCAAACTGATGAACTTAACACCACCATATCGTTTTTTAAGTTCATGAGAACATTACGATTGAGACACTTCTTTACCAATGTGTGTGTTCCAACCAATACTGGTGAAGAAAACACTCTGATGGGCTTGCGCCCAAAAAGTACTTTCATTCCTCCAACCAGCCACAAAGTTCTAGACAACTTTGAAATTGTGGTACAACGTGAACTACATGGGATTTTTTCATCTACTACTCCCATAAAATCCAATCTTTCTCTGAATGAACGACAAGCTTTGAAACAACTAGCTTCCAACACAGAACTGAAAATCACCAAAGCCGACAAAGGTGGCGCGATTGTGGCCCTTGACAACAGTTACTAGTCGGAAAATGTGGATTCTCATTTGAATAATCAAGATTTATACATGAAGATAAATACTGATCCTACCAATGAGTTCAAAATTATCCTGGTGACCATAGTCAACAATGCAGTCCGTGCCAACACAATCACTGAAAAAGACAAAAAATATTTGATCAAAGAACATCCTCAAATACCGTACATTTATCTACTCCCCAAAGTCCACAAACACCCCACAAAACCTCCATTCCGACCCATTGTTAGCACCTGTGGTTCAATCCATGAGCCCATTGGCCTTTACATCGACAAACATCTGCAACCCAGTGTCAGAGCAATGTCAACATTTTTGCAGGATACCACAGACTTTTTGAGAAAACTTAATCAAATTGACATTCCTCTTGATCAACCCATTATTCTTACAACTATTGATGTGAGTTCTCTTTACACATCGATCCCCCACAACTTGGGACTTGAGGCATTAGAAAACATTCTTCTACAAACCACTAAACCGCTTGATTTACAGGTTTTTATTTTGGAACTCATGCAATTTATCCTTCATCACAGCTATTTCAAGTCTTCCAACAACCAGTATCATCTGCAACTGTCTGGAGTCGCTATGGGCAACTGTGCTGCTCCAGCATATGCGAATTTGTTCATGTATTATTTTGAAAGCCAACACATTTTGAAAGACAATAACTGGGAACCATTTTTGCTTTCTTACCATCGGTACATTGATGACATTTTTTTAATTTGGAAAGGTACCGAATTTCAACTTACCAATGCCATATCTTCACTCAATAATATCAATGACCGGATCCAGTTTACCCACACTCACAGCAGAACTGAAATATCTTTTCTTGACGTGAACATTAAATTGGTCAACAACCGTTTTGTCACATCGATACACACTAAGGATACCGATCGCAACAATTATCTACATTTTCGCAGTTTTCATCAACCCAGTTTGAAACGCCACTTGCCTTACTCTCAGCTTGTACGAGCGAAAAGAATTGCTTCTACTGATGAAATATACATACAAGACAGTAACAAAATCATCACAAAATTCCGACAATGGGGATATCCTATTCAAATCATTAAAACTGCAGAAAACAGAGCTATGTGCCTTAACAGGGATGATTTGTTAAAACCCAAACAAACTAATCTTGATGATGAGAATCGTACAGTGTTCGTATCAAAATTTTCCACCCAATCCAAAAAGATCAAAGAAGTGATTCGCAAACACTGGCCAATGCTAATTTTGGAGAAAGATTTCAATAACATTTTTGAGAAACCTCCGATCTTTGCTTACCAACGATCAAAAAATGTACAATCTCTTCTCAAACATCCTCCACAGCAAAATGTGGTGATACACAAAGGTACCATTCCCTGCCATAACTGTGGCCACTGTAACAGTATTATACCAGGAAATATACTGTGTCACCCTTCTAAAGGAACTCCTATCCATCTTAATGTTTCTGCTACCTGCGATTCCACCAATGTTATCTACATGCTTAAATGCCCATGTGGCCTCCCATATGTGGGAAAAACAGAAAGAAAAATTAAAATCAGACTCAACGAGCATCGCAGCAATATCAGGACTAAGAACTTGAAATCATGTTTAGCTGCTCACTTTGTGTCACATTCTCACAACCTCAGTCAAATGCGCTATCTAATTTTGGAGATGGTTGAAAAAATTCCTCACAGAGACAACAGTAAATACTTGTTGCAACGTGAACTCCACTGGATTTACCTTTTACAAGCCCTTCAACCCAAGGGGCTTAATGATAAAATTGAACTTGGTTGTCATCTGTAATTATCTCTATTTCATTGGTCATTTGATCTCTCTTTAACCTGTGCATTTAACGGATTTGTATTTCTGTGTATGCTGTGCCTTGTGTCCTTTTGTGTACTGGTGATTACCTGTTCATTTTTTGTATTTTGAATATTGCTCGTATTTCGTATACATGTATTTCTTATTGACTTCTTTTTTTGTCCTTTCTTCGTGTTTGTTTGTTTTTCTCCCTTTGCTCGACGCGCTATTTTTCTTTGCTCATTAATTTTCACCTTCCACCAGTTTCAGCCGTCTACCTTTAGGGTTTGTTTACTTTCCAGTCCTCTGTCTATCTCCTTTTCGCTATCTGGTGCGACCTGCCGTAGCTTGACTCCCTTTAGTCCTACTTCCATTTTAATTTATTTTCTTGATAACGGGTGCCAGTTCCCACTGGCGTCTTCCGGGTTGTGTCCCGAGTTACCAGACGTGTTCCTCTGTACACACTCGTTTCTTCGGTGATGGGTAAGCCTTACAGTATTGCCTCGTTGGTTTAGGTGACGGATTACTTATGTCACTGGGTCTTTATTTTGTTTACATGGGTCACGTTTTTTCTTACATATCCATGCTCTTTGGTTCCTTACTTCACTATTTTCCACACGGTTTTTTTCGTTCACACTGAATGATCGTGAATAACCTTGGTTCGTTTGCTTACTTCAGTTACTTACCATTTTCTTCGTTTTGTTAACACAAGCAGTTACCTATCTCACTTTTCACCGCGTTTTCGCATGGAGTTTTCTAGATATGGAGGTTTCCTTTTTTTCTCACTCGGCATATTTGTGTATTCTCAAAGTTCCTGTGATTTCAGCGATCTACAAAGTGTTTCTGTCTTCTTTCTTTTTAGAATTATATCCCCCTGAAGAAGTGCTGTCATAGCACGAAATGCATTGGGGTCTTCCATTTCACCTTGTGTTAATTTGCTCCATGAATTTACAATGGATTCGCTTTAAAATGGATATTTAAAACGTGATAACAAGTCTTTTGTTTCTATGGATATCCTTTTGGATTTATCAAAGGAATAAAGTATTTCCTAAAAGTTTATGAGCTTCATGTGATTTACCCTCATAACTACGCATGTTTTGATGCCTTGAGAGTACTCAGGACAGTTTCTTACTCTCAGTAAGACTTCTCTTGTACAAATTCTAATGAGGCATTCCCCCTGCATGATCACCTTGAGGGCCTCCGATTCCACTCTCGGTCATCGAATTGTTTTCAAAATAGCCTGTAAGTGCTACTTCAGTCTCTAATTTATAGGTTTTATCTTTGATGGTTTCAGGTTTAAGCCTCATCAATGCCTTGTGCCCTGGGGTGTAGCATGAGAACACCCTGCTGTTGGGATGGGCCAGGCCTCCAAACATCCTTACAATTAATATTCAGCATTAATTCTCTGAGCTGGGACATCCTGTTGGGTTTAGTTTTCAGTTCGGGGGGAGGTCTGCTGAGCTGCCCAAAATGCAATTAAAGTCCATATAAGTGGTTTATCTATTTACGGGGTCAATTAATTCCTTACCACAACAAAGAATTCTTTGTTGTCTATCTTGGGGGCATATAAGATCTACGAGGCATATCTCACAACCATCTAGAGTGCCATAAAGCAGAACATATCTGCCTTCCATGTTGGTTTTGATGTAGCACATCTGGAATGGTACACCGGGTGCAATCCAGATTAAGACCCCATTGCCACTTTTTCCCCAGTTTCTGTACCTCTCCATCCAAGAGCTAATGTTCTTGAGTGAATGCTATGCTGTCTCCCTACTTCCTCAGGTATAACTGCACACTGAGTCTCTTTACAAATGTATTCAGACATCGTACAATTCAGGTGACCATAATAATTGTGGCAGTCATCCTATCCTGTCTGGTATTCTCCAGATGTGCTTTGGCTTCCCCCAAGGGTTATCTCCTTCCCATCTCCCCCGGGTCCCTCACCATGATGGCCCCTATGCAGAGCCCCATGCTCTATGTACAACTGTGATTTCGCTAAGCCATGAAAAAACAGTCCTCCATCTCCCTCTTCAGAGTAAACACATGCGAGTAGTAACTACGTCGCCCCACCCATTGAGACAATCTACAATAACTCCCCCCTCACACCATAAATTGTAGTGTACAATGGTGTGTATCATGCTCCCAAGTATGCAACTCTATAATGCAGGTGTCTATCCAGAACCTCAGCACCATTAGGTAGAGATTTCCCCCCCTTAGGGCCAGAGAATGGTGCCGTCCCCAGGGATGTATGACATCACAACGCAACTTTCACTCCGCACTACCATTACAACACAGTTTTTACAACGCAAGTCGTTACAACGACTTGCGTTGGGGGCGCTGAATAGTGGAATAGTTTAATTTTCTATTCCAACTCCAGTCCCCGTTGATAGTAGGGAAGGTGTTGGATAGAAAATTAAACTATTCCCTATCCTACCAGCACCCTCCAGCGCAAGTCGTTGTAACGACTTGCGTTGTAATAGCTGCGTCGTAATGGTAGTGCGGAGTGAAAGTTGCGTTGCAAACGATGTTCCCCGTCCCCAGTCCTTACTCTGTTCACTTTAACAGCAATGGCACAAAAGAACAAACTTGACATTTATACAAAAATAACAGATTTTAGCTCCAATCCCAGCTTCCAGTGGTGCAAGCTTTCTTAAGTCTTCCTTCACATCCCTTCCAAAGAGCTCTATAAAGTGGTCAACAATTTCAATAAGCCACATGCTTGTTCCCTGGCCATCCCAGCTTCTGGGCAATCATGTTACTCTTTGGCTGATTTCTTTGAGAATAAGCGTGATGCAATTCATAAGAAGTTTCCTATTTGCCAGAGTCAGATTAATTAAACCTCTCTTATTGCACCCCATTCTGACTCCACCCCTCATCTAGACTGGTTTGATTCACTCACCTTACACCAAATCCTTGGGCTTTTAGCCAAAGCTAAATCCGCTCGCCTACGAAGATATGTCCCCCAAGGATGTTGGCCAGTCTCCTGACTCTGATAGACCCTACCATTCTTTGCTATTTAATCATTCCTTAGGCTTGGGCAAAATAACATTAGACTGGAAGACCGCCCTGATCTCTGCAATACTAAATAATCGACTGACGACCACAAAAGTTTGTCCAACTACTGCCCCGTCTCACTTTATCCCACTACTGGGGAAAATGTTGAAAAGCCTTGCAAACAAACAGCTCATGGCCTTTTTGGAGGACTATAAGATTTTCCATCCCTCCCAATCGTAATTTAGAGCTGACCAGAGCACATAGAGTGCGTTGGCGGGACTTACTGACACCACCCGCCTATGTCTAGATGCTGACTGTCTTGCCATGCTTGTGCTGTTAGATATATTGGTGCCTTTGACACCGTTTCTCATGCAATACTGCTGAGCAGATTGTATGAGATTGGTGTTGGGGTGATATCTTACAGCATGCCCTATGTTGACTACTTAGCCAGCTGTACACAGACGATCCTTCTGGGCTGGTTTGAATCCTACACTGTTTCCATCAACAAAGGGGTGCTGCAGGGCCCATCCTTGAGCCCGACCTTGTTTAACATGTCCGTAGCACCACTGGCCAAATCTTGTAGCTTCGATGTCATTTCATCTGCAGATGATAGCCCGCTGATCGTCTTGTTGGGACAGGCTATTGATGGTGAAAGCACTGATTTCTGGACTGCAGGAAGATGATCGCGGCTTGGATGACGGCGAACTGTCTCCAACTGAATAGCAAAAAAACAGACATTTTGCTGTTTGACAAAACTCAGCACCTCTGTTCCCCCAACTGGTGACCTTCTAAACTATGAGCAGTCCCCTCCCCCAGGCAAGTTGCGAAATATCTGGGTGTCAAATTAGACCACGAGCTGTCCATGAAAAGCCATATCTCCGCAATGTGCGGGGCCTGCTTTGCTACCATTCGGCTACTGGGTAAAGTCTTTCCTTGGCTACCATCATCTGCAAGAAAAACATTGGTCCAGGCCCTAGTTATAAGTTGACTTGACTACAGCCTCGCATTGTTTTTGGCAACCAGTTACACCCTTTTGTCTAAACTCCAGGTGGTGAAAAATACAGCTGCTCACCTAGTTTGTAACCTCCCAGCAGGCTCTCTCTCTGCTACTATTTCAAGAGCTCTGCATTGGCTTCCAGTCAGAAAATGCACTTTTTTTTAGACCTTCTGCCTTACGCACAATCTCTGATGAGTAGATCTCCCTCGTACCTAAAGACAAAATTGCATCACTACTGTCCCGCTAGAACTCTAAGATCCAGCGACAAGGTGCTATTGACTGTTCTCTGAATTCGCGCCTCCAGATTTTGGTGGTAGAGCTTTCTCCTTTACTGACCCATGACTTGGACAAAACCTTCGCATCATCATAGCTGCTGCTATGATTTTGCCATGTTAAAAAAACACTTGAAAACCTGGCTGTTTTAGGCTTTGGGCGTTTTTCTGTGATGGCTGATTACCGAGATATACCATTGGGCATGAGTCTATGCCCTTTACCAAGGGGAAACAACAAAACATAATATCCCTCGATCTTAGCAAATCACAAGACCTACCCCTGACTCCAGCAGCAGAGGCAGGAGGTGGGGGGGTAAACTTTTACAGTTTATCCATGCTGCCCGTGTCCCCAGGCCAATCATCAACACAGTTCCCTCACCGACTAGGACTAGTCAATGAGGGGGTGCATAATTTTCCAGGGTCCTACAACACCCAGTCCACTATACTACTGCCGTCCATGTTCTATTGACCCCTGCAACCACATCAGGAGTCTTTTGGGTCAGGATTTGTTATTATTTCAATTATCATGTCTTCCTAACGTTCCGACATCGGTGTCCCCGTGATTGCCTCCACCTGGGCTCTGGCTTCCTCTTCAATGCTCATGGTTAAGTATTCTGGGCTACCACACGGTATTCCGCCTGTGTGCTGCCTCGGTTCCTGGGTGGGCATCTACTGGCCAGGTGAGACCTGCGCCTCTTTGGTGTCCAGGAGTGGGAGTCTCCAATTGCTGAGGTCCGAGGTTGGTTTCCCCTTGCATTTTCACCTATTCCCATGTCTCCTCAGTGTGGTAAAGTACGCTTTACCCGCCTGGAGAACCTTCAATATCACAGGAAATTAGCACATGTAGCACAGTTCCATGGTCCCCAGTTTCTGTTTGACAACAACTAAGGCCTGTCTGTGGTGCTTGACCTGCTGTTTGTAGTCAAGGAATAAGTGCATGACAGAGTTACAAATGTTGGGTCTCCTGACTCATGCTCCTCTCTTAGGGTTGTGTCCCTGTCGCTGTAGTAAGAGTTTCGCTATCCTTGTTCATGGCAGTGAGCCTGGCGGGGGGTGGGGTGTCAGAGACTTGTAACCCCTCTCTACCACAAACACTTTAAATATTGCATTTGGGTCTGTAGTCTATTAGTTGAGCCAGCGTTTCAAAAAGAATTCAGGAAATCATCCCTCAGACCCCTCTGAGAACCACACAAAGCGAAGTTTGGTTACAGCAATGTGCGCACCCTCGTCGTCTTTGAGTCTCTCCTCCAACTTTCTGGTAAGCTCTGTAAGTGAATCAACCATCGCCTTTAAGGTGTGGATTTCCTCCTGCAAAGCTGTTACATCCTTCTCAGAAGCCAAGGATGTTTCCGTCACTTTGCGCAGGCCCAAGCAGAGCAAGTTAACATCCTGTGAGCCGAGGTCTATTTTGGTCTCTAGAGCTGAGCGTGATGTTTCAATAGCCTCCAGGATTTTGGCTCCCGTAGGGCCCTGCAACTCCTGTGCTGTTCTCCCTGTCTCCATTGGGGCCCCCATGCCTGTCCCTGTAGCACCAAATGGGTCCATTTTGGTTTGCTGTGTCTACTGTGCTTTCTCCTTACCCATTGTGAGGTGATGCCCCCGGAGCAGTGGGAATGTTTAATGGCATGGCAAGCCCCCCGGGGGCGTTGGGGGGCAGCTGAATGCAGTTTCAATATTTGTTTGCTGCTGCCAGGGGCCAATGCGGTACTTGTTTGCCAGAGCGCCTTCAAGGGAGTGCTAGCGGGGCTGACAATTCTTGGTGGCAAGGGTGTTGTGATATGCAGAACTAATTCTTCCATCTGCTGCCCCAATCAACAGTGGCACTCCGATCTTATCAGGGCATGAGGGGGGATGTCATGTTACTGAAGTGTGGATGCGGTGCTCCCCAGACCCTCCTGCCCGCCTCCTACCTCCACCAATCCAGGCACCGCACCAGACACACTCCTAGCCCCATCTCCACCAAGGCTCCTGCCCCGGCCGCTGTTATGCTGGGATTGAAACATCCCAAATTGTGAAGTGAGGGAGGAGGATACATGAGTGACCCCGTCATGTATGACGGGATTGGAATTAGCCATGACGTATACGCGGGTGTAATAAAGAGGCTCGGGTCCCAACCTCGTGGTGACAAAGAGAAAGTAACTGGTGTCATCTTTTCCTTCCCAGCACTCAGTGCACACTTCGTAGGCCACGCTGCGTGACCTAACAAATTGGCAATGAGGGGAAGTGCGTATCGCATGTTTAAGGTGGCCTGGAAAAATCTTTCTTGAGCAGTCTGTTTTGGTTTCTAGTAGATGTGTGATTACATTTGCCACTAAATTTCTCAATACAATTTGGAGCAAATAGGGGTCATCACAACGTGAGGCTCAGTGCCCGCGTCTGTCTTCTCGGTTGCTGCACACTGCGCCCCTTCAACTTCTCCCAGGGCCTCCTGCGGAAGCGTCCTTACTCAAGGGAACATTGCCTCCAGCAGAACAAATCAATTAGAGTTAAAACAAACAACTTGTTACAAATACAATTGCATACTCGTTCTACCAATAAAGTTGAATTATCAACACCATTTTGTCCCGACAACGTTATCGTAAGGTGTAGAAGTATCTCAAAGAGTAGTTTAAATATGGAAAAACTACACATTTTTAGGCAAACGGAAGAGGTCGGGTACACTGGGCAGGAATAGTTATGCTGCGGCAGCTGCAATGTGTGAGTTTTCCATCAGTGCACATGGCGCTGGGTGATCTTAACCAGGTGGCACTAACAGTAACAAATCTAATATCTGAATGATAACACATCAGAGCATTACAAATTGTTCTGGAACGCATTCATTGAGACTCGCGGAAACTAACATGGCTTGGGTTAAATAAATATGCTCTTAGCAGCAACGCTCCCCAGCACGTTATTTTGGCATCCACCCTCTTCCATAATGTTTTCCTCCAAACATTATCTGGATGTGCCTATCCAAGTTATTTCATTCTTATTTATACTATCCTTTTTTAGCGTTTCTCAAAAATATGTAGTGCACAGATTGTTTGAGAAAATAATAGATGGAATCGTAGAGGTAATGGAATATTGTCAAGAAAAGCATACAAGGGGAAGTATAGATTTACTAATCTTTTTTTTATTTAAAAAACACGAATTTTATTGATTTTAAAAAGATAAAAAGTATTACATAGGAGGAGACAGTTACATGTAGAATTATCATGATTCAAAAAGTCAGTCCAGCCAATGATTTACGTATCTGGGATGGTTACAGACGTAAAGCATTTTACAAAAGGTTTAGGAGTCTCAAAGAAAATGTTCATAGACCAGCTTATATATGGTCTTGGATCTACCAACAAAAGGGGTTTTAACTCGCACTAACAAAGTTGTCGTCTTGTTGAACTCTTATTAGGATGAACTGTTGAATAATTAGAAGTGTAGTTGATCTGATACATATACAGTGGGGCCCAAATATCTTTAGGCCTGGACCTCTTGGGCATTAACTTGCTAAAATTGTCTGCCATGGTTATCTAGTATATTAAGGGCCTCATTACGATGAGACTTGGAAAGCCTCCGACCGCAGGTCAGAGGCTTTCCGAGTAACATTGTGTGGGTTTCACTTTTGACCGCTGCATTACAATGCAGCAGGACAAAAGTAAAACTGGCTGGTCATTCCGGCTGGATTTGAGCCCGTCGGCCAGTCGGAGGCCTCACCATAATCCCTATGGACGGCGTTTCCAGGGTGGCGATTACAATGGTGGTTTCAGATAGACTTTCCATGTCAGGCTTTCTGACATGGAAAACCTGTCGGATAGCGATTATTGGGGCCCATGGTCCCTTCTTCTTGCGGCCTCTGGTTGGGGACTGAGTGGGCACCCATGCTGCCCCCCGTTAATACCTGCACTGTGTGGCAGGCATCTTGGTTCAACCTTACACAGTGTAGCAGAGCTTTCCATTTCATTAAGGGAGCTTGTGCTACGACCAGTTTACAGCCCCAGCACAAGCTCCCATCGAGAAATGGGAGGATGAAACCGCACCATGTGCGATTGCATTGTAAAACTGCAGTCAGGACCACCGACTGCAGTTTGGTCGGCCCCAATTTCACAACAGTGTTTGGAGGTGTTGAGGCCGCACAACATCGTAATAAGCCCCTAAGGGGCATATTATCAAGGACAGGCGATATATTATCGCCGCTTTTATCAGCAGGAAACTGCCGATAAAGCGGCGATAATGGCCTTGATAATATGCTCTATGAATTCCAATCGAAGCCCATGTTAGATGTGTTCACATCTAACATGGGCTTCGATTGGAATTCATAGAGCATATTATCAAGGCCATTATCGCCGCTATCCCAATCGCCCATGTTAGATGTGTTCACATCTAACATGGGCTTCGATTGGAATTCATAGAGCATATTATCAAGGCCATTATCGCCGCTTTATCGGCAGTTTCCTGCCGATAAAAGCGGCGATAATGTATCGCCTAGTTTTTTTATCCAACCCGTAATAGTAAGCAGAGGGCCTCTACCAACCCCTATCTATTTCCCCCTTCGCTAAAACTTCATACTACTGCAAATTTGCGACCTGGTGCTGGTATATTCTTACTACAACTTAGCAAAGCCATGAATGGATCGGGATCTAAAGTGACATTTATCATTATACTGAGTTCACTGACTGCATCACACCAATACTTGTTTATGGCAGTACAGTTAAAAATATATGTGAAAATTCAGCCTTCGTTTCTCTACATCTCGAGCAAAGAGTGTCCTTCAGACCCAACTTGTGGAGTTGTACCGGGGTATGGCAGAATCTGTGTACATATTAGAACTGTATCAGTCTGTATCTACTATTTATTGAGATCTGATTTGTAGCTTGACTGCAGTGTATCCATTGCTTGTTTATGATATTGTGCCCAATGTCCGTTTGCCAACTAATGCTGGATTTTTGGAGGGTTTCTGTGGCAGAACTCCTAGTCAAAGCATATAAATGTGAAATTATATGTTTGGGACTAGTTGAGTTAATTAAGTATGTCAATGTTATAAGGGGTGTAGGTTCACAGGAAAGTCTGCAAGCAAGGAGCATAGGGCATGTCGGATCACATATTAAAGAAATACATCTAATGGCGTTAGTGTTTGGACTTGATCTCAGATGTGTTCAAGTGATTTGCATTTATTTTCAGAGAACAAACTGCCAACCTTTCTGTTCCATAGTCTCTATAACTGAAACGTTTCCCACAATCTTGAAATATTGGCAGCCATGCACAGCTGTTGATGTTGAATTTAGGAGTGTATGACGGTGAACTACCCTTTCACTTCAGCATCCAGTGCCATGCATAAGTGGTGCTCACTACCTGGTCTATACAGTTATTATTTCCTTGGGCGTTTGCGGAAACTTTCTCCACTAGGGTGACAGGGCATACTACATTACCCTCCAAACATAAACATGGGAGGTATAATGGAAAGATGGGAAGCGCATTATGTATCCAATGATGAGCAAACTGTCCTTGTGCAACATGGTAGTATAGCTTGAAAATGGGAAAAGCCAGGCCCACCTGCTCTTAGTAAAGGATGAGCGTGGTCCATCTAATTCTTGGATGTTTACCTGCCCATGCCAGTTTTATTATAAGTCTCGTTAAATGTTTAAAGAATTCTCAGGTTATGTTCAGAAAAAAGTACAAAAGCTGTGGGAGTATTATCAATTTCACAGTAAAGCTTCATCCCGCTAAGGAGAATGGTATTTCAACCCATGTGTTTATTTTGTCAGACAATTTGCGTAGGGTTGTGCCATAGTTACTGCTTATTGTGATCCTGGGGTCTCCATGGACTCAAACTTCGAGGATGTCCATTTTAAGGGAAGGTCTAAAGGGTAGGTACATGAAGCCTCTGTTAATGGGAAAATGAAGGTCTCATCTCAGTTAATCTCTAGGTCTGATAGATCCCCATAGAATAGGATTTCTTGTAGGAAAGAAGAAAGATTAATGACAGGGCCCCTGACGTAAGGTAAAAGGTCATCAGCATAAGCCGATACTATCAGTCAATTTCCTGAGAATCTAAGCCCTTTTTCTGCTAAACGTTCACTAATTGCACATGCAATGGTTCAGCCACTAGTGCACAGGGGGTGGGGGGGGGGGGGCATTTCACAGCCCTGCTGGGTCCCCCTGCCAACAGCAGCGAGTTTAGTGATTTTGTCATTAACATGGGTACAAGCGGTGGGCTCTGTGTATAATAGTGTAATCAGTCCCAAGAATTCCCCACCCCCTCTGAGCCTCTCCAAAACTGTAAACATGAAGTACCATAACGGGGCAAGGTGGTTACGTTCGATTTATTTTTTGCTAAGAATTTTGGGTCGGTATTCAACAATGCAAGGGGTCGGTAGAAGGATCATAAGTCAGGTGACTTGTCTGGCTCAAGGGTATTATTATTAGCATCTCTCACATAGTGGGAGGAAGACATCCCTTCTCTACCATTGTTTCCAAGAGAGTCATGATATGTGAGGTCAGTTCTTCTGCAAACTTTTTATCAAAATTAGCCTGTAGCACATCCACTTGTCATAGCTCTTATAACAACTTTTATTTCTTTCAGGGCATTCAAGAGCTGTTAGGTGTCCCTATGTTCAGTTTCCATCCATGCCAGAGTTAGGGAAAGGTGTGGCGCAGTGGCCTGAGCGACTAACACCGTAGTGTAGTTCAGCATCATGTGACTCTGGGTAATAGCTCACTTAATCTCCCAGACGGCCCCCAGCGCCTGGATACCCATCTAATAATCTGGAATTATAATTATTGTCGTCAATTCATTGAGGTATTCAGAAACCTCAGGCAGCTCAGTTTCAGCTCAAGAGGTATAAAATTAACTGTAGTATAGTATTGTATTGCTTAAATTGTATGACTATCAACGATGAGTTATAAAGTGGTGTATCTTGGGAAGGCTGTGTACAGATAATTATGTTGTTATCTAATTCTCCATAAATTCTTGCAACCTCATATTTGCCTGTGTGCTAGACTTCATGATCTGTGAATTCTTGGAATCTGCGATGCCTGGTTTATATTTTACTCAGTGTATGTGAGTCATTTGTTTGTACATGTGTTTTTTAAAATAATCTATTAATGTTCTAATTTTGTCAGTTAAGTGTGTAGAGACCGCAATACCCGAGCATGCTCCCATACAGTTTTGTACTTCTCAATAGTTCCCAGATGTGGATCACAAAATTAGTTTATGGCTGAGGCCATTTTAGATCTGCATACTGCATCCAGTATGGACCCAGAGGCAAAACTCCACCCAAAGCATGTAGGGCGTCTGTCTGGTGTGCACAATGTTATCAAAACAGGAGAATCATTGAAGTAAGTGCAGAGAAAGTGAGTGTATGAACCTGGCCATGAGACAACATCCTTAGACACCAGGATATAATTAATATGAATCTCTATATTATGTACTGCAAATTAATGTGCATACTCTTTAAGCATTGGATTTCTATGCCTCCAAATATCCAATAAACCATCTCTGGCAATAATACAATTTAATTCACAGGCTGACAGCAAAAGTATTCTGGGGGGGCACTGAACCTTTCTGAAACTGAATTGAAATTGCAATTAAAATTGGGGCCCAATATTAGTGTTTTTTATTGAAAGCAGGTGAAAAACTGCTGCAGGTTGTCAAAGAACTGAGGATTATCATAGTTAGGCCAGAAGTGGGGCCCCCACTGTATTAGGTGTTGACCATGGGGCCGGTGGTGGGGAGGCATGGATCTTGCAGCAGTGGTGAGAACTAATACCAAATATATTAATACCTGTGTGTGTATTTCGACTGCATGTGTGTTCGATGCACACATATGCAAGATTTATGTGGGACAATACCATATATCCATTACTAAGGTGTGGCCCATAGGTGGGCAGTCCTGGCAATGGGTATATTGTATGAAAAGGACTCACCTGTAGATCACCGCACACAGGGTCATAAACCTCAGGGTAAAGACCCTGCTGTGAAGGGGGACCTGGGGAAAGGGATCAATGTTGGAATCTGCCTGTAAGAAGAAGAAAGGGGTGAGTACACATTTCAAAGCCTTTATCACCTCCACCTTGAATTAGGCGGTTGGACCACTGTGGTCTGCTTATGAACAGGTTAATTCGTATGGCAGTGCTCCTCCCCTGTGCCGCCCTATGACTGCTGCCTTTGTGAAATTGTGAACCCAGCAGTTTGCTGATAGACTCAGAAGTCCTGCAGTGGTCTTTACGCCGATCCGTGCAAATAGTAATACAGCGGTTGGACTGCCGAGCTCACCGCGCTCAGACCGTCACCACCAATACGGCTGTCCACTGGACCGCCAAACTCGTAATTAGGACCTATGTGTGGAATTGGGACACATACATCTTAGTCTGTCAGTAAGCCCACCTGCAGACTGCTTGGTGAAGTGTGTTTCCTGTATGGATGTGACGTCAACGGAGTGCCTTTGTGAAATGTTTCGAAGTATCCTTTGATCATTAAGAGCTCTAGTATATCAAGTTAATAATTTAAGGAAAGGTGTACTGAGCTTGTGGGATAATCATATTTATAAAAAAATATAACAATATGAATGCCCAGATACTGTTTACTACGAAGACTTCTTCCTTTGTGTGGATGTAACTGTATAATGCCTAACTGATATTTATCCCCAGCTGTCCTATCCCTCCCACAGTGCGACCCTCAACTAACAGAGAATAACATTTGTAGGAGGGTGGATACCTGGCTATAGTTACCCCAGATTTTTCGCCTTGTGTTTAACTGGTTTTCGACTTAGTTGGCCTGGGACCCTGCTAATCAGGGCGCCAGGCTATCTGCTCTCTCTGTAAAATGGACTCCATGTACCCTAGGTGCATAACTACTTTGATATTGTGTCACCTTATCAGCCCCTGTACAGTGTACTATAGGTACCCAGGGCATAGGTGCATCCAAGGCCTACCAGGGGCTGCAGCATGTCTTTAACCACCCGTGGCTGGCCATCCAAACTGACACAACTGGCTGATCACTCAGCTGGGGCAAGGTCATGTAATCACCCCTTGCTTAGATAAAGTATACCTGTATCTAAACCTATATCTGGACACATATACACCTATAAGTCACTCCTATGGCAGTCCTTAACAATCCTGGAGGCAGAGTGCTTGGTTTTCTGTGAGATGGTGCTCTAGCATGAGCTGAGCCTGTCTGCAGCTTTCGGAACCATGTCCTTATAGCTGTTCTGGGATATTTCCATACCATATACTCTTAAGTGCATTATAATCCTCGCGGTTATTGCTAACTTTGGTTTGGCTTTATCAAAACATGTCATGTAAGGTGTCATACACTTTGGAATACTACCCCCTCACCAGTTCTGGTGACGGGGGTAGCATTCCACCCTTCTAGAGGGCTAAGACATGTGGGTAACAGTAAATGCGGTTAAAACTAACCAGAGCCTCAGCATCACAAAATGGATGCTGCTGCCACAGACACAAGTCTGGCCTCCTGCTGCTGACCGAAACTTGGCAGGGGAGGCTTGGACAAAAGGTTTCCTGTCACAGGGAGGTGTTACACCACCCCAGACAGGAGATAGTGGATTGAGGCAGACAGGGCGAGTGAAACTAGACAGTGCTTGGGGCGCACAAGGCTCCCCATGCATAGCCCAGTTCAAACCAGTGCTGGGGCACTCCAGCCCCAGCTCTGGCACGAAACTGGACAAAGGGAAAGAGGTGTAACCACCCTCTTCCTGGGTCCCACCCATAGGAGGGACCTAGCAGGATATCCAGCCCCTTGATTTGGAATAAAGGTAGGAGCTGTACCCATAGACTTTGGATAATCCTGACTGAAACTTTGAAATAAAAACTCTGGACCCTTCGGCATCCCACTCGACGTGGAAGACTGAAGAATCTCCCATGTGGTCAAGGAGTGACCACCCTGTGCAAACAGGCACCATCCAGCGCCCAATGGTTTGCTTTGTTGCAGCTGCCTCCGGAGCTTGAGTGACAGCGATTGACAAGAACTGGATTCCCAGACATCCAACAGCCTGATCCACAGCCACAGCAAAGCTGAGACCCGTGGAGGCGACGTGAGACGTGGTACCGACCATCTTGAAAAGACTGCAAAGTGCTGACCGTGCAGCTCCCGAGGCACCCTCAAAGCTGTGCATTGGGGTTTGAAAAGCCCTAACCCCGAGCAACTTGTGCACTGAAGATTACCCCTCCACACTCACCGAATGCTGCATGGGGCTCCTTTTGCATTTTCCTGCTTGACGCATCTGTCCGGTCCCTTGCCCATTGGCTAGTGGCCTCTACGACGACGAATCTTTAAAACTACTCTACTGGTCTGATTGCTCCAGACTGGCCCTCACTCCCCTGAGAAGGAGCAGCACCTCTGACCTTGCTGGTCCGAGTAAGAAGCAATCTTCAAATCCTGCATGGGTTGTATTTGCCAAGGCCTGTTGACTCCGATCCAGAAGCCGACACCGCCGACAGCGAGAGCCTTTGTGGGACAGCTTGTGATCCACTCCTGGTCATCCTCGATGCCCCAGAGTCCACGTGGCAGTGGAGACAAGCTTCTCAACAACCACCTGATTGCGCCCGACATCGCCTGGTTCCTTCCTGGTTCCATCCTGGTCACTGGCTAGTGACCCAAACTCTGTCTCCTCTGCTTTCAGGTACTCTACATTTTCGATCCACCCTTGGATCCAACCGGACTCTTCTCTCCTGGCCGCCTGCAGCATCTTCATCTCCAGGCTCCATAGATCTACACGACGAAACCCGACACACTTTTGCACCTATGCACCCGCTTCCTGTGGGTGAGGTAACCATACAACACCGGTGCTCCTGTAGTAGTTTACACCTCTAGTGTCCTAGTTTTAAGTGGCTAAGTTCTAGTCCAGTCGGAAGACTTCCAAAGCAGTAACTTTATAACTTTTACGCACCATTGACTTTGCATTGGTGCATGCGTGTGCTTTTAGCGCTGCACCCGAATCCCGCGGGCCTCTCCCGTCCTAACTACAGTTAGTCCAGTGTAGTCCCAGCAATTCCCAAGGCCCTAGGCCTTACCACTGTTCATAAACGGTTCTTATACCACTTATTTAATATATGGTTTGAGTGGCCACCGGGCCTATCCATAATTGTGCAGCTTTTGTATGTTTAACTGTGCTTTTGTTTAAACGCTTGTGCCTCTGCCCTCATAAGGAGTACAGAGGATTATTCTAGTAATAAATACATATATTTTTATAATATATAACTTGTGTGGTGTCCTTTCATTTGATATTACAGGATTGCATATGGTAAAACAGCTGGCTTCACATGCCCTCTTGAGTTAAGCCTACGACTGCTTAGGTCTATGCTACCCCTAGGATAGCTAGTCTATAAGGTTGACTTACAACCACCACCATAAGGGTTGTTTGGACTGATACAAGGTGCTCACTAGAATAGTGAACATCATACATCAGGCCAACTTCTCACATTGGTGTGCAGCGGTTGGGATTTGAGCTTGCTGTTGGTTTACCAATTGTAATCTTATATCATTTGAAAGATCACATTAAGTACCATAGGTACATATAAACAAAGCTTACATACTTAAGTTCTACTGAACTTCGTAGTTGTAGACCAAAGGGCTTAGCACACCCTGACTACAACCCACTAGCAAGGTTCCAGTAGGAAAACACATAGTGTAGGTAAGTGCACCACTTACACCTCACTAGAGTCATGTCTGGCACAGGTGAGCAACCCAGTTCTCTCCCTGTGGCAGGTGACCTTACCAAGGCACCTTCCAGCTATGACAACCTCAGCTTCAGAGACTTGAGTGCCTTGTTCACTACAAGGGGGCTGAAATAGAGTCACAACCCTACCATTCCTATCCTGATAGGAGTCCTAGAAAGGGGTGCTCTTGAGAAGTCTAGTGCAGGGCCCTCAGGTAATTCAGGAGATGGAGTGAACCCCCAGATGATGAGACCATCACCCCAGAGGTAAATGAAGAGGAGGAAGTAGATTCAGATGATCAGGGGGATATCCAGGATGAGAGCTGTCAAACTCCAGATAGAGAGGGAAGAGATAGCCCTGGCCCAAGCTAAACTTGCTTTAGCAAGGGAACAAAAATTTAGTGGATTAGATTCCACTGGTGGCAGCAATATCCCTAGAGATAAAGACAGGTCCTATGACAATAGAAACCTGACAAAGATTGTGCCGCCCTATAAAGAAGGGGATGACATCCACAAATGGATGACTGCTCTGGAGAGGGCCTTCATGGTACAGCAGGTTCCCCAAGATCAGTGGGCAGCAATCTTATGGTACTCCTTTTCTGAGAAAGGGAGAGATAAGCTCCTCACTGTTAGACCTGAGGATGCTAAAAACTACACTGTCCTGAAGAGTGCTCTTATTGATGGGTTTGGCCTAACCACTGAGCAATACAGGTTGTTGTTCAGAGATACCCAAAAAGCTCAGACTCAGGACTGCACTGATTTTGTAGATTGTGCTACTAAGGCTCTGGAAGGTTGGTTACTTGGCAGCAAAGTACATGACAATACAGGATTGTATAATTTGATTATGAGGAAGCAGATCCTTAGTAATTGTCAAAAACAGCTTTTGCACCAAGTCCTGGTGGACTCAGATCTGGTCTCTCCACAAGAATTGGGTAAGAGGGCAGACAAATGGGTCAGAACCAGGATTAGGCCTAAGAATCAGGGTAATGACCAAAAGAAGGATAATTCCAAGGCTCAAGAGAAAGGTGGGGATACATCAAAAGACAAGTCTCCCACAGGGCCCCAAAACTCCAAGGATGGGGGTGGGTCCCAAAACACTTCCTCTAACCCAAAGAAACCTTATTGACATGCCTGTAAGCAGACTGGCCACTGGAAGACTGATAGCAGTTGCCCAAAGTATAACAATAAAGAAAATATTCCTCCAAGTAATGCTCCAACACCTCCTGTTACAGTTAGTAGTAATCCCCCAGGTGGTGGGAGCACCCCCAAGAATTTGGCTGGGTTTACTTTTGGAACTCATGTGGACTCTGGCCTAACCAGGTCCCCAACTACAGCTACTCTTGTCTGTGAAAATGGCATGGGGCTTGCCAACTTCACTGCTTGTCCAAACACTTTGAGCAAGTACAGACAGGAGCCCCTCATCAATGGTCAGAAAGTTGAGGCCTATAGAGACACAGGGGCTAGTATCACTATGGTGACTGATAATCTAGTCCCCTCAAGGCAAGTTTTACCTGGTGGCACATACCAGGTGACCAATATTGATGGAGTGCAGACAAATCATCCCATGGCAGTAGTAAATCTCAGCTGGGGAGGTGTCACTGGCCCAAAGAGAGTGGCAGTGTCCCCAAACTTGACTGTAGATTGTCTCCTGGGAAATGATTTAGAAATCTCAGCCTGGTCTGAGGTAGAACAAGAAACCCATTCTAAAATGGTAAATCTCCACGGAAAGGTCAGTGGGGCTGTGATGGCCACAGCCCCAATCCAAGATGTCCTTCCTAAACAGGTTAGGAGGGCTGTGCCAGTCTCAGACCAATCTCAAACCGATTCCTTCCCTGAAAGGGTTAGCAGGGCTGTGATGATAACAGCCCATACCCAAACTGAGTCCCTTCCTGAAAAGGTTGGTGGGGCTGTGATAACCACAGCCCAAACTCAAACAGATTCATGTGTTGTGAAGCCTGAAACTATGGATCACTCCACACAAACAGAGAGCATTGAGGAGGAAGAGAAATCTCCCTCCCACCAGACTTTAGGAAAGGATCAGCCTCCTTAGGGAACTGATCTTACCCCTTGTGAAGAAACTACCCCAGAGGTAGTTAGGCCTAGCCTGGCAGAGCCCCTGATGTCAGTGGACTCTTCCAAGGTGCGACACAGTCTGGAGCAGGTAACCTGCCCCTCTCTACCCTGCCTCAGTCAGCCCAGGGCTGCAGAGGTCAAGGTCATCAGTGGACCCCAAAGGACCCCCTGTCCAATAAAACACCCCCATCAGCAGATTAGGGGCACCAAAGCTAGCAGCCCTAGCCAGGTGAAGAATTCAAAAACTCCTGAGGGATCCCCCTTACAACTAATTAGGGACCTCCCCCAGATGGACACTGTTGGGCACAGCCAAACCTGGGACCCAAAGGCCCCAAACATGACCTGTCCCTCCAGTAAGCCAACAAAAGGGACCCAGCCTCCAGCTGTAGGCAGCCAGAGGTTGACCCTGAGAGCACAGTGCAACTCAGTCATGGAAAGAAAGGCATCCATGATGGATAGTGATTGGAGGAAGTTGAGCCCTACATTAGTGGAGCCTCACTTCAGTACTCCATCTCAACACCAGCCTTTTACTTTGCCAAAACACACTACAGGTAGTAATTCCCTATGGTGGAGACCCTCTGATACCCCTAGGGTGAGGGATTGCTTAGTGGACCATGAGATAGTGGGTAGCCATGCCAGTGCAGGTTCCTCCTTATATGGCCACTCAGGCAATATAGGCTTACCTGGTCAAGGATAGCCTTATCTCCTTTCGTTTGGGGGGGGTTATGTAGGAGGGTGGATACCTGACTATGGTTACCCCAGATTTTTTGCCTTGTGTTTAGCTGGTTTTTGACTTAGTTGGCCTGGGACCCTGCTAATCAGGGCCCCAGGCTATCTGGTCTCTCTGTAAAATGGACTCCATGTACCCGATGTGCATAACTAATTGGATATTGGGTCACCTTATCAGCCCCTGTACAGTGTACTATAGGTACCCAGGGCATAGGTGCATCCAAGGCCTACCAGGGGCTGCAGCATGTCTTTAGCCACCCGTGGCTGGCCATCCAAACTGACACAACTGGCTGATCACTCAGCTGGGGCATGGTCATGTAATCACCCCTTGCTTAGATATAGTATACCTATATCTAAACCTACATATGGACACATATACACCTATAAGTCACTCCTATGGCAGGCCTTAACAATCCCGGAGGCAGAGTGCTTGGTTTTATGTGAGATGGTGCTCTAGCATGAGCTGAGCCTGTCTGCAGCTTTCGGAACCATGTCCTTATAGCTGTTCTGGGATATTGCCATACCATATACTCTTAAGTGTATTATAATCCTCGCGGTTATTGCTAACTTTGGTTTGGCTTTATCAATACATGTTGTGTAAGGTGTCATACACTTTGGAATACTACCCCCTCGCCAGGTCTGGCGACGGGGGTAGCATTCCACCCTTCTAGAGGGCTAAAACATGTGGGTAACAGTAAATGCGGTTAAAACTAACCAGAGCCTCAGCATCACAAAATGGATGCTGCTGCAACAGACACAAGTCTGGCCTCCTGCTGCTGACCGAAACTTGGCAGGGGAGGCTTGGACAAAAGGTTTCCTGTCACAGGGAGGTGCTGCACCACCCCAGACAGGAGATAGTGGATTGAGGCAGGCAGGGCGAGTGAAACTAGACACTGCCTGGGGCGCACAAGGCTCCCCATGCATAGCCCAGTTCAAACCGGTGCTGGGGCACTCAAGCCCCAGCTCTGGTGAGAAACTGGACAAAGGGAAAGGGGTGTAACCACCCCCTTCCTGGGTCCCACCCATAGGAGGGACCTAGCAGGATATCCAGCCCCTTGATTTGGAATAAAGGTAGGAGCTGTGCCCATAGACTTTAGATAATCCTGACTGAAACTTTGAAATGAAACTCTGGACCCTTCGACATCCCACTCGACGTGGAAGACTGAAGAATCTCCCTTGTGGTCAAGGAGTGACCACCCTGTGCAAACAGGCACCATCCAGCGACCAATGGTTTGCTTTGTTGCAGCTCCCACCAGAGCTTGAGTGACAGAGATCAACAAGAACCAGATTCCCAGACATTCAACAGCCCGATCCACAGCCACAGCAAAGCAGAGACCCGTGGATGCGACGTGAGACGTGGGACTGGCCATCTAGAAAAGACTGCAAAGTGCTGACCATGCAGCTCCCGAGGCACCCTCGAAGCTGTGCATTGGGGTTTCAGAAGCCTCATCCCGGAGCAGCTCTTGCACCAAAGATCACCCCTCCACACTCACCGAGTGCTGTGTGGGGCCCTTTTGCATTTTCCTGCTTGACGCGTCTGTCCAGTCACTTGCCTGTTGGCTAGTGGCCTCTATGACGACGAATCGTTAAAACAACTCTGCTGGTCTAGTTGCTCCTGAGTGGCCCTCGCTCCCCTGAAAAGGAGCAGCACCTCTGACCTTGCTGGTCCGAGTAAAAAGCGATCTTCAAATCCTGCATGGGTTGCATTTGCCAAGGCCTGTTCACTCCGATCCGGAAGCCGTCAATGCCGACAGTGAGAGCCTTTATGGGACAGCTCGTGATCCGTTCCTGGTCATCCTCGATGCCCCAGAGTCCAAGTGGCAGTGGAGACAAGCTTCTCAACAACCACCGGATTGCGCACGACATCGCCTGGTTCCTTCCTGGTTCCATCCTGGTCACTGGCTAGTGACCCAGACTCTGTCCTCTCTGCTTTCAGGTACTCTACATCTTCGATCCACCCTTGGATCCAACCGGACTCTTCTCTCCTGGCCGCCTGCAGCATCTTCATCTCCAGGCTCCATAGATCTACACGACGAAACCCGACACACTTTGGCACCTATGCACCCGCTTCCTGTGGGTGAGGTAACGATACAACACCGGTGCTCCTGTAGTGGTTTACACCCCTAGTGTCCTAGTTTTAAGTGGCTAAGTTCTAGTCCAGTCGGAAGACTTCCAAAGCAGTAGTTCAAGTTCAAAGACTTTATTCGAATTGAATTCACAATTCATAAAAGTATACAGATAAAATCACAATTAAAATTCCATCTTTTCCAATCAGAACTAAACATTACTAATGATAGATGTTTTTTTTTTAAATTGATAAAAGAAGTTAAAAGAGATAAAACAATGCAGTCAATCAAAATACATAGTAGTTAAAAATACTTAATTATCTCTTGCTAACCCATGACCACGGACCTTCTCACTCTCAAAATTGTGTTCAAGTAGAGGCTCACTGTGCTGATGGTAAGGTAATCTTCTAAAGACCTGAGTTTATTATAGGCGTCTCTTGCTTTCCTTAGGCCCCAGGTTAGCAAGAGGGGTTTTAAGATTTGTCGTCTAGAATGGCTGTATAAAGTGCAAAAAAGAGTGCAGTGTATATTTAATTGGAATGATTTGTCATCACAAGGACACCGCCTTTTTACTCTCGCCCAGTCATTGCAATTCGGAAATGATACCAGTCTGTAAAAGGTTTCCAGGCGGAAGTATGTCAGGAGCCTACGATGCTGTAGGGGATGATCTATTACAAGATACAACTGAGGACTCCTCTGAGATGTCACTTCGTCGTGGCTCATGACAGATTTTTTTATTCCTTTCACCTTTGCAATTCCAAATGTTCCAACAAAATCTTTTTGAACATGGGTCGCGAGAGCTGTTCCAGTGAGGCTGGGTCAGTAAAATATTCAGGATGACCAATTTCACTGACAAAATTCTTGATGTAACTAAGCCATTTAATATTTTTCATCCCATCACAACTTAAGCAGTCCTCTATAATAGACCTATTCAATTCTGTGGCGGGGTTGGTCCAGACATTATGCCAAAGTAAAACAGGGGCTAGTTTTATAGTGTCCGTAATGTGAAGTAGAGCAACTTCGGCATGTAAGACATATATAGGAGTGCTCTTCGGTGTGGCTGTTATAAATCGCAGGAACCTATTCTCGATTCGCTGTATCGCCTCCACTTGTTGCCAGCCCCAGATGCCCACCCCATAAGCCCCAATAGCCACACATTTCGATTTAAATATTTGGAGGAGCTCCCTAACTGGCCTGTTCCCTATTTTTTTCGCAAAGCTCATAAGAGCACCAATTGCTCTATTAAATGCCAGGGCCCTTGCATTCACAGCAGGCTTCCACGTGCCTTGTCTACCAAAATGAACCCCCAAATAACAAAAGATGTCGGCTAACTCCACCTTCCTTCCATCTAAAGTAATTAGACATGGTGATCTTTGTTTGTTTGGGCCGCACGACATGGTAAACGTCTTCGAGACATTAACACGTAACCCTCTGATCTTCATAAAGTTGGTGAAGGTCTGTACGGCTTTCTGAAGACCCACCTTTGTCTGCGAGAGGATAACCGCGTCATCAGCGTAAAGTAGAATGGGGATGGGTTTGCCTTTGATTACAGGATAATCATGATACTGTTGTGATAAGCAAGAACCCACCCCATTAATGTAGAGGTTAAATAGCAGGGGGAGCCAATATGCAGCCCTGCCTTACCCCTCTATTAATCTTAAAGAGCTCACTACATTCCCCCCTCTGGCCATATCTTACTCGTGCTCCTGCATAAGCATAGAGTTCTCTAATGTAGTCTGTTATTTTATTATCCAAGCCAATGTCCCTCAAAGTCTGCCAGAGATTGTCGTGCAAAACGCAATCGAATGCAGAGCTGAGGTCCACGAATGTCACGTATAGGTTAGTTTTCTTTGCGTGTATATATTAACAGATAATTAGGGATAGATTCAGCCCCTGCTCAATTGCCCCCCGCCCTCCCCTAAACCCATACTGGAAAGGTGATAGCACTTCCTGTCCCTCCAGCCAATCCTGTATACGAGTAAGAATGACCCTGCCTGCCATCTTCATAAAGCCATCTAGCAATGAGATAGGCCGATAGCAGGCAGGATCATTCCTGTCCCCCTTTTTGTAAATTGGGACCAAGATTGCCTCCTTCCATGTTGGGATCAGACCTCTTTTGCCCATACAATTCAGGACTCTAGTGAGTAGAGGGACCCATAGGTCTGGATACGTTTTAAACACGTCAATAGGAACAGAGTCTGGTCCTGGTGCTTTAGAGACTGAACTTTCCCCCAAAGCTTTATAGACCTCCTCTAGTTTGAAGTGAATATCTAAGGGGAGTGAGAGCCTTTATGGGACAGCTCGTGATCCGTTCCTGGGTCGATGCCCCAGAGTCCAAGTGGCAACGGAGACAAGCTTCTCGACAACCACCTGATTGCGCCCGACATCGCCTGGTTCCTTCCTGGTTCCACCCTGGTCACTGGCTAGTGACCGAGACTCTGTCCTCTCTGCTTTCAGGTACTCTACATCTTCGATCCACCCTTGGATCCAACCGGACTCTTCTCTCCTGGCCGCCTGCAGCATCTTCATCTCCAGGCTCCATAGATCTACACGACGAAACCCAACACACTTTGGCACCTATGCACCCGCTTCCTGTGGGTGAGGTAACGATACAACACCGGTGCTCCTGTAGTGGTTTACACCTCTAGTGTCCTAGTTTTAAGTGGCTAAGTTCTAGTCCAGTTGGAAGACTTCCAAAGCAGTAACTTTATAACTTTTACGCACCATTGACTTTGCATTGGTGCATGCGTGTGCTTTTAGCGCTGCACCCGAATCCCGCGGGCTACTCCCGTCCTAACTACACTTAGTCCAGTGTAGTCCCAGCGATTCCTAAGGCCTTACCACTGTTCGTAAAGCGGTTCTTATACCACTTATTTAATATATGGTTTGAGTGGCCACTGGGCCTATCCATAATTGTGCAACTTTTGTATGTTTAACTGTGCTTTTGTTTAAAACGCTTGTGCCTCTGCCCTCATAAAGAGTACAGAGGCTTATTCTAGTAATAAATACATATATTCTTATAATATATAACTTGTGTGGTGTCCTTTCATTTGATATTACAGGATTGCATATGGTAAAACAGCTGGCTTCACATGCCCTCTTGAGTTAAGCCTAAGACTGCTTAGGTCTATGCTACCCCTAGGATAGCTAGTCTATAAGGTTGACTTACAACCACCACCATAAGGGTTGTTTGGACTGATACAAGGTGCTCACTAGAATAGTGAACATCATACATCAGGCCAACTTCTCACAACATTCCTCCATGTCCCACCCAAACAACAACAAAACCGAAATACATTTATGAGAAAAGCAAAGAAAGCAAGAGGGTGAGCGTTGTGACCCCCGTTCCCTCTGCTGAAAGCAGTCTCTGCTACTAAGATGTGGTGAATTACTTCCCTGGGTCCCCTGTACATATTGTCTGGAACATCTGACCTTAGATTCTCTGATATCCGTGTCTGGTGACTCAGTGGAATAATGCCCCCACTGTAGGGGCCGGTGTTCAACCTCATGGTGATAAACTCAAATTCTAGCAGTTCCACTCAGCTTTTCATCCTTCTGAGGTCAATAAAATGAGTACCATTGAGTTGGGTAACTATATACATCTGTTATTCAGTTCCAAGATACCCAATGTGGTGAATGTGCGCTTTATAAATACATCATTAATTAGCTGTTTTGAAAACGAACATAAAGAAAATGAATTACAGTGAATTACAGTAAAATGAATTACAGTCTGAACCATTGTAAAATGATAAGGTAGAAACCGGCATGTGAGCAGTACTTAAAAACATTACCAGAGTAATATCTAGCACTCTACATTTTTACATAAAAATATATATTTAGAGCAATGTGTCAACCATGTAACATAGACTGAGCTACCAAAACAAGCCAGGGTGGGCGACTGATAGAGGAAATAAATGTTTATTGCCTCCTATCGCTGAGGGCGTTGTGACCACTTCCGTCAGTCTCCTCCTGACAGGTGAGCGTTATAATCTTTCTTTAGTGCCTTCATCATTTATTAAGGGGGTCTGTAGATGTAAGGATCCTGTTGCCCATGTTCAAAGCTTGTGGCTGCTTCCTGACTGGTAGGAAGAACTTCCTGGGTTCCTGCACCTATTGAGTAAAATCCGGAAACACTGAGCTGTCAGATCCAGAGTATCTTAATTTGCAGAATTATTTTGCTTTGCAGTGATCAGCATCACAGTCCCTGAAGCAAAACAGTCTGGTAATGATCGGCCGAGGGCTGGATCTCGGGATTGGCCATGAAGTCTAAAAGTGATACTCCCACTTGACCCCACAGAGGGTCAAAAAGGTATCACAACCCAGTATGCCTATTAAAAGCTGTTTGACAAAAGACTGCTGTAGGAAGGTGGATACCTGACTATGGTTACCCCAAATTTTTTGCCTTGTGTTTAGCTGGTTTTCGACTTAGTTGGCCTGGGATCCTGCTAATCAGGGTCCCAGGCTATCTGCTCTCTCTTTAAATGGACTCCATGTACTATAGGTACGTAACCAATTTGGTACTGGACACTTTGTCAGCCCCTATACAGTGCACTATAGGTGCCAAGGGCATAGGTGCATCCAAGGCCTACCATGGGCTGCAGCATATCTTTTGCCACCCCTGGCTGGTATTTAAATCGACACAACTGGCTGTTCACACAGCTGGGGCAAGGTGGTGTAATCACCCCTTGCTTAGATGTAGTATACCTATGTCTAAACCTATATCTGGACACATATATACCTAAAAGTCACTCCTATGGCAGGCCTTAACAATCCTGGAGGCAGAGTGCTTGGTTTTATGTGAGATGGTGCTCTAGCATGAGCAAGGTGTCCCTGGGCAGATTCCAGTCAAACCGGTTCTGGGGCACTCCAGCCCCAGTCCTGGCAGCAAACTGGACAAAGGAAAGGGGTGTAACCACCCCCTTCCTGGGTCCCACCCATAGGAGGGACCTAGCAGGTAATCCAGCCCCCAGATTTGGAATGTAGGTGGGAGCAGTGCCAATGCACATCAGAATATCCTGACTGAAACTTATGAAACTAAACTCTGGACCCTTCGACATCCCACTCAACGTGGAAGACTGAAGAATCTCCCTTGTGGTCAAGGAGTGACCACCCTGTGCAAACAGGCACCATCCAGCACCTCGACATTTGCTTTGTTGCAGTTCCCGCTGGAACTAGAGCAACAGAGATCAACAAGACCCAGCGTGCCTGCCTTGTAACAGCCCGATCCACAGTCCCTGCAGAGCTGAGACCCGTGGAGGCGACCTGAAGCGTGGGAGCGGCCATCTTGGAGAAACAACGAAGCGCTGACCGTGCAGCATCCTAGGCCCCCTCGAAGCTGTGCATTGGAGTCTGAGAAGCCCCAGCCCCGAGCAGCTTGTGCACCGAAGCTCGCCCCTCCACACTCGACGAGTGCTGCGTGGGGCCCTTTTGAATCTTTCTGCTTGACGCGTTGGTCCGGTCGCTTGCCCCTTGGCTAGTGGCCCCAGAACTGACGAACCTACAAATTTACACAGCTGATCTGGTTGCTCCAGATTGGCACTCACTCCCCTGAAAAGGAGCACCCGCTCAGACCTTGGTGGTCCGAGTGTTAAGCCTTCTTTGAATCCTGCGTGGGTTGCCTTTGCCAAGGCTTGTTGACATCGATCGTGAATCCGACACCGCCAACAGTGATAGCCTTTGTGGGACAGCTCGTGATTCACTCCAGGACATCCGCGGTGCCCCAGAGTCCACGTGGCAGCGGAGACAAGGCACCCGACATCGACCTGATTGCGCCCGACATTGCCTGGTTCCTTCCTGGTTCCTTCCTGGTCACTGGCTGGTGACCCAGACTCTGTCCCCTCTGCTTTCAGATACCCTTCAACTTCGATCCACCCTTGGATCGCACCGGACACTTCTCTCCTGGACGCCTGCAGCATCTTCATCCTCAGGCACCATCGAACTGCGTGACGAAACCCGACACAGGTTGGCACCTGTGCACCCGCTTCCTGTGGGTGAGGTAACTTACTAGCGCCAGGGTTCCCACACTGGTACACACCTCTAGTGCCTAAGTCCAAAGTTTGGTAGTCCTAGTCCAGTCGGAAGACTACTTAATCTGTGAAACGATAACTTTTACGCACCATTGACTTTGCATTGGTACAAGCTGTGCTTCCTGCACTGCACCCGAATCCCGCGGGCTACTCCCGTCCTAACTGTGGTTAGTCCAGTGTAGTCCCAGCGATTCACAAGGCCCTAGGCCTTACCTCCCATCGATTAGTGATTGTTATACCACTTTTCTGATATATGGTTTGAGTGGCCACCGGCCTCATCCAAAAACGTGCAACTTGTATATGTTATATTGTGCTTTTGTTTAAACGCTTGTGCTTCATTGCTCATAAAGAGTAGTGGGGATTATTCTGAGAATAAATACATATATTTTTTATAATATATAACTTGTGTGGTGTCCTTTCATTTGGTATTACAGGATTGTATATGGTAAAACAGCTGGCTTCACATGTCCTTTTGAGTTAAGCCTTTAAGGCTGCTTAGTCCATGCTACCCCTAGGATAGCTTGTCTATAAGGTTGACTTACAACCACCACCATAAGGGATTGTTTGGACTGATACAAGGTGCCCACAGAACTGTGGACATCATATACCAGGCCAACTTCTCACAACTGCATGGAGGCAGAGGCGGAAGATTGCAGGATTCCCACTTTTCTGATACTGTTCTCCTTGCTATATCTTTCAAGCCTTTGTTTTTGGTCAAAATCATTGTAAGCTCCTTTTCAATTTTAGCCTGGGTCTCTTTCCCCTCAGTAGTGTCATCTTCAGTCTCAGATACCAGAAGCATGTTTGGCAAAGCGCTCTCTGTCATTTTACCCATACGGTAGGTGAGAGCTTCAATTTTCCCGTCCAGTGTGTGGAGACTGTGCTTTGTGTTCTACAGAATAGTATATAGATCATCTGCATTGGGTCACTGCTAATTCGGTCTCCTAAAGGATCTGTTGAATCCTCCTCCTCTAATGTTCATGCAGACTTGCTGGAGTTGAATGTAAGTTGAATTTTTTGTTCGGTCTGTGTTGCCCATTTATAAAACAAGCATAGGCAAAGCCAATAGGTCTCGCCTACACAAGCTATTGACTTTTTCAATGTTTTTAGCCATGTTGCACAGCAGTGGATGGTTTCAAATCAAAACAAAAAAAGCGCTAAGAAACAGCCATCACCTACTGCATCACAGCACTTGTTTTTATTGCTGGCAGGAGAGGGGGCTGGAGCTTTCCTAACCATCTGTGCTGCATGCCTTTCCTCAATCTGAGATGCCTATCACCCTGTCCAAAATGTTTCAAAAAGTACTATGACATGTCAACCACTGACCACGGCATAGCACTTTTGTTTAAACTTTCAGCGGTGCTGGACAAACACAACCTTTTGGCTTTGCCAATGCTTTTTTTCTTTGGAGAAATTTCCATCCACTGTATTATCTCCGTTCATCACAAATAAAATACATCTGTCTTGATCACATCATTTGATTTAATAAGAAAGCTGGGAATGTAACTCGGGTAGGCTTGTGCCCCACCACAACTTGGTCACTGCAGAAATTAGAGTCTGTCCATTCAAACAGATCAAGATGTGAAGAATGTCTGGTGCTGATACACTGTTTTTCATCAAAATAACCCACTGCTTAAGTTCCTCATGCTTAAAGACTGAAGGGAGAATATTTGTATTGAAAGACACCCCAGAATTGAACTTGTTTCAACACAAGATACAGGGACAATAAAGGGTACATGCTCAACAATAAATCAATATTGAAACAAAAAGGATGCCAAAAGTGGGCCAATATGTGCTTTTCTTGACAGCATGAAGAGACACCTGGGCCCTCATTTATGGGAATTTGGCGTAGGGCAGTACAGCGAATCACCTTGCTGCTCTGCCCCACGCCAAAGTAAAAGGGCAGGTATATATATACACATTGAAATCGAGTGTCATAGAGTGGAGTGGTGTAGAATGTTTCAGAGTGGAGTGTCATAAAGTGATGTGTCCTAGAGTAGAGTGGAATAGAGTGGAGTGGAGTGGAGTGGCATAAGTGTGGAGTGCAGTGTCGTATAGTGGAGTAGAGTGGTTTAGAGGGAAGTAAAATCACACACAGTGGCATAGAGTAGAGTAGAGTGGCATAGAGAGGAGTAAAATGGAGTGGGACAGACTTCAGTGGTAGAGAGTGGAGTGTTATAGTGTCAGTAGAGTGGCATAGAGAGGAGTGGCGTTGAGTGAAGTAAATTGGCGTAGTGCGGAGTGGCATACAGTGGTGTAGTGTGGAGTGACTTAGAGTGAAGTAGATTGGCATAGTGTGGAATGGCATAGAGTGACATGGGGGTCAACAGAGCTTCCATATGTTTGCGAATTAAATAAAATGTATCATGATTTGTGTATTTTTTTATGAATGCTTCCTTCTACATTTTTTGTGTATTGTTTTGCGGTTCAAATCTTCGACAATGTCGAGGCCGGAGCCCATGGCTTCTTGTAATGACTCAGTGGGAGTCCCCGGATTCCAGGGGTTCCTGTAATAATTAAGTGGGGTTCCCAGAATGCAAAGGGTTGAGAACCACTCTTGTAGAGTGTCATAGAGTGGAGTATAGTAGAGTGGAGTAGAGTGGAGTGACATAAAGTGGAGTAGAGAGTCATAGAGGGGTGTGGCACATAGTGACATAGAATGGAGTGGTATAAAGTGGAGGGGAGTGGCGAAGAGTAGAATGGCATAGAGTGGAGTACAGCATCGTAGAGTGGAGTGGCACATGTTGCAGTAGGGTTGTTGAAGTTGAAAATAATTTATAGAGCGCACATTCACCATGCGGTTTCTTGGCGCTTATAGACGGATTTAGCACTGAAGGGGAGTGGGAGGTTATTGCAGTGAAAATGCAAGGGAGAAAAGGTGAGTCTTGAGGGCTTGGGCTAAGTAGATCCGAGCGCGGGAGTCTGGAGCGCTGACCTTACCCGGAAGGGTGGGGTAACCCCGAGAGCCCTCCGATCAAGCGGCACACAGCCGTGTCGGACCGGGGCTGGGGTGAACAGGCGGTGAGTAACAGCAAAGAGCAAACACAGTTTTTAAAAACATAAATTAAAAAATGATCAGGAAAGCAGGAAGCGCGCTTGCACAGCTTGCGACCACCCACTGCCACCGGGTGCTAGTCGCGTCGGCCCACGCATGCGCACAACCCCTCACCTAAGTAGGTCCGAGCGCGGGAGTCTGGAACGCTGACCTTACCCGGAAGTGAGGGGTAACCCCGAGAGCCCTCCGATCAAGCGGCACAGAGCCGTGTCGGACCGGGGCTGGGGTGAATAGGCGGTGAGTAACAGCAAAGAGCAAACACAGTTTTTAAAAACATAAATTAAAAAATGATTAGGAAAGCAGGAAGCGCGTTTGCACAGCTTGCGACCACCCACTGCCACCGGGTGCTAGTCGCATCGTTATTGAGTGGAGGGAATACAGTGGAGTAAAGCGGCATAGAGTGGCATTGTGTGGAGTGGAGTGATTCATGTGATATGTTCCTGCTCAAAACTGCTGTCTGTGTGTGTGTTTTGAATGAAACCAAATTCCTGCTGTGTGCGTGTGTGTGTGTGTGTGGGAAGGGGGGTATGCATGTGTGGGTGTGGGTGCGTGTGTGTAGTGTGTATATGTCCCATCTAAATAAGTGAAACCCAAATCCTCCCAAAGCTGTCTGGAGCAAAACCACCAGCAAAATGAAATTAGCTGACCAATGAAAAGAAAAGAAGTGAGCATGATAAAGAATCCAATCAATGGTAAGTAATGGGTGGGTTCTAAGCCATTTTTAGTATTGTTTAAAATACAATAGATCCCGTAGAAAGAGAGCATGTGGGCAGCCACAGGCGACACCAAAAAATAGCTTCAAAAGAAGGAGCAGTGGAAGATCATTAGGCAAGGAAGCAGTAATTGGGCAATGCCCCAATGAATGGGCAAACACAAGAAGAGAAGTGAATCCAGAAAGTTCTGACCAAACCGAAGCAAGGGAATAAGATTGACAATGAAGCCAACCAATGGTAAACAAAGGGCTGACTCTATCCCCCGTAAGTAAACAAAATACCTTGCATGCAACAGGAGAGACCTAAAAAGGTGGCGACAGAAACTTGTTAGGAACATGGATGGGTTATTAAGGGGTATTCAAGGGCAAATTACTGCATTATGAACTTACCTTTGTACATCTAATTGTACATTTGTATACTTATTTACTTTCAAATGCTTCAACAATGCTGCACCCACATTACAACAAGATGGCCACCACCATTTGTCTGGAATCCCTTTTTTCCTCATTTACAGTTAACTAAAGATCTTATTCACACTATTAATCTGGCCACTGGTCAAACAGTATATCATCCCTACTATTTAGCCTGCAGCAGAATAAACAGTGAAGTTTTAAACATCTAGATGGCTGCTAGTTAAATGGCAGAGAATATGTTCTATTTTGCAAGCCATTGGATAAAAATCGCTATACATGTTGGATTAACATAACATAACATTACACACTATTTGGCCGGCAGCCAGATAAAGAGCACTTTAGAGAAATTTAGATCGCATCGAATATGAACAAAAGATTACGAGTAATAATACAGGGCCATTTTGAAGTAAACTCACACAAGCAGTACTTCTGTGAAACTTTCTGCAGTATAGCGTACAAACACCACCAAATGAAAACAAGCATTTGCAATGCAATAGGTCTCGCATTTGCGAGAGTTTGAGCTATTGGCATTGTAAATGATATTGCCATTTATTTATATGTTGGTTTCAAAACAGAAAAAAAAGGCATTGTCATTAACAATGCCAATAGCTTAAACTTTCGCAAATGCGAGACCTATTGCATTGCAAATGCTTGTTTTTATATTTTTTAAACTATTGTTTCAACTTAAATTCCGTTTGCAGTTCAGGGGAACATGAAAGTTGATACAGCTATCAGATCTGATTGCCTGTCATCTCGGATTCAGTTAATGACAGGTTCAGTGGCGCAATGTAAAATGATGGGTTTACCTGCAGAATGTGAGGAGAAGGCAGCCCTTGACACCCCCGTAACCTCACAAGTATTCATGGGCCCTGTGCTGGAAGGAGACCCCCTAAGCGTGGAGGCCCCTTGCGCTGCAGGGGCTGCATTTATGCCTTAGACTGGCTACTCGTAATTTTTTTTTTTTAAATTTAAGCGAGTTCCGACAAAATCATTTGTGTGCAATTAGAAAATAAACGTGGGGCATTTATAAGGCGAAAACATTTCCCCATAGAGTACAAGCAGTGTAAAGTACCAATGACTTTCCAATAGCAGTGTGATGTCACGGAGGACAAGGTCACACAATAGGTGTCTTCAGTAATGCCTTAGATAATCCTATTGCTCTGGTGACACAATTGTGATGATACCGTGAGTGCTTTGGTTTGCTGGAGGCTCTGTTTCCGCTTTTATCAATCATTGGACTAGTACGTGGCTGGGAACCTCGGAAGTTTGATATGTATTTTGCTGACAACAACTCTAACAAATATATGCGTGTAATGCTATTACAAGGTGTAGGGCACACGTGTTGGAGCTGGAATGCATGTTTTATGCAAGACTTTCAAAAAACTTTATAAAGGCTTGCTATAAATGTTGTTGTATTTGTTTTTTTATAAAGCGATTTTACCCACCTTGCCGTGGTCTCAGCAAGCTTTCAGAGAGGCTAAGTAGAGGAGCAGTGCGTTGCAGCATGGAGCATTTACAAGCACCCAGGGAATCATCTACACATGGGGAATAAAAGAGTGCTGGAAGATGCCCAGTACCAAATATGACCCTATTATTATTAATAATAGCAGTAGCAATAGTAGTAGTAGCAGTAGTAGTTGTATTGTTGGCATTGAGAATATTACCAGGGTTATATGTATTATTGTCAACACCAGCAACAAAACAACAATAATATAATATTAATAATAGTTATCGTTTCCATAAAATGGCCACTGTTTTATAGAATTGTACACAATGTATACCCAACCCACTCGCACTGAATTTCTAGACTACAAAACGATGAAAGTAGAGCCCGTTTTTTGTTGCACCTTGGCACTTGACAGTTGACCCTAAAGGCAGATCTCAGCAACAAGCTCTTTACTCACTCACAAACTGTCACCGGACCCTCACTTCTTTGAAAAGCTCACGCTCTTGCATCCCTGTCTTTTCCTGCTTCATCACCGACACACACTCACTTGCTGCTATTACAATAATCCGCAGTTAGCTATCACCCGTTTGTTTAAAATCCCTCCACGTCAGCGCGCGCCGGAGGCTGCCGTGCCCTGCACACCCGCAGAGTCCTTCGAATGTGCCCTTTTCACAGATCCGCGCGCACCTCCGCCGCCCGGGATTCCTGGCCGGCCTCAGGCCTGGAGTGTGTCCTGGTCACAGCTCTGTCGAAGCAGCTGTGATCCCCGCAGAGGTGACTTATCTCCTCTGATGACGGCAGCTTCTGCCGCTATGTTCTGCTGAAAGCAGCCTTTGACACGTCTATGCCGCTCCCCCTGATATCTAGGCTTCCCTTTGATCGTACGAGCAGCTCCCTGCGTTCCTCTTCAAGGAGCTTTTCCTGGACACATTGTCAGCTCCTGCATGGAATCCCACAAGTTGGTATTCTGAACTTTTGACTTTTCTCTCACGGATTTCTCCTGGGTGTAAATGCGCGATAGGCCCAAGGCACTGATTGCACATTGATGATTTGATGCAGACGTGAGAGGTGTTGAGGACAAATTGTTGGCTTTGCGTGTGTGCCTGTGTATGTGTTTGCCTGCATGTGTGCCTGCGCGTGTGTGTGCTTGTTTGTATGTGTGTGTGCATGCGTTGTGAGTGTGTCTGTGTATGCGCTTGCGCGAGAGGCGAGAGGCTGACTTGCGGTGAAAGTGGGACAGGGGATGTGCACGGCGCCGGCCTGGGCGTGCGCGCCCACGAGGTGAAATCGGCGAGGGAAAGCGCGTGCACTTACCCTGTCCCACATTCAAGTAAGTAAAAGAGTATACTAAAGTATACTAGAGGTCCTTTGCTACGCTCGACCTAAATAAGTAAAAGAGTATACTAAAGTATACTAGAGGTCCTTTGCTACGCTCGACCTAAAAATTGAATATTGGGCTTTAGTCACAAACTGGAAACCAGCTCTCACATCCAGAATTTACAGCCTTATCTCTATGGAGACTGCTTCCTGTCCCTGAGGGTCCACTGGCCGTACTGACTCAGCCTGTAGGCATCCCCTTATTTGTCTGTAGGATGGATGTTATGCGGCGGAAGGCTCGGACGCCTCGCATCGACGGTTTTCCTTAGCTTCACGGGGAAATAAAAGTGACTTTGATGATGTCACAACTTGTTTATTCCCATGCTATCTGCTTAAGCCACCACCGTCCAGAACTCCGGGAACACAATAGTGATCTTTGAGCTTTGTTCAGAGTAAGCACAGGGCATGTGCTAACTGCTAAACGATTACATGCAGACGCTGAGAACGTTCAATACTTGTGAAGCATGGCAGGATAATCCGTTAATCCACACCCTGCAATACAATGCTCTACTTTAGACATGCAGGGAAAAATATTATATCTGAAAATAGGCGGGGCGTTTTACAAACAACATTATAAAAACATCGTTAAACACATTTTCACTTTAGTTTTTAAATCCGGCATTAAAATGTTGCACTTTTTAATTTACGATCTGTAATAAAATAGGTACCAAAACTTCAGCGCTAGAGTCCACCATTTCAAGGATGCTAAGAAGATTACTGTGTTGTCCTGGAGTTCTGGATGGAGGTGGTTTAAGGCATAGCATCGGAATAAACAAGTTGAGACATCATCAAAGTCCCTTTTATTTTCCCGACAGCCGAACCTTGCGTTGGGGGGCCTGCTGCATATGGGGGTGAAAGTAAGCAAAACCGTCTATGCGAAGCGTCCCACTTGCACTTCTTGTGAAGTGATAGGTGGAAGGAAGGAGCAAAGATAATGTTAACTGGTGCTCATGTAATGGGCTCATATATCTTTGGGTCAAGTTCAGCCTAAATAACCCTGGGTGGAGAACTACGCTCCGTTCGCGGAGTTTGCGAATTTTCGGCAACTTCGCAGCGAGCGCGAAGTTGTCGATTACTTCGCAATCTGTAGCGTAGTAGTTTTTCTTCCTCGCGCGCTCCATAGCATTCTCGCGTGCGCGGTAATGACTTACCGTGGTTCTGCGTTCGCTTTCTCGCTTTTCTCTCCCGGTCGCGTTCGCTACGATGTTTGGAATCCGGCCGCACAATCCCATGCGACTGAGAGAACGCGATAACGTCATTCGGACGCGCTAACACGTCATTAGGACGCGCGATCTTCCTTGCAGCGCCATGTTAGTAAGATCGCGTTGCCGAACACGCAGAAACTGCAATCTGGCATAAAATATCTCTCAAGCATGTTAAAATCTTCTCAAAAATGTTCATTTTGCTCAGGAAAACCCCTCAGAATGTGATTTGGCTGTATTTTTTGGGCTAGGAGTCCTCTTTTTGTTTCCACTCTTTTTTTCAAGAGAAAGGAAGTGCCCCTGAGTCTCCAACTTCCTGTTCCTGTCCACCAGGCTCCTCCCAGTGCTTTGTCGATGTGGTGTTCACTTTCATTTGGATTTGGAGCTGGAAGGATCACTCTTTGTGTATGTCTGCTGCATCATAGCATTTTATTGGATTTATTGAGGAATTTTGGATTTGAACTTTTCTTTTACAAGTAAGTTTGAGAATTGAGAACTGGTGTACTGTAAATGTTTGGTTTGGTTATTTTTTAACTACAGTTTTCTGTGCTTCTCAATCTTTCTTAAAAATTATTATTGAGGGAGGCCTGTACTTTCATGAGGGTCCAAGTTGTATGTCTTTGAAATTTCATCCAGTAGGCCTAGAGGTACCCACGGGTCCAACCATGTTTCCGTGGTGTCTGTAAAACATCATGGATGGCATTGGATTTAATTGCATACTCTGTTGTAGTGGAATTTAATTTTTTTTTAGTAAAGTTAGGTTACCCTAGTAGTTCATGTAGTTAGTGTAGGCCTGCTTGAGTTCATTTACTTTCTGTGGGTGGCTTGCCCAGGTGGTGGCGGCCATTTTGCGTTTGTAGCCACTGTGTTTTTGCCATAGGCCTCCAAGCTTGTGGCCTACTCTGCCCAAGGGTACTACTAGAGTCATCATCATGGGTGCATGAAAGTTGTTCAACTGTTATTGTGGTGTTTAAGTTGTAAGTGTAACATCATGTAGGTCATGGATGGCTTTGGATTGATTAGCAAAATGTGTTTTTGGTGTTGAATTGCAGGTTTTGGGTGTGTGTTGAATAATATGGCCTTTTCTGCGCACTAAGTAACCCTAGAATTCAGCTCGCGTAGTTTGGTAACTTTGCACAGTGCGACAACGCGACCTTACAGTTTTTGTCTTCTTCGCGCGCTCAATGTGCGTGCTCGGGCACGCGATAATGACGTTTTGTACAGTTTGCGCTGCCGAACACGCCGAATTTGCAATCTCGCGAGCAATATGTCTTGAGTTGCATAAAACCTTCCCGAAAATGTTGATGCTGTTCATTTTGCTAAAGAAACTCCTCAGGTTGTCATTTGCTGGTAGTTTTTGGAGTATGGACCACTTACTGTTTCTGTCCTCTATGTACTTTGTTGTTTGAGGGTGGCCTGACCATGTGGGCGGCGGGGCGGCCATTTTGTGAAGCCAAGCATTGTCCTTTTGCCATAGACATGTATTGTCTGTCTTCTCTTTCTTTTCATGTTGTTGGGAGTGGCCAGGCCATGTGGGGGCGGCCATTTTGTGTGACCTTCCATCGTGCTTTAGTTTTTTTGTCACAGGCCTACAAACTTGTGTGATTTCTTCTGCCAGTAGGCCTAGAGTCCCAGTGGTAGTCAGCGGGGATGCTTGATGTAGCGGTTTCCATTTTGTCTGTTGAATTTAACATCATTTAGGGCATGGGTGGCAATGCATTGAATTTTCAAATGTGGTGTTTGGGGTGTAGTTAACTGTTTGGGTGTGTGTAAAAAACTGTAAATGCCTTTGTTGTTTGTGTTGTTGTGTAACTTTCAAACCTTTTAGCCATGGGGATTTTCTTTTTTGCATTAACCTGTGATGTGTAACAGGCATCCTCCTTTTTCTGGCCATATAGGGTTATAGATAGACCTGCTTGAGTTTATTTAAATTGTATGTACTTTCTTGTTGGTGGGCTGACCATGGGGCTGGTGCCCATTTCCATTTGGTGAAGCCATGCATTTTGCTTTTCCCATAGGCCTGCTTTGTCTGTTTTTTATTCCTTTCTTATTTTTTTTATTCCTTTTCTTTTTTTTGTTGTGACCGCCTGTCCATGTCGTGGCGGCCATTTTCTGGTACTAGTAGCCTCTGTGTTTTTGCCATAGGCCTCCAAGCTTGTGGCCTATTCTGCCAGTAGGCCCAAGGGTACTACTAGAGTCATCATCATGGGTGCATGAAAGTTGTTCAACTGTTATTGTGATGTTTAAGTTGTAAGTGTAACATCATGTAGGTCATGGATGGCTTTGGATTGATTGGCAAAATGTGTTTTTGGTGTTGAATTGCAGGTTTTGGGTGTGTGTTGAATAATATGGCTTTTTCTGCGCACTAGGTAACCCTAGAATTCAGCTCGCGTAGTTTTGGTAACTTTGCACAGTGCGACAACGCGACCTTACAGTTTTTGTCTTCTTCGCGCGCTCAATGTGCGTGCTCGGGCACGCAATAACGACGTTTTGTACAGTTCGCGCTGCCGAACACGCCAAATTTGCAATCTCGCGAGCAATATGTCTCGAGTTGCATAAAACCTTCCCGAAAATGTTGATGCTGTTCATTTTGCTAAAGAAACTCCTTAGGTTGTCGTTTGCTTGTAGTTTTTGGAGCATGTTACTGTTTCTGTCCTCTATGTACTTTGTTGTTTGAGGGTGGCCTGACCATGTGGGTGGCGGGGCGGCCATTTTGTGAAGCCAAGCATTGTCCTTTTGCCATAGGCATGTATTGTCTGTCTTCTCTTTCTTTTCATGTTGTTGGGGGTGGCCAGGCCATGTGGGGGTGGCCATTTTGTGTGACCTTCCATCGTGCTTAAGTTTTTTTGTCGCAGGCCTACAAACTTGTGTGATTTCTTCTGCCAGTAGGCCTAGAGTCCCAGAGGTAGTCAGCGTGGATGCTTGATGTAGCAGTTTCCATTTTGTCTGTTGAATTTAACATCATTTAGGGCATGGGTGGCAATGCATTGAATTTTCAAATGTGGTGTTTGGGGTGTAGTTAACTGTTTGGGTGTGTGTAAAAAACTGTAAATGCCTTTGTTGTTTGTTTTGTTGTGTAACTTTCAAACCTTTTAGCCATGGGGATTTTCTTTTTTGCATTAACCTGTGATGTTTAACAGGCATCCTCCTTTTTCTGGCCATATAGGGGTATAGGCATGCTTGAGTTTATTGCTTTCTGGCCTTTACCCATGTACCTGTGATGAGAGTGCCCACGTGGCTAGGAGCTGTGGTGGTAGTAGTAGTGTGCTGTTTTGTTTTTGACAAATTGGCCTGTGTCTTGCCATTGTTCCTGTTGGCTTACTACTGTTCACATACCCATTGCTATCTGCTGTAGGTCACTGATGCTGCATCCATCCGAAATAATGCACAAATTAAGGATAAACAAGTTCCACTTCCACTACATTTGCATTTTAGTTCTTTGCTATTCTTACTCTTATTGCGTGTACTAATACTTCTAGTAGTAATTAAAATTAAAGCTAAAAAAAATCCACATTCGACTGATGTTTTTCTGCCTTCTTTGCTTGTAGGTGCACAAAAGACTGAAGAGGAGGTGTCTGTCATCATTCATCGCCTGTTCTACTGCCAGACGGACGTCCTTCTGTACTACGTCACGTGTGGTGAGACTCACCTGACCAGACATCATTCTCAGCAACTTGTGCAACTGAGTGCTGCTGCTGACATCTGAAGAAGATGGGCCAAAAGAAAGCAGGTACCAGGTCCTCCAAGACCAAGAAAGTTGCTGAGAAGAAGAAGGAAGAACAGAAGAAGGAAGTGACACTTAAGTCTGGTGTTGACCCGAAAACCTTTTTTGGGTAAAAAAAGTACGCCTGCAGCAGCAGTGACCGGGGTCCAAGCTGGGGCCAGCACCTCCACATCAATGGGCCCAAGCCAAAAACCCAGGCCCAAGCAGATGAGTGGGGAAGAGGTAGCCAGCCTAATGGTGGAAAGCAGTGATACTGAGCCTGACCTGAACTTATCGCTATCTCAAAGTAGTACACATTCCACGCAAGAGGGAACAAAGCAGAAAAGTGGTGAACAACAACCACCGCCCGCAATAGTAGATGTTCAACCTGAGCCACCGCCCGCAATAGTGGTTGTTCAACAACCACTGCCCGCAATAGTAGATGCTCAACGAAAAGAACAACCACAACCACCGCCTGCAATAGTAGTTGTTCCACAACCACCGCCCGCAATAGTAGATGCTCAACGAAAAGAACAACCACAACCACCGCCTGCAATAGTAGTTGTTCCACAACCACCGCCCGCAATAGTAGATGTTCAACGAAAACAACAACCACAACCACCGCCTGCAATAGTTGTTGTTCAAGAACCACCACCCGCAATAGTAGTTGTTGTTCCTCCCGAAGTCGGGGCAGTCCAGGAAATTGAGCCTGATGCAGAGCAAGAAGAAGAGGAAGCCCCTCATGCAGGAGATCTATTGTTTTCCAAATCCCCACCAAGGAAAAGGAGGGTTAGTCCATTGAGTACTTCGCCAAGCATCCCTTCTGATGATCTTGATCCCAATTGGGAGCCACAACAAACTGAGCATGAGAGGGAGAGACATCCCAAGAAGACCAGGCTAGGGAAAAGGAAGGTTCCAGGAAGCCTTGCACTTATGGAGTGCGATGTTGAACAGCCTGATAATGATGGTGATGACGAGTCAGACCCAGTCATCACAAGCATTACTCCTGGCCCTGAGGACATGGAGACCAACATTTTAACCCTATCAAGAATGGCTGCGACTAGGGATGTAGCAAGCATACCACCAACACAGGCCGCACCAAAACTACCTCCAGCTTCCATTTTTACATTTGCACAGAGCCGGCAGTGTCCTACATCCAGCACAAGTTCCACCTCAGCAGAAGTAGGTAGTGGGACTACTGCGCAGCCACATAGTGAAAATCAACACACAACCTCAAGTTCATCCAGCATTGGAAGTGGCACCTCTAGCAGGAGACAAAAGTTATGCTCCCCAGTGTGGGACGTCTTTACAGTTAGCGCAAAAGAGGAAAACATTGCTATATGCTCCATTTGTCATTCCTCTGTTAGTCGTGGTAAGCTTGGTACAAACTATGGTACCGGAGGCCAAATGACCCATATGAAAAAACACCACGCAATCACGTGGGAGGACCACCTACGTAGCATAAAAGCAGGAACCATTAATGTTGGTGGGGAAGCAGTAAGTCCACGGGTCGAACAGGAAGAAGAGGGAGACATTCTATCTGGTAGTGGTACACTAAGTACCCCTGTCCCCAGCACTGCAGTGGTAGATCCCACATCCTCCGCATCAGCAACATCTCAGTGGCACCAGAGTAACCCGGAGACACCAAGGAGTACGGGTGCGAAGTCTGCGACGCGAAGTACTGCATCGAGCATAACTGAAAGAAATACCAAGCAGCATACCATTATTAGCATGTTTAGGCAGGAGGGAAAGTACGAGCGCAACCACCCAATAGCACATTTGTACAATGCTAAGCTTGCTAAAATGTTAGCACTGGACCTTCTCCCTTTTTCTTTTGTTGAAGGGGTGGGTTTCCTGGAATTTGTGACAACCCTCTGCCCAAAATGGAATGTTCCCAGCCGCTACTACTTTGCCAGAGTTGCTGTTCCAGCACTACACCACGACGTGCTGGAATTGCTTGGAAAAGCCTTGCAGCAGAGTGCTGTGCATAGTATCCACCTGACAACAGACATGTGGACCAGTTGCCAAGCCACTGATTACATGTGCATCACTGCACACTGGATCTCTTTTTCAGGTGTTAGAGACAAGATATCTGCAGGCATTGACAGTACTGAGATTTTTAATGATACTCGCAGACATGCTACTGTAGCCATGTTTGCTATGGAGAAATCACATACTGCTGCAAACATTTTGGATGAGTTTAACAACAAGGTCTTTGAATGGCTTCGACCAAGAGGCCTTAACATTGGTTTTATTGCCACCAACAATGGCAGTAATGTAGTTAAAGCCATGCAAGATGGTCGCTATTTCAGGGTCCCGTGTTTGGCACACTGCATTAACATTGTGGTTCAAGACTTTCTGAGAAATGAAAACAAAGTCAGCAACTTACTGACCATTTGCAGAAGAATCTGCACGCATTTCAACCATTCTTTTAAAGCCCGGAAGCAGCTATGTGTCATTCAACGTGAGTATAAAATGCCAGTTAAAGCACTCATCCAGGAGGTACCAACACGTTGGAACTCTACTTATTACATGCTTGATCGGCTGTTTGAGCAGTACATACCACTTAATGCTTATGTCATGACAATGACAAGAAGATCAGGGGATCCAACTGTTATTAAAGCCATGACAGTTGAGGTGTGGCAATGGGACCTCATTAAATGCCTGACAGAGATGCTACTTCCTTTTGAGGTCTTCACATGTGCAGTCAGCAGGGAGGACTGTACTATGGGCCAAGCTATCCCATTATTGTACATGCTAGAGCAAGAGCTGAAGGAGGTGTCTGAAACATACGAAGGTGTTGAAGGAAAACTTGAAGCATGTTATTTGGCAAAGGCCTTAGCCGGCTGCTTATCTGAGGATACAAGGATTCAAAATAAGATTGTGTCACATCAACATTACATTACTGCCACAATTTTGGATCCACGGTACAAATTATTTGTGAACAGTAATGCAGTAATTCCTTTTTCAGAAGGGGATGTTGCCAAGTACAAAACTGTAATAGCTGAGGAAGCCACTGATTTAGAAAACTAATGACTCTCAATTAGAGGCCTGCCAGTGCCAGCCCAGGACAGTGCAATTACTACTGAGCATCCTACAGAGTCAAGTTCTTCTTCACAGCATGAGAGCAGTGCGTTTGCTTCCCAGCAGTCACCAACGGTAAACAACCTTTACAACGCAACTTTTACATCGCAGAGCCTTTACAACGCAACCATTACAACACAAACTATTACAACGCATTGCTCTGGGGGGGTGCTCTAGGATAGGGAATAGGTTAATTTACTATCCAATAACCTTTCCTAGTGTCCACGGGGTCTGGAGTTGGAATAGTAAATTAAACTATTCACTATCCAGCACCCCAAAGCACTATGCGTTGTAATGGACTGCGTTGTAATACTTGCGTTGTAAAGGCATGCGATGTAAAAGCATGCGTTGTAATGTCATACATCCGTCACCAACACAACCAATAACAACAACAGCACCAACAGGATCTGATCCATCAGACACAAGCAAAATAATAGCTGCTTGGTTTCTACAGAAAGGGATGGGTAAGTTTGTTGCAGTTGCAAAGTAAAAGAGGACGAGCAAACCCAAGCACCGCTGAACATTGAGCGGTTGATCCAGGCCTATCTGGATGATACAACAGAGGTGTTCATGGAGCAAAGCCCATTGGTGTATTGGTATAGGACAAGTAACCAATGGCCAGTGCTCAGCAGGCTGGCGATAAAGTATCTAGCTTGCCCTGTTGCAAGTGTCTCTTCTGAGCGTGTTTTCAGTGCTGCTGGTGCCATTGTAACTGTGAAAAGGACCAGTCTCTCACCCAAAAGCGTGGAGAGGTTAACCATGATCAAAATGAATCAGCACTTCATACCAGCAGACTACAAAATACGTGAATCACAGCTGGAAGAGGAGAGCGAGTCGGAAGACATAACTAGTGGGTTACATGACCTACTTCTGTCCGAAGAACCACCAGAGTTTGAGGACAAACTCCTCTTCCCTGACAACTAGGCTTTTAAATTGTTACATTCTCCCTTCCTTTATTTGTTTGTATCTGTCTTTCTGGTTCAAACTTAATCAAAACCAACACCATCTTCCTTTCTCTTTTAATTACCCATTGGAGTTGCACATCTGAGCATTTACTGTGCACTACACTCATCAGAGTCCTGCTCCATCTTCCTGACTCACCCTAAATACATTTCCATCTTGCCATACATTGGATGGAGATCGACAATAGTGCAATAATGTAGCCTCTAACAGTCTCTCCACAACAAGTGAAACGTACATGACTATAGTCATCTTCTGTTTTGTTTCCAATCTGAAATGCATCACTGTCTTAAGGCTACACCTCTGTCTGCAGGCATACACAACTCTTCAATGTCAGAACTTGAGCAGGGCTCCAAAATTAAAGTAAACGCGTCATCACTTTCAGAAGGCTCTGCTGCATCTGTGATCTGACAGCCACAAAGAAGAGAAAGACAGGTATATGAAATGAATGATGCCATACATTGCATTGGATGCTTGCTGACTCAGAGCAAATGTGCATGAAGTAGAACTATACTAGTAGTTTAATATAATTAACAAAGTACTTGTGTCTCAAGTGATGGTCAATGTTTCCATGTTGTTTAATAATATGTATCCAATTGTACTCCTACTACTGCAGGTGCAGTCTGGCCTTAATCGTAGTCACTCACTACAGACTGAGTTGCTGTTGGTGGTCTGTTGGAGAACACGTACACTTGCCACACTAGATGATGATGACCACCATACCATCTTTGCCCGCTGTCAGTCAGTTTGATCTGAGGTGATTGATGGAATATGTTCAGGAAGTGGAATACAAGGTAAACACACAACCAATCAACAAGAACCACAGCAGACCTAGGCTACATGTGTGTCCAGTGGTGGAATAGAATAGTGGTATGATTGACTGACATTGGCGCATTGATTTAATCACTTGTTTTGGAAAATGCTAGGTTGCTGTATATGCCTTTCTCTGAAACTATGAACAATGTAGGTAAATGGAGTTTGGGCCACAGACTTATGGCCCGGTGTTGTGGTGTGGTCCTGTAACTGTTCTGAGCTGGCTCCTATCTTGTTGTTCTTTTCGATGACTGCTGTGCAACTAAAAGAGTAGAGTTAATCAATGTATCCAAGCAGCCTCAGTCTGAAAATCTTCTCGCTCACGAGTCTTGTCTTTTTTGCACTACACCGTAATTGATTTTTATGTTTTCATTCAGTTAACTTATTTTGTAATACCCCATTTCTTCTTTCATCAACACTTACAGGCCGGCCTTCCATCCCCGCGCTATTATACGTGGAGCACCAACTCACACTTACCTTATCAATCCTCGTCATCATCCAGCCAGAGGTGCCCAAGAATGATATTCAGTCACAGTGTCCATGGAAGGGAGGACAAAGGTGAATGACGAGATACAACTACACATTTGGCCCTGGATAATACATTAACTTTAGTATCATTTTCGTAATTTTCTTTGATTCCTTTTTCCTCTTCATTTATTTTACGCTGGTGTTTGGTAATTGATTGTTCACTTAAACTATTTCTTAATTTTCTTTGCTAGCTTTCAGCCCGCTACATCAGGTATTACGGTTTCTCAGAGGGCATGCAGCCTAGGCAAAAGTCATATTCATATTATATATAAGAAATACTTCCTTTGAATTGTGTAGTAGTAGTTAAGTAAGTACCACTTATTATTAACCATCAAGTTAATAATAAACCTTCATCATGCATCAATTTCGTTTTTCTTACTTGACTTAACATTTATTGGGTAGTAGTGGATCATCAATCATCGTCTTCATTGTTTTGCTTTTGTTGTCTCCATGCGTACTGTTTTTCTTTGTCAAACCTTTCCCCAAACCCCCGTTCCCATCCATTCATCAAACCATAACCCTCTACCCCCGGGCTGTGTGGTTTTATATTGAGGTGTGATGTTACTACATTAAATCTACACCAACAAATGATCACACGCTTGCTGGGGCAGATGTGGTGAAAGCAACACTAATGAAATCAAATGTCAATGAGGCAGGGCGAGGATCCTCTTCTGCTTGCCCACCTAAGCTCATTGTATGTACTAGTGTACAAGGCAATTAATTTCCCAAAGTGAGCCAACGAATACATCTAAATAATTGGTGGCATTGTTTGAATTTAATTTTACAGCATTTAAGTTTACGAATTGGATTGTGTTTTACTGACTCTTTCAACACAACTACATTTATCTTCTTGTACTTGGCAGTCCCCGACACCATTGCTTTCTTTGAGTTTAGCACTAGCAGTTGCAATATTGTTTGTATTTTTTTGGGTCAGTCTTATGTACTGTATTCTTCAACTTCTCCCACATTCTGTCTCAGGCAAATGACTGTCTCTTTGTTTTTGTTTTCCAATGCTAGTGCCAGTGTCTAGTCTACTTCTACCATCACACAACCACGGCATATTCTCCGTTGTCTTGGGAAACCATGCAGCCCTGCTTGCAGTGCCAAACTTAATCATCATCAATCACAGGTAAGAAGAGAAGTTTGCTAGGAGGTATAATGGAGGAGAGACTGGTAGTACAAATAGGACAAATATAACTCAGTGAGGGGTAACACATCTATCTGTTTGCATGATGTTGTTACACATGTGGTCGATTAATAAATTATTTCAATCAAACACTGGCTGCTGCCCTGTATGTAGAGTAAACCTTGTGACATACAACAGTAACCCCACCACAAAACAACATCATATGTGTACGTTGAAAATAAATGACATTTATTTGTGTACATAAACAAATATACTCCTAGTCCTATCCCACCCCTATCCCCACCCTAATCCCAACCAATGTCCAAGTCCAAAGAATGGCCCACAAAAAAAACCAACACCCAATTCCCACCCACCAACAAAAGTATTAAAAAGGGGGCAAATGAACAGGGTCCATTACAATCGGCGGGCTTTAAGGTGTTTGTCCACCAATATATTGACATGCTCCTCTAATTGATCCTCTAGCTTTGCCACCCGGAGGAGAATGTGTTGCGGAAAGGCACGGCACCTACATTTGCATCCATGATGTGGGGGGGCGGGAGATGTTGTTAAATGCCGGCGGTGAGCGGCTGCCTGACCACGGCGCCGTACTCCTGCAGGTGGGGCCTGGCTGGGGCCTGGGGCATTGGTAGAGGCAGCAGCTGCTGCCGCCGCCTCTTCCTCCTCCTCCTCCTCAGCCACCAGCCGGCGGTACTCCTCCACAATGGCCTGCAGCTTCCTTTGCCGGGCCCTGGCTGCCAACTCCTTCCTTGATGGTTTTTGGGAAGGAGTATGAGTATCTACAAAAAAAGAAACAGAATTGTAACGGAAACTCTTCCAAATTAATTCAACACATAGTGGCATAGTAGCACTACCAAGCGCAGTACATACGATTGGTGGCAACTTTTAGTATCTATCTAATCTATCCTCCTGCTTCCCCTGCCTGTAACATTTGTTGAAGCTTTTTCCGGCATTATACTTGCCCTAGTACTATGGGTGGACTTGAGTACACAGAAGAACACCAGTCTTTTTTGTATCTCCTTTATATTTTCAAAGTAAGACTCTGCTTCCAGTGACAGTCTCCACCTATGATGAATACAATACATTTAGGGGGCATCCACCCATTAAAAGTAAATGTCTATCATTCTTTATTATCGCCTTAGCTGGTTTCACTTTCACCAACAACCACCCATGCGTCCACTCCTTCCTTGCCTTGGGTTTCATTGACACAAACTCTGCTCATGATTCTGGCTATCCTCTATATCCATGCACCCATATTGTTTTGCCCAACCAGGCATGCATCTTCTTTCACCTACCAGTTCTACCCATCCTTCAACAACCCATGCATCGGATTCATATCAGCCACGTGCATGAACCGTCCAAAGTATCCTTCTATGGTAGTCTTATTACATCTCTTTCGTCCTTCCTCCTTCCAACCTAGTTCACTTCTTTCCCTTTTTGTTCAACACATCCCTCAAGGTCATCTGATCTGACATTTAGTCTTCTCCATAACTTTCACAGCTGAGTTGGAGTCTGATAGAAGAGGCCTTGTTTACTCAACTCACGCTGGTAATGCTGAAAAGGGTGTCTTCTTCAAACATTGTATATTGTCCAGTACAATTTCAAATTCATACTTTCTTAATAAGTCTCCTAGCACAGTCAGGGAAATGTTCCCCTTCCACCTAGTAATGCAAATAAGTAATGAATATAACTTACCACCGCCCACCGCTGAAGTTTCCTCCTCCCCCACTGGTGCTACTGCAGGTGCCGCAGCCACTGTCCCCACCTGGATGGCATTAGTAGTATCGCCGCTGGCCCCGTCGGCACTGGTCGTTGGTAGTGATTGTGCACCTATAAAAGCAAGTACACCTTTTTAGATGCCTGCATACCTCCCCCTATTTTGCTAGTTGTACTTCACCAGGAAGGAAGATTGAAAAAACAGTTACGTACAACATATAGCGTTGTAAGTGTAACTAGTCCAAATTGCATACTACTGTACAGCAGTCATTAGACAGAGTTTAGTTTTACTTTATTAGATGGTCCCTAGGGTCATCTAATCTCTACTCCTACTCTAGTCTTTGGAAAGTTTGCCTGAGCCATGTAACCATTTTAGAATGATCGGGGTCTACTGTTTTACCCATGTTGTTACCTCACAGCTTGTTGCACAGTAAGAAAGGCACCTTTGAGGCCACATGAGTGTTGCATACAACTAAAGAGGTTGACTTACTTACTTACTTACAGTATTGTTAATCCCTTTTGCTTATCCATAATGTTACACTTTTTGGCATGACTGCTAAAAACTGGCATAGTTGTATTCACTGTCTAACGTGCAACATTTTTCTCATAGGCAGATGAGAAGATTGCCTTCTACGAACCAGAGATTAGCAGAGCTTTCAAAAGATGCATGTGTAACCAGTATACGTTCAACGGTGAGGGGTCTCCCACAATTCCCACAATTCTCTATCGTGCACTAGTTGTACAAAAATGTATAGCATTTAATTTTCTTTATTTTGCATGGTGGAGCTGGATGTTTTTCATGGAACAACTTACAAGTTACAACAATACAAAGCTTGTATTTAAAAAATATAAAGTTTTTAAACTTGCACATAGACTCTGTGGTATATTATGAGTGTCTGGGGTGTTGTGAACTTAAACGAGTGAGTGAGCAAAAGGGTGTTCTTCTGTTCTGGGTTGTGTAATAAAATCATTGGGTATATCTAACTATCTTTGTGTGGGGGTCGGGAGTGGGACAAATGAGTCATGACTATGACTGAGACACTTAGGTAGGTAGACTGTCGTTGAATTGTGGGTTCTTCTGACTGAGTTCTGTGACTAGGGTGTAAGTAAGGTCCAACATCCCTATCACCAACATCCTATTTTCTTGTGCATAGTTCTGTATGTGCCTGTGCAGAGAATAACCACAACAGTAGTAGTAGTATAATAACCGAACAAAAATTAGTAGGCAAACATCTGGTTGCGCATTTTTGGTGTGGGAAATGACAAAGACTAGAGATTACAGAGAACAACGCAAAAGACAGGAGTGGACCCAGTGGCTTCAGCTATTCTATCACAGCTTTATTCCAAAGAATACCTTAACTAAAGAGTGGCCAACAGGGCAAGCTTAGCTAAAGACAGTCTAATAGTAGTAGCACAGAGAGTCATCGGGCAGAGGCAGTTGAATGAATTGAAAGTCAGGGATGGCATTAGATACCCAAAATTTGGAAAACAAATTGAAGACCAAAGAAGGTTTAGCTAACATTTAATTAGGAAGGAGGCTTAAGAGGTTGGAAAAAATAAGGTGCGTTAAAAAGTTAGGGAAATATATTTGATAATATAAGCACTGTAGGACTTACTGGGGCCAGCAGCAGGATCCTCGGTAGAGGAGCGCTCCTCTGGTGGTTGTCCCGCCGACTCGGACCCCATCTTCGGGCCCCTGGGTGGTGCTGATCATGTAAGAAATAATAAAGAAAGAAAAACTTTGAGTGCTGTGAAACAAATACATCATTCAAAAATCCTCTCAAACATTTTAGGAAACAACAATTGCAATCAAATTGACTTCGAAGTCTAAATGACTACTGGCTTGCAGGATTCACAGACCGTCTACTTATAGAACACTAATAAAATGTTCCATAAACATTCTGATTGCAGAATATACTAATGAAGCCAGTACCACCTGACCTACACCACCTATTCCAGGATCCAAACGGGCCAATTGTTCAGTAAGTCGGCATTTCAATTTTATTTTTGCCCGCAAACATGCATAGATGAGATGGAGGACACATGCATAAATTTGTGCATACACGAAATTGTTGTTTGCTTGCGTCATATGAACTGCTACTGACTGACGTGACAATGCTATTGCTGCTAAGCCTACCACTCAGTAAACAAACTTCAGATCGGTTCTATGGAGGGGTGGGATAAATAAGAACAAACTAAGCATTCAGTGACAGAGGAGGCGCCGCGTCATGCAGACCGTTAAAAAAATATGAACTAATACTATCCATCCACCACTATTTCACTAAAGGACAATGTAAGGACTAGACTCTAGCAATAGCATTAACTAACTTCAGTTCTCTAAAGTAAACTCTAACATCAATAATCACCAGCCCAAGCTAGCGCACAGTTACAAACCAGTAAGAGAAGTGGCGAGCAGCACCTGTGTCATACGGTAACAGAAGATTTTGAGACGGAATTGATCTGCAATGTAACTAAGCGCACCAGTAATCGTGTTACTTATACATCCAAGAATTACACACCATACTTATAATACTATATATATATATTAATATTACTAGCTACTCACCAAGCCCTACGACCTCGACACCTAGCAGGTCCAACAGGTCCTGCTCCCTGTCCAGAATGTCTGCCCACTGGTGGGCCAGCTGCTGGTGGGTGCGCCGGATATCCGAGAGGCGGAAGACTGCCCGGCGCACCTTCGCCCACCGGCGGTGACGCTCCTCTGGCAGGTAACCGGAGCCTGGCCTGCCGCCTGCTGCCAAGGTCAAGGGGAGGTGGCACTGGAAGAAAAAAATCAGGGCGGCCACTCCCGCCTCCCCGAAAAGTTTCCGGGCCTGCACCCCTGCAGGTCGCATTCTGCCGCAAGGCAACCGGCTCTTGGGTGCAGGCGCCTTGCCCTTCGAGCCGGTTCTGCTGCTCCCCTTTGCCATGGTTCTGGGGTGGAGGTGGAGGTGGAAGAGAAGTTAGAACAAAAGGAAAAAAAGTTAGGGGGAAGAAGTAGGAGCTTAAATAAAGAAGTAAAATAAAACAGTAGAAAAGTAAAAAAAGGTGGAAACGTTGAAATAAACTGCAAAATATAAACTTAGGGACAGAGAGAGATAGATGATAAGTAAAAAAAAGTAAGAAAAACTGTGAAAATAAGTTAGGATTAAAAAGATTACAGGTGGATAGAAAACTAGGCCCAGAACCATAGCATATAGTGTGAAAAACAAGATGGCCGCACCCATCGCGACCACGTGGGTAAGTTCACGCGCGATTTCACAGGAACACGCACTTTGTCAGCGGGAAGAAGTAGTTGTGTCCTTGAACATGACGTGCACAACGCGAACACGTTATGCGCGACCCGTAAGAGGAAATAGGGGACGCGAGCGGGCGGGACAATTGAAAAAACAAGATGGCCGCGCCCATAGCCCACCGCATGGGTAAGGTCGCACGCTACAATCCCCCGAGCACGCAGACAGCACCCCGAACATGCACAACGCGCTCCCGAGCAAGAAAAACGGCTCGCGAACGGGTCCAGCAAGCTACTACGCACGCTCGCGAAGCTCGCGTAGTGCGAGAACGTCTTCGCGTAGCTTAGGGTTAATTTAAAACAGCATAGAACATGCGTGTCCTCAAAGCTGAATGCTAGATGCTGATATCGGAAATAGTGACACGTGTATTTATAGTGCTACAACGAGGTACCAGCCTCTGTCTGAAAACGCTGCACATATACAATTTCATTGCAAACAGTAATGCAATGTTCGGAAATAATTAAAAACATTAATTGGACGAATTGTGTCTGTCAGGGAAAGCAGGTTGGGAAGGTGTGCAGGGCACAATTCCTAAAAAAAGAAGTGAGGGGAGAGACCTAGTTAGGTAGTATGCAAGTAACATCCCTGTGCGTGACAGCACGGCACATGGCATCACGGTGCATGACATCACAGCTGGCATCACAGGAATTGACATTATTGGAAGTGGCATCACAAGCCACGACTTTACAGGAAATGGCATCACAACAAGAAGTGACATCAGATCTCACATATATGTTTAGCAGGTCAATCATGAGTACTTTTGAGCGTAATTCGAGTAAACATGCAAATCCTCCTGAGTTAGGCAGAAGACTCACACTCTTGTAAGCTACACATAAAACAATGTTGCCTTTTGTCAGTGTAAAGCTTCCTTTATCCAAGGATTGAACAAACTAACTCTACCGCCAGCCTACTCAACCAGGCATAATATTCCGTATGTAGCAGTCCAGGGTCGGATTGGGATCCCAATTTGGCCCGGGCACTGACGGAAAAAGTGGCCCACATTCAAGGGGCGTGGCCCACAATTAAGGGGCGTGGCCCACATTCAAGGGGCATGCACTTTCATGGAACACCATTTGGTTACTCTTTGAGGTCTAATTTGTAGAGAAATATTTAGTAAATTAAGCCTTTTAAAGCTTACAGAGCAAGTAACATTGGTAAAGACTAGGAGCACTGCAGTTCTGATTACTGAATACTTACTTGCAGTCTTAACGCCCTGCACAATGCCGTTAGATACTCTTTCCCAACCAGCTGTGTCCAAGACTCTAATCATCACATAAATCAGAAATCTAGCACAAAGTCAAGGAGAAAGGGTAAGACTGGAATCTCTGGGAATAGAACATGTAATAACAAAATTCAGAATTCACAAACGAGGAAAAGGCAGTCTGGGGTGTAAAGAAAACTGGAAAATGTATCTGTACAATCTAGTCATAAATGTATTTCACAACCAGCAGGTGATGTCCATATACAAAAAACACAGTTCTATCTATGAGTACCTATTACAGTACACATGATCCTATTTTTTATTTAAGGGCCTGGTCGATGAAGTGATCTGCCCAGAATCACAGGTTGTTGAGCAGACGCTGGGACTCAAACTTGAATCCCGATCTCTGCAACTCTGGCGTCAGGCCACATATGACCATATTGTTACGATCGCGGAGGTACCGCGAACTACAAATCCCGGCATCCTCCGGGAAAAGACTACAACTCCCGGCATTCCTTGCGGCGCATCACGCTTCCGCGATGCGATAAAAAAGGAAATTCGTCCGGAGCAAGTTGTCGGTGATTCCGGACCCGTAGCTTTGCTCGTCTTTGGAGTTCTGTCCTGCTGGTGTGGTAAGGGTGTGTTTACCGTGACGCTGTGGGTTCCTTCTCAGCGGCGGTTGTTTCCTTCCACCTCCGGCTGTAAAGCATTATTTGAGACCTTGATTAGTGCTGGTGTTTTGCTTTTGGGATTTACTTTGGATTTGTCCCGGTTGGTATTGTCGGCCAACGGCGGTGATTTCAGTTGTAACTATCGAACATTGGATAGTTACTTATTTTGGTGTGATCTTTTTCTTGTGTACATATGACTATACCTGGAACCCAGCTAAGAGGTATTAGTTGGGAATTCCACCTTTGGGATTTCCAGAGGAGCTTTGAGAGACATAACAATCACTGTGAGTGAATGGGTATCACGGATCATATATATATATGTACAGATGTGTAACTTGTTCTTTTGGCTTTTCTATTAACAGGGGATTAGGAGGTGTGGATTACACTCTACCCCTGTGAGGTTTACTGAAGTCTTATATAGGTATGTGCTTAGAGTAGGAACTGGTTTGTCGTAGCAAGCATTGTGTTATTTGTTACGTTGGAGTATGTATCACTCATGTATATATTCTGTATCCATATAGTTACAGCATATCCAACCCTACGTACCTCTTCACATCCTCAAGGCTTTATTCTTTCTTTTACAGGTAGGAAACCTCATAGCAACAGTCATAAAAGCTACCCATTTACTGTATAGGGAGTTAGTCTTATGCCTGTGTTTGTTTGTGTCTTTCAGATCTCCCTCCCTGCTGTCCCCATCCTTTCCTTCCTTGCTATTCTTTATTTTTTCCCCTCACTCAATCCTGTCAACACTCTGTGCTGTAATGGCTATCCAGGTGTTGGCTAGATTCAGAGGTGGGCTTACCTTTCAACAAAACGATCCTGAGGACTATTCATAACACATGCACAGACCAGAGACGTTTTAAGACATGGGCAATGTGGGCTCTGGCCCAGGGCCCCAGCCTTTCAGGGATCCCCCTGATAGAGACAGCTCTGTTCTGCAGAGAATCTTGCCCTAATGACCATGCATACTCCTCAAACAGATTGTTTTAAATACCGTTTTTCAAATTTATTTTTAATATGGGCGATGAGTAAGAACCTATCACAGAGATTTTGCAGAAAAATGTGTTTATGTTTCATGCAACATCCATAAAAAATGTCTTTGAGATCAAACAGGCCATCACATATGAGAAATGGTAGGATGTCACTGAGATTATTTTCAGTAATTTTAGTGAGCTGCTACTGTGTTGTAATATTGAAAACACACGTCAATGTCCTTGAATATTAGATGTAAATAGATTAAGAATTTGGACAAGTATGGTAGTGCTCTGTCCAGTGACCAGCTGAAAGAGGGCATCAAAGAGCAGGAATTGGATTATAAATTCAAATCTGTTCCGAACAGGGGCCCAAAAATATGTTTGGCCCAGGGCCCCCAAAATCCTTAAGATGTTTGGCACAGACAAGGAATGAAAGTGAGGGGATACTCTTCTTGCACAGGACACAGGGCCAATGTGACAATGGCCTACATGCTGAGCAACTAAAAAAACAGCAAGGCCCCTTTCTGTCACAAAATTATTCGAGCCCTCCAGGGAAGGAGCACCTAATAAGCAGGAAGCCCCTGCTATTACTAACCTACTCAGTCCTCCCCAGACCTTCAGCTCAGGAGCACATGAACAGCAGTAAGGCCTTACCCACCTGCACTCATTTTAGGACATTGGGACTTATTTTTCGCCAGCAGACAATGACCCAAAGCAAGAGAGAAAGACAGAAAAGGAAGAAAGAAGAGAGATAAAAAAACAATGATGAATGCTGAAAAGGGGATGAAAAAAAGAACCTGCAGGAATAAGCAATTTTAGGGTACTGAAAGAAAAAGGTTGTTGCAACCTTGACATTCAACAATAGGACCGTAATAAAATGTTTGGGGTTCTGCATTTATCTTTTTACAGAAAGACGCTGGCCCCCAAAATGTCACCCCCACATTGAGCAGCAGACATCTCTCTGGTTCTCATTGTTGGCAGAACTATACCTAAACCAACCTCACATTTACTAGCGCAACCTGACAGCCCACCCTGGAATCAGTATGACTAGAAAGCATGCCCAAAGAATGGACCATACATTTCAAAGTAAGAGGTATCAGCTCCACATCAAAATATGTGTAATCTGCACAGTATACAGGGATGAAAAGGAATTGATGACAAAGTTAATTCATAAAAAAAGGCACATGTAATTCCAGTCCCAACTAGCACTTTCAAGTAAATATTGGCCTTCGGAAAGGAAATATTACTAGTTTGTATAGAAAAACTACCCAGGAGGGGAGATGTAGGAAAAGCGAGAGACACCACAAACTATCGCCAGTAATCAGAATCTACACTAGACTATACTCGCTAATCAGACCTCTGTATATTCTAGACATGTTACAATGCAACAAGGTGCACCATAGATGGCCTACTTGTTTACAACAACGCTGACCTGTGGGCTCACCTATTCACTGTAACCTCGTACTGAAGGAGCAAGTCCTAGGTAAGCACACATGATATTTAATTTCATAGATAACATAACTCTGAATTACATCAGTCTCCCATACCTAAGAGGATCATAACAACAAAGCCAACGTGTGTTATTGTGTTATAATAGAATATATGACGTTACAACACTTATCATCACAATGCATACCTTTAGATTTCAATTTTCACAACAGTACTACCATTACAAAGCGTGTTTTTAAAACACAAACCATTACAACGCATGATAAAAGGGTTATATAGAAACTACCTTTCCAATGCATATATTCACAACTCATAGTATTACAATGTATACTATTGCAACGGATAATACATATCATATTATGAATAAGAGAAAACTGTCCTTTTAGTAACCCAACCTCTGGTATGGGATGCAAGGGAAACAGGGGTATTGGGTGAGGGACTTCATTAATGCCCAGGTATTAATTTTACTACTTGTGTATTATTTTGAATACCTGTGAAATTAATTTTATTTAAAACAAAAATATCTGAGCCCTAATTTTAATACTGATGCATACATTTTAATACATGTGTAATAGTTTGTTCATATTTATTTAAACAAATATTTGAAAAAATATCTTACATTAACGAGTACAAACAAAACATTTCTACCAAGAAAAACACTACAGTCAGTGGAAGAAGCAGGCTCTACTAGGGTCATAGAAGCAAAAAAAACAGGTGCCCTTCCACTATTTCCATTGCAGCAGCCAACCTATCATCCATCAAAATGGCTGCCATTCTAAAACGGAACATATTTATCTACATTTTACATTGCACATAATAAATATGCATTCTGTCAGCTTCTAATTCAAGTGGGAAAATCATTTCCAAATCATATGTTCTTTTAGATTACAGTTTACCCCCCAAAAACATATAAATGCTGTCGACCACCATTTTGTGCTCAGTGGTGCACTGATTTCCATGGTGACCACACTCAGCTGGAGTAAGAGGAGAGAACATAGACTTGAAAGTTCAAACACTGCCATCTATTGACCAAAGTAAGTGTATGCTTTAAACGAAACAGCTTCTTAATTCTGTCAATTAAATGATATACCGTAAAAAGTTTTTTAAATCAAATCACAGAAATTGAAAAACTGACCTAGCAGGAAAATAGTTTTTTTCTTTTAAAAGAAAGTGTTTTTTAAACTACAGTTACGTTAAATTTTTTAACTCAAAAGCAGAAATGTATTTTTTATTTCAATTTTAACAGAATATTGCCAAAAACATAGAACAATCGATTTTCGCCAAAAAAATCATTTGGAAATCTAATGTGAGTATACTGAAAAATATAATTTATACAGAGCAAATTATATTTTTACCTTTATATTCTTCAAATTCTGTAATTTAGATTTAAGTGCTTGCCTCAGGGAAGGTGTCCTAAAGTGATGTGACTCAAAAATACTATTGTAACACCAGAGTGTTTGCCTCAGAGAAGGCGCTGGTCACTGTTGTGAAGCAAAAGTAATATTCTAACTTCGCAGGGTGCTTAGCCGAGGGATAGGTGCTAGTTAGTGCTGGGAGGCAAAGTAACTATTTGCACTCAACGTGATGTTTGCCTCAGGGAAGGTGTTTGTTAGTGGTGGTGGACAAAATTACTAGTCTGACTCCGCAGAGTACTTACCTCAGGGAAAGTGCCAGTTAGTGCTGGGAGGCTAAATTACTATTCTAACACCGCAGGGTGGTTGCCTCAGGGAAAGTGCTGGTAGTGGAGGGAGACAAAATTACTATTCTAACTCAACAATGTTTGCCTCAGGGAAACTGCTAGTCACTGGTGGAGGGCAGAATTACTATTCTAACTTCGCAGGGTGCTTACCTCAGGGAAAGTGCTGATTAGTGAAGGGGGCAAAATAACTGTTCTACATCCACAGGATGCTTGATTCAGGGAAGGTGCTGGGCAGTGGTGGGCTGCAAAACTGATATTCTAACTAGCAGGGCGCTTACTTTAGGGAAAGTGCAGGTTAATGGTAGGGGGAAAAATTACTATTCTAACTCTGCAGGGTGCTTCGCACAGGGAAGGTGCTGGTCAGCTGTGAGGGGCAAAATCACCAATCTATTTTCTATGGGTGCTAGCCTCAGGATACTGGTCAGTGGTAGGGGGAGTTGATCAGTTCTTGCTTTATAAAATGCAAACAAAAATCAAATAAAACATACAGTCATGTTGTTTTTTTTGGACAGCTTCAATAAACTGAAAATCATCATCTGGACTGCAAAACATCATCTCCAGCAGTACTTTGTCAAGCAAAAGGCTTTTAACAGGTAAACCAGTTGAAAAATCTAATGCTACCACCAAAACCAACAAAAACATTTCTTTTAACGAAGCCAATAGCTAAGCAAACATCAATCATTTAAAATCCACTATTCCTTTTAGACCTCACAACATCACCCAGAAGGGAGAAAACTGAATTCAAGAAAAACATCCAAAGAAACAATTTTATACCAACCAAAAGACAAACGAACAGCCAAAGGTGAATCAAACAAATGTAACTATATAAAATACCTCTTTTTCTTAAAACAGTAATCAACTACAAACCATATGTGAAAATCACAGCTCCCCAAATCCAAAAAGATAACAAAGAACATGTTCTTCAAAATCTCAAATGAGAACATAAAAATATTTTTTTTTTGCCGGTTCAAAAAAACAAACAATATAAAATTAAAAATTAAAAGCAATACATTGTAAAAAATTCTTTCCTAAAATCTCACTAGTCAAACATGTGTAACTAACAAGTTTTTCTTTGCAGATTAAACATTCGTTTATGAACATATAACTTAAAAAACGTTTTCCCCCTTCTTTTACAGACATTTCTAAAATGGCATTAGGAAGACAAGCCACTTTTATAAAGTCCCAAAGAGGAAACAGACTCCTGAAACATGCTGGTCACTTTTATTGTAAGGAGAGACTAACTGAGCCCAGGAGTCATTGGAGGTGTGTGTAATATTACTCATCCTATTGCACAGGCACAGTGGTTACTCTAGGGGACACTGTTAAAAGGACTACAGAGCATAACCAGTCTGCCTCTGGAATGGAGACTGGGGTTATAGAAAACATTAATCAAATGAAAGACCTGGCATCCACCTCCAATAAACCCTGTGGTGCAGTTTTGAGGGCGGTATCACAACACATTCCTATGCATGTAGCAAGTTCTATGCTTACTATCCCAAATATGTGACGAATTATATATAGAAAAGAACAGGCAAGTAACCCGCAACGTGTAATACCCTAAATCTACACTGATATTAATATTCCTCCTGAACTTACTGTCACTTTTACTAATGAAATCTTTCTATTGCATGACAACAAAATCTCTAAAAAATGTATACAAATCTTTAGCACACCATGTAACTTTGTAAAATTGGAGACTAGTGATATTTGGATGATGGATGGGAGGTTTAAATCCACACCCCATCCATTTTCCAAAATATACACTATTCTTGCCTAAATTAATACCACTGTACTTCCCTTAATGTACAGTTTACTCCCTGCTAAGCAATCCTAAACATCCACTGATTTATTATTATTATTATTATTTTTATTTATTTTTAGAAATTGGTTCAATTGTTTATTAAAAAAGGATTATTTGTTATTTACTTAGTATATCTGTTTTTTTTTATAAAAAGGGAACACGCTGTTAAAAACAATATAGTTAAAAAAACATTGAAAATTTCCTGATAATACTAATTCATACAAATACAAGAAATACAGTTCATACACAACTAAACCCTTATGCTAACAAAACATATTAATAACACCAAGGCTACAAGTAATGAGAGAGAGAGAGAGAGAAGAAAAAGACAAATGTCATTCAAAAGTACACATTTATAAAAGAAATGCTAGCTGGAACCAGATACGTTGACTGCCGTTTGGTATCTACCGATCCAGCCAACGATACGAATTGTGCAAAGGATGCGTCGAGTCGACGTGTTTCGATGTTGTTGTTTCACTTTATACCACCTTTCTCAAGACATTAATATTACTCTCATTATTAGAAATATGCATGATCCTAAATGCAGTCCTGTATGTCAAACAAATATACATCCATATCAGTACTCTATTACCTACATAGTTAAAATACAGAAAAAGTTCAAACATATCAACATTTTAAAATCACTCCAAAAAAATACTATTTAAACAAACATTTCCATCTTGAGCAATAATTTTTCAAAAAACAATAATTTCATACTAGAAACATATAATATCCCTGGATGGGCCAGAGAAAAAGTGGGCTGCATGCATTCACTGTCACTCGTCGCATCTTCTACTACCTTGGCGTATGCGAAGATATTGCTCTTGTAACACAGGATCCAAGCTCTACCATAGTCAGTGGCAATGGAGGACGAGGCTGAACATTTCGGGTATATTTCTGGATATGCTCTGAACAGAGACAAGACACAGATTGTTCTTAATGATAAAGTTGACAGATAACCAGGTAGTTGAAAAGGCCACATTAGTATTAGTATGACTGCAAGACTAGTTAATGTGGTTAGGGATAACAAGGACCCCTTATGGAAAGAACCACAAAAGATCTGTCAAGGTTAAACAATTGACATCTATCCATAGGTGGCAGGTGTAATGTAATAAAAATGTTTTTTGCTCCAAGAATCCCATATCTCTTTAGGGCCATATTTCTGGAATTTACTCCCCAATGGTTTAAAATTATGGAAAATATATTTTCCTGGTTTATGTGGGCTTATTCATGGCCTCGACGAGCCCGTTGGTTTCTCTCCCTTTCAAGGACAAGGCTCTCCAGAATTTGAAATGATACTATTGGGCCTTCACATAGATTTATAGACGCAAGTTGTTAAGGGTTAGCATACGAACAGACAAGGTTACTTCTCCATTTGAACTCATGTTGGGGAGAGAGACTGTAGGATGCCTGTGGCAACAACTACATGACAGATATTATAAAAAAGTTTGTTTTAAGACTCTTTTTAGTATTTTTTAAGTGTGGAGTGCTGTAGGTAGAACTCTGGGAATTTGCAGACTATCTTTTTATACACCTATATTTAATAACCACAATCTACCTGAGCTTGTTGGAGATTACTATATGGGGAAATGGACTAGGATAGGAATTGACTAGATTGGCTGCTCTTTCTCCCCCTCGAGGTTTCGCTCCTTTGATGAGATGAAAAAGAAATATAATCTTGATTGGAGGGACTTTTTTAAGTTTCACCAAGTCAGGGATTTTCTTTTGCGCTAAGTGTGAGAGAGTGGAAACCATTGAGAGAATAATAAAAGATAAAGCAATTTCTATTGGGAAGATTTATGGTAATCTTTTTTTTTTATTGTGTTTATTAATTTTGAAAGCGATAGTACAACAACAGAAGAATCCATCATTTCACAGACATAAATATGCAAGTTTACAGATTGTATACATTCCAGGCAGAAGCATTCGGCGGCAGAGAGTGAAACTAACCTTGTCCATAATACTGTCTTGGAACCCCAGAGCATAAACCGAACAATTTGGCGGAAAGAGCAGCAATTATTGTACTATTCAATATTCATTGGAGAATTCACGATAAACCACATTGTTTAATACCTGCAGCTAAGTAAGAGTACACAGATAGTGCACAACACAGTTGGTGTAGTGGTATGGGGAAGGCTAATTAGTGGACAGGAGTATGTACAGAAGTCACCCTGTGACGACTCAGATTAATACACCTATAGCAGTTGTATTTCTTCATTTGTGGCAGGTGCATCTAATGGATGTGTCATGAGGAAGCCTTTCAAAGGATCCCAAATATCCTTAGGCCACGATGCCAGAGGGAGCAATTCCGCAAAGTTATTCAGCTGTTCCTGACAATATATTAAGTAGAGAGCCAATCCTAAATTTCGGTGCCCTCTCTCAGTCCCATCTGCATGCAACACAGCATTTGGTGAGTAACAGAGCGGTTGCAGGGTAGCGGCGCTATGGCTTATCTATTAGTTCAGTGTAACTCAGTAAAGCCACTAGAGGTGTGCGCGCCAAGGACAGTGTTGTCATTTGCTCTAGAGCCTCAAAGACGTGCCTCCAATAGTCATGTATACTAGGACAGCCCCGGGCTAAATGGAGAAAATCGTCCCCTTCAACTCAACATCTATCGGAGTCTTTTAGCTTATATTTGGACATTTTAACAGGTACATGGTATAAGCGTTGTAAAAATTTAAAGTGCGTAATGCGGAGTCTGCTACTCGCTGAAATTTGTTCTGTCTTTAGAAAGCAATGTGTCCACTGTTTAGCTGAGAGCTCATGGCCTAGCTCTATGTTCCAGTGTGCACGAGCGGGGCATGGGGCTGTCTCCTGCTGAGTGTGTATCGTGTGATAGAGTGTGGAGACAGCATGCCCTGGAGAGGTAGCTTGTAGTATCAGGTGCAGAGGGGCCAATGTAGGGGGCTCCAGTGGAAACGCCGGGGTAATGTGTCATAGCCCTTGTCGGATTCACACATAAAGAAATACGTCTAGATGGTGGGACCTCGCAGAATATTTGCTCTGGAGAACGGAACGTCCCATTATGGAAGAGGTCTCCCCAAGTTGTGATTTTCGTCCATTCTATGAGCCTACAAAACCCTGTCTCCTAGAGTAGCTGCATTCGGGGATGATAAAGTAGTGGGAGTAATGGTGAGTAAAGCATTGGGCCTTTTAACAGGGTCAGAATCGACCGTATATGTGATCGACTTGGGTTCTTTGTCTCGAGGATGAGGAGTGGCACATATCATGCCTGCTAGGGTGACAAGGTCTGCCAACCACTGCTCCACTGCAACCTGTGGCATATATTTGGGTGGGTTGAACCAGTAGTAAGCATAATGCGCTTGGGCACATACATAGTATAGCTCAAAATTCGGGACATCAAATCCACCTAGGGAGTAAGGCCTGGTAAGTACATTCCATTGCAGCCGCTGTTGTTTCCCCCCCCCCATAGTAATCTGATCATTTCGGAACGTAGTGCCCTAAAGAAGTGTCTACCAGGGTGATACAGGATATTAAGGAACAAGTACAGCAGCTGTGGGAGAACCACCATTTTAATTAATGAGGTGCGTCCTGCCATAGAAAGAGGCAGTGAGATCCATTGTGTAACGCAGCTTATGATGTGGTTTAGTGTTTTGCCATAGTTGAGGCGCATTAGCTCCTTTCTATCTCTGGATATGTGTATGCCCAAATAGCGCATGTCTGAGTTGCACCACTCTTGTGGATAATGCAGGTGAAAGTGTATGGCTGCAGAGGTGAGAGGGAATATTTGTGACTTCCCCCAATTGATGTGTATTCCGGATAGCTTCCCAAAGATGATGAATTCTCGCAAAAGCAGGTTTATGTTGTGTAGAGGATCACTAAATTAAAGGGTGATATCATCTGTATAAAGTGATATGAGTATCTGGCGTAAATTACAGCGTAACGCTTTATCCTGGTGATGTTGCCGTAGCCTAGCTGCCAAAGGCTCAACTGCCATGGCAAAAAGCTGGGGGGAAAGTGGGCAACCCTGCCTAGTGCCCCATGTGATGTAGCAGGCTGGATACATCCGCCCATTAATCAATACTTTATCTGTTGGGAGTCGGTATAACAGACCTATCCACAAGAGAAACAGTGGAGGGAAGCCCCTACATTGTAGAACACCTTGTAGATAGTCCCATTCAACGGATTCAAATGCTTTAGTGGCATCTAAAAAGACCGCTTCCAATGCCAGGTTGGGATCCACATTATGTAATATGGAAAAAAAAGGTTTGTAGGTTGTGTGTGGTCTCACGACCTGGGATGAACCCAGCCTGATCGGGAAGGACAAGTTTCTCCATCAATAAATGTAATCTATTGGCTAGGATCTTAGTGAGAATTTTAGCATCATTATTGATGAGGGACAGTGGCCTATAAGAATGACATTGATTCGCTGGTCCCCAGGTTTTAGTAGGGAGGTAATAAGCGGCTATCTCATGGAGGGTAGGAGCGTTCCTGTCTCAAGAGCATCTTCATACACCTCTTTTAGGATGGGGGCTAACTGATCACTGTATGTTTTGTAGAAGTCAATAGGAAGCCCGTGTAGTCCAGGGGCTTTGCCGGTTTTCATATGCATAATGGCTTCCCGTATCTCATCCAATTCAAAGTGGGCACATAGGAATTCTCTCTGTGAGTCGCCCAGCCATCCCAAAGCTACATCTTCTAGGTAGCTATCTAGATTGAGAGAGTCTTGTCTACCTGAGGTATATAGTGTAGAATAGTGTGCAGTAAACATGTTCAGTATATCAGCAGTGTCTCTGTATAGCACTCACCCTAGACCAACAGTTTCTACGACATAATTAGAGAAGCAGGGTTTTCATATTGTTTCTGCTAGAGCCCTGCCAGGGTACTCAACCTCTCCGTATTTTTGGGCCACCCAGTATTTACCTCTAAATTTAGTCTCGCGATCAGCAGTGTTTGTGTAGTTCGAAAGCTTTTCACGGAATTCGCGTTGGGTCTTCCCATCTGCACCCATAGAGAGCAGCGTCTCTTGAGCTCTGCTTATAGTTTCTTCAATATTCCTTGGATGTCGCGTAGGACTCCAGAACTTGTAAAACCCATGGATTGTAACCTTGAAGGCCTCCCAAATTGTTTTGACGCTATCTACAGACCCCCTGTTCCTCTGGAAAAAATCTGAGATTTCCTGTCCTGGTTCGCTATGGAATGCGGCGTCAAGCAGCATTAGGGGTGATAATCTCCAGACACTGCATGGAGTGCCATATTCGGGGGGGTGAGCATTAGTTTTACAGGCGAATGGTCGGAATATGTACTTGCTAGATCTGTAACAGCGATTATCGATGGACCCTTGTATCATGCAAAAATCTCTCAATGTGTGGTAAATAAATAAATTATTACCGGATCTATTTTTGACTATAATCAATAAACAGGTAGCTCAATAAATAAGAGTCAAGATTCGAGGTAGCTGAAGTTGACAGGCTTTAATCAGGCATAAAGGACAGGAACAGGACAGCCTGCATGGGAATAGGGTGGCAGGGCCCGACAGCTGTCGGGCAGGATCTGGGAATTGGCTAGCAAACTTTAATATCGGTGCACAATATATATAGTTAAACAAAATACATTACATTCAATACAGTAGGCGTAGCAGTAGGCGGGGTTTGTAGCAGTCGCGAAAGATAAGGACAAAACTGATGCAACAAGAAGGCGTGTACATAGACATGTGATGCAAACGTAACAGAATATGTCATAAATGGGGCGGAAACATGAAGGGGGCTACCTGAGCAGCTGGGACCTCTAACCTAGTGGTGCGCGCAAACTGACAAGGACGTGTTACTAGGGAGAACTGGGGGGCTATGACTTCTGCGCTAGAAGAGGAGACTAAAGTCTGGAGTGTCAGAGCGACATGTACCCAGGCATATCTAGTATCTGTTGTTTAGAGTACATGTTGATAGAATCCAAAAGTTATCAGGGCAAAGGCTAATAGACTCTAAGACTGGTGCATGCATTATTCTATATGTAGTGCGTGTGCGAGGAATATTCCATGAATATTAATACAGTATTTCTCTTACATGGAGACATAAAGGCTAGACCATGACGGAAACTATTGATGTGATTCAGTAACTTAGGAATGCAGAGAAGGAGGGCTGAACTGATAACTAGAAACATAACATACTCTTGGCAGACTGGGAGGCAGAGCCAGGCCGAGCCGGGCACTGCGAGGCATGAAAGTAAGCTAAGGGTCAGGGATATAGGTGGGGGCTGTATCGCTCCTCGGAGAATGTTCAGGAGACAGGAGCTGAATCTGAGTCCGGGCCCTTTTGAGGCCTAGAAACGGGGATAATTCAATGAATTAACGTGCACACTGTAAAACGTGGCAACGTAGCTTTACATAGGCCTAATATTCGTTGTATTCACGAGGACTGGAAACTGGCATACTAGAGATGGACACAACGGTAATTGCGTCTTTAATCGATCAGAAGGGAATACATGCATATCGATCATGCACATATGACATAATATGGGGAACACGTAGGCACATACAACATGGCAAAATTTACTTTTCCACATTCCCTCCTTGTGCCCTACGTTTCCATCAGGAAACATCTATATTCATGATACCATCTATCATTTCATATAGCATCATTTGCTCGTCCCGAATTGTCTTGGAACGGGACTTAGGACTAGGAATACAAGAGGTAGCGCACATGCCGCAGATCGCAGGGCCACATTGTATACAGAGGCAGCAACTGAATATGATCATTACTGCAATACCTAGGAATGACAATACTTTCCATCCCCAGGCAGATATAATACTCCAGAGCCAACCGGACCATGTCCAGGTGCCTGGATTCTGGTGTAACTGATGGGCAATTTTATGAAGTCTGGTTATAGCTGAATAAACAGATGGCGCGTTATTAGGAATGAAAATGCAGCAACTAGATCCGATGACTCTACATGCTCCTCCTCTATCGGCCAGTATGACGTCAAGAACGAGACGATTTTGGAGCACGACAAATCTCATAGCAGATTGCTCTTCGGTTAAGTTACCTAGAGCAGAAGTAGTCTCATTCACTACTGCTTCAAGGGTTCTGGTTAACCTACGGATTAACTTACTATTCTGGATAGGGCCTATAAAGAAAAAGAAACCTTTATTGAAATCTGTATACTGTTCTAGAGCAGTTTCAGTTTGATCGACAATTGGGGACTCAATCTCCCTTCTAGGTCTGACGTGTACTAGATGTGTGTTTCTGTGATATTCAGATGGGGCTAGAAAAACTGGTGGCAGTAGGAAGGCAATGTAACAGGTTCCATCCCAATCGGGGGGCAGACGAACATATGCGGTCTGACCACAAACAAAATAAGAATGACGTGAGGCTTTGAAAATAGATTTCCCACTGTCACTATACTCGACAATAGTAGTACAATCACTATGTCCTACATGTGCGGAACCATTCTTTCTGACACATAATTCGCCTTTGACTGGTAGTACTGAAATAGCAGGTAAGTCTGGAGTAGTATCAGACTGAACATTCAGGACCATAAAATTCGAAGAATAATTACCTAAATTATAAACTTCATTTTCTAGATCTAACCCTGTTCTATGGGGGAAACCTTGCTTGTCTGGAAAACATGTTCTATTCAGAAGGGACATATCATTTGAGGATGACGTTAACGTGGACCATGCTCCACACGAACCATTATGTGAAAACGGATAAGGAAAGAGTGGCAGAACTCCCTTCGGTGTCTGGAAAGGGGGAAGTCGACCACACACCCAACAATTAGTAGCATTGCTGGTCTGGTGTGAATAGTGTAACATTCTTATAAATGTATTATTGCGCATAGCAAGACGATAGGATAACTCGTGAGGAGGCAGATCACTAAATGTGTGCTCTACTGTAGCATTAGAAAACTTATTTACATGAGAGATTGGAAAACATAAATGTAATGCATAACTTGTGCAAGTAACCATCAAACTTAGAAACAATAAGAAACTTAGAAAAACGATACATCTTATAGAGTTTTGACTAACTCTCTCACTATGGGGGTCTATCTCATACATGTAAGATACCTGTCTAACCGTTTCACCCGAGAGGGACTTAGACAATTAAACTGGCTGACTTATTTTACTAGACCGGAGCTTTAACTTATACTCCTGTTGCGGAGTTTTCTCTAACAGAGGAACTTTCAGTTCAGGATTCAGATTAAAGTCTGGTTTCAGGCAGTCTTTAGAAATGGAACAGTTCTTTGGAAATGTTTTTTCTCGAACTCCATGGAACTTCTTTATATGGGACAGATGGACCCACCCCTTGCGGCCTTCCAACTTCACGGCCGTGCGGGTGGTCAGGAGGACAAGTCGCGGCTCTTTCCAACGAGGCTCCAGCGGACTTGAACGATCAAAGTTCCTTACAAGGACAAGGTCGCCTGGAATGACCTCATGCGGTTTCACTTCGGTATTGTCTGGAAATGCAGCGGCAACCTGTGAACGACAAGAGTGTAGGGCAGACATCAAGGAAGTTAGGTAATCTGTCAACATATTACTGGAAACATCTGTAATACTGCGGGGTCTAGGTGTACCCCACATGTTTGGGGGGCGGCCGAATACGACCTCATAAGGGGACAGACCTGATCTGGAATGTGCAACCATCCTCATGAAGAATAAAGCAACTGGCAGGGCAACTAGCCAGTCTACACCTTTCTCTTTACATGTCTTGGCAATACGGATTTTCAGGGTCTGATTATGTCTCTCTACGAGACCGGCTGCTTCAGGATGGCGCACACAATGGAACTTCCACTGGTACCCTAACAAGAGGGAAACATGTTTCATTAACTCGGATGAGAATGGCTGGCCGTTATCAGAATACACGACCCTAGGGAGTCCATAACGGGGAAAGAATTCACGAACCAACTGCCTGGCAGTGGTCGCGGCTGTGTAATCTGGAACTGGATATGCTTCTGTCCACGTGGACAAAGCGCATACAACTACGAGAACATACTTGAAACCTCGACATCGCTCCATCTGAATGTAATCCATCTGGAGGACTTCAAAAGGGTGGTCAGGGGGTTGGAATCCACCTTGTTCCACCGGGACACTTTTACCTGGATTGAATTGACAACATATCATACAAGTACGGACTTTCTGCTTGGCTGCAGCTCGTAAGTGCTTGTTGAACCAAAGGTTCTGTATACTATCTAACATGGCTTTTTCTCCTAGGTGTGCTGGACTATGTGCGGTATTGATAATGACTTGAACCATAGAGTCGGGGAGAAACCATGTGGCCTTTCCCTTCGTCAACCATCCTTGATCTGTCTGGACCCCTCCTTGTTCAGACCATTTCTTGATTTCCTCGGGAGTAGCATGTAACTGTATGTCTATGACATCTTGTGTAGGGTCCTTAACTGTCATGCATGTAGTCGGATCTGGAGTGAGTGTCTGTGTCGTGTTAACTGGAATGTCTGGTGTCTGAGCTGTAAGCTTGGCTGTTCGATCTGCTAGATCGTTACCTTGGGAAATGATGTCAGTAACTTTCGTATGTGCCTTGCACTTCATGATAGCAATAGCAGTCGGTAAATGTATTGCATCTAACAGAGCTTGAATGAGGAGACCATGCTGAATCTTGGTTCCATGAGAAGTCATGAAACCTCTCTCCTGCCAGAGTACTCCGAAGTCGTGTACAACTCCGAATGCGTAACGTGAATCTGTATATATGTTTACTTTCAGGTTCTTGGCACGTATGCAGGCTTGGGTCAGAGCTACTAGCTCTGCTGCTTGAGCAGACAGGGTGTCAATACGGTGTGTTTCAATAACTTCAGTTTCAGTAGTCACTGCATACGCGGCTACTAGTTCTCCTGTACTAGTTCTCATACATGACCCGTCCACGTAAAGTGTCAGGTCGGGATTAGGTAATGCAATGTCTGTCAGGTCTTGTCTTGGCTTAGTCATAGTGTTAACAACTTCCACACAGTCATGTGTGGTAGGATTTGAAGTAACTGACGGTAACAGTGTAGCAGGATTTAGAATGTTGCAGCGTCTGATTTCTATGTGTGGTTGGAACAGTGTCAGTTCATAACCTGTTAAACGTGCAATTGTCAAATGCTGAGTCTGTGTTCGGTTTAAAAGAACTTCCACGGAGTGTGGAACTTGTACTGTCAGGGAGTGTCCTAATACTATGGAATCACTTTGTCTGATAGCTAGAGCTGTGGCTGCAACTGACTTGAGGCACGCAGGCAAAGCCTGGGCTACTGGATCTAATGTGCTCGAGAAATAAGCACAGGGCTTGTACTGTCCTGCTTGATCTTGTGTGAGAACAGATAATGCAGTACCATCACGTTCTGTGACAAAAAGTGTAAAAGGCTTACTGTAGTTCGGTGTAGCTAGAACAGGTGCTTGGCATAAAGCTTTCTTTAATTCATTAAAACTAAGTGTATGTTCAGATGTCCAAGGGAGGACAGTCGATACGGCTGCCTCCTGTGTCGTTAACTGTATCAGTGGCTTTGCTAGAAATGCATACTGAGGAATCCATTGTCTGCAATAAGAAGTGAGGCCAATAAAAGCACGTACCTCCTTCTGTGTCTTGGGCTGTGGAAGACTCGCTATTAACTGGATACGGTCTGGTGTCAACTGCCTACCCACTTGGACAGTAAGTGGCCTACGTAGATCACTTGCTGGACACAGAACTGAAGCTTCGAAGGGGACACCTTGTGCCCCATCTCGGCTAGGAAATACAGAACTGTAAGTGACGCACGCTCGCAGTCACGTTCAGAACGGGCTGTGATCAGTAGATCATCGACATACTGGAGCAGGGCAGTGTCTGTTGGCATGTGAATATTGTCTAGTTGTCTTTTAAGTGCTTGACTGTAAATACTAGGACTTTCTGTGAAACCTTGAGGAGCTCGTGTGAATTTATAGCTCCTTCCATTTAAACAAAAACCGAAAAGGTACTGGCTGTCTGGATGAATGGGAACACTGAAAAATGCATTCTTGAGGTCTATAACAGTGAAGAATGTAGCTTCGGAATCAATAGCTGTCAATAGGGATGAAATATCTGGGACTACTGGATACTGGGGTATGATACATTTATTAAGTTCTCGAAGGTCAATCACTAATCGATATACTGGAGGTGCATTTGGATCAGTACGTTTCATGACTGGAATGATAGGAGAATTACATACATTGGAGTCAGTTTCTACAACCACTCCTTGAGCAATAAGCTCGTCAATAATTTTGGATAAGGCTGCTACAGCCTCAGGTGGCAATCTGTACTGTCTGATTCGTGGCAAGACTATACCTGGTTTGAGGGTCACACGATGGGGTGTGATTTGCATAAAACCTACATCAGTTGGACCATGCGCCCATAAATGCTGCGGAACATTTAGTAACCTTGGATCAAAATTACGTAATACATAGTGACCTTTAAAGTCACGCAAAAACAATCGGATTCCTTCTGGGGAGCAGCAAATAACTGCACCTAATTCTTTCAATGTTTTAATGCCTAACAAATTTTCTGGACATGACTTCGTAAGTAACAAATCAGTAGTTCGGGACAATGGACCAACTTCTAGAGAAACTGGCTTTGAAATCTCGTTAACAATAGGCTTTCCTGAAAATCCAAGGGAAACATTTTTAGAGCCTGAGAGCGGAGCCCCTGGAACCTCATCATGACTGATAGTAGTCCTACTTGCCCCTGTATCAATCAAAAACTTTCTGTCTTTCCCTAATACTTGACTGTGTACATAGGGACCCTCTTGATCTACAGGTATCTCGATGAGAGGCAAGCCTACCTCCCTCTCTAGGCTGTTTCATGAATACTGTTGATACTCTGGATACTCTGTCTGGGCATACTGGTACATCTGCTGTGTAACATGCTGTGTTGCAGCGATAGGCTGCGGTGCTGGAACTGTCTGTTGTGCATTCTGTGGTGACTGAGAAGTCTGTGAAACTTGTTCTTGTCTAGGCGGACGTGGTCTTTCTTTAGTCTTACCAGTAGCTATGTTGTGTTTTAGAACTGCACACTCGTTTATAAAATGACCTGGCTGTTTACAATAATTGCATGTCCCTTTAACGGGAGCTGCAGGATGACTGGCTTGATTCGGACCCCTCTTCTGACTGTCTTGTGGAACAGATTGTGCAACTAGTACTTTCATTTTCGTGTCTTTCATACGTCTCCTTTCATGTTCTTGCTCTTCCCTGATTCTGTTCTGGTGATACTGGAGCATCTGGAGCATTTGTGACGGGGTACTAGCTTGCCAGGTACTTTCGACTTTCAAAACTCGATTTTTAACTTGTGGACTTGAATTCTCGACTAGTTTAGAAACAAAAAGATGAGGGTACGATTCGCTACCTGTCTTCAAACCACTGTTGATAATAAAACATTTTTCAAATCTGGAATAAAAATCACTAGTGTCTTCATCCTGTTTCTGTTTGCATGCTGAGATTGCATCCCAATCTTCCTTTTTCGTGGCTAGTAACCTTGGCAAAACTTGTATCAATAACTCGGGCAATTCTTTACACTTGTCCCCAAGACCGGTACCTGGTACTCGTATATTATCTTCAGCTTCTAGAGCTGTCCAATCAATCTTTTTCTCTCCCACCTCCCATTCTTTTTCCTTGAGTTTTTCATATACCCCTGCGGGCAACAGGACCTTTAGCATTTTAATAATATCTGGATACGTGTATTCTCCCATTCTGAGCATGTCTTTTAATTCTCGATGGAACCCTGGTGGATCTTTGTCGTGACAGGGAATTAATTTCTTCATCTCTAAGAGTTCCATCTTGGTGATAGGGGTGTAAACAAATACTCGTTGCATTTCACCACCCGCTGTCCTTACTGGGTGTACTTCTCGTAACGGATGCTGTCTATCTATGTAAAACGGTTTACTTTCTGGAGGTGAGACTTGAACAAAATGCGGATTCAGGAACGTTCTATATTTGTGGCGCTGTTCTAGAATGACACTAATTAAATCGGTACCTAAACCTTTCCATCTATACTGGAGTAACTCGTTCAGAACATCATGTAACGGACCTGGATCAGAATGTTGTCCCTCATACAGTGTAATGAGGTGCTGGATCATATACATACCCACCAGTCGCTGCTCGGCTGGGGGCAGTTTCAGAAACATTTGTGCCACTATTTCATCTGGAAAAGTGGTAGAATCAGTAGCCCATCGGACTGCTGATCGGGCTAGTTCTTGTTCATGCATGGTACTAAGTTCACTATAACCGATACGTGATTTCAGAATGTGATCGGTAGCTTGGAATACTTGCTCAAGAGAACCTTGTTCTGGTGCTGGAAGAGGAAAAACTTTCTTGTGTTCTGGACGTGAATGTCGGTCAGGAAGTCTAGTTCTACCTACATACGCTATTCTGGCGGTATTTTCGTCGTCTACCTCTTCAGTAGGAGAGTCGTCTTCTTTCTCGCTTACTTGCGCTGCTTGATCAGAAACTTTAATAGCATGAGCTGAATCTCAGCTTTCCTTTGAGACCTGACTTCGCCAATACTTTCTGGGTCATCCCCTGTACGGATGAAACGATATATTCTGTCTAGATCTTCTTTCATATTCGGTAGGGTGTCCAAATACTCGGTCACCCGTCTTACACGCAATGAATATATAACCATATTATCATCGCCTGGGACTGGATCATAACGGCATTCAGTAAGAGCTCGTTTAATATCTGCAACGGACTGATGTTTGGGCGTACGCTGTAACGCACGTTCATGTAACTCGACTAACGTTACACGTTTGTGTGGCGGCGGGGTACCAGGAGGACCTCCCCCCGCGGCCCCTAAACTGGAATCGTCGACTGATACTCTTCGTGCTGGCAGAGTGACCGATGTAGCGGGTACTTGTACTGTAGGCTGGACCGGGGGTACCGTAACAGGTGCTGTAACAGGTGCCCCGGTGGCTGGAGGAACAGGAATTACATTATTTACAGGAGCTGGCGGAACAGGATTTGCATATTCTGGGACTGTGTCGTCCAAATAGGACGAGAGAAAAATATCAGCTGCGGTCGGTTTGTGACGTAGCTTAATCGGAACTAATGGCGGCGGAAAATTACATGGTGCTTCCGGGGTTGCTTTTGGCAAGCCCTCGGCAAGAAGAGGATACATACCCTTAATGAGGGCATTTCTCTGTCTGTCTGACTGTTCGGTTTTAACTCGTTCACCTATTTCAATTAATTCCCTTTCCTGGGCTCTTTCTGTGGATTCTCTACTTAATTCTGACTTTCTGATTTCTTTTTCGGTTCTTTTATGAGATTCTTTGCGCCATAACTCGATGGCATCTTTCTGGGACTGTCTGGCTTTCTTTTTCCATAATGCTTCTTCTACTCGCATGATGCACTCGGCATCCCACGTACCTGATACGGGCCATCTATATTTCTCTTCTAATTCTTTGGTGTACTCCACCCATAAGTCTAGATATAATATGGCACTTATGCCATGCTTATGATACATAAAATGACCTGGACTGTCCCTAGGCGGGACAGGAACTGCTTCCTCGAGCAGACCTTTTCTGGTTTTTAACTGACGTAACTTCGTGAACAGAGGCATAACTTAGACCGGAGTCTAGACACAATACAATACACGATAAACACAATAATAACTTAAGAAAACAAATCACTCATACCACGACATTGAAAACACATGAAGTAACATTTAAAATAACAGTTTGGACAGAATATTACCTGAAATACTGAAAACAGAACACATGAATTTCTCGAGAACAGAACTTACTAGAACAGAAACTTTACTAGAATGACTGGATGCACTGCTAAAACAGCACGAAACTTACCGGTCCCATAAAGAGACACGTCAGGACCCGCGCCCACCTAAGTGAACACTTCGTGTTGGATTTGCGTACCCAAACCCACGGACCAGAGACAAATTAATTGACCCTGTCTAGATACTACCCCAGCAACGGTACTCACCGGGCAGCAAGAACGGAAGGCCTCGGACTGGACTGGACTGCTACGACGACGGACGGACGAACTTCGGACTTCAGTTACGGGTGGGCCTCCGGATACCTCGGACCTTGGACTCTCGGCTTGGGCTCTGGTCGGGACTCGCCGCGTTCCTCCACCGCCTCGTCTGGACGCTGGACCGCAACCTCCGTCTCCTCCGTGGGCCTGAGGGATACTTGAAGCAGAAATATCTGCACGTGCACGGTATGGTTCCGTCACGGCTGCAGAGGATCAGGGGGCCTGCGTGGCTTCTCCGGCGCGTGGGGAAAGGGCAAGTCCCTATTCGGGCGCCATTATGTGGTAAATAAATAAATTATTACCGGATCTATTTTTGACTATAATCAGTAAACAGGTAGCTCAATAAATAAGAGTCAAGATTCGAGGTAGCTGAAGTTGACAGGCTTTAATCAGGCATAAAGGACAGGAACAGGACAGCCTGCACGGGAATAGGGTGGCAGGGCCCGACAGCTGTCGGGCAGGATCTGGGAATTGGCTAGCAAACTTTAATATCGGTGCACAATATATATAGTTAAACAAAATACCTTACATTCAATACAGTAGGCGTAGCAGTAGGCGGGGTTTGTAGCAGTCGCGAAAGATAAGGACAAAACTGATGCAACAAGAAGGCGTGTACATAGACATGTGATGCAAACGTAACAGAATATGTCATAAATGGGGCGGAAACATGAAGGGGGCTACCTGAGCAGCTGGGACCTCTAACCTAGTGGTGCGCGCAAACTGACAAGGACGTGTTACTAGGGAGAACTGGGGGGCTATGACTTCTGCGCTAGAAGAGGAGACTAAAGTCTGGAGTGTCAGAGCGACATGTACCCAGGCATATCTAGTATCTGTTGTTTAGAGTACATGTTGATAGAATCCAAAAGTTATCAGGGCAAAGGCTAATAGACTCTAAGACTGGTGCATGCATTATTCTATATGTAGTGCGTGTGCGAGGAATATTCCATGAATATTAATACAGTATTTCTCTTACATGGAGACATAAAGGCTAGACCATGACGGAAACTATTGATGTGATTCAGTAACTTAGGAATGCAGAGAAGGAGGGCTGAACTGATAACTAGAAACATAACATACTCTTGGCAGACTGGGAGGCAGAGCCAAGCCGAGCCGGGCACTGCGAGGCATGAAAGTAAGCTAAGGGTCAGGGATATAGGTGGGGGCTGTATCGCTCCTCGGAGAATGTTCAGGAGACAGGAGCTGAATCTGAGTCCGGGCCCTTTTGAGGCCTAGAAACGGGGATAATTCAATGAATTAACGTGCACACTGTAAAACGTGGCAACGTAGCTTTACATAGGCCTAATATTCGTTGTATTCACGAGGACTGGAAACTGGCATACTAGAGATGGACACAACGGTAATTGCGTCTTTAATCGATCAGAAGGGAATACATGCATATCGATCATGCACATATGACATAATATGGGGAACACGTAGGCACATACAACATGGCAAAATTTACTTTTCCACAAATGAACTCCTCCATCCTGCCCGTGTTGGTGCTCTCAGGATTGCCAAGGACTCAGATGTTACTCCTCCTGCTGCACACTTCGAGGTTTTCGTTTTTTTGCAGCAGTAATTTTAAGTAGCTTATCCATTTGTGCTACATGTGTCTGAATGTGTGAAGTGGTGTCCTCAGCATCTGAGATTCGGCGTTCTGTTTCTTTGATGCATTCATCATGGTCATCTAACTTGTGTACAATGGCATCCATCCGACTGTTCATAGCATCCATTTTATCTGCCATTGAAGTAAGACTTTGTCTCATCTCTAGGCGGAGAGATTTCATGTCGTCATCTTGTGAGGATGTCGACCCCCGTGCAAGTTCTTTTCTGGCATTATCTTGATCGTCTAGCTGCACACTGTCACTCTTTTTGGCTCCAAATGTCAGCCGGGTTTGTTTAATATCTGCCTTACCCATGTTTAGGATTCGGTATCAGTAATGATGATGCCAGCCGTGGGTCATGCAGTGATGAGCTTCGTGCGTAGAGACTAGGCAGCGGAGGTATCCTCCCAGGTATTTATGGTCAGCTCTGGTGAGTCAGTGTTCTTATTACTACGGGCGGCAACAATCAATACATCCTGTACCATCGGGGTGTTGTGTGGGAGGCTGGCGCTTTACATGTGCTTCTACTGTAGTGGTCAATGCAGTATATGCAAGCTTGCATGCGTTCACTCCGCTGTGTTTAAGTTCGTGGGGAACTACTGAGAGTCGTGTGACCCCTAGCAGCATTACTCGTTTAGAGGAGGGCTGGGAGAGCTGGACAGTTCATGCAGGCAGTTAACACAGCAGGATTTGCTTCAAAGAGGTGCAGGATACCAGGCGGGCAAGGTGTAGTGGTTGCTACATATATGCGCTATTTCAGGCTGACGTGTGGCAGGTTCTCTAATGATTAAATATCTGCAGTATATCGGGTATTCTGAGATGTGGGTAGGCCAAATCAGTTGTTCATGGCCGCAGACTGCACTGGGGGTAAGAGGCCAACCAAATGGATGGGGTGGAGAGGCCGGTACAGAGCGCACAGATTGAATGAGGTCGTGGGTGTTGAGCGGCCTCAACATGGCAAGCTTGGCTGGGGACAAACGATGCAGTCGAGCAGACACAGTCTCTGCAGGCTTCTTGCCCAGTGTAGATCAGTGAGTTTAGCAGCGTTCTCCAAACCGGTCCTGGAGGGCCGGATCCATGGCAGATTTTTAAAATAACTACATGTATCTAAATGGGGATATGCACAAAATTTGGCATGGATCCAGCCCTCTAGGACCGGTTTGGAGACCCCTGGTTTAAGGGGAGAGTGTCTGTGCGGTGAAGACAGTCACTGCAGCGCTTCAGGCACCTTTCGCGGTAGTGGTACGATGCGTCAGCAATGGCCATTTAGGTCTGCCACAGCGCCAGCGGATTTCAGCAATGGCAGAAATGACAGGTACGAATATGGAATCCTCCGTTCGCCACCGCGTATAACCAGGGATGTCTCAAGCCAGCCTCATAAGTAGCAGCAGGGACGTGTCTACCCGCCCGTGATCATCCAGAAGCATGTGTCTGCAGTCCGCGGTACACCACTGTTAAGGGACAGGAAGTTCAGTAGAGGACATGAAGCCCTCCCTTGCTGCCAATCCTCCGTATGTTCAGATGTGGGAGCTGTCAAGCGCCCACAGGGTCCGGATTAGTGCACATTCACCCCTTATGTCAACAGCGCCGCAAGCTCTTGCAGCATTAGGAGTTGGGCCCAGCCTCCACGTGGGTGCCATGGCACTTGCGTATGTCACTCTGCCTGGCAGGGGATACAAGCGTGTCAGTCTACACCAGTGGTATTCCAAAGGAGGAGCTGCAATGGCATTCGGCAGCACTCAGAAGGCTTCTCGAACACAGCGCCAGGTCACTGGATCATACCCTCTTCTCCGGTATAACGGAATATGTGCTGGGACCCCCTGGGCAGGATAAATTATCGGATTATTGTACCGAACTGCAGGAGCCTCACACTAGTGCGGCCATTTTGCTTGTGCGCCTCCTAGCGCCCCCCTACACTGAATTATTAACTGTACTAAAATCTAAAACACAAAACAAAAGCCCTAGAAAAGTGATAGTTGATTTTGAATTATCAATGATTAACATAACTAAAATGTATCCAGAAACCCAAATTCAAGGATGTTTTTTTCAATTTTCACAGGAATATTGGCGAAAAAAAAAGAAAATCCTTAGTTGCGGATTACATATCAGACAGTAAACAGGAATTTGAAATAAAAAAAGAAAACTAACAGCATTGTGCCTTGTTCCTCCTGACTGTGTGGATGAATACTACACTTCAATTACAGAATCAGACTATTTCACTGCAAATTAAGAAAACTTGGGCACCCTCCTAAATTACTTTGAAGACACTTGGATTGGCCATCTAAGCAAGTCGGGTCACAGGAGGAATCTGAGGTTTCCTGTCAAGTGGTGGAACTGTTACATGACCTGTTTAGAGGGAGGAGCAAAGACCAATAATGCCTTTGAGGGATGGCACAATTCCTTCAAGTCAATTGGAAAAAAACAACCAAACTTTTATCATTTTTGGACATTTTGAAGAAGGAGCAAAGTTTCCAAGGAATGAGAATAGCGCAATCATTGACTGGTACTCTGAATCCACAAATTTCCAAAAGAACAAAAGAAATGTCTGAGAGACAACTGGGACAAATTCAACAGTTTTCGTTGATGGTGGCTTCAGACTACCTAGACAATATTGCACACATACTACACTTCTAACTAATATTAACACCAATTCTATTTTACTTGCCTGATTTGCATTTTTTATTAAAATTAAATTGGATTTCTCTCTAAAACAATTGTTTACAAACATTAGAAAAAACGGGATTCTACCTTCAGTTGGCTTCTTTCTTCGACTCTTGTTCGTCTGTAAAAATCCAAATTCCAGCAAGAGTCTGCAGCTCCGCAAATATCCAAACTGTGTAACCATATTCCACAACCCAATCCAAAGCACGGGCCTAGCTAACAAAAAAGTCACAGATTGGCTTAGGCATGTTTATCTGCAACGCAAATAAATCTGTTAACTAAAACAAAACGCATGGCAAAAACAAATCTAGAAAAAGTAAAAAAGATTGGCAAAAAATGCAACAAAAAATCCATCAAATCCTCTTTCCATTGATTTTCTTTCTACATGTGAGAAAAAACAAAACCCAAACATTGAAATGCTTCAAAAACAATCAGATAGCAATAAAACAAATTACAAAAGTACTCCAAGTTGTCCAAGAATTTTGTTCTAACGATCCATGCCATCTGGATACTACCAAATTGCATGTGGTCAAAGTTCCTTGAAAACACCTGCCTTCGTAAAAAGTTTGCGACACAACCAAAAATGTTTTTAAAAACTATTGTTTCTTTTACACTTTGGTGTAAAAGAAATATTAATCATTCTGTCAACAGAGTTCTCTTTTTTTTAAACCAACAGTGTAAAAAAAAAAACATCACCCGACATGAGCGTACAACTGCTACCTGCATAGGAATAAAATTGTTGTGAAAAACATAAAAACACAGTTCTAAATACTTACATACTAACTACCTCCCTCGACTCTCCTTACAAAAAAGTTTGCCAGGCACAAAGTCTATTAAATAATTAAAGGTTGTCTTACCTGAGTTTTTTGCTTCCTATCTTGCTCCACCGACTGTAGAACGATGCGCCCAACCGTGTATGTTATCTGTAAAAGTAGAAGGGAAAAAAGGACAATTTCACCCATTGAATACAATTGAAAACCGTAGGTAAAATGTAAAATATTTTTTTTAAATGTGAATGTAAATCTTTGTGGTACTTTTTAATTTTGAAAATTTATAAAAATAATATATATGTTTATGAATTAATTAAAAAAAAATCTAATTAATTTCTTTCTTTATTTTAAAATAAAACATTAATAATTAGAAATTATTCTGCGTCCTAATTGTTTTCTTTTAACTTACATTTTTAAAAAAATGAATTTAATTATTATATGTTATACTACTTTCTGCTGTGTACATGCAATCTGTTTGAGCTAATTACGTTTTATAATTTATTACATCAAATACTTTATATTAAATTAAAATTTAAAACCACAAATGTCCTTTAAAAAAAATATATATATATGTTAAAATAGTACAGTTGCAATAATAAATGTTAATCAATTTCTGGAGAAAAGTGGAAAAAAAAATTAATTAATGAACTAAAATATTTTTTTAATCAGTTTAAAATTAGGACTAAATATTTAAAAAAAAATACCATGAAATTAAAATTAATACCCAAGTATTAACAAACTTACCCATCCAAATCCCCAAATTCCCGCCAATCCTGTGCCACAGAAAAGGTGTAAAACCCTCTAACAATTTAGAAATTTGTGTCAAATCCTCTTTAAATCTATATACTAATGTATTTTAAAATAACTTTAAAATGTGTAGCAAAGATTAATTGAAAAAAATAAAGTAAACACTAAAAACTAAGGGCCAGATGTAGGTGGCCCATTACCGGTTGGTAAACCTAAAATTCAGTAAATTTCAGCCTTACCGACCGGTATTGGGCCATTTCCTATGTAGGGGATGATTCGGTAAATACCGAATCGGTATTTACCGATTCGGTATTTACCGAATCATTATTTACCGATTCCATATTTACCGAATCGGTAAATGACATGTAGGAAGCACTTTAAAGAGTGCTCATGTGCTTTAAGGATTCGTTATTTACCACCAACTATTAGTTGGTGGTAAATAATGAATACCTTTGACAATGCAAATTTGTGCATTTTCAACTGTGCCATGTGACAGACATACATGCCCTTAGGGCATTTATGTGTGCCACATGTGCACACAAGCACTATTCAGGGGTGCTACAGGGTGTAAATGTGACACCCTGCCACCCTTGAATGTTTCCCTATTTTACCGAATCGGTATTTACCAATTCGGTAATTCACATTAGGATTGAATGGGAATTACCGAATCGGTAAATACCGAATCGGTAAATACCGAATTGTACCGATTCGGTAATACTTTCCGAATATTTACCTACATTACATTTATCGATTCTAAAATACAGTATCGATGAATTTCAATTACCTACATCTAGCCCTAAGTACTTTCCTTAAAACCCGATGTAATAGCATGCATTGTAATGGTAGTTTTATTGTAATGGCATGTGTTGTAATAGCATACGTTCTAATGGTAGTTTCGCTGTAATGGCTTGCTTTGTTATAGCATGCATTGTAATGCATGCTTTGTGATGGATGTTTCCTGTTTTAATACAGTACATTGCAAACTGTGCAACATCGGTGCAGTAGGTAGGTGTGAGAAGCACACAAAACAAAACCACCCATACCTCGGCAGGGTAACAACTTGGCAACATTTAAAATAGCCATATCCAGAGCTCTCAAATTCCCAGAGTTGCACAAATGCAACTTGTTTTAAACAGCACTTCAACATTTAGTGATTGGAACTGGTAAATAAAGCACACAAATTCAAATGTTTGTATGTCATTTTTTGTTGTGGTGTGACAGATTTAGATACTTCTGCACAAAACTGAAAAATCTTGGTTATTGGGGAGCAAACAGGATTATGCAGGACATTCCTTTTTTGAAGTGAAAAGTGCACAGTTGCAGCATCTGATCACCATCCCAGCATCAACCTAATTTGCCAAGATTTAAAGACCCGATTCCGATCTCATTCAGAAAAGTATTCCAAATGAATCGGTACTGGATTGCTTTCCAACTGACTCGAGCGCAAGCTTACCGAACAACGGAGTACGATGCAATGCATGTTAAATCCCACCGACTCGTCCAGAATGCAAATCATCGGCAAACAAGTCCGATGTGACTGACTCATTCAGAAATGCTGAAGATTAGTATTACGGTCACGAATCAGACTCGGTTTAGCCCGCAAACAGACAAAGTTGCATCCAACGCGGTTTCTGAACCATGTCATTCTGTGTATGTGAGGAGGACCCGGGGCTTACCTATGAAACGCTGGATAGAGAACCTGTACTTCGGGAACCAGCACGGAAACAGCATACGGGACTTCCACAATGTTCTTCTGTTTCTACATAGGAACGCGACCAGCAGCGTGACCCGGCAGTGGACGCGACGTCACCCGGAAGCGGCGACCTCGAACCAATGAAGAGGCTCTGAGGTCAAGGGGAAGGGGTCGTGAGTGGCGCGGAAGGAGAGAGACGCCTAGAAGACGCTGGACCCGATTCTGCAACACCGGACGACCTGGGAGAGCAGAAGGAAGACGCGGGACACGTTATTGCAACGCCTGAAGACCCGGGAGAGCGGAGAGAAGACGCGGGACTCGATAGGCGGGACGCCGGGCTACCAGGGAGCCAGGACGAAGACGAATGCTGGTGTGAAGACTGGTGGTGCCCGGAGGAGGCTGTGGAGCGGCCGCAACTCGGAGGAGAGTTGCGGCGGGGCCTGTGAGTACACTTGTTCTATGTGGTTGCTATTGTGAGTGGGAAGTGGGAGGTGCTGTCGGGTGGGTTCATAACGGGAGGTATCAAGGTTGTTCCTATGTGTTCACGCTGCATGACCCCTAAGACACTATCGTCCGCCTGACTGCCACTCTATTAATTCAGCCGTAGTTCTCCTGCTATTGATACCGGATAGGATCCACATTCGTATTTTGAACTCGACATTAGAAGCCTATCCCTCACTCTTTCTCCCCCCCCCTTCTTGAACCTAATTCTCTTGGGCTCCCAGGAATATCAGTTCTACTATTTTTCCTCATCAATTAACCCAATAGTGAGCACAACGGTGTGGTGCAGGAAGACAAAGCACTGAGTCAGAAAACAGACTACTTACGGTTCCCTTCTTTGTCTCATTCCCCTCCTATGAGCCTCCGGGACGATCACCGTGGAGACCAGGAGAAGGAAAACAAGACATCCAGCTCATCTGATGAAGCATCTGAAGAGGAGGAACCCAAAGAACTGACTAGTTATTCAACCCCAACCTCATCTGTTTTCAATAAACCACTTGCTTCAAAACCACTTCTAAAGCCTCCTCGCCTGTATATCAAACCTGCCCTCCCACAAGTGATATCAGAAGTGGGATCGAAAGGCGAAATGGAGGCTGCTTTAGCGAAGATGGCCGAAAATCAAGAACACCTAGGAAATGTTATGGAACGTTTTCTAACGGTCGTCGAAGAAGACCGTGACAAAATCCAGAAGGTATTGGCAGGTCAAGGACAAACTCAAGGAGCAGCCTTGGATAAGCTTACAGAGGTCCTCGGACAACAAAGAGGACCTACCACCTTGCCATCCGTAGTATTGCAGCGTTATGTGGCTGGAGAAGACCCCGATTTCTTTTTTAGTAATTTCGAGAGAATGGCCACCGCGGCATCTTGGCCGGCAGACAAGTGGGGCCAATATCTGGGTCCCCTTTTATCTGGAGACCTGCAAGCAGCGTATCAAGCAGCCACTCTACAAGGAACAGTACCCTATGCCGATATCAAGAAGTGCATTCTAGAAAGGCTAGGAATAGACAATGAAACGTATCGGATAAAGTTACGACAAATGAAAGAAGGACCACTAGAGACCCCTTGTGCTCTATATTTTAGGGTGAAGGACATGGCAGATAGATGGCTAAAACCCACAACTACCGATAAGGATGGGATCATGGCCAAGATATATCTAGAGCAGTACTTAGCCTCACTTCATCCTTCGATTCAACGGTGGGTCCGACAACAGGCTAACCTTACTTTGGAAACAGCAGTAGAGATAGCTAGTGCATACAGCGGAGCCCAGGACTTCCAAAAAGGACGAGAAGACACAACGGGGAAGACAGGGGGAAGCGTTAATCACCGACCACCTCGACCCATAGTGGCTAAGAAACCAGAACCTTTTTCATTTGTTCCCAGTGGACCTTTACCCGCTGTTCCACTTATCAGACCACCCTCAGTGGGGCCACAATGTTATCAGTGTGGGGGAATGGGACATATTGCCAAGTTCTGTCCACAAAAAGAGGAGCCTATGGAGATAGGGATGGCCCGTAACTACTACTGCTCCCCCACTGAAAAGAAGTCTCCACCGTATAGGTGTACTGTGTCTGTAAACGGACAGCCTGTTACTGCTTTAGCTGATACCGGCTGTTTGCATAGCGTCGTTAGGCCTCAATATCTTGGACACACCCTAGGACCCATAGACGGGGCAGTAGCCATTAAGTGTGTACATGGGGATATAAAACCATATCCCACTACCCGGGTACAAATCCAACATTCTCAGGATACCGGGACCTCCTTAAATGTAGGATTAATACCACAGCTACCTGAACAAGCCATTCTAGGAAACGATTATCCTAAACTACCACAACTGTTAGAGGGATTCTCGTTACCTGAAGAGGAGTGGCTAGCAACCGCCCCTTTTTCCCGAGATATTGATAAAGAATGGCCTTCTTCCAAACCCCGGAAGAGTCGCAGACAGAGAAGAGCCGAGAAAGGCAAGGACACCATGGTGATGCCAATTATACCTCTCGAAAACCCATGGGAAACAGACAGAAACTTCCACGCTGCTCAACGAGAGGATCCTGTTCTTCAGGAAGCATGGAATAGGGCCTTCAGCGAGGAAGACCCCCAACATGTATGTCCTTATTTCTTTACTAAAAATGGTCTGTTGTATAGGAAAGGAGGTCCTACACAGAAAGGGCAATTATTAGTCCCCGAACCATTCAGGGAGAAAGTATTCTATCTTGCACATAGCCATCTCATGGGAGGTCACTTTGGGGTTGAGAAAACCGAGAAGGATATTTTGGAAAAGTTTTATTGGCCAGGGATATATCAGCAGGTCAAACGATATTGTAGGGAATGTCCTATTTGTCAAAGGAATAGCTGTTACCAGCCACCCAGAGTACCCCTATGCCCTCTCCCTATCATTGACGAACCTTTTCACCGTGTAGGCATGGATATCATTGGACCTCTATTACCCTCCAGAAGTGTATGTAGATATGTTCTAGTATTAGTGGATTACGCCACTCGATTCCCTGAGGCTATACCCCTTCGCCGACCAGACACTGCCAATATCTCTAAAGCAATGATCGGTGTGTTTTCAAGAGTAGGATTTCCTAAAGAGATCTTAACCGATCAAGGGACACCCTTTGTGTCTAAAATGATGAGAGATATTTGCACTGAGTTAGGAATCAAACAACTCAGGACCGCAGCCTACCATCCCGAAACGGATGGATTGGTGGAAAGATATAATGCCACCATTAAAGCTACCTTAAAGAAACTGTTGGCCCTCGAAGCTAGAAAATGGGAGGACATACTTCCCTTAGCCCTGTTTGCCATCAGATGTAAGGAGCAGAAAAGTACAGGATATTCACCTTTTGAATTATTGTATGGGCATAAAACCCGTACTTTATTAGATATGGCCCAAGAACAATGGGAGAAAGAACCAGACAATGCACGTACACTTCCAGAATATGTCTCGAACCTAAAAACTAATTTGAGGCAAATCAGAGAGCTAGTCAGAAACAACCTAGAGAACGCTCAGACTGCCCAAAAGACTCAATATGACAAAGGAGCCAAGCAGAGGACTTTCCAAGTAGGGGACAATGTATTACTTATGATGGCTTCCTCAGATCAGAAACTTTTGGGACAATGGCAGGGTCCGTATAAAGTGATACAACAAGTGACCCCTGTTACTTATCGAATTGAGATGGATCCCCACAAGCGAATATCTCAGATTTATCACGTTAATTTATTGAAAAAATGGGAAGGACTGGTGCCTGTGTCGGTAAATAGCGTACAACCCCAAGCTCCTTTGTTCCATCAGTGTATTGCTCCTGAGTTTCCGGCAGATTTAAAAAACGGCCTGATCAGGACCTTAGAGCCCCTTACCCCTGTGTTTTCCACAGTCCCTGGAAAAACGACTTTAGTGGAACACACTATCAAAACACCTCCAGGGAAAAGAGTCCGGTTGAGGCCTAATCGTATACCAGAATCTCGTCGCCAAACCATAAAGGAAGAAGTCAAAAAAATGATGGAGATGGATATCATAGAACCATCTCAGAGCGAATGGAATTCTCCCATTGTACTCGTACCGAAACCAGATGGTTCGGTCAGATTCTGTATAGATTTTCGGGAGGTTAACAAAATATCCGAGTTTGACACCTATCCCCTTCCACGGGTAGATGAAATGGTAGAGAGAATAGGAAGAGCGAAGTATATCAGTACCCTGGATTTATGTAAAGGGTATTGGCAAATACCCTTAAAAAAAGAAGATAGAGAAAAAAACGCCTTCTCAACGCCCGATGGATTATACCACTTCAAAATGCTTCCATTCGGCTTACATGGTGCACCCGCCACGTTTCAAAGGGCTATGAACACATTATTGAGACCCCAGGAAAGGTATGCCGGTGCCTATATTGATGATATCGTGATTTACAGCGATACATGGGACCAACATCTGTCCCATTTATTCCAAGTTATTCAGACCCTAGGTTCCCATGGATTGAGAATAAATCCAGCCAAAAGTCACCTAGCTTCTCAGACGGTCCGATACTTAGGTTATCTATTGGGTGAGGGAGTCATAAGACCACAACAGTCAAAATTATCAGCCATCTCTCAAATTCCCTTTCCCCGAACAAAAAAAGATCTAAGGGCTTTTCTTGGACTGTTGGGATACTACAGACGATTCATACCTGGGTTTTCCCAAATGGCTACACCCCTGACCGATCTACTACAAAAGAACAGCAAAACCGAGGAGATCCTGAAGGCTCCTCCTCATTTTGTAGAACAGGCCTTTGAGTCACTCAAGAACGCTCTAACATCGGAGTCTGTCCTAGATAGCCCTGACTATTCCCGTCCCTTTATCTTACAAACGGATGCATCCGATCAGGGATTAGGAGCGGTTTTATCACAAGAGACTGACCAAGGAGAAAACCCCATTCTGTACATTAGCCGTAAACTCTTTCCTAGGGAAAAGAATTACGCTACCATCGAAAAAGAAGCCCTCGCAATTAAATGGGCCATAGAATCCCTACGATACTATTTGGAAGGGGAGGGATTCACCCTTTTTACAGACCACGCCCCATTAGAATGGTTAGCTAGAAACAAGGGACATAATGAGAGGGTGCTCCGATGGTTTCTTTCCCTACAACCTTTCAAGTTTCATACTAGACACAGAAAAGGAAAAGAACAGGGAAACGTAGATTACCTGTCTAGATATCCACAAAGTCCTATCCTTAGAAGAAGGACAGCATGGGAAAGGGGATGTGAGGAGGACCCGGGGCTTACCTATGAAACGCTGGATAGAGAACCTGTACTTCGGGAACCAGCACGGAAACAGCATACGGGACTTCCACAATGTTCTCCTGTTTCTACACAGGAACACGACCAGCAGCGTGATCCAGCAGTGGACGCGACGTCACCCGGAAGCGGCGGCCTCGAACCAATGAAGAGGCTCAGAGGTCAAGGGGAAGGGGTCGTGAGTGGCGCGGAAGGAGAGAGACGCCGAGAAGATGCGGGACCCGATTCTGCAACACCGGACGACCTGGGAGAGCAGAAAGAAGACGCGGGACACGTTATTGCAACGCCTGAGGACCCGGGAGAGCGGAGAGAAGATGCGGGACCTGATAGGCGGGACGCCGGGATACCAGGGATCCAGGACGGAGACGAATGCTGGTGTGAAGACTGGTAGTGCCCGGAGGAGGCTGTGGAGCGGCCGCAACTCGGAGGAGAGTTGCGGCGGGGCCTGTTAGTACACTTGTTCTATGTGGTTGCTATTGTGAGTGGGAAGTGGGAGGTGGTGTTGGGTAGGTTCGTAACGGGAGGTATCAAGGTTGTTCCTATGTGTTCACGCTGCATGACCCCTAAGACACTATCTTGCGCCTGACTGCCACTCTATTAATTCAGAGAGACTAAGTAGAGAGGACCTACTTGTAGTGAGCACTGTTCCTACTTGAAAACATATAGTTTTCCAACAATGTGACATAAAGGCTACTAATAACTTTATACAAATCGTCAACAATATAAGAATTTCATGTACTCTTTTTTAATTTTTCAATAAGAACACTTACTTCCAAAATATAAACATAGATACAGAGTGTTCATGTATCCTAATATACACATATACTAAATATGGATCAATATACTTGACATTAAATTGTCAGTAGATGCATCACTAATACAATATTTACATATTCCTGAACCATGAAGAAAGTATTATACAATAATGTTCATGTATCAATATGGGTTGGTTGTATGAAGATGCGATGCCCAATGCATTTCGGGACCAGAAGGTACCCTTCTTCAGGGGAAATGTCGTAAAATATACAAAAAGCTTATCAGTACTATCAAAATGACATGTAGTTTATTTTAACATGATTATTTCTATCTGAAACTATGAGACACGGCAAAGGGGGGAAAAGAACAGATAACAAACAGTATCCTAGTTCAAAATGAGGGAAAACTTCCTAATTGTCTTCTACCTTACAAATAAAGCAGAAATGCATAGTACAGGTTTCATGGGATATTAACATGATTGCAACCTTCTGAATACATGGCTATGTCCTCTATCTCAAACAAGAATATAAACTAACAAAAACATTTCAACACAAGACCTAAAATGGTGTTCTCCAAACAAGATAATAACCAGAAGACATTATGCAGAAATGATTCTGTGACATAAAAAAATGGCTGTGCAACCACATACTTAATGAAAATGCTATAACAGACATTGTAAAAACATTGCAAACAGTTGAACATATGATAATCAAACAAATACGTGGATGAGTACTGCAAGAATCAATAATACAGTAATAATCTAGATAATGTGCCTTCAATATACTAAACCATTAAGCATATAGTACTCATACTCCTTGTGCTCAGTTTTCCAGCATAATGCCAGAATTACATACCTCACGTACCTTAGAGAAATAATGATACACGTTGGCTAAGGTAAGAATCCTAGTTAGACTCTTTGGACGAAACTCCAGCAAAATACACTACACGGTACATCCCAGAAAACAGGACCGCTAGATGGATTGAAATAAAAACGAGGAGTAAACAGTACTATAATCATAGGAAGTATAAGAATTCACTGAAACAACTATATAAATTGTACCTAACGACCAGGAGGCCTCACTAGAGATGTATGGTTGTAGCTACAGGAGACGATTGCTCGTTGTTTCTAGGCTCACAGGACCCTATGGCTCCGCCGAAAAATAATGCACAACTATGGATAAAATGAAATATGAATTTGTGGTCGTAATGTCATTCATGGGAATACATGCGATTGTTCCAAGAACTTGCTGGTAAACCTCTGCTACATCTTACCTAAAGGTTGTGCTCGTGTTTACAGCGTAATAGGAATTTCAGAGTGCTCGTTGAAGACACTATGGGATGAGGATAAGGGGCAAAACACTAGGCGACATGAAAATAGCCTATCAATGCGTGTACGCTATTACAAAGTTGCTACTGAATAAACAATAAACTCTATCTATATTACCTCCTTCGCACAGAGAAGAGCGTGGTAGTAATGTAGCCCAATTTTTTTTTCATGACCGAGGACTATGGGTGATGGAAAAGAGTCTGACCGCAAAAAAACACATAAAAGAGTATCTGTCATATTTAATGCCTTCCTGTTCTGTGATCATGTATAAAAAAGAAAGAAGAACCTGGGGTAAACTTACACTCAAAAGAGAATGTAAGTATGATGGTGTGGTATTTCTCCTGTCCCTCCGTGACTATGTAAAGAAACGTTGTAGCGGCGTAATAAGAGTCCACTCATGAAGAGAGGCTGCTAGGTGAACACGGGGATCTGGCCAATAAGAATATATAAAAGAATATCTATCGTTAATAGTGGACTACTACTTTCAGATAAAACTAAAGAATAGAAAGGAACTGGGGTATGGGTTATTTACCTCCGTGGCTAGATGTAACGCTCAACCGATATCGTGTGTTACTGCGGCAAAATCTCAGGTGAACGCGGAAGGATACCACACAGCTATATAAAGAGTTCCCGATATCCCGGGAGTGGAGGGGAGATGGTGGGAAATGTAGTCCCCATAAGAGAGATTGTTTAACTCAAAACTTTATTGTGTCGCACGGAACTATGCGTAAATACACGGTGCCTGTCATGGATATAAATAATACACGAGTATGTGCAACCCTGCAGAATAACGGGTCCTACAGAATTTAAAACAGATGATGGGAATCCGAAAAGAAAAAGGAGGAACGGATGTCGACCACTCTATTAAAACACTGCTTAACATCGTCCTCCGCCCTAGGATGTAGAGTGGGCAGAACTGTTCTTAACCTAAACATGTATGGATGTTGTAGCTAATGACGCATCTACACAACAATGACGTTTATCATGAATGTATATATGCTATACAATACATAGTACAATCCTAATAATGCAAGTTAACATAAAGGTAGATAATAACATAAAATGTACCAACGTCACTTGTCTAGGTGATCGCCAGCAGTGCAAAAACATATGATGGTAAACCATTATCAAGAGCTCATCCTGTCAGAAACCTTAATAAGAACAAATTATGGGTGACTGATAATACAAATAGACATAATGGTAAATGATGCAGAGGTTGTGGCTACGTCACTTATCTAAATAATCAACAATATTACAGAAACATCAAATGCTAAGCAACAATAAAAGACTATGGAAAACCTTCCTATAAACCTATTGTGGGAGTCACATATGTTGCTAGTGAAGAGAAAATATACATTATGAGGAGATGGTGAGATTCAGAGGTTGCATAAGGATCTATAAACCTATCTGGATCATAAAAAACAACCAAGGTCTACACGATCATTAAGACCATTTGGGATAGTTGTGCATAAAAGATCTATCCAGTAGATTTCACGCTGTAATAGGCGAGCAGAAGTATCTTGGCCCTCCTTTTTCTGTACTATCTCTATTATCTGCGCACGCAGTTGCGCTATGTTATGGTGGCTTTCATCCCAATGAATAGCTATGGGGGTAGTTTTGTTTTAGCACGAATGTTGCTCTTGTGCTCTGTGAGCCTAATTTTTAGTTTCCGTTCAATCTTGCCCACATAAAATTTACCGCACGGGCATTTGAGGCAATAGACTAAGTTGGTGCTGTTGCAATCAGATGTATGCTTTAAATTGATTTTTCTACCTGTCATAGGATGGGTTAAGATGTTGCCGGTGATAATATTGTTGCAATGTATGCAATTCTGACATTTCATTGTTCCCTTAAAGTCAGTTTGAGTTTGTGGGTTACTAGGTGTTCGAACAATATCCATCAAATTTCGGCCTCTCGTTTAAGCAAATATGGGTTTGTCCTGAAAAATACCTTTGAACTCACTTTCATTTTGGAGTAATTCCCATCTTTTGAGAATAATGCGTTTGATTTTATTAGCTGATGTTGAAAATGTGGACACAAATGTGAATTCGTGTGTCCGTGCTTTGATAGCCGGAGACAGTAGTGATTGTCGATCATGGATGGCTAGTCTATCAATGCATTGGTCAAGTATTACAGAGGGATACCCACGCTGTTCAAATCTGCTCCGATGGATTTAAATTTGTTTATCGAATATTTCTTTCGTAGTACAGATTTTTTTTAATCTCAAAAAATGAGAGTATGGTAAGTTAGTGATTAGGCTTTGTGGATGGAAACTAGTATACATCAGCGTATTATTTCTGTCTGTGGGCTTAGTGTAGATGTCTGTTATAAGTCTTTTGTTAACCTGATCCTTGATGACAAGCACATCCAGGTAATGAACTGCACTCGAACTTGTGTTGTGAGTAAACTGAATCCTGAGATTCTTTTTATTGAGATCAACAATCAGCTCTTCAAGTTCTAACTGTGTCTTAGACCATATCAAAAAAATGTCGTCAATGTAACAACCATACATTACTAGCCCTTGATTCCACTGTTGATTCATTAAGATGTGTTCATGCTCAAAAAGTGACATAAAAATATTAGCATAGGCTGGAGCCCCAGAGAATCCCATGCTGGTGCCGTTCATTTGCCCAAAAAATTAAGGACACCACCCATTTTTTGACCAAGTTGGAATCGATTCAAGAATATTTTAGGGATGATTGGATACTGTGTACTATTGACGTTACTGCACTATATACATCCATTAATCACCAAGAAGGGATGGAAGCAGTAGAATGGGTACTGTTACAGATGAAGTTATGCCAAGATAAGAGTATTTTCATTCTAAAATTGTTACACTTTTGTCTAAATAACAGCTATTTTCAGTGGCAAGACCAATTTTTTGGGCAAATGAACGGCACCAGCATGGGATTCTCTGGGGCTCCAGCCTATGCTAATATTATTATGTCACGTTTTGAGCATGAACACATCTTAATGAATCAACAGTGGAATCAAGGGCAAGTAATGTATGGTCGTTACATTGACAACATTTTTTTGATATGGTGTAAGACACAGTTAGACCTTGTAGAGCTGATTGTTGATCTCAATAAAAAGAATCTCAGGATTCAGTTTACTCACAACACAAGTTCGAGTGCAGTTCATTACCTGGATGTGCTTGTCATCAAGGATCAGGTTAACAAAAGACTTATAACAGACATCCACACTAAGCCCACAGACAGAAATAATACGCTGATGTATACTAGTTTCCATCCACAAAGCCTAATCACTAACTTACCATACTCTCATTTTTTTAGATTAAAAAAAATCTGTACTACGAAAGAAATATTCGATAAACAAATTCAAATCCATCGGAGCAGATTTGAACAGCGTGGGTATCCCTCTGTAATACTTGACCAATGCATTGATAGACTAGCCATCCATGATCGACAATCACTACTGTCTCCGGCTATCAAAGCACGGACACACGAATTCACATTTGTGTCCAAATTTTCCACATCAGCTAATAAAATCAAACGCATTATTCTCAAAAGATGGGAATTACTCCAAAATGAAAGTGAGTTCAAAGGTATTTTTCAGGACAAACCCATATTTGCTTATACGAGAGGCCGAAATTTGATGGATATTGTTCGAACACCTAGTAACCCACAAACTCAAACTGACTTTAAGGGAACAATGAAATGTCAGAATTGCATATATTGCAACAATATTATCACCGGCAACATCTTAACCCATCCTATGACAGGTAGAAAAATCAATTTAAAGCATACATCTGATTGCAACAGCACCAACTTAGTCTATTGCCTCAAATGCCCGTGCGGTAAATTTTATGTGGGCAAGACTGAACGGAAACTAAAAATTAGGCTCACAGAGCACAAGAGCAACATTCGTGCTAAAAACAAAACTACCCCCATAGCTATTCATTGGGATGAAAGCCACCATAACATAGCGCAACTGCGTGCGCAGATAATAGAGATAGTACAGAAAAAGGAGGGCCAAGACAATTCTGCTCGCCTATTACAGCGTGAAATCTACTGGATAGATCTTTTATGCACAACTATCCCAAATGGTCTTAATGATCGTGTAGACCTTGGTTGTTTTTTATGATCCAGATAGGTTTATAGATCCTTATGCAACCTCTGAATCTCACCATCTCCTCATAATGTATATTTTCTCTTCACTAGCAACATATGTGACTCCCACAATAGGTTTATAGGAAGGTTTTCCATAGTCTTTTATTGTTGCTTAGCATTTGATGTTTCTGTAATATTGTTGATTATTTAGATAAGTGACGTAGCCACAACCTACGTCATCATTTACCATTATGTCTATTTGTATTATCAGTCACCCATAATTTGTTCTTATTAAGGTTTCTGACAGAATGAGCTCTTGATAATGGTTTACCATCATATGTTTTTGCACTGCTGGCGATCACCTAGACAAGTGACGTTGGTACATTTTATGTTATTATCTACCTTTATGTTAACTTGCATTATTAGGATTGTACTATGTATTGTATAGCATATATACATTCATGATAAACATCATTGTTGTGTAGATGCGTCATTAGCTACAACATCCATACATGTTTAGGTTAAGAACAGTTCTGCCCACTCTACATCCTAGGGCGGAGGACGATGTTAAGCAGTGTTTTAATAGAGTGGTCGACATCCGTTCCTCCCTTTTCTTTTCGGATTCCCATCATCTGTTTTAAATTCTGTAGGACCCGTTATTCTGCAGGGTTGCACATACTCGTGTATTATTTATATCCATGACAGGCACCGTTTATTTACGCATAGTTCCGTGCAACACAATAAAGTTTTGAGTTATACAATCTCTCTTGTGGGGACTACATTTCCCACCATCTCCCCTCCACTCCCGAGATATCGGGAATTCTTTATATAGCTGTGTGGTATCCTTCCGCGTTCACCTGAGATTTTGCCACAGTAACACACCATATCGGTTGAGCGTTACATCTAGCCACGGAGGTAAATAACCCATACCACAGTTCCTTTCTATTCTTTAGTTTTATCTGAAAGTAGTAGTCCACTATTAACGATAGATATTCTTTTATATATTCTTATTGGCCAGATCCCCGTGTTCACCTAGCAGCCTCTCTTCACGAGTGGACTCTTATTACGCCGCTACAACGTTTCTTCACATAGCCACGGAGGGACAGGAGAAATACCACACCATCATACTTACATTCTCTTTTGAGTGTAAGTTTACCCCAGGTTCTTCTTTCTTTTTTATACATGATCACAGAACAGGAAGGCATTAAATATGACAGATACTCTTTTATGTGTTTTTTAGCGGTCAGACTCTTTTAAATCACTCATAGTCCTCGTTCATGAAAAAAAATTTGGGCTACATTACTACCACGCTCTTCTCTGTGCGAAGGAGGTAATATAGTTAGAGTTTATTATTTATTCAGTAGCAACTTTGTAATAGCGTACACGCATTGATAGGCTATTTTCATGTCTCCTAGTGTTTTGCCCCTTATCCTCATCCCATAGTGTCTTCAACGAGCACTCTGAAATTCATATTACGCTGTAAACACGAGCACAACCTTTAGGTAAGATGTAGCAGAGGTGTACCAGCAAGTTCTTGGAACAATCGCATGTATTCTCATGAATGACATTACGACCACAAATTCATATTTCATTTTATCCATAGTTGTGCATTATTTTTCGGTGGAGCCATAGGGTCCTGTGAGCCTAGAAACAACGAGCAATCGTCTCCTGTAGCTACAACCATTCATCTCTAGTGAGGCCTCCTGGTCGTTAGGTACAATTTATATAGTTGTTTCAGTGAATTCTTATACTTCCTATGATTATAGTACTGTTTACTCCTCGTTTTTATTTCAATCCATCTAGCGGTCCTGTTTTCTGGGATGTACCGTGTAGTGTATTTTGCTGGAGTTTCGTCCAAAGAGTCTAACTAGGATTCTTACCTTAGCCAACGTGTATCATTATTTCTCTAAGGTACGTGAGCTATGTAATTCTGGCATTATGCTGGAAAACTGAGCACAAGGAGTATGAGTACTATATGCTTAATGGTTTAGTATATTGAAGGCACATTATCTAGATTATTACTGTATTATTGATTCTTGCAGTACTTATCCACGTATTTGTTTGATCATCATATGTTCAACTGTTTGCAATTTCTTTACAATGTCTGTTATAGCATTTTCATTAAGTATGTGGTTGCACACCCATTTTTTATGTCACAGAATCATTTCTGCATAATGTCTTCTGGTTATTATCTAGTTTGGAGAACACCATTTTAGGTCTTGTGTTGAAATGTTTTGGTTCCTTTATATTCTTGTTTGAGATAGAGGACATAGCCATGTATTCAGAAGGTTGCAATCATGTTAATATCCCATGAAACCTGTACTATGTATTTCTGCTTTAATTGTAAGGTAGAAGACAATTAGGAAGTTTTCCCTCATTTTGTACTACTATACTGTTTGGTATCTGTTCTTTTCCCCCCTTTGCCGTGTCTCATAGTTTCAGATAGAAATAATCATGTTAAAATAAACTACATGTCATTTTGATAGTACTGATGAGCTTTTTGTATATTTTAGGACATCGCCCCTGAAGAAGGGTACCTTCTGGTCCCGAAATGCATTGGGCATCGCATCTTCATACAACCAACCCATATTGATACATGAACATTATTGTATAATACTTTCTTCATGGTTTAGGAATATGTAAATATTGTATTAGTGATGCATCTACTGACAATTTAATGTCAGGTATATTGATCCATATTTAGTATATGTGTATATTAGGATACATGAACACTCTGTATCTATGTTTATATTTTGGAAGTTAGTGCTCTTATTGAAAAATTAAAAAAGAGTACATGAAATTCTTATATTGTTGACTATTTGTATAAAGTTATTAGTAGCCTTTATGTCACATTGTTGGAAAACTATATGTTTTCAAGTAGGAACAGTGCTCACTACAAGTAGGTCCTCTCTACTTAGTCTCTCTGTTCATTTTTTGTGCTAGCCATCACAAGCATGTAGTGAAGCACCCTTGGATTAGACAGGAATAAGTTTTGTTTAAACTTTATAACTGAGCGCTCCTCTCATCTTTCTAAACTCTATTAATTCAGCCATAGTTCTCTTGCTATTGATACCGGATAGGATCCACATTCGTATTTTGAACTCGACATTAGAAGCCTATCCCTCACTCTGAATTCCCCCCCTTCATGAAACTAATTCTCTTGGGCTCCCAGGAATATCAGTTCTACTATCTTTCCTCACCAATTAACCCAATAGTGAGCACAACGGTGTGGTGCAGGAAGACAAAGCACTGAGTCAGAAAACAGACTACTTACGGTTCCCTTCTTTGTCTCATTCCCCTCCTATGAGCCTCCGGGACGATCACCGTGGAGACCAGGAGAAGGAAAACAAGACATCCAGCTCATCTGACGAAGCATCTGAAGAGGAGGAACCCAAAGAACTGACTAGTTATTCAACCCCAACCTCATCTGTTTTCAATAAACCACTTGCTTCAAAACCACTTCTAAAGCCTCCTCGCCTGTATATCAAACCTACCCTCCCACAGTGTAACAAATGTCAATTGTGAAAAGTCAAAAACAGTCAAAACAACCATTGAAAATGCCCCCCCCTAAAAATTGCCACCCCCACCAATCCACTTATATAAAGGTAAAAAAACATGTCCATGATCTTTTGCTACAACACAACTGCTGCTACCTCAGTAAATCTGCCACACATTGCCTGCTCTCCACCTCATACACTCACACATCACCCACCAAACTACTTGCACTGATTTTTGTTTGATTACAAATATTCTCACAAACACACACTCTTTTTCCCATTCACAATGTCCCTCACCTTCACACTCACCCACACCTTTATACCCACCCTCACCATGGCCCCAAAGAAACAGCCACGTTTCACAGAAAATTAGTTGGAAGTGCTTGTAGTTGAGATTCTCAGAGTAGAGTAACAGTTATTTGGGAACCAAGTCCAACAGACTCCCTCGTCAAAGAGAAAAAGGATGTGGGACAGGAAAGTCAACAAGATGAACGCTCAAGCCCCTTGCATGCGCACAATAGATGATATTAGAAACGGGTACTGTGATGTGTTAAGGATGGACAAAAAGCTGCTGGCCAGGGAACCCACACACAGCCAGCAGACTGGCGGTGTCCTTCCTGCACAACCTGTGCAATTCACTTCCTGGGAGGAGAAAGTGCATGCCATCCTTCCGCTGGAGAGCATCTATGGACTCACAGAAGCACCAGAGACTCGTAAGTACCCAATACACAATCCAATAAAGTTACCAATTACCCCCTAGAGACATCACTGTAAAGAATAAAGTTAATAAAATGACTGTTTTAATATAGAAAAAAATAGAGCCAAAGAGCATGTTATGTGTATGTCAGATTGATAACAACTACACCTGCAATGAAATTGAAAATGCACCAAACTATTATCATGTACATACTCCTCACAAACTCACACCAAGGCCTTGTGCTCCAAACAACATGCACCAGCGTCAGACATCTTCCCAGCACTTTTCCACTCACTCACAGGAGTCACAGGTAGGCTGTTTGGGATGGCTGAGAAGGTGATCTGGGCACAGGTCCCATGGGACTTGTGGTCACAGCAAATACTTCTCCTCATACACAGCCTAAACAGACACACTGGAACTATGCAACCCTTACAGTGAACAGAAATCTACGAGCAAGATGGCTGACACTGCTGAAAGGTGTCTGGAGCACAAGGCCTCCATGGGAGTTGTAGTTAGGTCAAACAACATACACCAGCATTACACATCTTGATAGTAGGTTACCATTCACTGTCAGGTAGCCATAGGCCCAGATGACCTGTTGGGCAGTGTGGGAGGAGGATAATGGCTGACACTGGGAACTTCTGTCTGGACAACTACACCGTGCTAGGAGTTGTGGACAAATAGGCACCAATCATCAGTGTTAGAAAAACTTGCAAGTAAATTCACACTAACTGTCAGGGAAGCTGGATTGCAGGTAGGCTTTTGCTGTTAAGTGGGATAGTGTGTTTTGGTCAATGCCTGATGTGACTAACCATTGCAAATACCCATCCTTACACCCAGCCCTGCTAACTCCTCTGGGCCTATGCTTACCTCACAGTGACGGGAAGTTGACTGGCAAGGTGGCTGACACTGATGCATGGTGTTGATTTTTAAACCAACTCCCATCAAGGCCCTGTGAGCAAAACATCAGCCAACTTGTTAGTACACTTTCATCCATTTTCAGGTAGCCATTGCCACAGATGAGGTGGTTATGCTGGTTGGGAGGAGGAGTGTTTGCCCTGGCTACATCTACCATCAGGCTCTAACTTCCACATACCTTCCTACCTAGCCCCAGTAGCTTACATGATCAAGATCATGAATACCATCCACTCCGGATCTCCGTCAGATCCATGCCCACACCACATCTTCAACAAAGCCACCACATCCATCGCACCCCATCTCTGGAAAGTCATCAACACCTCCTTCGAGACAGCAACCTTCCCTGAGAGCTGGAAGCACGCCGTGATCAATGCCTTACTCAAGAAACCCAAGGCGGACCCCAAGGACGTCAAGATCTTCCGGCCCATCTCCCTGCTCCCGTTCCCGGCATAGGTCATCGAGAAGACCGTCAACAAACAACTGACCCGCTACCTCGAGGAGAAAAACATCCTGGACCCTTCCCAGTCTGGGTTCCGCAGCAACCACAGCACCGAGACTGTCCTCATCGCCGCCACGGATGACATTCATTCCCTGCTGGACAACGGAGAAACGGCGGCCCTCATCCTCCTGGACCTGTCAGCCGCCTTCGACACGATCTGTCACCACACACTACAAACACGCCTCCACAACGCTGGGATTCAAGAGAAGGCCCTGGACTGGAACACATCCTTCCTCTCCGGCACAACTCAGAGCGTCCGCCTTCCCCTCTTCCGCTCCGAAGCCACCAAGATCATCTGCGGCGTACCCCAGGGCTCATCCCTCAGCCCAAACCGGTTTAACATCTACATGGCACCGCTTGCCCACGTCGCCCGTCGGCACGACCTCAACATCCTCTCCTACGCCGATGAAACCCAGCTGATACTATCCCTCACCAAGGACCCCCACACCACCAAAACCAACCTTCACGAAGGAATGAAGGCCGTTGCTGAACGGATGAGGAACAGCCGACTGAAGCTGAACTTGGATAAGACGGAAGTCCTCATACTCGGATCCAACCCTTCGGCCTGGGACGACTCCTGGTGGCCGACCTCACTGGGAACCACTCCAACACCCACCGACCACGCACGCAACCTATGGGTCATCCTCGGCTCCACCCTCTCCATGACTAAACTGGTCAACGCCGTCTCCTCCTTCTGTTTCAACACCCTCCGCATGCTCTGTAGGATCTACAAGTGGATCCCCACTGAAACGAGAAGAACAGTCACCCAGGCCCTTGTCAGCAGCAGTTGGGACTATGGAAACGCCCTCTATGCAGGAGCCTCGGCCAAACTCCTGAGACGGCTCCAACGCATCCAGAACGCCTCTGCACGCCTGATCCTCGACATCCCTCGCCACAGCCACATCACACCCCACCTGAGAGACCTGCACTGGCTCCCGGTCAACAAGAGGATAACCTTCAAGCTCCTTACCCACGCACACAAGGCACTCCACAACACCGGACCAACGTACCTCAACAGATGACTCAGTTTCTACACCCCCACCCGCCAGCTCCGCTCCGCCGACCTCACCCTCGCTACAGTCCCCCGCTTCCGAAGAGCGACCTCAGGCGGCAGATCATTCTCCCATCTCGCCGCCAAGACCTGGAACACCCTCCCCATCCACCTATGGCACTCCCACCTCGCCGCCAAGACCTGGAACACCCTCCCCATCCACCTATGGCAGACCCAAGACCTGCTGACCTTCAGAAAACTCCTCAAGATCTGGCTTTTCCAGCAGTAGCAGCATTCCCCACCCCAGCGCCTTGAGACCATCATGGGTGAGTAGTGCGCTTTACAAATGATATGATTGAGTGATTGATTGATTGACATGGGACTTTGCTTACCTGACAATGAGTGGCAATGTGCTGCCTCGATGGCTGGCACTGCTGCATGGTTCTGGAGCAGAAGGCCTTGATGTGTGTTGCAGTCAAGTCAAACAACAGGTACCAGTGTCAGACATCCGGCTGGTACATTTTGCACCACTGTGAGGTATGCGTAGTACATGCTAGGCTGTTTGAGTTGGGTGTGAAGGTGTACGTAGGACAGGGCCTGATGCAAGTTGTAGCCATTACAAATACTCCTCCCCCCATCCAGACTAGGTAACACTTCTGGGCCTATTCAAAATCCACAGTGAGGGGAAGTGGACTAGCAAGATGGCCAACAATGCTTTGTGGTGTCTGGAGTAGAAGGCCCTGTTGGGTGTTACCGTCAAAGTCAAACAACATGCACCAGTGTCAGCCATTTCGCAAGTACATTTACACTTACTGTCAGGTAAGCATGGTTCCTTGTGGGCTATTCAGGATGGGTGGGAGGAGTGTGAGCCCTGACTACATCTCCAAGCGGGTTCTGTTCTACACACACTTTATCCACCCAGCACAAACATCCCCCTGTAACTAAGCTTATCTGACAGTGAGTAGATATGTACTGGTACGATTGATGACACTGGGGAATGATGTGTGGACCACAAGGCACTGTTGGGATGTGTGGCCAAAACAGACACCAGGCACAAGTGTCACACATCTTGCATAATGCATTACCAGTCACTCTCAGGAAACCATTCTGACATGTGGTCAGTTGTCTCTGGGTATGAAAAGTGTGTGAAGGACAGAGCCTAGTGGGAGTCTGAGGAATGGCAAACACTACTACACCCCCCACTGAACAACTACTTCATCTGGGCCTATGCCTACTTGACAGTGAATAGAAGTAGAACAGCAAGATGCCTGACATTGGTGCATGGTGTTTTGGGATTTGGATTCAAGTCTAACCATGCAATACTGTGAGCATCCTTGCTGGCACACTTACCCTCACTGCCAGTTACCCATAGTCTCAGAGGAGTTAGCTGGGCTGGTGGGAAGAGGAGTATTTGGAAAGGCTACAACTCACATCAGGCACTGTCTAACACAAACCTTCTCAACCATCCCATCAGACCAACAGGAACAAATCATACCACAGTGTTTTTAAATTTACTAGCAGGATGTATGGCACTGGGCACTGGTGTATGACGTTTTCACAAATACTAACAGTGACTTGTGCTCAAAACACGAGGTATCAGTGTCAACCATCTTTGTCAGTATATATCCACACACTCGCAGGAAAGGATAGTTCCAGGGGTGCTGTTTTTGCATGGTGGAAAGAGTGTGTGTAGTACTGGGCCTGATGGCAGTTCTGGCAATTACTATGTAGAGGCCTAGTGTAAACTAGGTCTAGAACCGGGAGCTATCTCCAAATGTCCCTAAGGTTTCAAATATGTCAGTACGTTTGTAGAACTTATTCAAATATTTACAAGCAAATGCTTCAGTCACTTTAATTTTTGCAATTTTTAGCTTATTTCATAACCATAGTTTCAAAACATATCAGCAAAAATTATTTACATACATGAAATCAAAATATATAAATTTTTCAATCAAATTGTTCTCCATCCATAATAATCACATAAACAAAAATTCTAACATTTCCCAATGCATTTCGAGTCGGATCGACTCTTCTTCAGGGGAATTTCTTAAGTAGATGTGAATCTGTACTTTGTTAATCAGTATTGCACACCTCAGTCCGAAGTCAGGCACTGCAAGGTTAAATAAAAACGATTGTATTCCTACAAAACACGGAATCATGTACATTATGACATTAGAATTAACATTCGTTCCCAAAAGGAGTGTGCAATTAAAAAAAGAGTGTATGATTTAAATAATTAGCAGTCCCCTGTGGGTAAGAATGAACGAGTGATAGCTCCCTGCAAGAGAGGTGCACCGTGAAGAAACGTGTGTGGTATGCGAATGGAAAATGCTGCAAGAAACTAACCGCACCCAGGTGCCTAAGGAGAAATTATATGTAAAACTGAGCTTAATGACACTGAGTGTTTAAGCTGCAAGGAATATACCTAACAAAGTTCTCAACGCGTGTATACGGGTGAATGATAATAGGCCAGAATTTAAATAACACCCTGTGTAAATGATGTGACGGACAGTAAGCGTGAACCTCGCTCGGAGAAGTGAGATGTAAATGAACTCTCTTACCAACTAACTATTGCTGCCCGATGTTATAATAAGGGGTCAGTAGGAGTTTAGATTAAGCGTCTGTCGTTATCGAGTCCAACCACTGTAAAAATTGAACGGAAACCGTTACCAATGTTACCGCTCAGGCGGGAAAGGTAAACAACCAGGGGGGTGGCTAGTGGGTTATCTTACCGCTGTAGCGCTATCAATTCAAGTCTAACCATGCAATACTGTGAGCATCCTTGCTGGCACACTTACCCTCACTGCCAGTTACCCATAGTCTCAGAGGAGTTAGCTGGGCTGGTGGGAAGAGGAGTATTTGGAAAGGTTACAACTCACATCAGGCACTGTCTAACACAAACCTTCTCAACCATCACAAACAGACCAACAGGAACAAATCATACCACAGTGTTTTTAAATTAACTAGCAGGATGTATGGCACTGGGCACTGGTGTATGACGTTTTCACAAATACTAACAGTGACTTGTGCTCAAAACACGAGGTATCAGTGTCAACCATCTTTGTCAGTATATATCCACACACTCGCAGGAAAGCATAGTTCCAGGGGTGCTGTTTTTGCATGGTGGAAAGAGTGTGTGTAGTACTGGGCCTGATGGCAGTTCTGGCAATTACAAACACTTCTCCTCCCACTCAGCCATGCAAGCCCACTATGAACCATGATTATCTGAAGGTCAACAGTAAAAAGTCACATGTCATGGTGGCTGGTAAACGTCACAGGAGCTTGAAGCCACGTCCCTTTTTTTGTAATGGTGCTGAGGTAACCAAGGTCCCTGTTTTTACTTATCTTGGGGTACTTTTCGATGAAAAGGGTATCTGGGGACCTCAACAGAATACAAAAAGTAATGCTGTAGCGAGGTCTCCCGCATCATTGATGGGCTTTGCAAAGCGGCTGGGGGCAAGACCAATGGAGGCACTCTTGAATGTCTATAAAGCTAAATGCCCGGCCATAGCTACATATGGCACCTCGGTATGGAGATACACATCCCATGAGAAGATCCAAGTGGCGGAAAATAAATTCCTGAGATCCATTTTGGCAGTACCCCAATCCACCCCTACTTATTCGCTGCACACTGAATTGGGACTGGGCTATGTTACAGATCAGCTGAAAGCTGTCCCGCTGACATGTTGGTTAAAGACATGGTTGAACCAAGAAATTACATTGAATCACCAGATTATACGTGACTGTCTTACCCTGGATAGTGCTAGCAGGGTGCTCTGGTTAATGTATATTTAAGCAATGTTTACTAAACTAGGGCGTCCCGAGCTTTACACCTCACCGGCCTCTATTACCAAGGAGGACATAAGCTGGACTAAGAAAAACTTCCTTACTATGTTGACAATGGAACGTGAGAAGTTGGAGTTACAGAAACCATGTGTTAAAGCTAATTATGTACTGTTAACTTCACCCTCACTCGAGCCATACTTAAATATCGTCACCAGACCTTTCAATCGCCAGCTTTTAATTAGATTCCGGTTCAACTTAATCCATTTGTCCCTTGGCGTTTTCCCCATTTGGTGTAAACCTGAAAACAGTAATCCTTGTAGTTGAGATAATTTGTCTAAACCAGACACGATGCACTTTATCATGTTCTGCGACTTCTATGCGGAGATTTGTAAAAGGTTTTTACTGCCAATTCTTAGAGAGGCGGGCTTTATACAAGTCAGACCTGCTCTTACTTTTCTCCAGATGCTAAGAAGTACCCGAGTTATTTTCTCTGTTGCTAGCTTTTTGGTGGCTGCTGTACGAATCAATAGCAAAAGATCAATTGTACAGAATAACCCTGGCTGATTTTTATCTGAAGTTTTATCTGTCTTTTCAATTGATTTTAAATTGCCTTTTGTATAACGTTTGTTACCATCGATTGATTGATTGTATATACTAATATGAATGTTTTTAAACTGTCTTTTATGATTTTAAGTAATCAAATAAAGTGTTTTGACTGACTGACTTACTGATTACCTGACAGTGAGTGGGCATTTAACTATAAAATGGCAGAGACTGGGGCAAGGTGTATGGAGCACAAGGCCATGAGGGGAGTTTTCTTCAAGTCAGACACCCGTTCCAAGTGCCAGACAGCTGGCAGGGACATTCTGACACACTGTGAGGTAAGCTCATGTCCTGTTGGCCTGTTTGCGCTGGACAGGATGGTGTATGTAGGACTGGGCCAGGTGGGAATTTGAAGAACAGCAAACACTCTTACACACACACCACAACCACTTCATCGAGGGCTATGTATACCTCACAGTGAGTTTATGTGTACTAGCAAGATGGCAGAGAGTGGGGACTGCTGTCTGAAACTATCACAACTGCCACATTAGCCTATGTGCTACAAACACCAGCCACCAGTGACATTATCTTGCAAAAACACTTACCAACATTGTCTGGAGAACACTCTTCCTGGTGGCCTGGTGTAGCTGGGTGGGGGGAGGGGTGTATGTTTCACAGACAGAGCCCAAGCACTCAAACACCAGTTTATCATGGTTCTTTGCCACAAAACGGTAGAAAGCAGAGTTTGTGAACTCATCTGACCATGGACTCAATGTACAAAATACATGATGTGTGTAGCCACAAAGCTAACCAGTCACACATTTTGCTACTCACAACCATTCACATTTGTATAATAGGATGATAACAAGAAGCAACTCACTCACTCAATTCTCACAACTTTCTGGCTAAGTTAACAGAATGTGAGTGTGTAGGCAACCACACAAAGGTGACTGCTAAAGACATCCAGAAAGCCCAGTACACAGGCACAAAAAATACCTACATAGTGAGAGAAAGTGTATGTATCCCACTGTGAAAGTAAAGATAAGGACAACACAAGCACACCTGTGTCATTCACAGGGTGTCATGAACCAGCCAATGTCTTTGGACATGTAATATGAACTAAACACAACATGCCCCTTTATGCACATACCTGGACATGTCCATCAATCCCCCTCTTGTCCAAAATGCATAGTTATCCCAAAAAATAGACCAGCATCATCGATGAAGGGGGCTTCACAGCCTTAAACTGTCCCCCGACCATTGTGGACTCGGCCAAATCTCTGGGAATTACCTTGGATTACAACCTAAACATGCAAGACCACATCAATTCAATGGCCAAATCAGCCAGATTCCACCTGAGTTACCTATGGAAACTGAAACCCTTTCTTGACGCTCCCGACCTAAAACTTGCAGTCCAAGCACTAGTTATTTCTAGGCTGGAATATGGCTTTCCACCCTCTCTGGTTTACCCTAGATCTCCTTAGCACCCTTAAAAGCCTGCCTCAATGCAGCAGCCAGACAACTTACCGGCCCAAGGAAATTTGATCACATCACTTCTCACCTGAAAGCGTTGAACTGGCTTACTCTCGAGGCATTTCCTTCATGTCACAAAGTGACATGAGTGAAACGCAAGATGGCTACCGGAGCTCCGCTGGACGATCATCGATCCTGCAGTAATCCTGCCTTAATACTGTGATCCGGGACCACAAAACCCCGGATTGGGTGTCCGAACCTAGGATGCAAACTCCGGTCTGAAGTGCGGAGAGAAAAACCGACTGGGACGCCTTTAAATAGTGAAAGTTTGACAGGCTGGGCGAAGGACAAAATGGCAGCTGGCTGCACTGCGGTGGCCGTGTCCCCAGGGTGCCAGTGAGAGGAGTGTCAGCGGAGGAGGGCGCCTTGCGGTGTGTGCGGAGGCGGTGGCCAGCGGAGGAAGAGTCGGAGGGCGCACTGGGAATCAGGGGAACAGACCACGCCCCTATAGATCCGGGATCCTGGCTAAGTGACAGCTGGCTGTGCGGCAGACTGGCCCGGCCGCATGCGGGACTGGAGGCTGTACTGCGGAGGTCCAGGATGGCCGTGGACTTGATCACTTGCCCCCTCCCTCCCTCTGGAGGTGTGAAGAGCAAAGTGGTGCTGCGGGGAGGACCGCGCCTGCCCCAGCCAATAACCGGCCTCAGGGAGTGTGTGTTCAGCCGGCCAGTGGGACGGGTGCACAAACGAGTATCCTGGCATAGTGGAGGAGAGGAGCCGGCACAAAGGGAGGTAAGGGGTCCCCCAAGGAGAGTAGAAACAGTGCTCTGGTGGTGAGTAGGGGGATGGCCCCCACTCCCTCTTCCCCCACAGACTGGACCCCTGGGCACAGAAGGAAGATCCCGCTCCGGTCACTGAGACCGCGCCCCTCCCCCCTCACACACTGACCGCTGGCCAGTCAAGGAGGCTGAGCAGCAAAAAGGACCCATTGCCGGCCACACATACCGGTCCTCATCAGGGCCCTGGACTTTTTGGACCTTGTCCCATGCTGGGGGCCTTCATCGTCGAGTGGGTGGCTCACAGAGGACCCCCCACCCCCTGGTTTGACACTAGAGACATTGCACATTCTTAGGGTGCCCCCGTGGGTAGCCCCGAGCGCCGGGACACCTAGTGGGACACTGTGCCGCACAGCGGAGGGGCCAAGCATGACCAGTTGGCATGGCCTGGTATTACGCCCCCTGGGCGGACCCCAAAACAGTTTTTGGCAACTGCGGAGCCCCAGCAATCTTGGTCGATGCCCGGTGGAGCTGTCCTATACAGCTATAGAGGAGTCTGGCCCCTTGGCCATCACCTACCCAGCCGGTCATCTGTCATTGTTTTCCTTGTCTCCCCGTTTGTGTCTCCTTCCCTCGCCCTCCGCTTCCCTCTGTGATTCTTTGATTCATACTGATATTACTATGTAATCCGTAACTCAATGATTCAACTGATGTAGATAACAAAACTGTTTTTACCTACCACGGAGCCTGAGCAACCTTGACCGATGCCCGGTGGAGCTGTCCTATGCAGCTATAGAGGAGTCTGGCCCCTTGGCCATCACCCACCCAGCCGGTCATCTGACATTGTTTTTCCTCGTCTCCCCATTTGTGTCTCCTTCTATTCCCCTTCGATGGAACGATGGCGACGCCCCTTGGGTGGATACTAAAACTGTTTGTACCCTCCACGGAGACCGAGCAACCTTGGCCGATGCCCGGTGGAGCTGTCCTATGCAGTTATAGAGGAGTCTGACCCCTTGGCCGTCACCTACCCAGCCGGTCATCTGACATTGTTTTTCCTTGTCTCCACGTTTGTGTCTCTTTCCCTCCCCCTTTGATGGAACTATGACGACGCCCACTAGCGGACCCCTAAACTGTTTTTACGTACCGCAGAGCCTGAGCAACCTTGGCCGTTGCCCGGTGGAGCTGTCCTATACAGCTTTAGAGGAGTCTGGCCCCTTGGCCGTCACCTACCCAGCCGGTCATCTGACATTGTTTTTCCTCGTCTCCCTGTTCGTGTCTCCTTCCCTCCCCCTCCTCCTCCCCCTGTGGTTCTTTGATTCAAATTCATGTAACTATGTAACATGTTACTCGTTGATTCAACTAATATAACTATGTATCCTGTAAATCGCTGATACTCATGTAAAGCGCTCTGATACCTCCGGGTCTAGCCAGCGCTATATAAAACTTTGAAAATAAAAAAAGTAAAATAAACCTCAAGCTGGCATGCATCACGCATAAGGCCCTACACTCAAACTTCCCTGCGTATATCGCACAGAAATTGGTGATATCCGGAGGAAGGAGAAACTCACGATTGGCCCCCTCCTACTCCAGCCTGCACGCTTTGGGAAACAAAAAACCTATAATCGGGCGTTCACTGGGGCTGCACCAAGAATATGGACCTCCTTCCACCCGCCATTAGAAGAATCCCCTCTCTGGCATGCTTCAAAAAGGAGGCTAAATCCTTCCTCATGGGTAAATTCCTTAGCTAAACCCCGTCCCACAATGACCTCAGAGACTATTGCCTTCCTCCTTCGACCTCTCCCCACCAAGAAACCATGGGGTCTTTAGCGACTGTACTGAGTTCCTGCCATTTTGACTGGAAGTTTATCATTAATTTATCATTGACGACAGAAATGTGTTATTATTATTTCGAAGGATACTATTCATGCGTTTATGTGCCAGTCTGTGATACTGATCAGCCACATTTATCCTCATTTATCGGACGGCTTGAAGTAGCTGTGGTGGGAACTTCCCTTTTCCCCGTTCACAGCTTTAAGGTGGGGGCTTGGGGTGTGTTGCAAGACTCGAGAGGAACTTGACCTTTATCGTTCGTGAACCTAGCATACAGTAGGGTGGGGGCCTAGAAGGAGTGTGAGGCCTCGCAGAGAAGTGGAGCTGGGAGAAGTTTGGGTCAGACCTGCTTTCTGCTTCTGCTTTAGGCTGAAACAAAATGGCAGTGCTCAGGCCAACATAACTGAGGCCTATAACTTCTAAGCAGCAGGGCCTACACAGGGGTCATGCTGAGAAAGTGATAAGAGTGGCCTGGGATAACTATGCAGTGAAATTCTCTCCCTCCATCAATATTGGCTATCCGTGTACGCTCTCAGCGCTTTGTATGCAGCACCCCCCCTCCCTAATGTACAGTATATTCTTGTGATATCATGTCTATTGTATGACTCTTTGACTATGTAAAGCGCTTTGATACCCTAACAGGTCAAGTTCGTGCTCTATAAAACACCAAAATAAATAAATAAATGATTTGAGGGGAAGTGGACATTCACAGCAGTCATTGTGTTGTTTCTGTACCCACGGGGCTAGCTGAGAATACCACTGGAACCACCCAGGACAGCCAGTCCCAGTCTCTGGTCAACCAGGAGCTCTCTGACATTGATGTCTCCCATCCTTCTTCGGACAACAAGGAGTGACCTGGCTCATCTGGTTTGGGTCACCACACTGCACCAGTGGCCGCACATCAGGATCCTCTATGACCACTCCCGTCTCAGCTGACAACAGCCTGCTGACCCCTACCTGCACTGACTCAGCAGTCCCAGAAGCCACCAACAGCACAACAACTTGGGGCACTCTGGAGTTGCCCGACAACACCACCCCTGTCAATGATGAAGGAGGTTTGTGTCAGGACCAACTGGCCCTGCTCGGTGGGTTGGGTTGGTGGTATGGGCAGTGGTGACCTGCGCCATCATGTAGCTGGTGGTGCTGATGAGGAGACGCAATGTATATGAGGACTCACAAGGAGATTTTGGCCAGGTCATTGGGATCCTCAGGAAAATTCAACAGCAGCAGGCAGAACAAAATGAAATACTGGGCATGTTCATCACCAAAATTGATGACATGACTAAAAAGGGTCGCCCAAAGAGGAACCTATTAGAGACTGATGGCTACGCATCACCCCCAGGAAGTGACAACCTGCTCCTACTATCCTCCATTGTGTGCCAAGCATTCACTTCTTTGACTGTCACTGAACTTTCCCACATTGGCTAGAGGGTCCAAGATGGAGTATGGACTCAAATGACTGGATCTACTTTGTATAGCCCATCAACAAACACTAACAACTCATATCAGCACTTTGTTTTTTATTTTTGTTGAGCACACCACTATCGTGTGGACTGATTTCCTCACGTTATGCACTAAAATCAATCACTTTGCCCTAAATCTTGCTCATGTTGTGACTTTGAATGCCAAATGTAAAAATTGAAATGACACAGAAAATCTCAAAGAAGAAAGTGTCAACTACATTGGTAACATATCACTTTAAAAATGTTAATTTCTGGCTTGTCAGTGTGTGTACCTTGTCACAGCATGAAAGATAGAAACAACCGGGTTATCACACAACCCGTAGGACATGGTACAGATGCAATGCAAGTCTATTGCCTAAAAGACTAGCACCATTTGCAAGCACAATCAACAATCATTGTAAGCAAACCAGTACATCACGGAGCATGTTTTGCTTCTGAAAAATCCTTGGATTTGTGAAAACAGACAAGACACACCTCATTGTGGAGCACAGGTTATTCTCCTGATACAACCTGGTGCCTTAACCCAATGTCTAATGAAATCACACAGTAACAAAATGATCTCAAGTAAAGATCAATGTCCATCAGTTCAAAAGAAAGTGCATGCCAGGGAATTCCACAACAGCCCAATGTTGGAGTATGTCAAAGCATCAGGGGTCTGGTGAGGTCACAACTCGGCAATTGACACAGCAAATTACCCTGGTAAGGAGAAACATAGAATATAGTTAGGCACACAGGAGTAAGCCAGTTCAATTTAGCAAACAATTTCATCTGAAGCACAAGATTTACAGTGTGGACACTAGCTAGAATTCATGGTAACACTGTACATGTCAACTCATGTACTTATCATACAACAAACCTCAGGACAATTTTCAGACACTCACAAGCATACATACACATTGTCTACCAACAACACAACAACAAACAATTGGGGGTAGTCTCCTCCGCTCATTGCATAATTACACTCGTGAAAAAGTTTAGATTAAGCTATCGTCTCAAATCCACGCCATCATCATCATCATCCCCACTGTCATCATGTCCCAGTCCAGGATCCTCCCTCGCTGGTGGCTGCTGGTCTCCATCATCCGGTATGAGTGGTATTTTCCTCTGTATGGACATGTTGTGGAGCATGTAGCAAGCTGTGATGATCTTGCACACCTTTAATGGGACATATTGGATGGCTCCTCCCGTCCGAATCAGACAGTGGAATCAGGTCGTAAGGAGGCCAAAGTTGGCTCAATGATTCACTGGCTCCTACCATGGGCCTCGTTAAACTGCATTTCTGCAGATCTGACTGGGTTACAAAGTGGTGACAGTATCCAAGGCTTGTTGGGGTACCCAGAGTCTACTACATTGAACACAGAAATAAATAAGAATCAGTCCTTGGTTAACAGAGCCCTATCTGACATACAATCAACACCCATATGCCACATCATCTACCAACAAGCCAGGCACAGTCAGGTTGTAGCTGAGACATCAAAAGGGGGATGACGCTGTTTCTCATGATATCTGCATCATGTGCCGAGCAGGAAAATGGGCACAGACGTTGGAGATAGACATGTCAGCCAAACATACCACCTGGACATTGATGGAGTGGTAATGTTTGCAGTTGCAATACACCACCTCATTTGCCTGTGGCGGGACCAATGCAACGTGGTTGCCATCAATGGAGCCAATAATATGGCATAGAATTCCCCCTTGATGTCTGACAACTCTCCAGGTGTTGGGAACTTTATGGACTGGTCCAGGTAACAGAGCAATGCCTCAAAAACGTCACAAAGGACAATGCTAAACATGATTTGTGACATTCTACCAGATGTTGTCACTGTGCATTGCAAAGAACCGGTGGCAAAGAAATGTAAAGCTGCTATAACCTTCACTTTGGGCATCAGTGAAGTTGGATACATACGACCAGGCTGCAAATGAGGTCACAACTGCACAGACAACTGTTCAATTATTGACCTTGTGAATCGGTACTTCCTGATCGTGTCACGTTCTTTCATGGTCTGTAGGTCTGGAAAGGGCCTGTACACTGGAGGTTGTCTGTGGTACCTATGTGTAGAGTGTAAAAACAGTTGGTGCCAGGTCACAATGTAGCAAGCAACATGCATTGAGACAAACAGCCTAAAATATGAACACAACTGAAGCTACAGAACATTTGAAATACAGATTCAGTTTTGCACGGATGACCTTAGATACATATCCCAGCATCGGTACCCTTCCCAGACATGTTACCGAGGTATAGTGACAGAGCAAATAGAGTGGTGTAGTGTCTAAATCACTAGTGTCTGACATCATCAATGTGAGCAAGCATCACACACTCAACAGTTACACAGAAAAATATTGAACATTTATATTTTTGTGAACAAATACATGTTGAGTAGGTAGACAGGATAGGATCATGTAATGCAAGAGATGTGTGACACCTGGTACACACAGCGGCTCACAAATGCAATCATGCCCACCACTGTCACAGGATGGACACTGTCATGTTGTCATGTCTACATTACACATACAATCACATACACAAACTATGTCCAATGTTGATGATGCAAATAGATGTAACTGCACCATCCACTGAAGTCTTGGACACACAGATAGACTAGTAATTGACATTACAAAACAGCTGCCGCTGGACCCCGCCCCCTCCCTCGAGCGACGCGGTCCGTGGTAGCCCCAGGGCGCCGCTTCTCTCCCTGTGCCCTGCTGTCGTCTCTGCTAGCCTCCCTTAAGGCTGTACTTCTGTATTTAGGGTAAAGTGTTATATTTGTATTGTTGCTGCTTATTTTGTTATTTGCACTGTTTGTCCCTTGGTTTCCTCCCCGCTCCCCGCTTCCCGCCACCGCCACCAAGCCACGCCCCTTTTTGCCTTCTGTATCCCTCCCCGCTCCCGCCTCCCAGCTGCCCCGCCCACCCGCGCACTTGGCCATATATGGCGACCGTGCGACGCAGGTGAGTGTGACCTACTTGTAGGACACCCCCGCGCCGCACGGCCACCAGCTGCTGCGAGTGCCCCCTCCGCCTTCTGACTCGCTGCCTCGCTCCCCGGCTGCTGCCGCTGGACCCCGCCCCCTCCCTCGAGCGACGCGGTCCGTGGTAGCCCCAGGGCGCCGCTTCTCTCCCTGTGCCCTGCTGTCGTCTCTGCTAGCCTCCCTTAAGGCTGTACTTCTGTATTTAGGGTAAAGTGTTATATTTGTATTGTTGCTGCTTATTTTGTTATTTGCACTGTTTGTCCCTTGGTTTCCTCCCCGCTCCCCGCTTCCCGCCACTGCCACCAAGCCACGCCCCTTTTTGCCTTCTGTATCCCTCCCCGCTCCCGCCTCCCAGCTGCCCCGCCCACCCGCGCACTTCGCCATATATGGCGACCGTGCGAACGCGCAGCGTTGACGCGCAGCGGGCGCGCCGATTGTGCGCCGAAGGCGCGCCAAAGGTAAGCCCGTCTGCCCCCGTCCGCGACCGGATCGCGACCAGCGCCAGGACCCCTGGCCTACGAAGACCCCGACCGACCCGCCTGACGTACTCCGCCGCCACCCTCATCGCACTCAACACCGGCCGACTCCCAGAATGCCACCAAGCCACCCCACGACGCACCCACGGACCTTTCAGCTGCCACGCCTGCAAGTTCACCTGCATCCGGACCTGCCTCGCACCAGCACCCGCCAAGTCGAACACCAGCAGCACCCACCTGAAGTGCATCCTGCTCAACACCCGCTCCGTCCACAGACACGCCATCGAACTCTGGAACCTCCTAGACGCCACAGCCCCTGATGTTGCCTTCCTCACGGAGACCTGGATGAACACCTCTTCAGCTACCGACATCGCCATCGCCATCCCAGAGGGCTACAAGATCGTCCGGAGGGACCGCAACGCCAACCAGATGGGAGGAGGCATCGCCATCATCCACAAGAACACCATCCGTCTCACGACCAGCACCGACAACACCCTGATCAGCGCCGAACACCTGCATTTCCAGATCCACACCAACCCGAACACCACCCTCAGAGGCACCCTGATCTACCGACCTCCGGGACCACGCACACAATTCAGCGAAGACATCGCCGACTTCGCCAGCCCGCATGCCCTCTCCTCCGCTGACTACATCCTACTGGGGGACCTCAACTTCCATCTGGAGAACAACAACGACCGCAACACCAACACCCTGCTCGACAACCTCGCCAATCTTGGACTCAAGCAGCTGGTGTCCACCCCCACCCACCTCGCCGGACACACACTCGACGCCGTCTTCTCATCCAGCAAAGACGTCGCCTTCAGCCACGCCACAGAACTCCACTGGACGGACCACAGCTGCGTCCACTTCACCTTCAAGAGAACGACGACCCACCACCACCAGCAACAGGCCGCCCGCAGAAGCTGGAACAAGATCACAGCAGACCAGCTCGCCACCTCCCTGAGCCAGCACCCTCCTGCCAGCTCAGCGAACCCCAGCCAGGCCGCCGACAACCTCACGAAGTGGATCAGCATCTGCGCGGACGAGCTCGCCCCGCTGAGGACCCCACCCAGCAGACCCGGCAGCAAGAAAGCCCCGTGGTTCTCCGACGAACTCAAGAGCTCCAAGAAGAACTGCCGAGCCCTCGAGAAAGTCTGGAGAAGGGAACCTACACCGGACAACAGGACCACCCTCAAACTGGCCACTCGGAAGCACCACCAGCTGATCCGCGCCGCCAAGAAAACTGCATTCAAGGACCGGCTGGACAACAACGCACACAACAGCAAGGAACTCTTCAACATCGTGAAAGAGCTATCCAACCCCAGCGCAGGAAACAACGACATCACCCCATCGCAAGACCTCTGCGACTCCCTCGCTTCCTACTTCCACAACAAGATCGCGGACATACACAACAGCTTCAACAAGCAAACAACACACACCATGACCGAACAACCACCCCCCACCACCACCCTCCACGCCTGGACCCCGATCAGCACCGAAGACACCATCCGCACGATGAACTCCATCCACTCCGGATCACCGACCGACCCCTGCCCTCACCACGTCTTCAACAAGGCCGACGCTGTCATCGCACCCCACCTGCGAGACATCATCAACACATCCTTCGACACCGCCACCTTCCCTGAGAGCTGGAAGCACGCCGAACTCAGCGCGCTACTCAAGAAACCAACAGCGGACCCCACCGAACTCAAGAACTACCGCCCCATCTCGCTCCTCCCGTTTCCAGCCAAAGTCATCGAGAAGACCGTCAACAAGCAGCTGGCCGCCTTCCTCGAGACGAACGGATCCTTCGACCCCTCACAGTCCGGCTTCCGAGCCAATCACAGCACCGAGACCGCCCTCATCGCCGCCACCGATGACATCCGAGCCCTGATGGACAACGGAGAAACAGCGGCCCTCATCCTCCTAGACCTCTCCGCGGCATTCGACACTGTCTGCCACCGCACCCTGGCACAGCGCCTGAGCAACGTCGGAATCCAGGACAAGGCGCTGGAATGGATCATCTCCTTCCTCGACGGAAGAACACAGAGAGTCCGCCTACCACCGTACAAGTCAGAGGCCTCCGAAGTCATCTGCGGCGTCCCTCAAGGATCCTCTCTGAGCCCCACCCTCTTCAATGTCTACATGAGCCCCCTCGCGGCCATCGCACGCCAACACAACCTCAACATAATCTCCTACGCCGACGACACCCAGCTGATCCTCTCCCTGACCAACGACCCCGCCGCCGCCAGAGCCAACCTACACGAAGGGATGAAAGAGGTAGCCGAGTGGATGACGACCAGCCGCCTGAAACTGAACTCGGACAAGACGGAGGTCCTCATCCTGGGCTCTTCACCCTCCGCCTGGGACGACTCCTGGTGGCCTCCCGCCCTGGGCACCGCACCCAAACCGACAGACCATGCACGCAACCTGGGCTTCATCCTGGACTCCTCCCTCTCCATGACCAGGCAAGTCAACAACGTCTCCTCGGCGTGCTTCAACATCCTACGCATGCTACGGAAGATCTTCTGGTGGATCCCCACCGAGACCAGGAAGACCGTCACCCAGGCCCTCGTCACCAGCCGACTGGACTACGGCAACGCCCTCTACGCCGGTACCACCGCCAAGCTCCAGAAGAGACTCCAGCGGATCCAGAACGCCTCAGCACGACTCATCCTCGACATCCCACGACACAGCCACATCTCCGGACATCTGAGAGACCTTCACTGGCTCCCCGTCAACAAAAGAATCACCTTCCGCCTCCTCACCCACGCACACAAAGCCCTACACGACCAAGGCCCGAGCTACCTCAACAGCCGGATCAACTTCTACGCTCCCAAACGCCACCTCCGTTCAGCCAACCACGCCCTCGCCGCCGTCCCCCGCATCCGAAGAGCAACTACAGGAGGAAGGTCCTTCTCCTACCTGGCTGCCAAGACCTGGAACTCCCTCCCGACCGACCTGCGCCTGACCCAAGACCACCTCTCCTTCAGGAAGAAGCTGAAGACCTGGCTGTTCGAGCAGTAGCGGCACCCCCCCCCCTCCCCTAAGCGCCTTGAGACCCTACGGGTAGGTAGCGCGCTCTATAAGTGTCACTGATTGATTGATTGATGCGGCTGAATAATGTCACTGTCTACTTATTTAAAGGTAACAGCTTTAGCCATTATTGACACGACATACATCTACAGTCTGAAATCACAACAATTGCACAATGGGTCATACAGTCCCCAAATGCAGTGAGAATGCAAGAATGCACATGTACATCCACAAAATTGTAATTGGCACTTTGACCAATCCTATACGTATACCTGGATTTCTCCTGCGACATGCTGGTATTTGCCAATAAAACAGTGTGTCATGTGCCCCTCATGGTTAGCTTCTCATGGGAGAGCATCTTATTCATTTAAAGGTCCATTTTATTTTGAAAAACAAATGCATCCACACAAGGAATACACAGAAATACAACAATCACAGAAGTTTTTGCTCTGCAGACTGATTATTCAAAGGACGCGGTATCCGCATCCAAACTGATTGAATCACAGCCATTGGCTGTTGATTGTTATGGTGAGCGACGTGCGTTTAGGCTCATGTCTCCTTCACGTGGAATCGGACTTGGTTAACTTGCATCACCAATATATCAAAGTCAGTCGTGGTCCGATGATGAGTTTTTGAACTTGTCATTTGCAAGCAATGTAATGCATTGGACTGATTCGGAAACTGTGACCGATGCAAACCTATCACTTTTGATGCATGGATTTGAGACCGCCTCTGCTGTTTAGATTTATCTCTGCCTGTTCCCTAGAGACTTCACTTGCTTGCACTACCTGCATCGTTACTGTACCTCCTCATCTGTCTGCTGCTGTTACCTCATCCTCTGGGAGCTACTATGGCATGGACACAGCCCAGAGTCCCAGTTTTCATTAAGGAGGAGAACCAGGCTCTGCTGGACACACTCCTGCCACTACACAACCAGCTGTATGGCAAACCAGAGGAGCAGGTGAGTAATGATTATAGTGCATTGCCATTGGACATGTGCAATAGCCTTGCACTACTAGCAATGAGCAGTTGAAAGTCAAACAGCAGCAAGGAGGGGATGAGTATGTGCCTTGTCGCACCTCTTTTTTTAAGCATGCATGTTTTAATATCTTGGGCTGATGGCCCTTTTGCAGGTCGTAAGTCAGCCAAATCCACTATTATTTTCCAAAGATGCATATGCTGAAGGATCATTAGATGGCTGGTTATGAACCTTTCCTCAGGAGATGATGGACGGAGCGTTTGAGCAAATCAAACACTCACCCCCAGTCAACTGATCTGGGTTTAATCCATCACCATTATTTAGCTCACTTCACCACCTTGGTTCCGACATGGCGATATGCAAACCAGTCTGACCCTGTGCCTCATGGGAACAGTCGAGCCCGAACTGCCAAGCCATGTCTTCCCTGGACCGGAAACAAGCATCCTGGGACCGGTTTTGGATTCATAATCCTCATCAGCCAGGCTATCTTGAATCCAGTGGTAGAGTGAGCAAGGGAGCCACGTCTGGGCATACCCTGCCAACTTAGGGCGAACAAAGCGATACCAAAGGGGATGATGGACACATGTGATCAGCACTAATTCAGGAAACATGTGCATGTCAATAAGCTTCAGCAGTAATTCAATAGCTTGATATGTGTCTGCACATTGACTGACGGGTGAGCCTGTTCTCAGTGTGCTTTTAACAAATCAGTGTAGTATGTTAGAATTGGAGCACTCAATTATGGAAAGCCCATGCTATACATTCGGGCAGTATGTGTTGTCTATGTTCAGGCCTAGGTGAGTTTGGCTTGGTCATTGCGCCAATATTTGGTTGCAGCTGTGATGCTCAGTGTGATCAAATGTATCCCATGGGACAATCATAGCAATGCTAACTCTGGTCTCATGTCACACTGACCTTACACATGATATTGCTGAATATTCCATTCTCTCCATTCAAAAGAGTGAGTCCATGTGTCTGGCTCTGTAAGGGTGACAGCAAAGTCAAAAGGATTTTATTTGTGTTGGTACTCAACAGAGGACCACAAATTTAACATCAAACAATTGATAGGTACAAAGAGAAATTAACTTCATAGTTCAGTATAAAATTAACAAAGATTTTAAAAATGTATAAAAATTGTAACATACTAGTTCGTTCGGAGGCTGTTTACATACTGTTAATAAATCTACTACCCTTTTGATCCCACAGGTGCGATATATTGGATCAAGGTACATAGCACGTGCTACTGTTACATTAGGACTGGGGCATACAAATAATAAATGCTCTATGGACTGAATGCCCCCTTGACAAAGGGAACACAGAGGAGTTTCCCCAGATGACCATCTAGATTTAAAAGATTGCACAGGCAGTATGCCCAATCGTAACATTGAGATCGCCCTCCTCGCACTATGCGTAAGGGAAAACCCAATGTACGGCTGTATATGTTTATACTCCAGTAGGTCTGTGAAAGATTTGTAAGTAAATATTTTTTCGCTATGCGCAAGATCAAGATCATAGCTCAATTTTGAGGTAAAACATTTAAGAAAAAGTTTCAACTGAGATACAGACCAAGTGAGTAAAATATCTGGACAAATTTTAGCCATTCGAAATGCAACTGTCATGTTCCCTAAAAAAGTTTGCTGAGCTGCTCCAGAGTCAAAAGTTTCGTTTTTCAACAAGAATCTAAGCGTTCCCTCCTTTGCATGGAGGAGGTTATATGCCCATCTTATAACGTTCGCCACAGCCGTAGCATAGGAACTTGTTATAGAAAATTCTAGTCTTAAAACGTGAACTGGTATAGAATCGGATACCTTCATAATTCTTTTCAGGATTTTTCCTTCTTTACGATCCATGTAACTCCACTGCTTTATAGGGATATATTCCGTCGCGTAGGATAGGACAGCAGGAATCTTTACTTTATATACTTTTAACAGTGAGGAAAAATGCCTGCTACCAGTCGCACAGTAAAATCTAGAAAGTGCTCCAACATGAAGATCAGTTTTCTTTATTAAGTTATCTATGTGTTTTGTATTTTTTAAATTCTTTGAGAGAGTCCTGCCCAAATATATATATTCATCTACTTCATCTATTTTTTCTCCACCGAGCCTCCAGGTATATTTAGCGCTTGATTTCCTCCCAGAAAAGGCTACAACTTTTGTTTTCTTTATATTTGGGATTAAGAAGTTTTCTTTTGAGTATTTGGGGAAACCTTTGCCAATTGCTGACCTGCTGTTACTCTTCGTTTGTCCAGTGCCTGGGGTTGCGTGAAACACCCGTGGACGCCTCGCTGCTTGTCTCCCGCCGCCCTGCGCTCTCCTAACATCAGAGCGGGGCCGCCGAGCGGAGACGAGCGCGGACCACACTACAACCCCCAGAAGCCCCAGCGCCCTGCCGCGTCACCTGCAAGCGCCAGGAGGCGCTCAAAAGCAGCATCCTCACGGTCAAGTGGGGGAAACCTTTGCCAATTGCTGACCTGCTGTTACTCTTCGTTTGTCCAGTGCCTGGGGTTGCGTGAAACACCCGTGGACGCCTCGCTGCTTGTCTCCCGCCGCCCTGCGCTCTCCTAACATCAGAGCGGGGCCGCCGAGCGGAGACGAGCGCGGATCACACTACAACCCCCAGAAGCCCCAGCGCCCTGCCGCGTCACCTGCAAGCGCCAGGAGGCGCTCAAAAGCAGCATCCTCACGGTCAAGTGGGGGAAACCTTTGCCAATTGCTGACCTGCTGTTACTCTTCGTTTGTCCAGTGCCTGGGGTTGCGTGAAACACCCGTGGACGCCTCGCTGCTTGTCTCCCGCCGCCCTGCGCTCTCCTAACATCAGAGCGGGGCTGCCGAGCGGAGACGAGCGCGGACCACACCACAACCCCCAGAAGCCCCAGCGCCCTGCCGCGTCACCTGCAAGCGCCAGGAGGCGCTCAAAAGCAGCATCCTCACCGTCTCGCGGGACGCCGGGCGAAGCCCGGGCCAAGGGCGGGCCCGTTTCAGCCCGTTCCAGACCGAACCAGGCTGGGCTGGGCCACCCCCCTTGCTACGTTCGTTCCTGCTATTGTTCCAAAGGTACTAACTTTGCCCATCAACTTTGGAATTTGAACATTTCATCGAGAGTCTTTTAACTGTTGTAACTATGACTAGGGGTTTAAGAAGCAAAACAGCCCTCAAAGCTGCCTCTATTACAGGACCTATTGATTTATTCATTACTAAAACAACCGAGGCCATTAATCAAAATATAGCCGTTTTGGAACGTAGGGTGTCCCAGGATCTTGCGATTGCTCGGAGATCTTCATTGGGCCCCATAGCAGCAGCCTTAACCCCACTGCCATCAGCTACCCCTATCCCAATTCTAATACAGTCTGGCACTACAGCACAAGTTCATTCCATCCCTAGTGCCGTAGATTTATCAGCCACCAATCTGTCACTGGAACTGGAATCGACTGGGAACCTTGAGACAACCCCAGACCTTGACCATATCTAGTCCGAAGACCCGGTACAGGATCCAGCACAAGTTAATAAGCTTAGGGGGGTCAGAGAAGGTGCTGTCCCAAAACAGATAGAAGCACACAAAAAGGGTAGCACCAACACAGACCACCATATTACTAACAAAAAGAATAGGCCTACTGTACCATTATCCAACAATGCCCCGCCCAGTAGAAACTCTGCTACTCCAGATTTATCCAACCTGCAATGTCCCACTCTGGACAATGCCCAAGAGGGAGGTTCCAGTCTGTCCGACAGTGATACTTTACAACTTCTTGCCAGTTTCAGGGACTTACTAAAAATCCATCTCGAACCCTTGGAGAAGAGTATCATGGCAATTGAAAAGCAACTTGCCATACTCCTCACCAAAATACCCAATCAGAATAGGGTGGGACCTACTAATACCGGAGGGGTACCGGTAGCAATTAATTCTGGGTTCACACCGGTAAACTCACCTAGACCGCCTGTTACATCCAAAGTACAGGCAAAAACTAAAGAGCCTTTAGTCACTTCACTACCTGCTCTAAACAACTGTGTTATTCCCAAATCCAATGACAAATCCACACCTCAACCTACACCTCAGTCACACTTATTTAGTCAACTAAACATCAGCCAACCCTCTCCTGCAGTTTTACCCACAGCTGCTAATGCAACCGCGGCTAAGGGGCCTCTGCAGCCACCCCAAGATAAACCACCGGTGACCCATAAATTAAATCATATAGTTGCTAAGAGGGGCCCAAAGTCTAAACGCCCAGTTCATCTGCCACCAGAGGTCTCTCCATTTACGGTTATCCTAACAGGAGTCCCGGAACTTCCAGCAGGTACCGATGAACCTTCCTGGTCCCTCCTGAATAAAATTCTCCAATGGCTTAGTATCAACAGGCCACTACGGCCCACTAATACCTGTAGAATATCCTCTGTTCGTAGGGTATCTTGGGTGGGGGTAAGTCCAAAGAGCACTCAGGGGGACTGCGTCATTGTTACCTGCGAAGACGCATCCTCGGTGAATCATATCTGCTCGTGGCCAGAGTTGGAGAAAAAGGGGGGAATTGATACCCAGCGGCTCTCCTTTTTCTATCCACCTGTATTTAACTTTCATCCCCCAATATTACCCCCCAACTGGGTTATTCCTCAAGAACAAGCATGGAACTGTGGAGGTCCCTGGATGACACAAAAGAGCAGGAATAGGGACTGGGTACCCCGTACCTGGTACCCCAATAAAGGCCAACTTATGGGGAATGGATGGCAAGGTATCCACACCAGCAACAGATTTGACTGTCTGGAGATGGTCGACTGACTTAGTGCTCCATCATCTTCCAACCGGCCAGCCATTAAGCAGTCAGGGTCCCCCCATGTCAGCAGGCCATCCAGCCACGACAGAGTTGCAGTTGCCCCTATTTTGGACTGTGCTCCCTTCGCTGGACGGATGGACCTACGGCATGTTTTGGTAAATGAAGGTAGCCCCACAGAACTCTTTCCATTCAATATTATTCTAAGTAACAACCAAACCACCCAGGAGCTTGCGGGTGGGCACTTATGTAAAGGGGTCTCACGTATTAGTTCCGAAGTGAGTGCGTCTTCTGACGACTCTAGTTCTGGCCTGGCTGTAAGTACCCTGGAAGTTAGTCCGATTATACCCTGGGTTCCCCAGCCGGTGATGGCTGCCTATGATACCATCAAGTTTGCCGGTCTTACCCTTATTTCCTGGAACATTGCCGGTATTGCAGGGAAATTAGACTCCCCCTTCTGGTCCAGGTTTATTGGGCAAGGTTTTGACATAATCCTCCTCCAGGAAACCCGGTGCCGGGAACAAATTAATATCGAAGGTTACTCATCTCACTGTCTTAATGCCTCCAAATCTAGTTCAGGTAGGGCCAAGGGGGGTCTTTTGATGCTTTTGTCTAATAAGATGTGTAACTATGTTGTCAGAAGTAGTTCGACTGTGGGAACCCACAGTCAGGTAGTGAGGGTTGGATGCAGCAAGGGAACTGACCTGGTCATTGTAAATTTTTACAATAATATCTTTGACGCCTCCAGAGGGAATATTTTATTCCCCCTTGAAAAGGAAATTGAAAGGGTTATGGGCATTTCGAACAGAAAGGTAGATGTCATATGAGCAGGGGATTTTAACCTGCAGCCATGCCACCTGTCTAAAGGGAATTCTTGTGGCCATGGAACAGTAATGTCTAACCAATGGGGGGGAGTGGGTGAAAGGGAGGACTTCCTCCACTTCCAACACTGTCATTATGGTTCTATACTTAACAAAATGTTAACTAAACTAGACCTACACCTGTTAAACTGCAACAAAAACATCCAGAAAGTTACATGTCCCACCTTTACAGGAAGGGATGCCGGGACATTTATAGATCATATATTGTTGTCCAGTACAGGAGACTTTTCCAACCTGTATATTAAAGAGGAAAGTCTCAGTGACCATAATAGCATCCGCATCACTCTCCTGGGTCACGGCACATCATCCGTGACAGGAGAAATGTGCTCCACTGACCTAGTACCTATCAGACCAAATGGTCTGAGGATCAGATGGTCTGGAATCAACTCCATGGCCAAACAGAGGGAGGTTATAACTAGCTGTAAATTACAAATCAGCTATTGTTTAGAAAATGTAATTAACCCTGATTCCCTATTGTCACATTTCATCACCATTAATACTATTATCGAAGGTATTTTTACCAAGGCTTCATCATCCAATAGAGTTACGAAGCAGGGATGGTTTGACAAACCTTGTATACTTGCCCTTCAGGAACTGAAGAAGGCATTAGGTATCAAACCACGAGACAGGAACGGAATTAAACAACTTAGGGCTAACTACAAAATGGCAATCTACAACAGGAAAAAGACCCTACAAAGTGAAGCATGGGATAAGTTAAATGAAGCTGCAGAGACCAAAAACTGCAAACTATATTGGGAAACAATTAACAGCCCTTTCCTCAATAAAGATGGCATCCCGGAATTAACTTCCTATGTTGCATGTAACGACTGGATTATCCATTTTACTAACATCTTTAACCCAGAAGGGGTACCCATAGTTGTAACAATTACTGAGGCTTCACCATGGACTCCCCTCCCCTTGGGAGTAACCTTGGAGGAAGGTTATGAAGGGCTTTCTAATAGTAAAGGGGGGAAAGCCCCAGGCCCGGATGGGGTTCCCATCGACTTATTTAAAGCCGAACCGAACTTGTGGGCTCCCATTTTGGTGAGGATTTTTAATTGTGCGGCAGAAGGCAATTTCCCTCCTTCTTGGGGTCAATCGGTTATAATTCCCCTATTCAAGAAAGGTTGCAAATCTGAGGCCTCCAATTATCGGCCGATCTCTTTACTGGATGCCTCAGTAAAGGTTATGAGCAGGATCCTGCTCAAAAGGTTAGAAACCTGGGCCACTGATTCAAATATTTTAACTAAAGTGCAATATGGTTTCCGGAAAGGTATGGGCACTTTGGAGCAATGTGTAAATCTGGACCTTATTATTAATAAACATACTGTAGCCAAAAAGGGCAATCTTTTTTTATGTTTTGCTGATTTGAGCAGCGCGTTTGATTTAGTTAATCACGCTATTCTTTGGGAGGTTTTGCTAGAGCTAGGGGCACCGAAGGAAATTGTTCACTTTTTAGCCAGGCTCTACGAAAAACTCTCTTGTAAGGTCCGTTACGGCACCCTAGGTGAATGTACCCCTTTCTTTAAAGTCTCAAGGGGAATTCGCCAAGGATGCGTTTTGGCCCCTCTTTTATTTTCCCTTTTTATTAATTGTGTTGACCGTACCCTGGTTGATATTCCAGCGGACGCCCCCTTGATTGGAGGTAAACCCGTCCCACTTTTACTATATGCGGACGACGCTGTTCTTTTATCCCGTACCCAGATTGGCTTACAGCGCCTAATTGATAGTTTTATGTTGTTTATCAAAAATAGGAGGCTCTGTGTGAACAAATCCAAGACTTACGTTATGTCATGCGGGCAGGCTGTAAACAAACCGAAGCACAGCTTTTTCTTGGATAGTGATAAAATGACACACGTTAAATCTTTCTGTTATTTGGGAATAACCTATACCAACAATGGGTCATGGAATTCGGAGTTCGATAATATCAGTTTGAAAATGTTGCGGACCACTAGCAGTATATTTCAATTTGCTTCTAAACTAGACTCGAGAAGCATCCCAGATATGATTAATATATACAACATCCGCTGTGTTTCTTCTGCACTGTATGGGGCGGGTGTGTGGGGTCATTGTGAAGGTCCTTCGCTCCAAATTGATGAAAACAAGTTTATAAAGAGATTGTTATGTGTCCCTTCTTCTGCCTCTGTACAATTAACCCATGATGAGGTAGGGATCGAGTTTATATCTGACTTAGCAGCCGTCCGGCCACTCTTATTGTGGCGTTCTATTTGGGCTAAGCCAGAGACTCGATTCACCCAAGAGATTATCCTTGATTGTATAGGTCTGGACTATTCGTCACGTATACAGTGGCTGAGATACATCCAATTTTGGTATAAACTGTTATTTGATATTGATGTCTTTCTTGATCCAGAATCGGCAGTCGCTATTCCTAAAAAAGTAATCAAGCTAACGTTTTTAAATTTTAAAAAGGCTGAGCGAGACAAAGTGCAGGGTAGGTTAGCCACCGTGAAGTTCTATAAAGAACTGAATCTAATCCCGGGGCTTCAATCCTACCTTGTGAACGTGACTCGTCCCTTCCACCAATTTGTACTAACCCGAGTCAGACTGGGCATTGTACATCACCTTGTGGCTTTTCCAAACCAGAAAGTCAGATCCGAGACTCCTTGCCTGTGTGACAATACCTCGCGACAGAGCTGTTGCCATTTTTTACTTTTTTGCAAATTTTACCACTTTTTAAGGGTAAAATACCTTAAGCCTATTTTTATAAAATATAATACCCGAACTTCAAAGACTGCTTTGATATTACTATCTGCTTTGGAGAATGTGGATATTTGCTTTTTTGTGGCTACTTTTATTTTGAAATGTACAGCTGCCAGGAAAAGTATTGTGTTATAATAATCTTATACATACCTGTCTGTACATTAATGATCTGTAGATGTTGTATATAAAACTTTTTTAACTTCGTATTATGCCCGTTTTATGTCCTTCGAGATGTACAGTTGCCAGGAAATGTATAGTGCTGCTATTTTTATTTTATACATTCCTGTCTGTACTTAAGTGTTTTTGTAATTGCCGAATTATCATTCATATATTATGCTCACAGTATGTATAGTATGGTCCTTCTTCATACATCTGACTTATCCTCCCGGGCCCATTAGAGTCGTTCGGATCCCTTTAACGTACAGCTGCCAGGAAACATCATTTGGTGTGACAATTATACTGTCTTCCTGTCTGTACATATATGATTCTGTTGTACAAATTCCATATTGCTTATATTTTTTACTATCAATTGTTGCCCACTAATTGTTTTTATATGCATACATTTTTGAGTCATTTTCTGTATATATAACGAATTGTATTTTAACGTTTTGCTTGCATGATTTGTATTTTCAAATCGAATAAAAGCTTATGAATTGAATTGAGTATTTGTACAGGATGTCTAACAATTTTTGCAATCCAAAGGGAGTCAGATCAAACATCACTATATCATCCGCGTAAAGCAACGCATAAATGCTTTGTTTATTAATTTTTGGAGGCAAGCTCGAGCCCTGTTGTAGCTGATGTGGTAAGTCACTGAGGTATAAAGAAAATAACATTGGGGCTAAAAGACACCCTTGCTTAAGACCATTGTTTGTTTTTACAGCACAATTCAAGTACAAAATAACTCCTAGGCAATCAATCATGGAAACAAGTAGGTTAGGGAAAGTACCGGAAACAGAGTTTATATAAAAAACATTTGTTATAATGAAATCGTTAAAAAACTTTGTTATAAGTTGTATCAATAATACAATGTGTAACACAATACATATAATCATAAACACAAAATTAATCAGATGAAAAAGATTTTTTTTTAAATGAATTAAAATAGTGGCAAAATCGACGCGTGTTTCTGCGTACTCGACGCCTTCTTCAGGAGTAGCCACAAAGTAACCTGTAAGTAATAACAAATATATATTCAATAACACCTCTTTATCATATATGTTTTACATCCATTAACAGTTTTCTTAGGTGTTATTATGTCTACATAAGTCAACAAATCACTTTTTTACATAAACATCTTTAAAAGAAGAGAAAAGACCTAATCTTATTCCACAGAACTCTGTTATCTGGGTTCTCATAATGAACTTAAGACCCTATCATCATTATTGAACTTTAAAACCATATTTAAAACTGATGTGTCGCTCAGGCATGAAGAGACTTACTTTCTATATGTTTTGAAATTCAAGCCCAAATTTAGGAAAATTGAAAAAGGCTTAGAGTTCCTATTAGGTCTCTCAACGTATATCTGTAGAAGAGATCTCACTATCAGTCAAGATAAAGACATGCTGAAATGTCAACTGTGAATATGGATATTGATGTTAAGTAGGTAAGTAAACTTACATTCAATTCTTATATGAGCGATAATCCCTTAAAAATCGCGGAGATATTAATAATGTAACTGGAATTCTGTGGTAGAGGTGCTCCTTTAATGGAACTACAAAAAATCATGGTAAATATTATGTTCGTTATGTATACATTTCTAATCATGTAACCTCCTATCTTTTTCCCAGAACGTTACTCTAAATCTGATTCATTTTAAATACCTACTTAAAAGTGTCCGTGCGGAAGTCCTGGCTAGTTATACAAACAGCATCTGGATCGACAACCACGAGAGAGGCAGTCTATTTTGTAGAAACGGAAGGAGAAAAAATAAATTATGGACTTATCCTTCTTAACTTGAATTCGGCAAGATTACATACCGACACAAAATAGTCCGGATATTACCTGGACAGATATCGAGAGCCGAGTTCTGGAGGACAATGTTCCCACAGTGCGGCTATTTCAACAAAAGGGAGAGGGATAAATCTAAAATTACAAATCAAAAGCATGAGAGAGTAAGTGGACCAACAGAGACGGTTTTATTAAAGCTGTAATATCCCTCTTCTGTGAAGAATTACCTTGCTCGGCTTCTGTTTTCGTCACGGTACAGGGCAAAAGATGGCCACCGGCGTCTGACGTCGTGAGGGAGGAGATATCAATTCAATCCAACCTTCATGACTCTTAAATACTTGCCGACCAGGTCGCGTGTGTGATTACGTAACAGCACATGTGCTATTTCAAAGATTAGGATCGTGAAAATACGGAAGTCTAAAAAACGGAAGAAAGGGTCTATTTGCAATCTTTATTGATATGTGGGTTTATATAATTCAACATATAAGCTCTATAAGAGTTCTTCAATGAAAAAGTAGTTTACAGATACATACGATGTATGTATATTAGCGCAGGGAAGAAAACCTTACACAAAAGAGGGACAAGCGTTCTGTTTCCCTTGTTTCCGACATCATGTAACTTTCAACAAAACTTTATTTGCCTTCCCAGGGCAATTTTCCAGATTAGAACATTTTAATGCAGGTAACGATTCCTAGTTAAAGTTCATGGGGCATATTACCAAGGGCCTTATCGCCGCTTTAGCAGGAATTTTTCCCGCTAAAGCGGCGATAAAACTATCGCCCTATGATCAAGCTGCCGCTAACTACTGCTAGCGACTGTTTCCATGCGTTAGCTACAGAAAAAAATATCACGAAACACGGAAGCGAAAAATATCGCTAATGATATGCAAGGTAGGCGTACCCTCGCTAAATTTCACCAAAAAACTCGCTAAAACGATATCGCACTATTAACAACTAACGCATGGACATGCTTAGCGGGGAAAATTTTCCTGCTAACTCCCCTAAGCTGGAGATAAATAAGAACTGCTAAAACCAGTTCTAAAACAGCAAAACTGGAGAAAAAAAAATCCAATAAAAGGAGACATAGGCCAGCCCAGCCCCACCCCAGAGCTGAGGACCTGCAGACGCCATGGAGGCAGTAATCATACAGCTTGGAGTCCCACAAAGGCCACAGTCCCCACCGCCACCACCACCGCCTCCTGGACCACCACCAAGGCAGCGGCAAAGACGACGGCGGCCAATGCGCACACGACTTGTCCTTGGAGATCTACAACCCCAGGATTTCATATCCCACTACAGGCTCAAACGGACATCTATTGAGTATATACTGAACCACATTGGCCACAGGCTCACACCAGCAACCCAGCGGATAACCAATATCCCCCCGCAAACAAAGCTACTGGCTGTGCTGCATTTCCTGGCCTCAGGGACATTTCAACCCACAACATCCAGAGTGGGTGGAGTTTCACAGGCAGCCTTTTCAAGATTACTCCCAATTGTGTTGGATGGCATAATCAGCCTGATACCTCAGGAACTACACTTCCCCAATACTGTGCGTGAACAGCTCCTGGTCAAGTAGGGTTTCTACGCCATAGCTGGATTTCCACAAGTACTGGGTGCAATAGACTGCACACATATCCGATTAGTGCCACCTGCGGACAGTGCACACATATATAGAAACCGAAAGCACACTCACTCAATGAATGTGCATGCAATAGTGGACCACCGTGGAATGTTCACAAATGTCATCGCAAAGTTCCCAGGGAGTGTGCATGATTCGTATATTTTCCAGCAGTCAGTCATCAACCAGCGCTTCCAGGATGGAACATATGGGAAAGCAGTCCTAGTTGGTAAGTAGTAATCCAACATACCACTACCATCTACAGCACATACATGCATAACAGAAATGTACCAATATCAATGTCACCATATCACATACAAGGGGGCACATTTACAATAACTGGGGCTTTCCTGCTAATCAGCAGGGATGTGCCAGTTATTGTGCACCACAGCTCCGACATCATGGATGGGCACCATTTACAATGCGGTGCACCATGGTGCAAAAACAGCACAGATGTGTGACGCAACGGTGCCGTAAAAGTCATGCATAGCTGGAATTGCGTCACAAGTGCCACGCAGCTCCAGCAATGCTCTGGGGCCCCATCTAGTTAATGCTGCGTCAATCCTTATACCTGCTTCAGCCAGGCGCAGGGTTTTTACGCAGCATGGGCATAAAAGTGACTGAGTGAAATCTTGTAGATTTCACTCCGCCACTTTTAGGAGGTGTCCCAGCGGTGGAAGGCCCCCCCTGCACAGGAACGCCTACATGTGGTACAGGGCATTACAATGTTACGCATCTCCCAGATGCCTCACGTTGTAAGTACCCCTGCACAAAAGTGACGCAATGGCGTTGCAAATGAGATGCAAGGGGCGTGTAAATCTGCCTCAAGATGTCCAAAAACAACAGCCCAGACCAGACACATTGACACCATGAAATGTGGTCACTGTAGCCAGATACATAGACCTAAATCACTGCAAGTTATACATCCCTGTCCCCCTACCCAAAGTTGCAAGATGTGTGAAACATGCATGTGTGACGGAGAAACATCACTCACAAACAAACTTGCAACACAACTCCCACTGTGCATGTCCTGTGCTGGGCAGGCATGATGAATACCACAGGAGAGACTGACATGTTGCCATTTAGTGTGCTAGTGTAGTACTGCTGCATGTCACTTACCGTCAGTGACCCTGTAGCACACTACAATGTGTGCATAATTGCTAAGGCTGTATGGCGTACGCCGACACATGTGAGGCAGATGCAGACTACCTGGTACACCTCTAGGTATATGGAGACTGACCCTCAAATATGGAGCTGATACAGGACTGTTTCCTCATTACATTGTTAATGTACATATTCACAACATAACACAGTAATACTGCAATCTACGGCTGTACATACTTTAAAAACAAGAGACATCAGTGGATAATACAGCACGGGCATGCACAAAAACATAAGGTTCATACCTCATATTATTTCTTGCTTGATGATATAGGTGTCGCATCAACCACGGTTTACAATTAACTATGGAAAGTATGATTCGTGGAAGAATGAATGGTGACACTTACAGGTGATGGAGGAGAAAGACAACTCAGCAGTTGACCCCAGTTGTACTTGGGTTCAGACGTCCTTGCCAGTTCTACAGCATAAGTTGACAGGGTCCCTACAGTAATCCAAGTCTTCCAGCCAGCACTCCATACCTGCCTACGCCCTACTATTCCATGTAAATAAGATGTGGCGTATATCCAGGCTGAGAGCAAATCTGACCAACCTGGCCACTGTCCCCTTAATGTGCAGAGTATGATGAAGTAGTCAAACAGAGGTATACACGGAAACTGCTAACCCATCGTGGTATGTAAGTATCTCAATACTACCTCTCAGCATAGGTGACCAGGAATACAGCCCCAGGACAAAGTAATAAACACTGCCCCGGATTGTTCACAGCACTTGCAATGATCATTTCCCCTGAGAACCAATATATGGAGCTCCACGGGTGAGTGGCATGTTTGGTGCCCAGTTAGTAAAGTAATGATCAGAAAGTTGACATTGGGGGTGAGGCAGCTCGTCAGATGGCACACTTTGCAGGTGCTAGCGCCTCCGGCCATGTCATTCCCCATGCTTCCACCCGTGCCTCACCGCACCCTGGATCCCATTGGCTGTCCTTGCCTCACGCCTCACGCCTCCCAGCTGACCCCTCCTCCCCTCCTCCCCTTATTTCGCAGATGCTGCGCAGTGGAGACAGCGACCCTTGACTCTTGGATAGGTTGGTTACCCACTGCTGCAGCTCCGTCTGCCCTGTCCGCTCTTCCATCTTTGACCCTTCCTCGGATCGACGCTGAATCACCTGTGTCATTGCTGCATGGCCCCCCTTGAGTGCCTGTGCCCCTTGCCTTCTGGGTCCCTGTGTGCCTGCCCTCATCCCTTCTCATTTTGTAGCCCGTGTGAGTGTTGAGTGGTATTATTTTTCATACACTATTGCTCCATTGCTGTTGTGCAGCGGACGCACTGCTGTTGTGCCGAAGGTGCAACAAAGGTAAGCCCGTCTGTACCCGTCGGCGCATGGACGGTGCCCAGCGCCAGGTCCCCTGGCCCTCAACAACACTAGTCCACCGGTCTAAACTACGATGCCGCCACCCTCAACACACTCAATGCCAACTTGAACACCACCTGCCACCAAGCCAGCCCAAAATGCACACACGGACCCTTCACCTGCCAACCCTGCTAGTTCACCTGCCTCCGGACCAGCACCACACCCGCCCGGCCAGGCCCCAGAAACTACCACCTCAAGTGCATCCTGCTCAACACCCGCTCTGTCCACAGGCACACAGTTGAAGTCTGGAACCTCCTCAACACAACATCACCAGATGTTGCCATGCTCACATAAAACTGGATGAACGCCTCCTCTGCCCCCCACATCGCCATAGCCATTCTGGATGGCCCCAACACCACCCTAAGAGGCACTCTCACAGAGCCAAACACCCTCAGACTACAACCTCCTTGGGGACCTCAACTTCCACCTGGAGAACAACAATGACAAAAACACCACCACCACCCTGCTGGACAAGCTCGCCAACCTCGGACTCAAGCAACTGGTGAACACCCCCAACCACTATGCCGGCCACACGCTTGACCCCGTCTTCTCCTCCAACAAGCACATCTCCTTCAGCCACTCCAACGTACTACACTGGACAGATCACAGCTGCTTCCACTTCTACTTCAGGAGAACCACGACTCACCACCACCTACAACAGGTACCCCATAGAAGCTGGAGCAAGATCACTGCTGACCAGCTCACCACCTCCCTTACCTAGAACCCTCCCACCAACACGACGGACCCCAACTAACCTGCCCCAAACCTCACACAGTGGCTCAACAACATTGCAAATGAGCTTGCACTGCTGAAGTATCCTCCCAGCAGACCTGGCAGCAACAAATCCTCGTTGTACTACAAAATCCAAATCCAAAGATAACCTGCAGCACCCTCGAGAAAGCCTGGCGCCATGACCAGTCAACAGGAAATATGACAGCCCTCAAGAACGCCGTCCGCAAACAACACCAGCTTATCCCAAACACCAAAAGGACAAGAGTCAGAGAACTACTAGTCAACAACAACCACACCAGCAAGGAACTCTTCAGCATCATCAAAGAGGTCTCATATCACTACGCCTGCAACAATGACATCACACACTCGCAAGACCTCTGCGCCTCACTTGCCTTGTTCTTCCACCACAAGATCGCTGACATACACAACAGCATCAGCACACAGACAACACAGCAAACCACCAAACCTGCGCCACCCCCCACCACCCTCTGCACCTGGACCTCGGTCAGCTCAGAAGACACCACCCGCATGATGAACACCATCCACTCCGGCCAGCCAACTGACCCCTGTCCACAACACATCTTCAACAAAGCCTACTCCATCATCGCACCCCAACTCCGGGACATCATTAACAGCTCCCTCGCATCCGCCACCTTCCCGGAGAGCTGGAAACATGCAGAGCTCAGCACCCTCCTGGAGAAAACCATTGATGAGCCACCGCTGGAGGAAGATGCTTCTCCTACCTGGCAGCCAAGACATTGAACTCCCTGCCTAACCACCTACGGCTGGCACAGGACCTTCTCTCCTTCAGGAAACTACTCAAGACTTGGCTCTTGGAGCAGTAGTGGCTCCCCCTCCTCCCAGCGCCTTGAGACCCAAACGGGCGAGTAGTGCGCTCTACAAATTTGTTAGATTGACGTTCACCCACTCCTCCACAGATACAGGCTGATACAATACGGTATTCCATTTGTGTACGCCTTTGTCTGTCCCCCTGCCCATCTCCTCCTGCACCGCCTTCTAAAGGTAGGAAATTAATTACTTCATTGAGGGAAAGACAAGGAGCAACTGCAGGGCCTGTAGTGTTGGTGGTTCTGAGGGGGAGTCTGGGTATTGATCATGTATAGTCCACTGTAGGCAAAAGCAGGAATAATTAAAAAGTGGAGAGGGCGTATGGATATAGCCTAAGGCAATGTCTGTCATGTAGTGCCCTTCAGGATATAAGTACACCATCTGCAGAATGCTAACCTCACGGAGAGACCGCAATGGACCCTACTCCTGTGTAACGGACAGTGCTGCGTGACATGGCAGGGGGAGTGCAGGTGCATATAATGTTACTTTATTCCGCTTAGCTATTGCGTGACACGCTGCTATAGTGGTGTGTATTGTCTTCACACCTGTTTTTTGTGTATGATTGTTCACATGTGTAAGTACGCTCAATAGTGGGGTAGGACCTGCATCCCTGTCTACTACGGCAACATGAGGCGGAAAGGCATGTGGTCATACCCAGTTGTATGCATACTGTGTTTGGCCACAAAGATAGTAGACATACAAATGTCGAACTTGAAACCACCCTTCTCACATGGCAATGTCAGTGTTTGCACCATTGGCAGTACCTACTGTGAGTACATGTATTAATTATTTGTTTTGTAGACATCATAGCTGACCTGGCATTGTCGGTGAACCATGGTGCCAACTCATTGTGTGCCAATGTGAAGCAGGTGTATAGTCGTCTGTAGGCAATGTCAATGTCTGGAACCAACATGCTTTCACAATCATGTAAAACGCCAAAAATTGTGCTTGTCATGATTCATCTCACTGCCTGTGTGCCACTGTTTGATTGGTCATTCATGGTGTTACAAGTAGACATGGCATGGGAAAAGTGTTACTATGTTGGTAGGACCATGGAAATGGGCACAAGCAAAAACAATTCCATGGTAGTCAGGTCAGTGAAGAATGCCACCTGGAAGTGAAGTGCTTGTTGTGTGTGAGCAATATCCAATTTGCTTCACGTGCTGCACCATGAGCACGTCACACAATAATGGTACCCCTGTATTCCCAAATCCTACTAAGTGTATGTACAGATCATCTGGGATGAGGAACTTATTGCTAAGTGTTCCTCAATGTAGATAAATGAATACCAACAGCCAAGTAAGTCATGTGAGATCCTGGCCCACTGCAGTTGCAACTCAGGAAACATGCTGTGTAATTTGAATCAATGATGTTGAGTGTGGATACACATCCTCAACATCTTTGTATTGCACTCTATCACAATTTGCATGTGCAATCAAGTCTTTAAGACATTGCTAGACCATCCCTCCTTGTCACACATGATCAAAACTTGTAAATCCCGAGCCTCCAGGTACAGCATCGAGGATTACAGGGGTGGAATCATCAACAAGCAACGTCTTCGCAATGTGCATCTCACGTCGCCTTGTGTCCCTTGTGTATGGTGTTGCATACAGAATCATGGAAGCTAATGTGTAGATTAATCAGCTTGCGGAAGGACAGGTCTCTAGCCAGTTGTGTGACCGTAATCAAGTGTGTCATGTCATTGTTGCTGTGTCCACCATATAAAGTTTACTTGTCTCCATTTCACCAATGCTGACATACATGTACAAACGTGGCAGCCCTGCTCTGCAGTTCATTTGGTGTGTACCCAATGCTCTGTTGGTGTGTATGACTTGTATGTTTCCTAAGAACTGGGCTGGACTGTGCGTATACAGGTGCCAAGGTGATGGCCGGAGCTGTGCATAATGCCAACTCCAAGGTGTTGCCAGCATTGCGGATCAGTGTGGTGATGGTGGTAGTCAGCCTAATGTCCGAGATGCAATATGTCAACTGGTGCGTGGTGTCTGTGCCGATGGGGAAGGCTGTGTGAGCGCTGACCTCCGCGCCTAATCCCCCATAGTAATCCTAGGATTGATGCCTCCTGACTCCACAACCAGAGCCACAGGAGCGGGTGGCGGCCTGGTGCGGAGGGGCACCAAGACTTGCCCAGAGAGGAGCGAGTGGGGGCTGCACTAACTGCGTGATGGAGCAGGAGTACCAGCTGCCACCCACATTCATATGGCGCCGGGGCAAAGTCTCCGTAATGGCTGTGCCCAGCTGTGACGCTGCTAATATAGGAGTGTGGACCTGTGGCTCTGCTCCCGGCTGCCTGGGGAGCGCTGGCACCCTCATATGACAGGGTGGGGGGGCAGTGTGATGCGGCCGACAGCAGGAACGGCGCCTCCATAGCGAACATTGGAGCACACACACCCTGGGCTATGTGTGCAGCCACTCTGGCCTCTGTAAATACAGGTGGGCCCTGATGTTGAACACAGCTCTGCGACTGCTGACTGTGGAGCCTTGATCGAACGCCGGTTGCGCAGCCCCAGCAAGGAGGGCAACGAAAGAGGACGGGGGCTCCGAGATATACCCTCCCGCACTGACAGTGACTTGACCCCCGGCACGGCAGAGATACGGGCAGGGCCTGAGGTGACTGGTGTGGCTGGCCACAAGCTGGGGGTGCGCTGGTGAAGGGAGCGGCAGGCGGTTGCCCGTAAGAGCGGAGCAAGCCCACTGTGGACGACACCGCTCGGCCCTCCATGTGATATGCCCCGCGAAGTTTGCTGAGCCTCCCTCGGTGAGTGCAGTGGGTCGCATCTGAAGCCTGCTACTGACGGCCCCTACCCTGAAAGTGCAGATCACGACTGTGGAGGCTGAGCAGGTGGGGTTTGGACTTCTTGTAGGGCAAAGCGAGCTGGGCTGTAGACTTGCGCCTGGGTGGGAGCACCCCTTGCCCCAACGTAACTGAGTTAAAGCGGCGCTGTTTGGAGGGTGACGGACTCTCGAGAAGCTGCAGACCCTACCCCCACCTCCAGCAATATTGGAGCTGTGTGAACGCACTGTGGATTGAGGGAGGGATAGGCTGGTGATGGCACTGGACTGCCCTGTTGATTTGTGCGTGGACTGAGTGTAAATTGCTAAGGGGCGCAAAGGATGCAGAGCCAGCGACGGCCACCGATAGAGGTGTGGGCAGTTCCTTGAGGAAGTTAGACCTCCCAGTGGTGGCGGGCTGCTGCAATCTGCACTGCAAAGAGGATGTGTGCACACCCGGAACTGCCCACTGAGCGAGGAATTACCGGTGGTAGAGCTGCTGAGCGGGCCCCACAGCTGTGGACGCAAGTGTAGGGGCCAGTGCAGAGTGACCTTGCTTGTGAGGAGGCCGGGATGGCTCAATAAGACGCACGGGAGGTGCAGCTTAACAGGACTGTGCAGTGTGTGTGAGTAGACGGGGGCACAGGATTGGAGTACATCGCCAGCTGCAACCATGGGCAAGCCCCGAGGTCGGAAGGAGGGGGACCCATCGCCGTCGGACGCAGATTCCCTACTGGTGGAAGACTGGATTGAACCGGAATTGCAGCAGAATGCTGGTATACTGCAGCAATTTGACAATATCCTGTTGGCCATCACGGACACAAGCACTGCTCTTCAGCATGACATTGCACAAGTTGTGACTGATTCGGCCTACTGCGTCCAGACCATTCAAGAATTGCAGACTCACTAAAACAGTTGGAAGCTACTCTTCAGGAGGTTGGCACAGCACAGACGGCACCATCTGCATCAATGGAAGGGCTCTTGGACCGTCTCTCAGTAGTGGAGCGGCAAGCTGAGGACGCGGAAGGCTGAAACATGCGCAAATACATCCGCATGCTGGGCCTTCCTGATTAAATTGAGGGGCCGGACATAGAGGTGTACATTGAGACTTGGCTCTGGTCTGTTGTGGCCCCTGAGGGACTTTCAATGTGTACACTCTGGAACGGGCGCATCATGTCCCGGCCAGTCCGCCGGCACAGGGCCCTGCTCCAAGACCGTAGGTGTCGTGTTCACAGCACTTTTAAGATCGCAACCTGCTACTCCGGAAAGGCCGCTGCCATGGCCCCTTCCAAGTGGACAACAGCAACGTCACTCTCTCTCCAGACTACTCGTTTGCCACACAGCGCCATCGTATGTCCTCCCAAGCTGGGAAGAAAGAACAGCATGTGGAAGGGATTCAATATTCTCAATATTTGCAAGCCAAATAACGCATAGTGTTGGACGGTAAAACCCACTTTCATGATACACCCGAGGAGGCCTGGGAATGGTTGGAGTCCCATTAAGCAGGAAAGGATGATCAGGAGGGGGAGGCGCATGAGCTGGTCTGCAACTCCCAGCCTTGCGGATCAAAACGACTACAGCGAGGCAGGTGCGGCCAGTGGAAACCATTGGCTTTGCACACTGCCATTGAACGCAAGGCAGTACTGGCTGCGGTGGTGGCGATCTCTGGGAAATAGCAAAACACTGTGTCGGCTGAGTTCTGGCATGGGAGTGGAAAGGAACACTCGGAGGGTGAATCCTCTGTATCGGACAACCAGGCACTGCCATTGTTCACCCCTGGGACAGCTGACGGATTGTTGGATAAGTAGCTATAGGAGGGTCTGTGGAGATGGGACTTTGCTTTTGAGTAATAATGTTGACGTGTTGTTATTAGTCGTTTGAAGATGGCAGAGATGAATCACATGGGGGGCGATGAGTGCCTGTTTCACCAGCAAATGGGGGTGAAGTGCTGGCGTGGAACGGTGATGGGCTCAGGGAAGTCCTGGGAGGCAGGATGATTCGGGGAAATGGGGGGGCAGCATTGGATGTTGTGTTTATTTGATTAGTAGCAGATTGTGACCTATGCCCTATCCAACCTCCATTGGATGGTAATGGCAGGTTTGCCTTGATTTAGAATGAGGTGTGCATTTGTGCCAGTTCGGATGGAATTCACAGTGTTGGTGCCTGTTCTTGTGGGGCTGGGAGGGTCAGTGGGGGTGTGGGTTGTTTGAGGTTTGTGATTTGGTTGGTTGGGGGACATTGCCTGCTGATGCGCCTAGTGCTCAATTTGGCATTATTATGTATTGTGTATTGTTTCATTGAAGACAATGCTTGCCAGCGGGGGGAGGCTTTATATGTGTTGCGGGTGGGCGGCGAGTAGCATTGGAGAGGCAGATGAGGCCGCTGGCGGAGGGCGGCCTGGCTACTCCAGACTTCAAGTTATACTATCTATCTGCGCAGTAGCAGTCCCTCACTCTGGCGATAGCGCTGGAGGTCAGAGGGCCGGAGAGGGAGACATCGCCTAATCTACTGCAACATGTGTTGTCATTTCTGATACTGCTGCAGAGACTCAGGATCGCTGATTTATCCATGGCGGATATTTGCCTTCGCTACTGTTGTGAACAATTCCATTAGCAGGATTGGAGTGCTGAGGCATCATGCACCCACGATACCACTGGGCATGTTCACAGCACTGCAACAGGGGTGTGATTGGTCTGGTCTGGCGGAGTGAGAGGAACTGTGCCTGCAGATAGTTGGTAACTTGTACGCAGACGGAGCACTGCTTCCCTACAGTGTGCAGCAAGAAGCCTTTGGCCTCCCGCAAGGCCACATACTGATGCACGCAGCCTTGAGTGCCGCTCATAAAATACATTTGGGTGCTGGTCTTTAGGAACTCCCGCTGAGCAGAGTATGTCAAAATGTGGTGATGGCAGCAGGCACATACAAGGCAATTACCAGCCTCTCTAAACAGACGTCAGGGGATGTGCTTACCCCGCAACAAAGATTGAGGGAGCAATGGGCGGAGGACCTTGGGAGGGACATCCCGTAGACGGCCTGCTCACCGATGGTTTGAAGGGTGTGGAAGGGTACTAGGAATGCTAGCTTCCAGGTGATCAAATTCTCTGTGTCACATAGGGCATACCTCACACCAGCTAAAATTCATCAATCTCTCCAATTCAAAACGGCGATATGTCCCCGATGGCGAGCTGAGGGAGCAGACCTCAACCACAGGCTCTGGGATTGGCCATGGATGGGCACGTACTGGGAGGAGGAGACCGGGGTGCTCTGCAAGGTGACTAGACAGAAGATTGATACGGACAAGGGGACGTGCCTGCTGCACTGGTTCCCACATACTATAAACAAATGACATGACTAGTAAGTTGGTGGATTTAGGCATCATTCCCGCCAAGAGTGAAATACGTCACATTGGAAGGCAGCGCCTGGCCCCAGCTTTGTTAGGTGGAAGGCAGCGATACTCAAATGGCCGGGGAGTGAGAGCTCCATCTGAATGCAGCTGGCGCATAGGTCCCATCATGAAAAAGTGCTTGAAGCTTCACATGCATGGGAGGCCCTGGCCGTGGGACTCTGGATAATAGACTGGGAGGAGGTAGGTAGTTCAGTGTCCTAAGTGGGAGTGGGACATGCATGAGTAGCTCCATTCGGATACAGAGGGACTAGCACAGTGAGAGGCACCCGCAACATAGGAGGTTATAGAGAACAAGACTATAGAGCGTACGATGACTCATTGGTACATGACACACAGCAGTTGTGATTTTGAGAAACATAGATTGTACACTACTGCACCATCGGCCGGGGTGGGGGGATGGGAGTTGATGGTCAATGTGCATGCCCAACGTGAGGCGTTGTATAATAATCATGAACCAGTATTCATGCACGATTGTGGTTCATTGATGGGCTGGGCAGGATGGCATTAAAACTGAGGGGGGTTAATATGCTTTATTACTTATTGCATACTTGTCCAGTCTAAACTTGGAAAGCGGATGGCCTTAATTCATAATGGCCCTTAGTTGTGTTTAGTATGTATTTAAGAATAATAAAAAGTCTTTATACTGAAATATCTGAAACATAGGAGATGTGATATAGCAACTTTAATTATGTCTGCTGAGCACTCATGTCATTTGGTTTGGAGTCTAGGACAGGAAGGAGCACACAGTACAGGTAGTGGATGGTGTTGCACATGCTGGAGGTGATGTCGTTGTTGAACCTAACAAGGCCACAATGGGCCATGCATGTAACGGGTAGCTGACTGGTGATTAGTTGCAGACCATGACCGTGAGAAGCATGCATTGTGTTCTGCAGCAGGATTGCTGAAAGCTGGCGCACAGTAGCTCAAGTGTGTGTTGTGTGTAATCATGACACCCATATAGCTCAGATAAATTACAGTGCAGTAGGTGGATCACTGTCTGTTGCAGATGGGAAAAGAGCCACACATGCAACTCATCTGCACACTAAAATGATGTTGGATGGAGTCACAGCAGTGAGCCCTAATCACATGCTAACATGCACTACAGCATTCAGCTTAAACACATGGGCAACTTGATATACAACTTGACATCCATCCCAACACACACATCCATGCTCATCAACAACACATCCTGCACAAACAATGACTAATTCTGCTTCCCCTTGTATGTCACAGGGGACCAAGGATATGCACTGAGAGCATGGATGATGACACCAGTACGTAACCCCACCACCCCTGGCCAGAGGCAGTACAATGCGGCACAGATACGCACAAGGTCCATTGTAGAGCGGACATTTGGTGTCTTGAAGTCCAGGTTCCGGTGCTTGGATATCTCAGGTGGCAGCCTGCTGTACAGTCCCGAAATGGTGAACAAAATTATCATGGCATGTCGTGTGTTGAACAACATATGTGTCCGTACCAAAGCCCCATGGATCCAAGTGCCAGAACCACCTGATGAAGATGAGGAAGAAGAAGAGGCTGGTGCTGTACACCCCACACCAAATGCTGCTGGACTTGCACGGAGGAACCGCATCATCACCAATTATTTTGCCTGAGTCAGTCACGTGGTGTCTGTGAAATAAAATGGTCAAATAAATAACATGTTTATGTGTTACTGTCTGGCATGGTCACTGTACCCATTAAACAGTTACGTGTCCCAATGAGTGGTCAGATGAGACAATTCGCAATGGAGGTAGGGAATGTGTACGCAGTACACTTATGCCCTGCACTGTGTCAACTGTATGACACTCTACTTGTCAAGGTACTACGTAGGCTACACTATGTCAAATGGTTGTGTGACATGCTCCAAATACTAGCAAACTAGGGTTCTGTTTGTGATGAGGATGACATTCCTATTTTGAGTCCATTTCCCCAATCCATGTATAATGGCGTGGGTATGTTGTGTGAATCACACAAATTTGGAGTGTGTGAAATGGTGTACATGATGCCAATAGTCATTGCAACATCCCAATACACAATGGTGCCAATCATCAAGACACTTGTCCAAACCATGTCCGTTGTAGCAGCGGTAAACTGACCCTTAAGATGTGAACAATGTTTCGGATTACCAGCCAATTATTTTTCTCATGGAAGCACGCACAAGATGTGCTGTATAAATAACCAGGGCCCGTATAAGTTACATATCCTGAATATTACCAAGCTCATTGTTGATGTATAATGTCAAGTACATATCGGCACAAATGGCCATAGCGTCAATGAGGTACCTGAACATATGCCTCAAAGATGCAGGTGTGGAATGTGATAAGAGCAGCAAATAGGTCATGCAATGGCCAGTAATGTTGCTATGGCCGGTGAAAAGTGGCGCCATATGAACAGGGGAAAGGGCCTATGAATTAGAACACTGTAAAAGTCATGGACACATTTGAGTTACAAGTTGATGTTGCGTCTAAGGTGGGTACAACATTAGTTTGTCTGTCACAAGACCTCAGCCCGGAAACAACTACCAGCTACAGATCCACAAGGCCAACACTTCACTATGCTGACCAGATACTTTGCAGTATCCATGGACCATAACCATCACCATGACATGCATAACTGCAACATCAAAATCATTTTACATGGCTGGGTGAAGACACCTTCTACAGCTGGACAGACAAGTATATGTGGATACACACTCACCCCTGGGTCATTCATAGATACCAGTTCAACACTTCTGTAATTGCATTTCAACCACTACGTGACATCGTAACATCAACATCTGACATTACACATGCTGGTGCACACACCGCGAAGTTTACTGGAAGAGAATGCCCTATGTCACGTGTCCACCATGGGGGAGTAGCACATGTAAGACGAGGCTATCATCACTCATGGACCACTTGTAAGCAACGGCAACATAACGTGGCATGTGGGGGGGCTAAGTGTACAAATAGTACAGACGTGCTTGGGGCTGCCTGGAGCTACCTTCCTACTTGTACCTACACATGTAGGATGCTGAGCTGCTGCCCTTGTTGGTAAGTTGTGGCCGAACTACACACCTGCTGCAGTGATACTGTAACTGAGTGTTGATGACAATGTCATTTCCCTATGGGCCATGTGTATCAAGCCAAAATGTGTTTGCTAACGCAGTAATTCGCAAATTTGCGGCGTCAGCGAACACTTTTTCGCGAAATGGTATTTATGAGACATTTTTGGTGCAAAGTAAGGAATCGCTACATTTTCCGTTCCTTATTTGGCGATTGCATTTGCGGAATAGCTACTTTAGCAATTCCTTTCATGCAATGTATCAAGGCTAATAACATTCCTAATTGCCATTAAGGATTCACAAATTACCACCTACTTCTAGTCGGTGGTAAGTAGCGAAATATTTGAAATTACCTTTTTTTTAAACATCAAAAGCTGCCATGTGACGCTCATACATGCCCTTAGGGCATGTATGTGCGCCATATATGCACACATGTCATTTTCACGGGTGCAGCAGGGTGTTCTTGTGACACCCCTGCACCCTACAAAATATTCACAATTTGCAATTAGCAAATTGCTAGTCGCAAATTTCTCATTAATTCCTATGGGCCTCCGGGCACATAGAAATGAATGGGAAGTTTGAGATTAGTAATTTGCTAATCGCACTTTAGGAATATTAATGGATCGCTGACAATAAGCATTTTCCTACATACTTACCATTTAGCGATTTTTATTTAGCAAATCCTTCTAAATCGCTATTTAGTAATCGCTAAACGGAATGTTGATACATATGTCCCTATGTGATTTGCACATGATTCGCTTCAGTTAAGATTAATTTGGACTCCCACTTTCAGGCACATTTTACCTCATTTACAAGACACTTGGGGTTCTTTAGCGGCGCAGTTGCATTACTTATGTGACAAAGCGTCTGCGCAAAATTAGCGCCATGGTGCAGGGTATGTACAATATCACAATTCTGGGAGAATCGTCACATTCTAAAGCTATGCCCCTTTAGGGTGCGTTCTGGCGCAGGTGAGGGCATTCATACACAGGAACACCTCTGTAATGTGACAGAGTGAAATATATCAAGTTTCTGTCAGTCACTTTCATGCAATGCTGTGTCTTAACTCTTGCCCTGCCTGAAGCAGGCATGAGGATTGACGCAACATTGACAAGATTGGGCCACACGAGCATTGCTGGAGCTGCGCCGCAACTCCTGCAATGCACTGCATTTACAGCACAGATGCCTGATGCATATGTGCCATTTTAGCAGCATGGTGCGCAGCATGGGAAATGCAGCTCACCATGTGAGTTGGGTCATGGTGCACATTTACTCTTGCCTCCATGCTGATTTGGTGGAATGCACAATTACCTGTAATACTGTCCCTTGGTGTGCTACAGTAGAGTAGGTGTGTGAGTAGTCAATGCTACTGTCCCTATATGTATAGCTCCATGATTTGACAGTTGGAGTGAGTAGTCACTTTATCATTGAGGTGTGAACACATATTTGCAGTATGCAGACCAGATGTGGGACTGAGGTATTCTGTGTGTCACTTGCATTCACATTACTATGTGATGGTGAATAACCGCATGCCAGTAAGGGTGGCAAGGCACAGAGGATGTTAGCATTTATGAGCCCATCACGGCTGTAGTCAGTCAAAGATATGTGAGCAGTGACGGTGTGCAGGATGATGTGTGTGTGTCCAGTATGTGTAACTGTACATATCTGAGCAGTGCCTGTGTGTGTGTGACCTATGTACAGGACAGTACACAGTGTGCCAGATGCTCAAATCCATGAGCAGCAGGACTGTATCTACATAGCCCCTGTACATGGGTCTTGTGTAGATATATCCTTGCCAGGTGATTATGCAATGTGTGAGTTTGACAGCTCCAGAGTGTTTTACATCCCAAAGGACTGTGTATCAGCCTCTTACAAAATGCATAGTTACCATCATACGCAGTACAAATTACACCAGATGCCTGTGTGGACATGGTTCTTAGAAATGGCATAACCCAAATGTTATCTGCATGTATGACTGTGGTAATGTTATGTTTGGCCACCACTGCATTAGCAAGCCCATGTGTGCATGCCAATCAAAGTGCACAGAGTCAGTAGTACAATGTGTGAATCCCCTACAAGGTGATGTAGCATTTCCTGTGACAGAAAAGTTGTTCATCGTGTTTATGTAAAGTTTCTGGATGCCATGCAATGACACATATTTTATTTGGTTCAGTCCCAGATGGTCGGCGACCCATCACACAGGGTGGGTGACGTGGATCGTTTCAGGGACCCAAAAGCCACTGGTGAGTAATTGTAATGTTAATTGCCATGTGTGATGTAATGGATGTCATTAACTAATGCAACACACGGTAGTTTTGCAATGCTGGTGTGTTCCGCATGTCACGGGGCCACAAGGTGCATAGTATTGTTATGTTATTATTCAGACAATATGTATGAGAGTGTGGTTAGACGCATATCTATCTAAGTTGTGACTTTGTCCATGAATGGACAATGCAACAGCTCTGATTTCCTGTGCATGACATCCAGCACAGATTATAGGTAAATAGCCAATGATCCATGGATCATGCAGGCATTACACTACAGGATTTTCACACATGGCTACATATTATCAAGACCAGCCAGAAGAGGTATCCACGCTTCATCTGCAGTACACTGCCACTGAAGCGGACATTGAGGTTTACTAATATGCCCTGGGACATTCCCATATCATGCCAGGTTAAGGTCATGTCATGTGTAAGGTATGAATCGATCACAAATCATCCACACAAGGTTTGAAGGTCCTTTTGCAGTGTAATTCAGATACAACTGTGCCATAGAGGTTCCAGGCAATGTTGCACCACATATTGGGAACAGTCAAGTTTACCAACTTTCACAGGACAGTTTGTGTTGATAGATGGGTAATGGGTGAGGGGGCAGTTCATTACACCACCAAGGGGCAAGAGCAGTTACCTAGCGTAGCCATGTTGAGAGGGACTAACACAAGACTGGGTCATGAATGTTTTATACCAGGATCTGAGGGGTCTATTTTGCCCATCCCAGGTCTTCTCTTTTATGAGGTCTTTAGGTCCAGGGTTAGACAGGATGTCATGCATGCAACTCTGATTGTTAAACTGCCTTTTCTGCCGCTTGATGAGCCTGTGGTGTATTTTCTATGTAGGTGTGGAAGAGGTTAGAGGCGACAGGTTGTGAGTCAGTGTGGCTGCCAGATTCTGCAGGGTCTGCTGTTTGACACAAATTTTAAAATGTAGTAATGCAATCTGAGGATTGCTGTAATTGGTGTGGCTGATGGGCAGGCCCTGCAGCAAAGTGTTCCTTGCTTCAATAGGATGGCATTTGAAGTAATTCCATATTTTACACATGAACCTGTAGCAGGTGACAATTATCTGGCTGACGAGCTTTGTCCAGGACAGGGCATGTAGTTTTGTTATTCGTAGGTCTAAGATCACATGTTTGCAAGGGGGACAGGAGCACAGTTCCAGCTGCCACCTTTCATGTGACCAAGATACCTCAGGGCTGCCAAACTGACTGATGTCTGTTTTACTGCTGTTTAGTTTGAGTTTGTTGATGCTCTTGTAGTTACTCATGTGAAACATGCTGTTTGTACTACAGAGACGTGTGTCAGTGTAGTTTGTCCCACATGTACTCAGTTACTGGTTATTGTCAGCATACAATACGCTTAGATGAGCCGTACAATTTCCCGACGTTGCCCAACAGGCTCAAGTACAGATTGAACATCATTGGACTTAGGATAGATCCTTAACCCCATGACCAGGACAGCGATGTGATTTCTCAGGTGCATATTGTCATGGCCTTTATAGCGGGTTTTGCATCTGTTTCCTGTCGATGTATGCAGCAATATTGTGGAGAACTTTCTTGATATTCTTGACACCTGTTGTTGGTAGGGGTGTCCCGGTCTTCTTCCCATGCATGTAGGCTGAGCTTACATTGATTTCCCATTGACATATACATACAGCCACACTGGCAACCATGTAAAAGAGTGGCTGTCTTGTCAGTGACTACATGACCTGTACACATTTTCTGATAGACACACATGTCTGCACATGTGCCTCGTACAGCAGTAGCAGCAGTGTGTCACAGGGTCAGATGAGGGTGGTGCTGCCCATGGAGGGGTATTGCCACACTACTAATGCTAATTGGACTACTTGCACACTCTCAGGATGCACAATGGTGACATGTTATCACTGTCTCATTTGGCGTCTAATTTGTCAGTACATCACACATGCCATGTACTGTCATGTCACGTTCCAGGGCCTGTATTGTGGAAAGTAGGGCTTGTCAATTATGTGGTCAGGTCACTTTGAGACGTTACAGGATGTCACATGTGTGTTGCCTCCCATGTGGTATGTGATTAGTGCCAAATATTATGATGATAGGCAAATGACCGAGTGTCCTTCTTTTGGGATTGACATTTCCTTTTATTTTCAGACAACATGAATGCAGAGGAGACACATGCATTCAATGTGGCTAAGGAACGGTGGGTTCACATCCGCAGGGTTAAGAAGGGGTACAGAGCAATGGAACGAACCTACGCGGCTGCTCGGAAGGATGGGACCTGGCGCTCGATGCCAGAGGCTGTAGGACACCATGACAAAGCTAAGAGCTCCAAGGCTACTGGCAAGGCTGGCCGAGTCAAAAAAACAAAGACAGTGGCCTCACCTGTTGTTCAGATCCCAACCACAGCAGCAATTCCGATTTTCAGCAGCCAGGGGCCGGGTCAAGCTGCACCCAGCCAGGTGTGATGTATTCCTATAGGTTCTGTATCGATCCCCCTATTCCTGACCCTGTTCTGGTTAACAAGTTAACTAGCAGCCATCCCATGATGCAGAAACCGTTATCTGATTAAGCCACACCACGGCACAGGAACGTGTTATCTGATTAGGTCATAACGCTTGCCATCTAATTAGACAAGCAATATTCCTCCAGCCCCTGATAAGGCATACGGAGTTCTCAAAACAAATCAAACCTATGACAACCTGGGAAAAACCCTGCGGCCATTGTTTTGATTTCACCGAGAACTTCAGCAAAAGAATGTGCTAACGACCAGCTCGTATGACATCCTTATTGACGTATCTATGTCCATCCTTACGTCAATCTCGGCACCTTACAGGTATAAATATTACCGGTATTGCCTTAAGCAAACACACGCGGTGGTGACGAGATCGGAGCAGCCAGACTTGCCGAAGCCCAGAGCAGAGCAGACCCCGCTGGCGCAGCCCCGCCTTCCTGACGCGCTGAGAACGAGACGCTGCTTTCTCCTGCCGAGAAATCCAGCTCCGGCGCTTCCGAGCAGCCCTCGCAGGCAGCTTGGAATATCGAGACCAGAGACGAGAGATACTATCCCTCATTAATCCTAAATTCCAGGTACAGAACTGAATAACCCCTTGCAGAGAATTCTTGAGTCAGTCACTTGGCAAAACAAACTTAACTTAAACTGCTACTTTCTATTCCCGCCCACGTATTAGGCTTAGGTCAGGTACACTGGGGTAGGCGTAGTTAGAAACACCAGTTGAGTACGATTAGTCAAATGTATATGTGTATGTATCTATTTTATCCATTTTAAACCACCTTATGGCTTAGAAACCATATAAATGTTTTTACAGTATTATTTTACACTTCTGCTTTTATTGTATGCACTTTACTTAACCATAAGTTTTGCGATAATATCGATTCATTTCTCTTGTATGAGAAAAGAGACTGATCAATAAATACCATCTTTTTATTGAACACGCCCGTCTCTTCCTTTTCTCTACAATCTGGTGAGACTAAGAATGCACGTACTGACTGAGTAAAATAAGTTGTCTTTTGTTTTCACACGACTCTAGAGATACACTCTTGATTAGGGGAGAGCAAAGTTGTCATGTTCTATGGTTGTCAGAAACTAAATCCCTTCTTGTCTATCCAGGGAGGTTCAACTCCTCCTTGCCTATTCGAGAAAGTTTCTAGTGAACTCTGAGCTAGCTGGCAAACCCAAAACTTTAAGTCTAATATCGACAATAGAAGACCTAGTTAACGTCTGGTCTAGGCCTATACTATTGAAGGTATTATTCCAATGCGCAGAGCCTATTGGGATAATAGGAACTACACTACATGGCGCCCAAACGTTTGGAAAGGCGATAACACTAACGCAAGACATTAGAGTAACTCAGTCGTGCTTTTTCACTCAGACCCCTTTTTTCCCATAATACTCCAAAGACGTCTGGAGTGGGTGAAAGGTCATATCCGCCAAACCTCGCAGGAGGAAACTCCTATGTATGGTTCTTGGTTTAGTCAACGTTGAAGGATACACTGTTCCAAAATATTGTGCATCTAATCTTTGTTTCCATAAGAAACCTGATCTGCAAACAAACGGAATAACCTTCCTGACGGTAAAATGGTAGACAGTGATGAAGAAAGAGAAACAGTTAGAATAGCAGCTGAACTCGCAGCAGCTGAAACTACTATGCAAGAAGCAGACCCGGATATAATACTCATCCCGGTCAACATAAGAAAATCTATAACTTTAAAACTTATAGAAAATGGACTGACACCTAGAGGTGGCACAGTCATATTCGTAATAGAGGCACACGAATATCGGCAGACAGAGGTATTCTATTCATGGATACACTTTCCAGCAGCAAACGCTGTAACAAAGCACTTCCACTATTACAAAACAGAGGAACCTCCTGAAGAGTACACTCCTTTCGAGGAGGTGGAAGTACCACTTAAATTTCAAGAGCACCTGCTCTTGTTTAATGGCGCCCTAAAACATAATAATCACATCACCAGGCTCGGTCCACTAGGTAGACCAGGAGCAACGTGGCCGGTCCTAGCCGGATACACACCACATCCAGACATCGAAAGAATGTCTGCAGCAGATCTTTTAATACAAATAAAACAATTAATAAAAGTACATAGACAATTAGTCCAATATGTAATGCGGACTTCAACAATTCAACCAGCAATTAAAATTCCACAGCTGACCCCTCATCAGGGGAACACAAATAAAATTACACCACAGAACATACAGTCCTGCCTAGGTAAAGTACCAGCTAAACGGGAACAAATACCATTCTGGTTAGCACAAAAAATCACCCAAATAGAGGCGGTGTTTCCAGACACCACCCCGTTGGAAAAACACAGGATTCTGACTATCTGTCTTCCAATGGGAATCGCACCACACGTGGAGGACTGTGACCACACGTGGAGGACTGTGACACTTGGGGTACAGTCTTTGCTTCCATTTACACAAAAACGCATGGTGTTCCATCCATCTCGGTAATACCAGATGTGCTAAAACAAATTCAAGATGAATACGGTCCAGAACCCGCTTTAACTCTTGGTATGAAATTACTAAAAGACTTCAAGCAGGTCTCGGCAATACTATTAGCCAACATAAAGGGAGAAGCAGCAAACGTGGCGATCCGCCAAAGGTTAAAAGAAACAGATATAGCAGACCAACCAGCTGAAATTGCCAGAATTATAGAAAAATCCTATGAGGAACTAGGTAGAGATAGTTTAGGTGGAATACCGGTAAAACCCCGACTGATTGAAAGTCCTGAAAAAGTATTTTTTAATAATTTAACATCACAAAAAAAGAGCTGGGATGGAAACAAACAATCCAATCCTAAAGAAAAGAAATTCCAGTCCAGAGGAAGGTCTCCTCGGCGGAGAGAAAGATCTCCAAACCAAGGACACAGGTCTCCCCAAAGTGAGCCCTCTGGGAAAAGATACAATCTTAGGAATAGGGATAATATTAAGAAGCCTGATAGATATCAAGAAATTGATACACGCCCCTCTCAATCTTTTCAGACTTCCTCACAGAAATCGGAAAGAAGAGGACGATCAGAACAAAGAGAAGAGCACGCCAAGTCCAAAGACAAGGAACCTGCTCATCTAAAAAAGAAATTACAATTTCCAAAAAAGAAGGTAGCCAGTATTAAAGTAGTTAACAATGCCGAGGATACTGAGGACACAACTGAAAAACGGAGAATGGGCTCAGACAATGCTAGACAGCGCAGCAGAAGTGAGCATAGCTCGCAAAGTCCTTATGAATCATCTGGAGACAGTGGACACGAATGAATATCTTCAAGTGGAAACTGCAGACACCAGAGTTAGCAAACCTCACAAAATATATGAAATAACTTTACGTATAGAAGGGGATAAGACTAGAAAAATAAGGGGACTATTTTGGGATAATCTCTCCAAGGGCTATGACATCCTTCTAGCTGAAAAAGACTGGCCACCAGAGTTTGTCAGGGACTGCCCTCATGGCGAAGAAATAATTATGCCTGCCTTCTCAAATCATATCCCAATTCATAAAAAATACACACTTGCCAGAAAGTGGGCAGTAGCTCAAGCTCCTGCTTTATATAAAAATCACGTAGGATGGGATGAGGACTCTCCTCCTCACAAAATCCAGTTAAAAACACAACCTACTGCACAAAGACAGTACCCAATTAAGCAAGAAGCTAAAAAACAGGTAAAAGAAATCCTAGATCAACTAGAATACCAGGGGGTGATTGAAACTTGCACCTCACAAATGAACAACCCTTTGTTTCTGGTTTCCAAACCAGACAATACATATCGTCTAGTTTTGGATTACAGACACCTTAACTCATGTTGCAAAACTTTTGCAGTGCAAAACTCGCATAGTGCTGCACTAATGAATAACATAGTGCGCAAAAAATACAAAACAACATTAGACATCTCTAATGGATTCTTTTGTCAAAACATAGCACCAGAGAGCAGATATTTGTCCGCGTTCTCAATAAATGGCGCTCAAAAACAATTCTGTCGGTTACCCCAGGGGTTTAAGAACAGCCCAGGATTATTCTCAGCGAGAGTAACAGAGTTACTACAAACATATGATGACGAAGCATTATCTTATGTCGATGACATATACCTGACAGATGATGACTTGGATACTCACTTGAAGAGAGTGAACACCATAATACTTGGGTTCGCAGCAGAGGGTTACAAATTCAACTTTAAAAAATCTAGAATTGCCCATCTAACAGTCCTGTTCTTAGGATATGAATTATCAAGTGAAGGCAAAAGCCTGGCTGACAATTTCCTCGAGAAATGTGCCGTACTCCAAGCACCTAGAACAGTAAAAAACCTACAGTCAATTCTAGGCTTCCTAAATTTCGGAAGAACATACATTGCAAATTACGCAGAAAGGGTCAAGCCCCTTTATGATCTAATAAAACCAGATTTTAAAAGAACCAATTGGACTCAAATACACACAGAAATTCTGAGATCCTTACAAACAGACATGTTAATAAAAACAAAATTAGAAACACGTGATAACACACGCAATCTTGTGATTCGAGTCATCCCAGGAAGATGCGGATTCACATACCTGACCTCTAATGAGGGAGAAAAGGTACCAATTGCATTCAACTCACACTTGTACACAGAAGCTGAAAACAAGTTCAGCATTAAAGAAAACATTGTTCATGCAGTTCAAACCGCAATAGCTAGAGAAAAAGATAAAGCTGACGGTAGACGTATTACAGTCAGAACAGCAGAATCAGCCTTTGAGGCATTAACAACACCGTGTAATTTACCAACAACAGCATTGAATCTGGAATGGATACAATGGGTGAATTCAATTACAACGGACAAAGTAAAATACTACTTTGATCCAGAATTAAAAGAATTGAAAAATCTAGAATATGAAAGAACATTCCCTCTGCCAATCGACATTCTGCCCTTACGACAATACGCCTGTGTAATCTATACAGACGGACATGCTCAACCCTCCGTTTGGGGAGAACAAGCATACAACCCCACATGTGAGATTACAAAAGAAGTGTGGCGCGGAGGTAAACTAAGACCTCTATTAACAAAAACACACTCAGTAGAAACTAATTCAGAACAACAGACTGAAATAATAGCATTGAAAATGGCGCTAGATAATGCAGATCGCGAATTCCCGACACTCATAGTGTCCAATTCATATTACTGCGTCAAATCATATAACAACGATTTGCAGACATGGATTCAAAACGGTTACAAAGATGACACAGGTGCAACAATAAAGCAAAAACTGCTTTGGGAACAAATAGTTCTGTTAAAAAAAGAACTACCAAAGACTCACGTGATACACTCACTGAGTCATCAACGTGATGGCGTTCACGTTGCAGGGAATTCATTGGCTGAGACAGCCACAGTGGTAGCAACTAAATCGGCTTCCGTAGCTAGAAAAAAGCGTACAGTGAAATACATTGACGGTGAAACAATGCTGGCAGTGAAAACGTCATCAAAAGGCGACTGCTCAGCGCTACCGATCAACTATCCACTCAATTATACATACATAATCGATGCAAACTCCGTCCCTTTTGCTCGAATCCCTGGAGTGGGGGATAGGGTAATTCCAAACAAGGACAGGAGAACGTTGTTAATAGCAGACGCACATATGGGCGAGGGTCTCAGACACCTCAAACTAAAAGATTCTCTGGAAGAATTACAATCAGTGTACTGGTGGCCAGGCATGAGCCTGCAGTATCACATTTTTGTAAAAAATTGCCCGAACTGCAACAGAAATCGCAGTGGCGAGAGAAACGGTATACTACCGTGGCGTTACTCTCCAGAAAGGATCAACAGTAATAAGCCAAGCGTCCGATTAACATATACAGGCTAGTTTTCACTTATAATGTAGATCCCCAGCACTCGGCTGACGTCTGGACTGTTATACAAAGATTTGCGAGTCTAAATGGCATATACGCTAGGAGCATGCTACGTTTGACCAATGTTTTCACTTTAGCCCTCAAGCCTGTGGGGAAACATGGCTAAATGAGCATAGCACAGCGGGATTCTTCTCACTTCCTTCCTGAGGGATACGGGATGGTGTAAAGAAAAAACCAAGGCATAAAGCTATCTATAACGGAAAAGATATTAGGTTCGGGAGCTGGGTGGGTCAAACATCTAATAAGTGTCCAACGTAGTCTAAACAACCTGCCAAGAAATTCTCTGAAGGGATTCAGTCCGTACGAATTATTGTTTGGAACAAGGATGTTAGTCTTAGATCTTGACAGTCAGACTTCAGTGGTGAAGGAAAAATGCTTTGATATCAAAGATCGTTTGGCTATTTTGCAGGACTTAAACAAAACAAGAAAAGACCTGAGCAACATAAAGTTGAAACAGCAGCCAACAACCACTGAAGAACCACCACCTGTCCCAGCAAGACCTGTCTGGATTCCAAAAGTCGGGGATCTAGTCAGAGAAAAGATCGCGGTAAAGAAGGAATTTGGGCCTTCTTACAGAAAAGCAGTTCCTGTCTTGTCTATCAACGGGACAAGATCAGTTGTACTACCGCCGCTTGCTGGTAAAAAGGAGAACCGAGTTGTATCCATCGACCTGGTAAAACCACAATCATGTGGCCGATAACAAACAGTAGGCCAAGTGGACTCCCGATAAGTAGTAGAACACCAAGGTTTGCTACCAATACAGAGGTCCTAACTAAGAGGCTAATCACATTTGAAACGCCTACAGAAGAACAACAAGGACTGTGCAACAATGCAATGGAACTTAAACCTCTGAAAACCCAAATAAAAACATTTAGTAAAGACACACCAACCTACAATGAAGTAACAAACGAATATGCAAGAAACAGTAATCCTGAAGCAATTGGAACAATTGACAGAACTGCATCCGGCTACTTCATAAACTTCGATGATTCCTCTGAAGACCTCAGTGAATCAAAAAGACAGCCATCAACAAAAACCTTTAAAGATAAAGCTAAAGAACTTTTGAAACAACTGAAAGAAACCTATCTGATTTCTCCATGGATTGAATTTTGGGTGGGCTTTGGTGCATTTATCCTCATACTTTGGCTCATCATGGTACTAACTTTGGGACGCTTCATTGAGGGAAAATATGCTAAAATGGACACAGCAAGTCAGAAAATCAACTTGATCCTCAAACCACACACATCTTCACACGTCGAGAAAAGAGAACTTTCTTCAGTCAACTTCACAGCCAATCCTATACCGGGTGGGGTAGCATGGGACAATACTGACTACGAAATTTATGGTCCGGTCGAAATCCTGAAATATCCACACCAAATCAAGATCTCATTGAGTGACTTTGTAAAACCAAGCTCATTTGCTGATGATTGGGACTTTGAAAGTATAAATAATATGATGTATGACCTAGTGATGTCTGCTAAATTTACCAAACATGATTATTTGCAGGGTTCGACTAATTATGATAGTATGTACTGTTACAACCACTATGGTAACCATTTTTTACATAAATCGGCACAACCTAGAAATATTTTAAATTATAATCAATGGGAACATTGTGCAACCCCTCCAAAAGGAAGCTCAAGAACCTTTTATGACAAATATTCATACTTTTCAGGGTTCAACACAAGTAATGCTGAAACATTTTATTTCAAATTGTCAAATAAGACAGGGACAAAGACCATGCTTACAAACACGAAATTGATATATTCAGACTCATTTTTTGAACAAATGAATACTTTTGGTTTTGATTATTGGGACACAAATGTTGAAGTAAAAAAGTGTTTGGGGTACAAAAGAATGGCAAGTACAAGGTATAGAATCATTGTTTAGAGCCTGCATGATCCCAGAACAAATTATATTTTTAAATGACACTGTTCAACAAACCACCTGTCTTGGCTTAGCCAAAATCAAAGACTTAAATAAACCGTCTATTCCAAAGCCAACAATGAACAGCAATAGCTCTACAGATGAAGAGAAAGACGTAAACTATGTATTAAACCAAAACAGAACACATCCTGATTGGAAACAATGGTTGGTCTGGCCCACAGATACTAATAACTGTCAAGATAGATTCCTGAACAAAACACAGGGGTTCACATTGACCAGGCCAGACCCTAGATATTCCCAAAGACAACACCCAGGGATAATAACCACCTACAGTGTGGGCAAATTATGCCTTCAATGGCTACAAACTTCCACACTGACAGAAATTAAGCAACACCTAACTTTACTTACTGATGGTGCTGACTTGCGTGATTTCATTATGGGACCGCGCAAACAGCGTCAAAAACGCTTCATAGCAGCCTCTGTATATGCAGCTTACAACGAGGCCTGGAAGGTAACTCAAATTGAGACAGCGGAAAGTATACGGGAAATTGACCGTATTAATTTGGAAAAATCACTTTCTGTAGTGGACAATGGGTTAATGACTCTGTCCTTCAGAATTTTTTCTTTGGACAGCATTGTGTCTTCAGCAATCGACATAATATCGCAAGACTTACTGTTGTTACAACACGGTCAGTCTCAATTGCGTTCTATTGTACAGCTTGGCTGGACGTTACAAAATCTGCGTTCAGGCTATGTGCCTTGGCGTTTAATCAACACAACGTCACTATTCAATATCTTTAACCTTACTGATAAACAAATCAGTATGGCACAGAAGGGTGCTGATTATACAATCCTGAGCATTGAGAAACTCGATAGATTACCAGTGACAATGTCAGAACGACCTGTCAGTGAATGGATAATACATGGGATAATTAATATTCCAATATCAACCTTCAGGTTTCAATACTGCCAAAAATATATACAGGCTGGCATGTACGAAAAATTGGGAAAAGGGTACATTAAGACAACATGGAATTTGCCCTATTCACATGCATGTGTCAGTAATAAAGGACAGAAAGTGTTTCTTAGTGGCAATAATTGTGCGATGTCACTAAGCGGTACACTTCTGTGTAATGGAATTAGTTTGCATGGAGCCTGTGAAGGGAACTCAAATAACCTTTCATGTCACCAGCTAGGCACACCTGCAACAGAGATAGAACCATTTTTTCAAAGACGCTATAATGGGAGTTACATTCTAATTGTGGACCGCAGATGTTGTAGTCTTATGCCCGGGACTCCTTATCTCGTAACTACGACTGCGAAGGTCAAGTGCTGTGGACGCTTATTGTTCCCCAGCTCCTTTCCAGACAGGGAGGCAAGGGCATGGCCTAACTTGAAAATGACTTCTATTCGAATAGATACTTTAAGCAGAATGAAAACAGTGATTCTTCAGACGCCGACCAGGCTCACGTCATCAAAAGAAACGTATGATCTCCTAGTCGCAAGGACGACTGCAGAGATTCACTCATTGTTATCAACTAATTCCCCCATACATTTCGCGGAAATCCTGAATGAAATCTTAAATATTTCTGATACCAGTGGAGTCTCAAAAGTATTTAAGACAGTATTTTCAATGGCATTAACACCATTCAAAGCCATACTGGGTATTTTTCCTGATTTCGTCCATTCGATTTTTGGCGGACTTCCCCTCATTTTGGGACTAATTGCAGGAATCCTATTCTTAGTCCTTATATTTCGTTATGGCAAACCATGTCACAGACAAAACACCTGCGACAAGGGAAGAAACAATCCGAGCCATTGGATACCGGGACCGGATATCAAAAATCCTGGGACTTTCCCGGCTTAGAGACCTGAACATGACTTGGTTTCTTTCATTTCGACCAATATGGCATCGATGTGTTTTACCTGTATTAAGGTGCTTGCTGTGCGGAGAAGAATGCGTGTTGGACACCTGTCTGACGCTACAATCAGATGCGCCAATGGATGCAGAAACATTGTTGAGTCCAATAACGGCTCATGCTTTGTGCTGCCCTCAACGGCTACCAATCCTGATGATGGCATTCGTGGAAACTTCAACACTACGATTTAGGGGTAGTGAAGTTCAAGATGAAAGCAGCATCGATCAGGTACGACCTTCTGTCAGCAATACTAATCAAAACGTCAATGGAGACAATCATGCGCACGAATGCATGGTTACACCTTTTTCCGAGTTAGTGGTACTCTCCCAGGAAGCTGTTGACAGCTTTTTCGACAGTCTAAATAATATGATGTTCTCACCAGAGCAGAAATAGAGACTTTTGAGCAAGCTAGCACACGGCGTTCCAAACACCCTGAATTTGGCCTTCAACTTTAATGATAAAATTACATGAACAATTTTCCCTCCAGTTCACGGACAGCAAATTATTCGGCAGCCCCAAAATATTTTTACGATTTTTTCGGGACACTAATCATCTGCTTAAAGTAAGAACTATTCTTAGAGAACTAAAATTTCTATTTTTAGAAACTTTATAGACATTAGCTGCCCGCTGGTATGTTCATAATTATGTTTATTCTGTGATGAAAGGGTCTCGAACTTTTTTTCTGTATTAAGAGCCATTTCATGTGTAAATTCTCATATGCAACTTAGCAATAGTGTATACATGTGCGTGATTACTTTAGCATTATTCTACAGTGTGAGTGCATATAATACATATGACTGCTTTTTCCGTATATTAGATAATTTCGAAATGCATTATGTGTATTTTGGGGTGGTAAGGTATACACAATACTCTACAGTATGTTTTACTATACCTAGATTCGTAAATATGGCCATAGTTAGCGTGGAGTGGGTGTGATGTATTCCTATAGGTTCTGTATCGATCCCCCTATTCCTGACCCTGTTCTGGTTAACAAGTTAACTAGCAGCCATCCCATGATGCAGAAACCGTTATCTGATTAAGCCACACCACGGCACAGGAACGTGTTATCTGATTAGGTCATAACGCTTGCCATCTAATTAGACAAGCAATATTCCTCCAGCCCCTGATAAGGCATACGGAGTTCTCAAAACAAATCAATCCTATGACAACCTGGGAAAAACCCTGCGGCCATTGTTTTGATTTTACCGAGAACTTCAGCAAAAGAATGTGCTAACGACCAGCTCGTATGACATCCTTATTGACGTATCTATGTCCATCCTTACGTCAATCTCGGCACCTTACAGGTATAAATATTACCGGTATTGCCTTAAGCAAACACACGCGGTGGTGACGAGATCGGAGCAGCCAGACTTGCCGAAGCCCAGAGCAGAGCAGACCCCGCTGGCGCAGCCCCGCCTTCCTGACGCGCTGAGAACGAGACGCTGCTTTCTCCTGCCGAGAAATCCAGCTCCGGCGCTTCCGAGCAGCCCTCGCAGGCAGCTTGGAATATCGAGACCAGAGACGAGAGATACCATCCCTCATTCATCCTAAATTCCAGGTACAGAACTGAATAACCCCTTGCAGAGAATTCTTGAGTCAGTCACTTGGCAAAACAAACTTAACTTAAACTGCTACTTTCTATTCCCGCCCACGTATTAGGCTTAGGTCAGGTACACTGGGGTAGGCGTAGTTAGAAACACCAGTTGAATACGATTAGTCAAATGTATATGTGTATGTATCTATTTTATCCATTTTAAACCACCTTATGGCTTAGAAACCATATAAATGTTTTTACAGTATTATTTTATACTTCTGCTTTTATTGTATGCACTTTACTTAACCATAAGTATTGCGATAATATCGATTCATTTCTCTTGTATGAGAAAAGAGACTGATCAATAAATACCATCTTTTTATTGAACACGCCCGTCTCTTCCTTTTCTCTACAATCTGGTGAGACTAAGAATGCACGTACTGACTGAGTAAAATAAGTTGTCTTTTGTTTTCACACGACTCTAGAGATACACTCTTGATTAGGGGAGAGCAAAGTTGTCATGTTCTATGGTTGTCAGAAACTAAATCCCTTCTTGTCTATCCAGGGAGGTTCAACTCCTCCTTGCCTATTCGAGAACGTTTCTAGTGAACTCTGAGCTAGCTGGCAAACCCAAAACTTTAAGTCTAATATCGACAATAGAAGACCTAGTTAACGTCTGGTCTAGGCCTATACTATTGAAGGTATTATTCCAATGCGCAGAGCCTATTGGGATAATAGGAACTACACTACACAGGGACCAGCCCAGGCCACAACAACCCAGGATCTGGGGGCACCCACCACAACGCCGCCAATGGCTGACACCCTACACAAGATCCTAATTGAGCTGGCCAGGAATAATAATAACTTGCTCCTCGATCTTAAAAATGAGATGCTTACCCTGAACCGGCGGGTGAATGACATTGGAGTCAAACTTGGGATTCCGTAAATGTGGACTTCTTCTGCCCCACAACCCTCTTCTGCCTTCCCTCCTTGTTATTTCTTATTTTGTTGTAGATAGTTGTATAATAGGATTTAGATGTAGATTAGTTTTAGAATATGTATAGTTAGTTTAGTGTAGTGAGATGATGTTAGGTTAAGATAGTGTTGGGGCTAAGTTTCTTTTCTCTTTGGGTGGGGGGGTTGATGTTGTTTTGTAGTTTGTGTAGTAGGGTTTAGTTAGTATTACATGTGTAGTTTAGTTTTATATGTGTGTAGGGATTTTAGATATAGTGTTAGTTTTAGTGTTTAGTGTAGTTTCAGAAAGGTTATTTTTCATACAATAAATACTTTTGAATTTGTTACTACTTGCATTGGTGTCAGGTAGGTTGCAGAGTGTGTGTCTTCACACATTGTATGCTTCTCTGGTAATCAGTGGTGTGATCCCTGTATGTGTGACTTTGGATGCAACCTGTTACTGGGATGCATATATAGTGTTAAGTAAACCTTAGCTGTGGGATCTGTTGACTTGCATGGTTGACAGATTACATATGATGTATTGTGTATGGGCAAAATCTGCTACTTTGCAATCTGCTATTTAGCACTAGATGCAAAGACACTCCACATGTTTGCTAATTTGCTGGCGTACTTGTGTAGCAATTTGAAAAAATATGTGCCCACATGTGCCTGTCACTTTACCAGCACACCATAATGCAACTAGGTCCCTTGAGTGAACTGGACGTTATAGTTGGGACGGCCGAGAAGATGTTTCATACTGCTAGTGTGTGGTGGAGTTTGCCAAACAGGGAGAGCTTCTATGGGAGTTCACATGCATCTTGTTTAGGAGGGGTCAGAGACCAAGCAGAGCAGCAGGTGCGGAGAATGCAGGCACCTTGTCACAGGAGCTACACAGGGATGGCGCTTGCGAAAGTCATGGATGCTAATATACGTTTTGGTCTGGAACCCAGAATCCTTCAGCTGTCCAAGATTGCTCTGCTGCGCGTGTTGGTACATAGCCATTCAGATCCTGCTCAGTGTGTTCATGCGCATGCAGCTGCTGCTGATGGACAATATCCCATCTCATACTTAAATGCCCCATACAGGACTATGCTGGCGCTGGGCAGTAGGGTGCAGTGGCATGCAGGTGCTGCACGCATGGTACATGCACATACCTGTGGCAAGGGGGACAGATGTTTATTGGTGCTGTGTAGGTAGGTATGACTTTACATTTTAACTGCACTGACGGTGGTACCACCAACACAGATATGGAGTATCCTGGCACAAGACTTCATGGTGCAAGAGCATGATCGTGCTGTGCGTTACGGGTATATATGTACTGGGGGCAGGGGGTAACTTGGCACAATATGTGCTCACACCCTGAGGGCCTACAGGCAATTGTGCTAAATAATATAATCACACTGGGAGGGCTCAGGGGCAGTTCTGCTGCACGGGGCTCAGACACACAGGTCTCCCAGGCAGTTTACCTGCGCCACCCTCTGGTTCCTCACAGCACCCTCTGGTTCACACCTGACACCATTTTGTTCTTCACACCACCCTCTGGTTCAACTGTGCCACACTCTAGTTCACCACTGCCACCCTCTGGGTCACCACTGCCACCCTCAAGCTCACCACCCACGCAGATTAATTCCTCAACACTGCCAGACATCTCCACTTCCAGATCCACACCGACCCCAACACCACCCTCAGAGGTACACTCCTCTGCAGCCCCCCAGACCACATTGTCAATTCTGCAAATCCCTCGCCTACCTCGCCTGCAACCATGAACTCACCTCCACAGACTACATCCTCCTTGTGGAGCTGACATTCCAGCTCAGGAACAAGAACAACTCCAAGTCCAGAACCCTGTCGGCCACACTAGCCAACCTCAGCCTCAGCCAACTCGTCACCCCACCCACCCAACCATAGTGGAGAAGTGTGGCTCACCGGTTAGAAGCGGCAGACCCTGAAGCCGAGGTCGGCCTGGGACCAGGGTTCAATTCCCGACGCGGCAGGGTCTTGGGTCAATGTCCGCGGACTCGATAATTCTCGCTTAGGTGCCTACGCTAACCATGGGTCCCACTCTGCAACTCTGGGCAATAGCTTGCTTAATCTCCACAACGGCCCCAGCAACGCCGGGGATGCCTGGCTTCACCTTGGGGTGCCCTTTCACAGGGACAGCCAGGACGGGTTCCCCAGCGGTATACAGTGCCAGGACACCACGTAACGAGGTAACAGTGCGCTTTACAAGTATACATACATTACATTACATTACATTACATTACACTCACCCACCCTTCCACCCACGCCGCTGATCACACGTTGGACACCACCTTCTACACAGGCACCCACGTTACTTCAGTACACACCACCTGTTTCCACAGGACTGTACCGTGCTGCATCCATTCCCCCTTCAATGTACAGTCCACAGACCACCGCACACAACAGATAACTCACCACTGCTGGAGGAGAATGACTGTAGACCAGCTAATCACCACCCTTACCCACAGGCCACACAACAACTCCACCAACTCCAACGCTGCAGGCCGCCACCTCAGGCAGTGTATGTACAACTGTGACAACACACTTGTGCCACTCAATGAACCCTGTAAAACCCACACCAGCAGGCCAGCCGCCACGTTCACCAATGTGCTGGTGTGTATCCAGAGTTGGATGCCGGAAACAGGAGTGGATCTTGGTCACCATATGCACTCCAGACAACCACGCAGACCACAAGGATGCCATACACATACATCTCCACCTCTTGTGATTGGCCAAGGGTTGCTCCTTCAAATCCTAACTGGATGACAACACACACAGGAGCAAGGGTCTCTTCTGCATCGTAAGGGAACTCTCAGACTCCAGCGCCAACACCAACAACATGACTCCCTGAGTAGAACAGTGCAAATCACTAGCCAATTTCTTCCACTGCTAGCTCGCTGATATCCATGACAGCTTCAACACGACACCCACGCAAACTATGCCAGGGCCCACCTCCCCTGTGTACACCAGCAGCGCATGCCACCTGACCTCCCGGTCCAATGTCAACAGCAACAATATACACAAGGTTATGTACTGCACCCACTCACGCTCCCTGTCACACCTATTCCCACACCACATATATAACATGGCAGATGCTGCTATCTGAGCTGACTACAGTACAGCAACATTTCCATGGTGCTTGGAACACAACTAAATCTACACCCTCCTCAACAAGCCGAAGCCAGGCCACAAGGACCTCAAGTGCTTCCAGCATTTCTCCCTGGTCCTGTTTCCAGGGCCGATCACTGGGAATTGCTCAACATGCAACTGGCCCAACACCTGGTAGACAACAACATCCTGTACCCATCCCAGGCCTGAATCATACAAGTCCACAGCACCCTGCCAGAACTCATGGCCGCCACTGACGACATCATGAGCCAACTGTGCAACAGCAAAACTTCTGCCCTCATCCTCCTGGTGATGTGTCCCTATGCCAGCATGCCCAGGGCTCTCCAGGACTTGTTGTACAGTACATGAGGGTATGCAATGTAATGACTTGCATGGTACATGAGTGCCACTGTGCCCATCCACCCACTTCCACCTGTTCCTGTTTGACACTCACCCTGGTGTTGTTGTGTGACTTCCAGTACAGCAGAATCCTGGCCTGTGACTCCTACAACAGTCTCCTCACTGATGACGTTCGCAACCTGCTCCTCCAGCTCATCCAGCTCCTCCAGTGGAGCTGGTCCACCGCCTCCCGTCGCACTTGCTGCCCTTAGGTTTGCTCCCAGTTTCTTTTTTGTTTTGCTCTTTGTATCGTGCCACCGCTTCTTACACTCGTCCACTGTCCTCTTGTGGTCCCCAACGGCATTGACCTTGGTCATTATGTCCTGCCATATATCCCTTTTCCTCGCCATGGTGACGGTGGAACTCACAAAGAGTTCCTGCTGGTGTCCCGTCACCTCTTCAACCAGTACCTGGTTCTCATCCGGAATGAACTTTGGGTTCCTCTTCCTCTTGGCCTTTCCCTGGGTCTCAGCCTGGCCTTCCTGGCTGTTGTTTCTGCCCTCTGCACTTGTCCCTGGCAGCTCACCATCATTTTCTGTATTTTCCATTGTTAGCAACGATTTTCGATTTAGCGGGCATTTTTTCGTCCCGCTAACGCGTTATATGGTAGCCTTGGGCCTATTGGTTTAGCGATAATCATCGCTGATAGGCCCAACGTGCTTTTTTTCACGTTAGCGTGCGACGGGTTAGCGTCGTCACGCTACTTCTATCGCATGGTTTTATCGCATTTTCGGGGAATTATCGCCGCCTAGCGGAGTATTGATAATACCTCGCTACGGCTGCGATATTCCCTTGCGATGTTAGGCGATAAAATTTTCCCCGCTAAATATCGAATGCGATATTTTTCGCATGTCATTGGTAATATTCCCCCATATCTCTTATTAAGAAAAACTATTTCTTTTATTTTATAGAGCCTATTAGAAATATACCATGGCCATTTTAATGAAAAAGGACCATAGTATATAGTAGTTATGTTGGAATACTCTACTAAAGTACGGTAACAAGGGAAACAGAACGCTTGTCCCTCTTTTGTGTTACGTGTCATCGTATGTATGTGGGAACTACTTTTTCATTTAAGAACTCTTATAGAGCTTATATGTTGAATTATATAAACCCACATATCAGTAGAGATTGTAAATAGACCCTTTCTTCTGTTTTTTAGACTTCCGTATTTTCACGATCCTAATCTTTGAAATAGCACGTGTGCTGTTACGTAATCACACACGCAACCTGGTCGGCAAGTATTTAAGATTCATGAAGGTTGGATTGAATTGATATCTCCTCCCTCTCGACTTCAGACGCCGGCGGCCTTCTTTTTCCCCGTACCGCGATGAAAACAGAAGCCGAGTAAGGTAATTCTTCACAGAAGAGGCATCTAATAGCTTTAATAAAACCGTCTCTGTGGTTCACTTACTCTCTCATGCTTTTGATTTGTAATTTTAGATTGACCCCTTGCCACTTTGTTGAAATAGCTGCACTGTGGGAACATTGTCCTTCAGAACTAGGCTCTCGATATCTGTCCAGGTAATATCCGGACTATTTTGTCTTCGGTATGTAATCTTGTCGAATTCAAGTTAAGAAGGATAAGTCCATAATGTATTTTTTCTCCTTCCGTTTCTACAAAATAGACTGCCTCTATCGTGGTTGTCGATCCAGATGCGGTTTTTATAACTAGCCAGGACTTCCGCACGGACACTTTTAAGATAGGAGGTTACATGATTAGAAATGTATACATACCGAACATAATATTTACCATGATTTTTTGTAGTTCCATTAAAGGAGCACCTCTACCACAGAATTCCAGTTACATCATTAATATCTCCACGATTTTTAAGGGATTGTCGTTCATATAAGAATTTAATGTAAGTTTACTTACCTACTTAACATCAATATCCATATTCACTTTTGACATTTCAGCATGTCTTTATCTTGACTGATAGTGAGATCTCTTCTACAGATATACGTTGAGAGACCTAATAGGAACTCTGAAGCCTTTTTCAATTTTCCAGAATTTGGCCTTGAATTTCAAAACATATAGAAAGTAAGTCTCTTCATGCCTGAGCGACATGTCAGTTTTAAATATGTTTTTAAAGTTCAATTATGATGATAGGGTCTTAAGTACGTTATGAGCACCCAGAAAACAGAATTTATTGTATGTATGGAAACATGATTTGTTATGAAGGGATTTCTATGGAATACAGATTAGGTCTTTTCTCTTCTTTTAAAGATGTTTATGTAAAAAAGTGATCTGTTGCCTTATGTAGACATAATAACACCTAAGAAAACTGTTAATGGATGTATAACATATATGATAAATAGGTGTTATTGAATATATATTTGTTATTACTTACAGGTTACTTTGTGGCTACTCCTGAAGAAGGCGTTGAGTACGCCGAAACGCGCGTCAATTTTGTCACTATTTTAATTAATTTATTCATCTGATTAATTTTGTGTTTATGATTATATGTATTGTGTTACACATTGTATTATTAATACAACTTTTAGCAAAGTTTTTTAACGATTTCATTAAAATAAATGTTTTTTATATAAACTCTATTTTCTGAACTTTCCCTAACCTACTTGTTTCCATGATTGATTGCCTAGGAGTTATTTTTTACTTGAATCTATTTTCCCTGTCCTAGGAATTGAACAATTTACTGTTCAGGGGATCCTTGTTTTGCACACTTAGGGTGACAACACAAGCCATTCAGTGTCAAACACAGGTGGCCACCGGTCGAAACATGGCTGCAATTGTAAGGTATGATGTTAGGTACACATTCACAACAGTTAACATGTGTGTAAAGGCTTTTGGAGTAAGTTACCAAAATGAGAAGATAAACAGGACCAATAAAAGCTGTACAAAGTCATCAATATTTCTAAAAGAGGTGAGGGACATTCCAACTTGGCCCATACAAATAAGGACTTGAGCAGTCTAGACAGGATTGGTACACAGTGTTGAGTGGACTCATGACAAATATAGGTTCAGTAAAAATAGTCTCTACAGACAATGTGCCCAGACGTAACAGTGGCATGGTGCTCCACCTGAAGCATTTTGAAGCTACAGTCATCAGACTTGGAAGTGTGTAGACCATTTTTCACATCTGTAAAACCTGAGCTGTTTTCAATGTGCAAAACATTCAAAATTTTCTTCATGACACTGTGCATAGGTGACACAAGACAGTGTGCCATGTGCCTGTCACCGTAGCTATGACTACTACCTTAGTGCCTCTGCGATGAGTCAGATGTTTGAACAGACAGTAGATAACCTAACTTACAGGACACATGGTAATCGCTGTTATCTGCGTGACATGACTCATACAATGTCTATGCAATGTGAATGTTTGACAAGGAAGACATTTGAGATGTGAAATATGAGCCAATGGTTCCCCATTTGATGACTAAGGTTAGCAGAATGGATACCTAGTCTAAATTTAATTGTGGGATTCCTATTCCCATTGTGATGGCCAAACTCCCTTGCAGGAGAAAAGACAGGTATGTCAGGACACAAGACCGTCAGGAGCACAAGACGATACATACAATGCTACATAATGAAGTAGTTGACCTTGTGGTTGTGTAATTTGATGTTGATACACCCAATGTTGCAGATAAAATCATGTGTGATTGACCATTGTTTAACTGGCAAACTAACAAGTGCCATGTATGTTAATGTAGCAAGAGGTATTAGCAAAACTCAATATTATTATTTTTTTTGATCTCTGTAGATTTGTGATGTTACCAATTGAGGTAACGGGTTTTTAGGAACCCGTTTGGTGCCAGGGGATAACACCCGAAGACCTCTGAGTTCTCCCTGTTCCAGACCACAGAAACACGGAGTCTTCTAGTCGAGTCAGAGATCAAGTTTTATTGATAGCTACCAAGTAACAGGTGTCCTAGAAGCACGACAAACACGGGTCATGTGTTCTCAGGAGACTGTTCGTTTTTACAGAACCAGCCTTCTCCTTATATACAGAAATAATAGCTGCAAGCAAGAATTCTTGAGTTTATGATATGGCTATACACATATTTCTACAATAATACAAAAGAGCGAAGTCATGTAGGCAAGCCCGTATTTTAGATGTCCGATTCGTGATAGATTACCTAGCCAGGCCCGGAACTCCCATCAGATATCGGTGAAGCCCCAATAAAAGAAGGCACCTCCTAGTCATAAAACTGGCCATAAACAGGGAACATAAAGAGGTACGTATGTGTGTAGAAAACATGATCTGTACGCGATGAATGGGTTGTGGTATGTTGTGCATTGATGCTATCGTGTTTGGCCACTGGGCGAGGAGCTGCTCAAACAGGTTTGGCTGGAGGCAAGGGAGTCAGTTGGGACAGGTCAGGGGGAAGTCAGGGAAGGTGGACGTGTCCTTTTAGATCAAGCTCGACCTTTAATTGACTTATCGTGAGGGCAAGACACAAGATGGATACCGTTTACAAAATGGAGTCTGAGGGGTCAGGACGGAAACTACGATTCGGGGGTGTTAGCATGTCTCGATCATGATGCAAATATATAGGAATGATGTCCTAATCATTATCGGTTCGTCGATACCAAATTCCTCATGGTACGTTGATGTTTCGGGACACGGGTATCGGACCTCGATACCGGGACAACAGTAGGGTCCAGAATTTCAGAACCACAGAATGTGTCAACTACAAATGGATGACTTATGTGATTAATTTCCATTCTTGGTCACAGCATCATCAGTGGCCAGCGGAGGAGACAGTGACATTGATATGGTAGAGGCAGTACGTCAGTCTGGGTCCAGTGATGAGTCGGAAAAGGAGGGACCCAGTGAAGGAGAGGGTGAGGGGAGCCTTACTGGCGGAAGCTCTGCAACTACATCAGCAGACTCAGAAGCAGATCACAGCTCCAGTGAAGACTCCCATTTGGTGGTGGGGGGGAAAGTGACTGGATCCTCAACCTCAGAGTCCACTACCACCACCACTACCATCCCCACCCTCACAGCTGCTACCAGTACCAGTGTCTGTGGCCGCTCCCTTAGCAGGACACCTGCCCCCTTCATGCCAGGTACCTCACCCCCCTGCCCTGTCTTCCTTGCTCAGTGAGGAGGCTATCGACATCCTGAGGCAGATATCTGTGGGGCAGACATCAGTGCTGAATGTCCTTCATGTGCATATCACTATTTTGACACAGATGTTGTCATTCTTGGATGGCATTCATTCTGACATGTCTGCCCTAGAGATAAAATCAGGCTCTGGCCTCCACACTGATGGCAGCAGTGTCTCGCAAAAAAAACAAGATGATGGACGAATGTTGCACAATGGCAAAAAATTCACAGATCTGGGTTTAATCCATCGTTATTTTGCTCACCAAGCCACCCCAGTTCAGACATGGCCATATGAAAATCAGTCTTGACCCTGTGCCTCATGGGAACAGTCCAGCTCGAACTGCCAAGCCATATCTTCCCTGGACCGGAATCAAGCATCCTAGGACCGGTTTCTGGCTATCAGCCGTCTTCAGCCAGGGTAGCTTGACTCCAGTGGCGCAGTGAGCAAGGGACCCACGTCTGGGCATACCCTTCCAACATAGGGTGAACAGCAAAACAAACAAGATGATGGCCGGAATGTTGCACAATGGCAAAAAATTCACAGATCTGGGTTTAATCCATTGTTATTTTGCTCACCAAGCCACCCCAGTTCAAACATGGCCATATGCAAATCAGTCTTGACCCTGTGCCTCATGAGAACAGTCCAGCCCGAACTGCCAAGCCATGTCTTCCCTGGACCGGAATCAAGCATCCTAGTACCGGTTTCTGGCTATCAGCCGTCTTCAGCCAGGATAGCTTGACTCCAGTGGCATAGTGAGCAAGGGACCCATGTCTGGGCATACCCTTCCCACATAGGGTGAACAGCAAAACAAACAAGATGATGGACGGAATGTTGCACAATGGCAAAACATTCACAGATCTGGGTTTAATCCATTGTTATTTTGCTCACCAAGCCACCCCAGTTCAGACATCGCCATATGCAAATCAGTCTTGACCCTGGGCCTCATGGGAACAGTCCAGCCCGAACTGCCAAGCCATGTCTTCCCTGGACCGGAATCAAGCATCCTAGGACCGGTTCCTGGCTATCAGCCGTCTTCAGCCAGGATAGCTTGACTCCAGTGGCACAGTGAGCAAGGGACCCACGTCTGGGCATACCCTTCCCATAGAGGGTGAACAGCAAAACAAACAAGATGATGGGCGGAATGTTGAACAATGGCAAAACATTCACAGATCTGGGTTTAATCCATTGTTATTTTGCTCATCAAGCCACCCCAGTTCAGACATCGCCATATGCAAATCAGTCTTGACCCTGTGCCTCATGGGAACAGTCCAGCCCGAACTGCCAAGCCATGTCTTCCCTGGACCGGAATCAAGCATCCTAGGACCGGTTTCTGGCTATCAGTCGTCTTCAACCAGGATAGCTTGAATCCAGTGGCGTAGTGAGCAAGGGACCCTCGTCTAGGCATACCCTTCCCACATAGGGTGAACAGCAAAACAAACAAGATGATGGACAGAATGTTGCACAATGGCAAAACATTCACAGATCTGGGTTTAATCTATCGTTATTTTGCTCACCAAGCCACCCCAGTTCAGACATGGCCATATGCAAATCAGTCTAGACCCTGTGCCTCATGGGAACAGTCCAGCCCGAACTGCCAAGCCATGTCTTCACTGGACCGGAATCAAGCATCCTAGGACCGGTTTCTGGTATCAGCCGTCTTCAGCCAGGATAGCTTGACTCCAGTGGCGTAGTGAGCAAGGGACCCACGTCTGGGCATAACCTTCCCACATAGGGTGAACAGCCTATCCAGGCTGATGAGGGCTGAAAGCCCGAAACCGGTCCTTGGATGCTTGTTTCCAGTCCAGGGAGGACCTGGCTTGGCAGTTCGTGCTGGACTGTTCCCATGGGGCACAGGGTCAAGACTGATTTGCATATGGCTGGGTTCAAACTGGAATGGCATGGTGAGCAAAAAAACTATGGATTTAGGCCCAGATCTCTGCACTGGGGTGAATGTATGACATTGTTCTGCATTCTGTCCATCAACTGTTGTTTTAGCAGTGTTCCTGCTCCAGCAGTCCCTCCTCTCTCTTACCTCTTCCCCATCAACTGCCCCAACTATCCTACCTGGCCCAAGCACACGGAAACACACACATTCACCCACCTCAACAGCCTCATGCAGCACACAAACACACAGACACAAGTTGCAAACCACACACATCTACAGTCAGGAGACAAACAGCACACTCTCCACCAGGGACATGACAGAAGATGACACATGTACATCCACAGATACCCCGCAGACCTCAGAACCCTCTGTCTCCACACCCCTACCCTTTCCTCTCCTGTTCCCCCCTAGGCACAGGCACCCCACCTTGTCACAATTGAATTATTCCCTACCCAAATCTATACCCCCCTCCCAAGAAGCAAACATACCTCCCCCTTGACCGGGCATCAGCATCTGCCCCCGAAAAGAAACAACCTAAATAAACAACCCCAACCAGAAAATCGCCCCTGTCTCAAAATAAAAAATGAGCTCCGGCAACCCATAGTTTACCAGACCTGCCGGGTACCTAGGTCCCAACGTCCCCCACTAAAAAACAGTCCCATCCTAATTCCTGACATTCCCCTCAAACATTTCAAAATTCCCAAAATAGTTAAGGCCACCCTATCTGAACCTCCATCTACCCCTACCACTACAGCTGCCCACTACCTCAATTAAAGCCAAACACTGCAGTTGAGCAACCCTCTCCCCTCAATCAGAAGCTACTACTGCAGTAGACCCAACCACCCTTCCCTCCTAAAACCCAACCCCGTCCCCACTAGTTTGTCCCCTTTGGTGCCTGGCATGTCCCCTAGGTGCCCCTCTCAGGGGAGGTAACCCCTTGCAGTTTCAGTGCATGCAACAGTCAATGAGCAAGGTGTTTTGGCCCATTGGGCATAAGAACATTTATGGACTAACCATTGGCCTTCTGTTGATTACGTTTCTTCATTTTCATTCTGAATAAAGCCAGTTTCACAGAACTAACTTAAGACAAAATCGTAAACTTACTACCATTTTGGTATTCACATAAGGCACTTACTCATTTTGGTATTCACAGAAGGCACTTGAGTAAGTTACTCAAAATGAGTAAGTTACTCATTTTGGTATTCACAGAAGGCACTTACTCATCAATGAGTAGGGGCCTTCTGTGAATACCAAAATGAGTAAGTTACTCAAAATGAGTAAGTTACTCAAAATTAGTAAGTTACTCATTTTGGTATTCACAGAAGGCACTTACTATGAGTAAGTGCCTACTGTGAATACCAAAATGAGTAAGTGCCTTCTGAGAATACCAAAATGAGTAAGTGTCTTCTGTGAATACCAAAATGGTCGTAAGTTTAGGATTTTGTCTTAAGCTAGTTCTGTGAATCGGGCCCATTGTTTTTTAGTTAACTGTAAATCATGAACAATTACTAGTGTAAGCATACGATGATGTTAGTAATGCTGGAATTGCATATGGTTTGTGGAGTATGTTCCCCTTGACAGTATGTTGTCAGGATTTTTGTGTTAGCATTTTATATGTGTCATCATCCACATCTATTTTGGCTATGAGTGTGACAAGAAGTCACAAACCTTTACTCTTTTAAAACACAATTGCACATAGGTCATGCTTACATTTTTCAACATGGTGCATGTGTCTCACAGTGCAAAGGTTTGGGAGAAGCATGCTGCATATGTTGAGTGTTGGAAAGTAGGATCTGCTTCTTATGGTTACCCCCACTTTTTGCTTGATGTCTGTAGCGGGGAGACTAGGCAAGGAGAAGGGTTTTCCCCATGTGCAGAATGGTGGGTCGCTGACTCTACTCCCCTCCCCTCTCTCCACCTAAACCAGAGCGACTGTAATACAGACTCGCAGCCACTATGGAAAGCCCAAGCCGGCGATACATCAGAAGGTTCCTTTAATTGGGCGTACATAGACAAAGAGGCCCCGCCCCAGATGACGCACGCTCGACGGGATTGGACAGAAGGAAGGAAGCAAGAAGAATGGCGTGTGACGAAACCCCGGAGGAGTTTGTGGTGTGCTGCGGAGATCGAGTGGAGTGCAGAGAAGGAGATTGCCGTAAGAAGAAGACGGAAGAAGAACGACTGGAGGAAGTGGCTGTACCAGGAGGCCACCGTCCCCAGGAGTTGCCCAGCCACACTCTCGGGGGAGTGTGGCTCAACCACGTACGGCAGCGTGTATCGGGCTGGGTTGGGAGGCGGGGAGATTCGTCTCTAAGTTAGCTCATCCGACCGGTTTCTGCCTGTGGGGCATTCTTTGTATATACTCCATCCCTTTCCCCCTATTTTTCCCCACCCGTCTCACGCTTTCCTCACAACTCACTCACCGTCTTCGTAGATATAGGAAACCGTGTATATAAACTTTTGGCAGCTGTGCTCCCCCTCACCGCTTGGTTCCCTCTTGGGTATTGTGTGAACAGGACTGTTACCTGACGGCCACTATATCTTTCTTTTCTGCATGACCTGAGGTGGAGTAACCGAGGAAGAGCAGACTCCAGTGGGCCACACGAGAGGAGCTAAGACCCCGAGAAGACCCCAGAGTATAACAGCAACAACGGACCCTGCTATACTGTCCCATGAAAGACTCACTTTGAGAAAAAAGAAAACCTTTATCAAAATTAAACCTCATATACCGCGATCCAGTCTCCGGCCCCTTTCTACACCCCCGCCACAACTGGTGTCAGAAGTGGGATCCTCCCCTTCCGTCCTGTCACCCGAGATCGATCAACTTATACAACATCTCATTAAAGGGCAGGAGAAGCTGGAGTGGGCCAGATGTCTTCGGCCCAAGCGGACAGAGAGGTGTTCAAGAACCCCATGGCTGCCCAGATAGAGGGTTTGCAAAAAGCAATACAAGATCCTGGGGCAGCTCCACTTGTAGAGCGAAAGGCTCCCGTGCCCCACCCTTCTGGAATATCTTTGCAGAAGTATGTAACAGGCGACGACCCAGAAGCCTCCCTAACGAACTTCAAAAGAGCCGCAAGGGCCTGTGGGTGGCCAGAGGACAAATGGCCTTTTTTTTTAGCACCCTTGTAGTCCGGAGAGGCCCAGGCGGCATACCAAGTAGCAAATGCTACAGGGGACACACCATACCAAGATATAAAGGCCATACTATTGGATCACCTTGGGCTTGATGCCGAAGCCTATAGGGTCCGGTTCAGGAAGGAGAAGGGGGTACTGGGAGAGAATCCCAAAACTTTATTTTTTCGGCTGAAAACTGCCGCAGACAAATGGTTAAGACCAGAAAGCAGGAGCAAGGAGGACATCATGTACAGTATATACTTAGAACAGTTCATGGAGGCCCTCCCGTACGGGACGTAAAGGTGGCTGAAACAGCACTCAGGACTAACACCAGCACAAGTCATCGAAATGGCTGCCAACTATTCTAGGGACCAACCGAGGGCTCTTCCCTGGGACATTGAAAAAGCGCCAAAACAACCCTGGCCCCGAAACTAGAGAAAAAACTCAAAACCGGGGTTGAACCCTTAAAACCTAGACCCATCAAGATGGAGATACCCCTAATAAAAGGTCCCAAGTGCTTTGACTGTGGGGAGTGGGGCCACATTGCCCGCCTCTGCCCCAGGAGAAAAATGACGGAAGAGCCCATGGAGGAGGGATACGTCCCGAAGGCTGTGATGTACACCACGGAGATGGGGCCCTCATTCTATGTACGTGTCACGATCAATTGCAAAAGCATAAGAGCACTACTTGATTCTGGATGTAGGCAGTCAGTTATACAAAAAAAAACGAGTACTTCCACATCAGGTACTCCCAGACACGATAGTACACATAAGATGTGTTCACGGTGATGTGAAGTCTTATCCCCTGGCCCAAGTAACCCTCCATCCTGTGGGGAGACCAACTTGTACAGTGAGAGTGGCGGCAGTGAAGTTTTTACCGGAGGACTTAATCATAGGCGTTGATAATCCTGATTTTTTATCCCTATTCCAAACAGAGGTAAGGGAGGCAGAAAAAGAAAGGAGAAACCCAAGCCCGTCCCTGATAGCCTCAGAACCATGGGAGAGCCGACGTACCCCGTCAATTAGTGGTACCAAAAGTCTTTAGGGACCAAATTCTCTTCTATGCCCATACCCATTTGACGGCGGGACATTCAGGCTCAGAAAAAAACATTCAAAATATATTAAAATGTTTTTACTGGCCAGATATATACAAAGAGGCCACTGAGTACTGTAGAACCTGTGACATATGTCAAAAAAAGAATCTCTATAAACCCCCAGCCGTACCCTTGCAGCCCCTTCCCATCATAGGGAACCCCTTCGAGAGAGTGGGGATGGACATTATTGGGCCCCTTCCTCGGACATCAAAAGGGAACACCTATGCCTTAGTGATAGTTGATTACACCACACGGTTCCCCGAGGCCTTTGCCCTCCGAGCCCCTACAACCAAAAAATTGCTGTGTTCTTAGAACTATTCTCGAGGGTAGGATTCCCCAAATAAATATTAACGGACTAGGGAACACCGTTCGTGTCGTGCCTCATGAGGGAAGTGTGCAAACTATTGAATCTAAGACAGATACGTACCTCGGCTTACCATCCCCAGACTGATGGTCTGGTGGAACGGTACAACCGCACCCTAAATACCACACTAAGAAAAATACTATCACTAGAAAGTAAGGATTGGGATCAAATCCTGCTTTTAGCCCTTTATGTACTAAGAGCACAGGTCCAAAGCAGTTTAGGGTACTCCGCATTCAAGTTGCTATATGGACGGCATCCCCGGTCCCTACTCGAGATAACTAAAGAGGCATGGGAAAAGGAAGACCTGAACGAACAAAGATCACTCCTAGACTACACGCAACAGTTGATGAGTAAAATGGGGAAACGAGAGACCTGGGATATTCAAACCTAGAAAAAACCCAACAGCGTCAAAAACAACACTATGATCGAGGAAATAAATGGAGGAAATTGTCAGTAGGTGATTGGGCATTGGTTCTGTTGCCATCAACCACACAAAAGTTCCAGAGTGAATGGATGGGACCCTACCCCATCCTAGAAACACTGGGCAATACGACATACCCGTTACAGATCTCTCCTTCACGGCAACAATGTTTCCATATCAGCCTCCTAAAAAAATGGTTGGGATCTCTCCCAAAGGTCTCCCAGTTCGGTTTACCCACAGCATCAAGCACATCTACATTAGAACAGTTACCCGTAAATGAAGACCTATCCCAAGAGATGAAGGAGGAACTCCTTGCAAGCCTGCAGCCATTTGCAACCATGTTTTCAGACACTCCTGGATGGACCAACCTAATCGAACATAAAATAGAGACAGAGGAAGGGAAACATATCAAAATGAGACCCTACAGAATACCCGCGGCATGAAGACAGGACGTCAGACGAGAAGTACAAGAAATGCTAAAGCTAGGGATGATACGGCCCTCCAGGAGCAGTTGGTCATCACCGATTGTAATGGTACCAAAACCAGACGGAACAACCAGGTTCTGCATGGACTTCCGCTCCCTGAGCGTAATATATCCTTTTGATGCGTATCCCATACCCAGGGTGGACGAGTTGATCGAGCGGATAGGAGAGGCCAGCTTTATCACCACGCTCGATCTAACGAAGGGTTATTAGCAAGTGCCCCTAAGAGAAGAAGACAAATGTAAGACGGCCTTCGCCACTGACGAGGCACTTTTTGAATTCAACGTCCTTCCGTTTGGGCTCCACGGGGCCCGGCAACTTTCCAGAGACTGATGAACGAGGTGCTCCGCTCTTATAGATCGTTCTGTTCAGTATATCTGGATGATATCGTCATCTTCAGTACTTCATGGACTGAACATCTAGTCCACATCCAAGCCATCCTAACAGCCCTAAAAGCAGCAGGACTGCACGTTAAAGCAAAGAAATCAAGGGCAGCTTTCTCCAAAGTCGAATATCTGGGTTTTATGCTAGGAGACGGCGTAATTGCCCCCAAGAAGAAAAGATAAAGGCAATAGTAAATACACCTTTTCCATCCTCCAAAAAGGACTTGAGAGCCTTTTTAGGGTTGATTGGATATTACAGGAGGTTCCTACCCAATTTTGCAGAAACAGCAAGTCCCCTCACAGACCTCTTAAAGAAGGACACACGACCCACACAACTACAATCACCCACTGAAAAGGCGAGACAGGCATTCCGGGAATTAAAAATGGCCATAACCACTAGTCCTGTACTTATATCCCCCAATTTTGCCAAACCATTCTTTCTGGCTACGGATGCCTCAAATACGGGTCTAGGGGCCGTGCTATCACAAATAGGAACCGATGGTCTAGAACACCCCATTCTATACATCAGTAGGAAGTTGCATCCAAGGGAAATGAAATATCCTACTATAGAAAGGGAGTGTCTGGCCATACGATGGGCGGTGGAGAAGCTTAAGTATTATTTAGAAGGGCAGGCTTTTGTCCTCTATACTGAGCACGCTCCACTACAGTGGATGTACAAAAACAAGTCCCAGAATCCCAGAATACTTAGGTGGGTCTTGTTTTTACAGCCCTTTTCCTTTGACATCCGACAAAAAGGGTAGGGAGAATTGTAATGCAGATTTCTTACCTAGGTCTTGTCTTCTCCCCGATCGGGAGAAACCAGGGGGGAGGTATGTAGCGGGGAGACTAGGCAAGCAGAAGGGTTCTCCCCATGTGCAGAATGGTGGGTCGCTGACTCTACTACCCTCCCCTCTCTCCACCTAAACCAGAGCGACTGGAATACAGACTCACAGCCACTATGGAACGCCCAAGCCGGCGATACATCAGAAGGTTCCTTTAATTGGGCGTACATAGACGATGAGGCCCCGCCATCAGATGACGCACGCACAACGGGATTGGACAAAAGGAAGGAAGTAAGAAGAACGGCGTGTGACGACATCCCGGAGGAGTTTGTGGTGTGCTGTGGAGATCAAGTGGAGTGTGGAGAAGGAGATTGACGTAAGAAGAAGACGGGAGAAGAACGACCTGATGGAGTTGCTGTGCCAGGAGGCCACCGTCCCCACGAGTTGCCCAGCCACACTCTCGGAGGAGTGTGGCTCAACAAGGTATGGCAGCGTGTGTCGAGCTGGGTTGGGAGGCGGGGAGACTCGTCTCTAAGTTAGCTCATCCGACCGGCTTCTGCCTGTGGGGCATTCTTTGTATATACTTAGGCTGTGGGGTTTTAGGTTTAAACCTATAATAACTGATAAAACCCCACTGAAAGAAAAATAGCCCTCACCGGTGAAAACATATAAACACTGAAAAAACACCTGGACAACCACAAACTAAATGCCATTCAAAGAAAGGAAAAAGAGAGTGAAAGTCATTTTTTTCTTACTGAAGGGGTCAATACAATGTAACTGTTATACAAGTAGCAGTAAGAAAGACTGGCTAACATTATTCTGCTTGAGTTTTGTTCTTTAGGGATGCCACTAAAATATTGTTTCTTCTTCCTTTAACTTTTTCAGTTTTGTGGCCTTTGGTCTAAAGATGCAGGGTTTAGTTCCATGTTTTAGGTCTAGTTTAATTATTTTATAAACTATGGAGAATTAGGAAATATCAAACTCATATTTGATATTTTGGCTGCATTTGATTCTTTCACCGATAGGTAAAATGGCTGGTTTCATAAAAATCTGTCCTAATATGTGTCATCACATTTGCCCACAGAGAATGGGTAAAAACCCTTAATACATCATGCCATATTTTCTAGTGGGTCACTATTGATAGTAGGTTAATTGCCAACACCTCAGGCTTTAAACATTCTATGCAACGTATAGTGACAAATATATATATCATCAAGCATCTGGGATAGTGATGAAAACATGACACCAGACTTTTGGAAAACATGGAACGGAGTGTCACTTCTAATGCTCTGCAAAAAAGGTTCTTTCCAAGTTCAACAAAGATTGGAGTGATATTGTTTGTATTTGCAGTGATTCAGCTACGTATATAAAAAAGCTGGGTGATGACCTGTCAAAATTGATACCCGAGCTGTAGTGATTCCCTGTAGTAGATCCTTGCCACTTGTTAGATGGTATGCTGAAAGTATCTTTATAATCTTAAGAGTTAATGAGGGATACTATTGACTTTTTAGTCCATTCTGGTGCACTGGTTTTTAATGCACAGGAACTAAAACGCAAATATTTATCATTTTGTGCTTTATGTGGCATCAAAGAAAGAGTCATCCCAACTGTGTCCCTTAGCTGGTGGTTCTCAGCCCAATGGGCTACGAATGCTGAGAGGGCCTTTTCTCAGAAGTTTACATGGGCAGGAAAGAGCTAGCGCACATGACCCAAAGACTCACTGAAGAAGTATTGTATGGTGTACTACAATAAGATTAATTTGCAAACATCTATTTGGTCCTCATATACACTATAAGTACACTGTCTATATACCACGTTCTTTCAGTGCAGAAAGCAAGCAATAATAAAAGCAAAACGTTCCATAAACACCGGAGAAACACTTTTTCTGTTGTTTTTAGTGGCGCGAAAATGTGTAACCACTGACAACAACTGTTTTTTAAGATATTGAAAACACTGGAAAAAACCCCACCAGAATTTACCAAAAATAGAAACTGAAAACAGGAAAGCCTATATATACTCCATCCCTTTCCCCCTATTTCTCCCCACCTGTCTCAAGCTTTCCTCACAACTCACTCACCGTCTTTGTATATATAGGAAACCGTGTATATACACTTTTGGCAGCGGTGCTCCCCCCCACTCCTTGGTTCCCCATTGGGTATTGTGTGAACAGGACTGTTACCTGACGGCCACTATATCTTTCTTTTCTGCATGTCCTGCGGTGGAGTAACCGAGGAAGAGCAAACTCCAGTGGGCCACACGAGAGGAGCTAAGACCCCGAGAAGACCCCAGAGTATAACAGCAACAACGGACCCTGCTATACTGTCCCGTGAAAGACTAACTATGAGATAAAAGAAAACCTTTGTCAAAACAAAACCTTATATACCGAGAGCCAGTCTCCGGCCCCTTCATTCACCCATGCCACAATGTCTCACTGTTTTGACTAGTCTGACTGTGATCCTGCTAAACAAGACCCCAGTCTACCTGCTTTCTCCCTTAAATTTACATACATGTACTTTAGTACACACCAGATTGGATAATGGGGTACCATTATACGTCTCAAGTATAGGGTACATCATGAACCCAGGGCATAGGTACTCCAGAGGCTTCCCCTGGGCTGAAGCATGTATTAGGCCACCCATGAGAGGTCATGCAAAATGAACCTCTAGGTCTTCTACTGCAGCCTGTGTAAGATGGTGCTTGCACCACTTACTTTAGATATAGGTTTACTATATCTACTGGTCACTACACTTAAAACTTGTAAGTCACCACTATTGCAAGCCTTTACAATCCTGAAGGCAGGGTGCTGGGTTTTATGTGAGAGGGTGTCCCTGCATGAGCAGAGCCCCTCTGCAGCCTTCTGAGACCATTCTCCTGGGTTGTCTGTGACTCAGCCGGACATATAGGTAGAGGTACCTCACTGCAACTGACCGGTCTGCTGCTCCTGACCTCCTGCTGACTCCCTAGAGCTTGATGTCAATATGTCTTTGTGGAATGTCTCCTTGACATTTTCATAGATTTTGAGACAGTGTTTCAGTCCCAAATTTGTACAGAGCAGTCTTCATTCTGCACATACCCCTCATTCTCACAAGATGTACTCATATCCCCTGGTTGAGGATGGCTATCTTGATTGTGTTTGGGAGCCACAGATTGAGCCCCCTTACCTGGCATCCTCACCACTGTTGGTGGATCCAACGTCCTGAGACTAATGCATAGTCCTACTACTCTGTAGGACACAATGTGCACATTCAAAATGGGATATTTGTTTGCGGCACACACTACAGCCTGAGAAGGTCGATGCATAATTGCTGCGAGTGCTGTTCTCCAAAGATGACCGTGTACACATACAGATTGTGAGTTATGTGCAGCGCCCTCGGTCCACACCCTCGGTACACAGAGGTATCCAATGTCATACTTTTGTGCAAACATTGTATTTCTATTGCTCTGTGATGTTTCAGTGTGTGTTGTTGTGGACTCGTTCAATAACTTTGGGATACATACATGTGTGGTTAGGTAAATTCCTATTCTACCGTCAATAGTGTGTTTCTGATACCAATTTTGTGTGCTAAGTGTACCTCCTGATGATGACATTCCCTCATTGGACATGCACAGCATGCTAGGGACCCATGGTCAGATTTGGATCCAAAGGATGCTCTGGCACTCTTTAAGTAAAAGGCAAACATTCTGTGATTATCTCTTTCATTGTAGCCTTTGTGCTTTTGGCTGTCAAGGGAGGTTTCACAAAGGCACATTGCTGTTAATCAAGATGGTGGTGTTTATGTTGGACTGTCTAAATGAGACTTGCCTCCCTGCAGGGCCCCTACATATGACGCAGCCTCCCTGCACCTGCCATGACCTGAAAAAGATGGGCGGGCGGGGAGGATGACATTGCTTTTGTAAAGGCATGAAAGGCAGTGCACAAAGGTGAGTACACTGCAAAGACTGTCCCCCAGCCTAAATTTACAGCACAGCTGGTGAGCGGACAACATATTGTGCCACATTGCAGTGGCCTGGTGGGGACATGTGAAGTAAGTCAGTCTCTTGGTGTGTTTTACAGGTGCTCAAAACCGTGGCCCACATGTGACCATGGTGTCCCAGACCATCAACCAAGGTCCAATATCACTCATAGCCAATCCAAGCGTAATCAGAGCACTTTCTGATCAAAGTTAACACCCATAGGACTTTATGGGCTTCAGCCCCCTCGTAATGTGTGCGTCAGCCCAGGCTGAAACAGCTTCCACACACACACATATGTGTGTGACTGGTATGTCATGTTTGTGCATCAACAAATGAGTATTTCACATGTTTTTAAAGGACGATTTACTAGAAGATGAGGCTTAATTTTTTCCAACAGTCCATAGAGCACCAGCATCTCCACTCTTCCCATTCCTCAAGTTGCAAGTTACTTATGCTGTCACCGTGTGGGAATGCATTTCCTGCAAAATGACCTTTGGATCTTTTCTTTACTGAATTCCTGAAGCATGTATGTATTGAGGCACTTTGCAAGAGCACCAGTTACATTGTTCAGGTACACATTGCTTGGGGTATTAGTCACCCAGTCCCCCTCCTTCGGATATGAACTGCTGGGGGTATTGCCCCCCAAACACTAGGTGTGCCTCTACATTGATGGGGATGTTTACCTCCAGCCCAAGATTTGCCTCTACATTGCTTGGGGTATTAGCTCTCCAGCCCCCCTTTGGGTATGAACTGCTGGGGGTATTGGCACCCCAACACAAGGTCTGCCTCTACATTGATGGAGGTGTTTACCCCCAGCCCAAGGTTTGCCTCTAAATTGCTTGGGGTATTAGTCACCCAGCTCCCCTTTGAGTATGAACGTCTTGAAGAATTAGCCCCCCCAAATTTCTTCTACATTGCTGGAACTATTCTTCCCCCCAACATGGCTGTGTTTTACGCTCCTGCTTTCTCTTGTATAATATTTTGCGGGGTAGTTGCATTATTGTGTAATGATAGGTGTCGGACTTACCATCTGCGATGACCCTGTCGGTTGCGGTTGTAGTAGTGCTCATAGATGTAGAGTATAGGGATGACATGTGCAATGGGATATGTGGCTGAACCGTCTCGTTCGCAGGAATCGTGTTGTGGGGCAAATCAGAACTGAAATACTCCCCTTCCAGATGCTCTGATGTGTTGGTTGTGGCAAGTGATTGGGACGTATGCATCGTACTTGGGCATTCAGAATGGGCCTGGGAAATGCCACCAGACGACTCCATTCTGCGTTTTTGGAGGCTTCTCATTTGGAAAGTGAGGATGGATTCGGAGTGACCAAGTTGTTCGGTAAGTAAAGGTTGTTGGGCAACTGCGTCGTTTGGTAGAACCAGATCCCAGGACGAGTCGGTTGAAAGGTCCGACTCCGGACAGCTCTGGGATGGCCTTCTGAACGACATCTGAATTGGACCAAAAGTATTAACCTTTGATGTAAAACTGGAAAAATAAAGATAGGTCCATCTAATGGCTGAAATGAACAATGTGAAAGCAGAAAACCTGGGATTTACACCGGGTTGGTAGAGTGGGGGAGATTTTGCACTCCTGCTTGTCAATATTTTTACATTTATTTTAATTACTTAGTGAATCAGATTAAACCCTATTTGCGTGCTATGCTTCCCATATGCCTGCCTAGCATGTACTAATACATATTATTGTGGCCAGGTTTGTATCACCTGGACTCAAGCATGCACTGCTGTTTTGATATACTTCATTGAACTACCAATTTAATATGTTTGTGAATGTCATTTACAATAAGGCTTTGGTATGGAATATCAGACTCCTGAATGAACATGGCCCAAGGATTCAATTTACGCACCCTATCAAAAAAAGTAGATTTGCTTTTCTTGATGTATGGGTAGAAATTAATCAAAAGAAGATGAACACACGACTTAAAAAAAAACACTGATCGGAATAATTCATTACTTTTTCACAGCTTCCATCCACCCACTCTGGTAAAAAATTTACCATACTCACAATTTCTTCGGACTAAATGCATTACCTCAGAAGCCAGTATTTGCAGAGAAACTATTTTAATACAAGAAAAACATTACAAGGAAAGAGGTTACTCTGTTCCTCTACTTAATGAACGCAAGACAAGAGCTATATCCCAGCAAAGAGAAGAATTGTTGGAAAAACAGACCAAGAGAGCATCTAAAAGAAAAGTTTTTGTGTCTAAATATTTGACAGTATTGAGTCAAATAAAGAGTATCATCACTAAACGATGGGAACTATCTGAAGATGAGGCTCATTTCCATGGTCTATTTCAAGATAAACCACTGTTCGCCTTCACACGTGGGAAGAACCTCAAGGAAATTCTTTCTAAAGAGAAACACAGACAACAAACGAAAATAGGAGGTGCTGCGAAATGTCGAAATTGCATTCATTGCAATAACGCAATACTTGGAGACATGTTAACACATCCCATGACAGGACAAAAAATCTAATTGACACAGCTTACCAACTGTAATTCATCAAATGTAATATATACCATTAAATGTCCCTGTGGCCTACTATATGTAGGGAAAACAGAAAGGAAAATGAAAATCCGGTTAACAGAGCATAAAAGCACCATTAGAAATAAGAACCAGAATTCCAGCGTGGCAACACATTGAGAACAACAACGCCATACCATTTCTCAACTTGAATTTCAAAATATAGAACAGATACCTTAACAGGAGGACATAGACAATTCAAAAAGACGTTTACAAAAACAAGCGTTTTGGATAAAAAAAATAATAATTCACTGTTGCTGACAGGTCTGAATGATAAGTTTGAGATGGCATGCTTTTTTATAAATCTAGAAGATCAATGTTTCACATACACACATACTTAGCCTCTCTCCAGTTAAGATTCATGACATACATAGGCAGAGGAAAGGTAGCTCTAAACATAAGTCATGTGAAAGTCTACATGGTATCTATGATGCAAGACATATAGATCTGCATAGGTGACTTGATTACCCAACAACTGTAAGCATGACTGTAATCATTGTCAATTGTAAATTATATACAAGATTTGTAATTTGAAATGTTATACGCATTGAATTGATGTATAGATATGGTATTCTAAAGAGAGACATGTTTAACTGACTGATGTGGACTGATCACTAATATGGTGGGGACACTTGATAAACACAAGAATCGACGATCACAAGGACGCATTGTTTATTAACATAATGAAACTCGTGGCAAGTACGCATTTAGTCTCCTGGACTGCTTTTGTTGGTTGAGATGGATTTTAATACTTTGAGCAATTAGGTGAAAAACACACTTTGGCGCCCGTAGTTGAGACGGAGAGATAATCTCGCGGGATTTTGAATTCAGTTACTGTAACCGCGGGACTATGAATGGGCAAGAGGCGTGTCTTGGTTAAGCCTGGTTTTATTTTCTCTAGCAGTGTATCAGTACAAGTCTTTCTCGTCGCTCCTTTTCGTGGTGATCTGCTGCGTTCCTGTCAGGCTTTCCGGAGCACTCCCTCCTCCCTTCTCCGGACGGGGCTCCTCCTTCTGCTGGGCTTCGGAGGCTCCGTTATGTCCACGCTCGCCGACACCAACAAGGAAACAGAAGAGAGGCGTGTATCAGTTTACAAGCGGAGTAAGTATCAACACTCAGGGTAGGGGAAGTGAGGAATACACCCAGTGCAAGTATCAGTAAACGTGAGGAACAAAAGGGGGTTTTGTAGTGTAGGAATCCCAGGCTTTTAAGGGTATCTGCTTTATCTAGGTCAGGCGTCTGCCTTTCGTTCTCCACCACCCCAGGAAGCGAGTACGCACCTCTGCTAGCCGTACCCCTCCTGGTGTACGGCTGGGCGGCTGGTGGGGTTGGCCTCCAGGCTTTTCCTTTGCGTCCGTCCCACTCTCTTCTCTTCCTCCCGATGGCTCCTTGGTCCCAGCTGGTTCTCGGGCTGTCGGTTCTGCTCTCGGTTCCTGGTTCACCGGTCCCTCCGCCTCTGCTACGATCTCCTCGCTGATCCACCGTATTCCACTCTTCCACTCCTCTTCGCTGCTCCGCCGTACTCCGCTGCTCCACTCCTCCTCGCTGCTCTGCCGTACTCCGCTGCTCCACTCCTCCTCGCTGCTCCGCCGTACTCCGCTCCACTCCTCCTCGCTGCTTCCCGCCACTCCGCTCTGCTTCACACTGTCCGCTCCTCCGGTGTAGTAACACACCTGGGGGTTATCGACACCGCCCTTTATCAGAGTCCCGGGCTCCTCCTCCTCCATCGGGCCGTCGGTCCAGTTAAAGGGCCCCCACTCCTCCTCTTCATCGCAGCTGTATTTTTTCTGGTCCGGTCCATATTGGGGTGTGCGGGGCTGTGGAGATAAGAGGGGGGGTCACAAATGGTCAGTTCCCGCCCGGCACCGGGGCACTGCGGAGGGCCCTGGTTACAGTTACTTATCGCAAAGACCAAGAAGCGAGGTACTGAACTGTCGCAATTTTGAATAGATACGCCAAGTCTTTTGCACCGTGTTACCGTAAGAAGAGAGCTCACACGCCATGGCATTTTATTGATTTTATGAAGCTAAACCGAGGGCGATGAAAGTAATGGTAATTTATATATTGTTACAGATTCCATCTTGTGAGACCATACGGTTGAGGTAATTTAAGATTGGCATACTCGAGAAGCAGGTATGTTCTCGATTCGGTCGAATTGGTTGGTTAAAAGGTTTTTACCGTTTTCAAGGTTTACAAACTTGTATATTCTTAATAAATCACATAGGCAACAATGCTTTTAGCAGCATCGCAAAGGCTGACCGTGAGTGAGAACTTGTTCTGTTGTGGAAGTACACGCTACAAATTGGGTGTGGTGGAGGTTCTGTTAGAGTAAAGTTTTGGAATTCACACTATATGACTGACTTGACTTGGATAACAGATTTTGGCTATAACATGACTATGCTTTTGGTGGGCATTACACCTGCTGGAATGTGGGAAAGCATATAATATGGACACGCAAACTGAATTAACCCTTTCTGTGCTCATGACAGCTCCAAGCCGTCATGAGTCACGGGTGGCGTGTGCTCACGACTGCGTGGAGCTGTCATGCCGCTGCCGCTCCGCCCCCGCGGCTCTAATTAGTGAGTGGGCGGGGTCATGACGGCTCCACGCCACCTGTGACTCATGACGGTGTGGAGCCGTCATAGGTACCAGAGCTGAACGCCCACCCCCTAGCCCCGACCGCGGCAGAATTTGCGGCACAGGGAAGGGGTTAAGGGCTCCACTAAGGATTGACATTAAAGTAACTAATATATTTGGTGGTAGGGTAATATAATGGATTTTTAAGTTGCGGTACATAATGCCTCGGTTGAGCATGGAAAGCTTACATTGTGTTTCATCAATAGGCTTTTTGCCCCTGACAAAGGGACTGCCAGTCCCAAAATGCATTTGGTGAAGGGCGAAGATCTATAAATATTTTATTTACTGTCTGTTAAAAACAGTGATTGTTTTGTAACTGTTTTTTGAATACAAATGAAATATACAATGATGATGTTATGATTATGATGCATATGAAGCATATGAAAATAAATATTGTTAATGAAATTCACAAACATATTAAATTGGTAGTTCAATGAAGTATACCAAAACAGCAGTGCATGCTTGAGTCAAAGTGATACACACCTGGCCACAATAATATCAACACCGGGTTCCCAGCTTGACCAAATTCTGTCATCCTAGGTGAATCTCTCTCTTGTGTTTGATTTAATAGACTGTAATGCTGCACCATGTGTGATAAGAATCTTGTATGTGGCAAAAGGAGGAACCAAATAGGTTCACGGTCGGGAAGAGACCTGTGATGAAAGTTTTACTACCAAGTCCACCTGCCTCTTTACCCTCATGGAGCTCTAAATAGGACGCTACTAAGGAAATGCGAACATAGCAACCAAATGGGTCAGTATATATGGCATGTATGAGTATGGTGAATCGAAGTTTCACAATTGAATCCAAACAAATAGGACGTTAATGGGATCCTTGTGAGGTCCTGATGAAAGCCAACTTGCCCAGTGAGGCATTGTTGTGATGGCTGAAACATGTTGACCAAGAGTTACAGAGGATACTAATTCCCTTAGGGCATTCTCTGCTATTTTGAACTCCGTCAGGGTGCCCTTTGAAAATTAACCCTCAGGATACACTAGACTATTTTAAATCTAGGATCCCAGCCAATAATCAAAGAGCTTTCTTGGCTACCAAGATTGAGCTTACCCATATACCCTAGCTATCTGGGCGAAGACTCTATAATGAAGCATGCCACTTGGAATTCCAGTGGGTGAGAGCCTTTTTAATATCATAGGGTGAGCCCCTTGGGTTGGTATGGAGAGATAGGCTAAGCACAGTAGAGTTTTGTTCCTGTTGTTTTTCTTTCGTTAATTGTTTGGGAAGGTGAGAAAATCCTGTATCACTTCTCAGCCACTCCTTCGTGGAATATAGTAATAGGAATCTAATCCACATATATATATAATACATTTGACACTTGGATTTCATGTGGCTTTATGCCTGCCAGCCACACACTAACCACATGCACCAATAATTAAGCACAAAACATTGACCTTTGATGTGAAATAGGAGAAATAAAAAGATGTCCATTTAGTGGCTGAATTACAGAAAGTAAATTCAAAAAATCTGTGTGCTGTGCATGACTTCTGAATGCCAGGTGGTGGCCACGGTGATGATTGAGGGCTGTCATCCTGGTGCAATGCTCTATCAAGATGAGGTCCATTGCACTGTGCTATACTGTGACATGAAGGGGCAGTTTTCCTGTGTACACTGTCACAAACCCAGTGTGCCAGGAGCAGGGCCATGGTGAAGTGAGAGAGGAGTAAGCCCTTACTCACAGAGGAAGAGCAACGATTGAACTACCCAACAAACCAAGAGGACCCAATACCTGCCGCCATGTTCAGGGAGGCTTACTACATAGGCGGAGGAGGGTGTGGATGCCTGCCACCTCTACCATAGCATCGAATCTACCTCCACTTCCAGATTCACACCAACCCAAAGACGACCCTCAGAGGCACCCTCATCTACAGACCCCCGGGACCACGCACACAATTCAGCGAAGACATCACGGACTTCATCAGCCCACACGCCCTCCGCTCCGCAGACTACATCCTCCTAGGGGACCTCAACTTCCACCTGGAGAACAACAAGGACCGCAACACCGCCGCCCTGCTGGACAACCTCGCCAACCTCGGACTCAAGCAACTGGTCAACACCCCCACCCACTAGCCCGGCCACACGCTTGATCCCGTCTTCTCATCCAGCAAGCACATCACCTTCGGCCACTCCACCGGACTCCACTGGACCGACCACAGCTGCGTCCACTTCAGATTCAGAAGAACCACAACCCACCACCACCCGCAACAGGCTCCTCACAGGAGCTGGAGCAAGATCACCACCGACCAGCTCACCACCTCCCTCAGCCAGAACGCACCCGCCAGCACAACGGACCCCAACGAAGCAGCCCGCAACTTCACGAAGTGGCTGACCGCCTGCGTCGATGACCACGCACCACTGAAAAACCCTCCCAGCAGACCCAGAAGCAAGAAGGCCTCCTGGTTCACCGACGAACTCAAGGACTCCAAGAAGACCTGCCGCACCCTCGAGAAAGCCTGGCTCCTCGACCAGACCACTGACAACATGACCGCCCTCAAACACGCCACCTGCAAGCACCACCAGCTCATCCGCACCACCAAGAAGAAATCACTGAAGGAACGACTGGACAACAACGCCCAGGACAGCAAGGAACTCTTCAGCATCGTCAAGGAGTTCTCCAACCCCAGCACCGGCAACAACGACATCACTCCCTCACAAGATCTCTGCGACTCTCTCGCCTCGTTCTTCCACCGCAAGATCGCCGACATCCACAACAGCTTCGGCGCACCATCCACGCACCCAACCACCGAACCAACGCACCCAATCGCCACCCTCCGCACCTGGACCACGGTGACCACCGAAGACACAGCCCGCACGATGAACACCATCCACTCCGGATCTCCAACCGACCCCTGCCCCCACCACGTCTTCAACAAGCCAACTCCACCATCGCACCCCAACTCCGGAACATCATCAACACCTCCTTCAACACCGCCACCTTCCCGGAGAGCTGGAAGCATGCCGAGCTCAGCGCCCTACTGAAGTAACCAACAGCGGACCCCACCGACCTCAAAAACTTCCGCCCCATCTCGCTCCTCCCTTTTCCTGCCAAAGTCATCGAGAAGATCGTCAACAGACAGCTTGCCGCCTTCCTCGAGACGAACGGATCCCTCGACCCCTCGCAGTCAGGTTTCAGAGCCAACCACAGCACCGAGACCGCCCTCATCGCAGTCACCGACGACATCCGAGCCCTGCTCGACAACGGGGAAACAGCGGCACTCATCCTCCTGGACCTCTCTGCAGCGTTCAACACTGTCTGCCATCGCACCCTAGTTCAACGCCTCAGCAACATCGGCATCCAAGAGAAGGCACTGGAGTGGATCATCTTGTTCCTCGCCGGAAGAACACAGAGAGTCTGCCTCCCCCCGTTTAGATCCGAGGCCACCGAAGTCATCTGCCGCGTACCGCAAGGATCATCACTCAGCCCCACCCTCTTCAACGTCTACATGAGACCTCTCGCAGCCATCGCACGCCAACACAACCTCAACATCATCTCCTACGCCGACGACACCCAGCTGATCCTCTCCCTCACCAGAGACCCCGACACCGCCAGAACCAGCCTACACAAAGGGATGAAAGACGTCGCCGAGTGGATGAAGAACAGCCGCCTGAAACTGAACTCAGACAAGATGGAAGTCCTAATCCTAGGACCATCGCCCTCCGCCTGGGACGACTCCTGGTGGCCCCCAGCCCTGGGCACCACTCCCAAGCCAACAGACCACGCACGCAACCTGGGCTTCATCCTGGACTCCTCCCTCTCGATGACCAGACAAGTCAACGCCGTCTCCTCATCATGCTTTCACACCCTATGCATGCTTCGCAAGATCTTCCGATGGATCCCGACCGAAACCAGGAAGACGGTCACCCAGGCCCTCGTCACCAGCCGACTGGACTACGGAAACACCCTCTATGCCGGAACCACAGCCAAGCTACAGAAAAGACTCCAACGAATCCAGAACGCCTCCGCCCGACTTATCCTGGACATCCCCCGACGCAGCCACATCTCCGGCCACCTGAGGGACCTGCACTGGCTCCCCGTCAACAAGAGGATCACGTTCAGGCTTCTCACCCACGCACACAAGTCTCTCCACGACCTGGGCCCCAAGTACCTCAACGACCGCCTGACCTTCTACACGCCCACCCGCCAGCTACGGTCTACTAGCCTTGCCCTCGCCGCCGTACCACGCATCCGAAGAGCCACCACCGGAGGCAGATCCTTCTCCTACCTGGCGGCCAAGACATGGAACTCCCTCCCCATCCACCTTCGGCTGACCCAGGACCATCTTGCATTCAGGAGACAACTCAAGACCTGGCTGTTCGAGCAGTATCAGACCCCTCCCCCCAAGCACCTTGAGACCCTTCCGGGTGAGTAGTGCGCTATACAAGTGTTATGATTGATTAATTGATTGATTGAATCTTCTGTTCACCACTGGGCCTCAGAAGCGAGTCTGGACACTCTGACCCTCCACTACTGCGAATGTGGGTAAGACTGAATACAGTACCAACAATACCGGGCTTGCTCTGACTGACACGCTACGGCACGGAGGCACTTTAAATTTCTCAAAGCCATCAAGGAACTTCTAAGACTTGAACTCACTAGCGGGCCGAGTTGAAATGCCGCCTCACATAAATAGGGAATAACCTTGATTCTTTTACAAAGAAGTGGAACTGGGGAGCTGATCAATGGAAAGCTAGTGTGCTTGCCTTTAGAAGACTGCATATATTATTTTCACACCAAAAACATGGATGGATGTACGGCAACGCCTATGCACCACTCATGTAAAATCTACCTGATGCATGGTAACACAAGGCAGCTCAACGGGCTGCTTTGCATATTTTTGGTTTCACAAAAGTCATGCAAAAACTATCCAATGAGGCTATTTCCTCTTTGTATGTGTGCTGCAGAATGCAACATACATGCAAAGAGGAAATAATGAGAAGTGGATATATTTCTTCTTGTTACACCAAGGTATTGCAAGGAAGGGCAATGTGCCCCCTTGTTTTTACCTTTGTTTTTTTTTTTTTACAAACAGGATTTGTGTTGTATGGTTAATCCCAAAATTGATTTTGGTCAGGCTTGTGCCAGAGAAGTGACTTGACCCTGACGCAAAATCTGGGCCTCAACTTATACTTTTTTTTAAAACTCTGCCACAAAGATAGTTGCAACAAGACGAAAACTGACACTAAACTGTTCTGCTTAATTGGTTGCAAAGACTGTATTTGTAACTATCTTATGGGGTTAAGGCACCTGCTGCAGAGATCTGTATGTTCCCAGTAAATCTAAGTGAATAATAATTGTAAGATAATTCTGAAGGTTAATGCATTTGCTGGAAAGGTCTGTGTTTTGTCTAGCCTCAGTTTTGACTCAAAGTAGCCTATAGGGTTAATGTGTCTCCTGCAAAGCACCTCATGTAACATGCAAACCACATATTTTCTTTTATGTAAATGGGTTAGTAGGTTACTGCTTTAACACATAGATCCTTACGTTGTAGTTGCATTGTAATCCTTCTAATATAGCACTGTGAGCTACGGAAGACGATTTATGATTTCTACACCTTCTAATCACCTACTGTTTTATGTAGCACATTCAGTACGTTGATTTACAAATGCATATGATTTATTGTATATGTAATATGTACGTGTGATGTAAAGCGCTCTGACACCCTGCATTGTGCTGAGTAGTGCTATACAAGAAAAAATAGTGGTACTTAAATTATTTTAACACCTACTGAGGTGGTGGTAATTGCTAGCATAAATACAATTAATTTTGTGTAAATACTGGGTAAGACCATCACATATGACATTCTTACAGTGCACATACAGGGACTGAACGAAGTGGAAAGCTGCCTCCCTTAACTATGTGTGAAGTGCTAACAAGGTGTGAGCCTTTGTTTCCCCTCTGCTGCATTTGCATCTAGGCGTGAAGCTCCTAACTGCCCCCAGCCAGGAGACTTGAACAAAAGGAGGCCTTATGACCCCTCAAATTTGGCCTTTGTTATGGGCCCAGCAGGAGTCTGAAATAAAGAGCTCCCTCCCCGTCTGCACGTTGTTGGGGATAGAAAGCAGACAACGTGCAGACACTGCTGGATGTGTACCGGTGTCTGAAAATTACACCGGGATGAGAACAGCACATTATTTAGTGGGGCCCAACTTATTGGCAGGGTGGACGGCATTCACCCTGTGAAAGTAGTGGGTGGATGCTGTACATCCGGGCGTACAACCAACTTGTGTCCTGGAGGTATGTTCTTGTAGCTAGTTTTATAGCAGGATGCTTTCAGAGGTTTCATACTTGTTTACCTTGGACATTAACACAACTCACACCCTCAGATAATTTTAACAAGTAAACGAGACCGCTAGGCACGATGTTTTCACAGTCCATACTGTATTGTGTGTGTTTAAAGCACTAAATGAACCGGGAATGCTATTACTGAACAGTGCAAGTAAAAGGATGTGTGCTAAGAGATGGTGTTGCTTAAACATGAAATACCTTGGCAAAACAGGAACAGTTCATTTAATTAAACAGTACGACGGGAGAACAGTTACAGGCGTAGGGTTTAAGGACTGTCTTAACTTACAAACGATCTGACATGGGATTTTATAAAATTCATTGAATGCCATAAAATAGTTCCTGCATCATTTTTTGGTACGGAATGTGAACTGCTGTGTTTGGAGTCATAAATCAATGCCTTCGATGAGGAATCTTGTTAGGCCTCGACCTTGCATAGACCCAACGCGGCCAGTGGGTAACTGTTGGACCCGGCCTCGTGGCGTGGCCCGTCTCTGTCCCTCAGAACTCTGCGAGCGTAGGCCTGCACCCTGAGCCCCTGCGCAGCGTCCCCGTAAGAATAGCCTGCACCCAGCAGCCTGGTAGTCTCACCCCCGATGAGCCCGAACCCCCGTAAACCCACGACCAGGCCGCATGTCCCCGTCCCGCTCACGGCTCCGAGCACCTAGACCTGGCATGCCCCACAAGGCCCGGACGCCATCTTCCCCTCCCGACATCCCTGTCTCCTTGGGCCTAGCGTGACCCCGGCCCCAGCGAAACCCAGCCTCCAAAGGCGCGCCAGTCCCAGCCGGGGGGTAAAGGGCTCCCCGAGTGAGATAAGCCAGGGAGTTTCGATGACACCTCCGGCCTCCCCTGAGAGACTGGTATCTGTCACACCTTTGGGCCTCCCCTGTGGCCCAGTTTCGATCACCCCTCTGGCCTCCCCGAGGGCTGGCTCCAGACCCGCTGGGCGTCTGGGAATTCCCGGACCCTTCTTTCACAGGGATCAAAGAGCCAACCGCCGGACCTCGCCAACGACCAGCCCCCAGGGCTTGAGACCTCCGCCTGCGAGGGTCCGGAGATCAAAGAGCGAAAGGACTATAACTGGGCCCGCCCAACAGCTAGCGGGCAGTTGTATCTTGGACCTGAAGCCCTGCTGATCTGATCGCGGCTGACCCTAAGAAGACTCATCTGGAACCTCTGAGCCCTGCTGACGCTGTCGCGGCTCGCCCTCTTGTAACCCTCGGAGCCCTGCTGACGCTGTCGCGGCTCCTTCTTCGCCTTAAGGAACTGAACCACCGGAGCCCTGCTGACGCTGTCGCGGCTCGATCTCTAAAGACCACCCGAGCCCTGCTGACGCTGTCGCGGCTCGACCCCTAAAGACCATCCGAGCCCTGCTGACGCTGTCGCGGCTCGACCCCTAAAGACCATCCGAGCCCTGCTGACGCTGTCGCGGCTCTCACGAACCTCCCCAGATCGAGCCCTGCTGACCTCGTCGCGACTCGAGGAGTACTCTGGCCCGGCTGGACCATCGAGACCACCATCACGACCGAGCCGACTCGACAAAGGTGAGGCAGCCCGTACGACCACCATACTATACCCCCCCGGCTCGAGGATTGAGAGCTGTGCGTGGGGTACGCCTCGTACTGACCCAGAGACTAAAAGACTGTCCCGCTTCCCCCTTCCCGAATCCTCAGAGACTTTGTGGTCCTTTGGCCACTGTGTATATAAGAGTGCTTCCTTCGTTATTTACTTATATAAAGAACTTGTTCCTAAAACCCAACGGTGTAGTGTCTGTTCGTAGTGTGGTGTGAGCTCAGTGTGTACGATCCCAAACCCAAAGGCCTCCCCGGCGAGGACCTCACATCGAGACTCGGCAAGTTCTGTGGGAGAGGTGGATCTTGGGGTGTCTGGGTGAGCACAACCTGGCCCTCGGAGATTGCCCCCTCTAACATTGGTGGCAGCGTCGCGATAAGAACCTACGTCTAGGGATCGTACAGTACTGACACACTACCCGAACAAAGAGCAGCCATGAGCGTCACTACCGACAAGACCACCTTCCAGATGGAGCTTCTGGGAGACTATTCGCACCGTGAGCTCAAGCAATTCTGCAAAGATCTCCATATCCCGTCAACGGGATTAAACACCAAAGAGGACTTCCAACAAGCTCTAACAGCCTGGGTGGAGACCGGAGCCCAACCTCCAGCACCGACGGAAGCCGATGGAGGGGGAGCACCCCTGATCGAAACCCATGCCCCGGAACAAGAAAGAGCGGAGTCCCCGACGCGGACTTACAGCCCCGAGAGAGGTCTGTCTCGAGAAGAGATGACCGACCGAGAACGCAACCGAAACCACAAGCTAGAACTAGCCCGTTTGAAAATGGAAGGAGAACTCAAGCTGGCCGAGAAGAAGCTAGCCATCGAGCAGCTGCGGCTGCAAGGAGAACTGGAGGAGAAGAAGCTCCAGCGAGAACATGACGGAAAGAAGCTCAAGCTGGAGCACGAGCGCAGCATATTGGAAATCGAACTAAAGGCCCGGAACGAAGGCAACAAAACAGCAGCGACCCGAGAGTCTGGTCCCCGGGTGGAACCCAAGGTCCACATCCCCAAGGATGTGGTCAAAGAATATTATAAAAACGATGACATCCAGCAATGGTTCAAGGCCTACGAGGTAGCTATGACCTCACACCGAGTTCCACAGAAAGATTGGGGAGCCGGGCTGTGGGGTCGATTCCTGAGTGAGGGGAGAGACACCCTACTCGACCTACCGTCTGCCGAACAGACCTCCTACAGCCACATGAAAGAGGCCCTCCTCACAAGGTACGGGCTCACTCCAGAAATGTACCGCCAACGCTTCAGAGAGTGCAAGAAAATCCCCGGCACCACCTGGGTGGAATATGTCAATTTCTATAGCCGGGCCCTCGAGGGGTGGATCAAGGGCAGCAAGGTGTCCACCTTCGAGGGGCTCATTGACCTGATTGCGTATGAACATTTGTCCCTGAATTGCTTTGTGGAACTCCGACAGCACCTCCTGGACAGCAAGTTGGCTGACCCCCGGAAACTGGCCATCGAGGCCGATCGCTGGGTGAGCACCCGAGTCCCCCGGGGGCCCGGGGGAGATTCTGGCCGAAATGAACAGGGGTCTTCCCGCCAGAGAGGAGGGGGGAACCAGAATAGACAGAGGGGATCCCAGGGAGGGTCCCCGCGCAGTCCCCCCAGAAACCAGCCCAGCACCTCGCCTCCCACAGCGCGCGCAGGGTTTCCCCCAGCCAAACCAGGGCCCGAGTCAGCCAAGCCTGCTACCATTGCCAGCAACCAGGGCACTATGCCAATGACCCCCGCTGCCCTTTGTTCAAGAAGCCTGCCGCTGTAGGGCCCCCAGCGCGCCACATCACCTCAGTAGCCCTAGAAGAAGAGGAGGGAGAAGAGGAGTTCGAGGGAGCTGACCCCGCAGCCATGATGTTAGTCTCCCTGGGTGATAGAGAGATGGTCCCAGGAGCCCCCCTACCCGACAATACCGAGAAGTACCGACAGCAGGTGACTGTCAATGGCCATCACATAGGGGCGCTCCGAGACACGGGGGCCAGTATCACCGCCGTCAAACGGCATCTAGTAACCAAAGCCCAGATTGTTCCCCACATCTCCTGCAAGGTGATCGCAGCCGATAACTCCGTCCGCACCTGCCGGATAGCTCAAGTCCCGTTCGAGTGGGGGGGCGTCTCGGGGGAGTTACGAGTGGCAGTCCGCTCCGACATGCCGGTGGACTGCCTGCTCGGCAACGATCTAGAGAGCTCCCCATGCCAGCGGGTTGAGAAAAGAACCCACCTGGAGATGGTGGGCCTGCCCGAATGGGCCTGTGTGAGTACCCGGTCGATGACCGCCCGAAGGGTCACCCCCCGAAGGGGCGACCTTGGAGGCGGCCCCAATGACCCCTGAGGACCCCGAGGTCCCTGAACCCTCCGAAGCCCCTGAACTGTTCCCCGGGGAGAGCTTCCCCCCCGACGCAGGTCCCCTCGGCCCTAGCGTCGATTCGACCCCGAGCCTGGACGCCCTTCCTGAGCTGGCCCAGTGGCGCCAGGAAGGAGGACCGTCCCGTGAGTAATTCTGCCTAGAGCAGACCTCCTGTCCATCCTTGGTTGGGCCGCGGCAGCAGGCCGCCGCCCAGGCCGCCGGTGACCAGTCCGGCTTCCACTTGGTATATTGGGAAAACGGCCTCTTATACAGCGAGCAAAAGTCCGCCGAGCTAGGGTCCGGCCGAGTGCTGGTGGTCCCCTTATGCTTCCGCGGCTTTCTCTTGAACCTGGCCCATGACGTGCCCCTGGCGGGACACTTGGGACAAGACAAAACGTACCATCGCCTGGTCACCCACTTCTACTGGCCGGGCATGCGCTCCGATGTGGAAGCTCACTGTAAGTCCTGCCCCACGTGTCAGTCCAGCGGGAAGAGCGGCGGGAGGCGCAAGGCCCCCCTCCAGCCCTTCCCCGTGGTCAGTACCCCCTTTGAGAGGGTGGGAATCGACATCGTGGGCCCCCTCGACCCCCAGCCCTCTTTGGGGCACCGCTTTATCCTAGTACTGGTGGACCATGCCACCCGCTACCCCGAAGCCATTCCCCTCCGGACGGTGACCGCCCCTGTAGTAGGGCGGGCCCTCATGGCCATCTTCTCCCGGGTGGGATTCCCCCGAGAAGTCGTCAGCGACCGAGGGACCAACTTCATCTCGAAATACATGAAGTCTCTCTGGCAGCAATGTGGGGTGACCTACAAGTTCACCACCCCATATCACCCCCAGGGGAACGGTCTGGTGGAACGCTTCAACCGGACCCTCAAAGGGATGATGATGGGTCTCGAAGAGCCCCTGAGGCATAAATGGGACGTCCTCCTTCCCTGTCTCCTCTTCGCGTACCGCGAAGTCCCCCAGAAGTCCCTGGGGTTCAGCCCCTTCGAGCTGCTCTACGGGCACCCCGTCCGAGGACCCCTCAGTCTGGTCAAGGAAGGGTGGGAGACGGCGGCCCCTGAGCCCCCATGTGTTTCGTTACATTCTGGCCCTCCAGAACCAGACGAGGAAGTTCAGAGAACTGGCCGAGGCGAACCTCGAGGCCAGTCAAGAAGAAATGAAACGGTGGTATGACCAAAATGCCACTCTGGTCGAGTTCCAGCCCGGACAGCGGGTCTGGGTGATGGCCCCCGTAGAGCCCTGTGCCCTACAAGACAAGTGGACAGGGCCCTTCAGGGTGGTCGAACGCAAAAGTCAGGTGACCTACCTCATCGACGTAGAGTCCCCCAGGAACCCCTTACGGGTCCTTCACGTGAACCGCCTCAAGCCCCACTTCGCCCGGTCCGAGTTGAGCTTGCTCCTCGCCACGGACGATGGGGAAGAAGAAGAAACGGAGCCCCTCCCCGATCTCCTGTCCACAAAAGAAAAAGACGGCTCCGTAGAGGGGGTGAGTCTCTCCTCCTCCCTCTCTTCCGAGCAGCGCGCGGACTGTCGCCAGTTGTTGGGACAGTTCTCGGACCTCTTCTCCCTCACCCCCGGCATCACCAGCTGGTGCGTCCACGACGTGGACACCGGGGACAGCCCACCGGTACGGCACAGAGCCTACCGCGTCCCTGACCGAGTCCGGGCCTGTATCAAGGCCGAGGTATCGAAGATGTTAGCCCTCGGGGTGGTCGAAGCCTCTGACAGCCCATGGGCTAGCCCCGTGGTCCTGGTTCCAAAGGCAGCCGCCCCCGGTGCGGTTCCCGAGCTGAGGTTCTGCGTTGACTACCGCGGGCTCAACGCAGTCACCAGAACCGATGCTCATCCCATCCCCCGAGCCGACGAACTTATTGATCGCCTCGGGGCTGCTCGCTTCCTAAGCACGTTCGACCTGACCAGTGGATACTGGCAGATCGCCCTCACCGAGGGAGCTAAGGAAAGATCCGCTTTTTCCACCCCGGATGGTCACTACCATTTCCGGGTGATGCCCTTCGGGATGAAGAACGCCCCCGCCACCTTCCAGAGGCTGGTTAACCAGGTACTGGCTGGGCTGGAAGAGTTCAGCGCTGCGTATCTGGACGATATCGCCGTGTACAGTTCCCACTGGCCCGAGCACCTCCAGCACCTCTGGGCGGTGCTGACCACCCTGAGAAGGGCTGGTCTCACCATTAAGGCAAGCAAATGCCAGATCGGACAAGGGTCTGTAATCTACCTCGGGCACCAGGTCGGCAGCGGCCTCGTGGCCCCCCTCCAGCCCAAGATCGATGCCATCGTGGCCTGGGAGGCCCCCACGACCCAGACGGAAGTACGGGCGTTTCTAGGACTCACGGGGTACTATCGCCGGTTCATCAAAAATTACGGCAGCATCGTAGCCCCCCTCACGGAGTTAACCTCCAAAAACCAGCCGAGGAAAGTCAGCTGGACCTCCGCCTGCCAAGAGGCGTTCGAGACGTTGAAGGACGCTATGTGCACCGCCCCCATCCTGCAGGCCCCCGACTACTCCCGAGAGTTTGTAGTCCAGACGGACGCGTCCGAGCATGGCATCGGAGCGGTCCTGTCCCAGGTGAACGAGAACGGCCTAGACCAACCAGTGGCATTTATTAGCCGGAGGCTACTCCCTCGCGAACAAAGGTGGAGCACCATCGAGCGGGAGGCCTTCGCGGTGGTTTGGGCCCTGAAGAAGCAGAGGCCCTACCTCTTCGGTACTCACTTCCGGGTCCAGACCGACCACCGACCCCTCCGGTGGCTAATGCAGATGAGAGGGGAGAATCCCAAATTGCTGCGCTGGTCCATCTCACTCGAGGGGATGGACTTCACTGTTGAGCACCGGCCTGGTGTTGACCACGCCAACGCAGACGGCCTGTCCCGATTCTTCCGCCTCAGCGAAGAGAACCCCCAAGAGGATGGGTAGTTCTCCCCGCCTTCAGCTGGGGGGGACGCGTGTTGGACCCGGCCTCGTGGCGTGGCCCGTCTCTGTCCCTCAGAACTCTGCGAGCGTAGGCCTGACCCTGAGCCCCTGTGCAGCGTCCCCGTAAGAATAGCCTGCACCCAGCAGCCTGGTAGTCTCACCCCCGATGAGCCCGAACCCCCGTAAACCCACGACCAGGCCGCATGTCCCCGTCCTGCTCACGGCTCCGAGCACCTAGACCTGGCATGCCCCACAAGGCCCGGACGCCATCTTCCCCTCCCGACATCCCTGTCTCCTTGGGCCTAGCGTGACCCCGGCCCCAGCGAAACCCAGCCTCCAAAGGCGCGCCAGTCCCAGCCGGGGGGTAAAGGGCTCCCCGAGTGAGATAAGCCAGGGAGTTTCGATGACACCTCCGGCCTCCCCTGAGAGACTGGTATCTGTCACACCTTTGGGCCTCCCCTGTGGCCCAGTTTCGATCACCCCTCTGGCCTCCCCGAGGGCTGGCTCCAGACCCGCTGGGCGTCTGGGAATTCCCGGACCCTTCTTTCACAGGGATCAAAGAGCCAACCGCCGGACCTCGCCAACGACCAGCCCCCAGGGCTTGAGACCTCCGCCTGCGAGGGTCCGGAGATCAAAGAGCAAAAGGACTATAACTGGGCCCGCCCAACAGCTAGCGGGCAGTTGTATCTTGGACCTGAAGCCCTGCTGATCTGATCGCGGCTGACCCTAAGAAGACTCATCTGGAACCTCTGAGCCCTGCTGACGCTGTCACGGCTCGCCCTCTTGTAACCCTCGGAGCCCTGCTGACGCTGTCACGGCTCCTTCTTCGCCTTAAGGAACTGAACCACCGGAGCCCTGCTGACGCTGTCGCGGCTCGATCTCTAAAGACCACCCGAGCCCTGCTGACGCTGTCGCGGCTCGACCCCTAAAGACCATCCGAGCCCTGCTGACGCTGTCGCGGCTCGACCCCTAAAGACCATCCGAGCCCTGCTGACGCTGTCGCGGCTCTCACGAACCTCCCCAGATCGAGCCCTGCTGACCTCGTCGCGGCTCGAGGAGTACTCTGGCCCGGCTGGACCATCGAGACCACCATCACGACCGAGCCGACTCGACGAAGGTGAGGCAGCCCGTACAACCACCATACCATACCCCCCGGCTCGAGGATTGAGAGCTGTGCGTGGGGTACGCCTCGTACTGACCCAGAGACTAAAAGACTGTCCCGCTTCCCCCTTCCCGAATCCTCAGAGACTTTGTGGTCCTTTGGCCACTGTGTATATAAGAGTGCTTCCTTCGTTATTTACTTATATAAAGAACTTGTTCCTAAAACCCAACGGTGTAGTGTCTGTTCGTAGTGTGGTGTGAGCTCAGTGTGTACGATCCCAAACCCAAAGGCCTCCCCGGCGAGGACCTCACATCGAGACTCGGCAAGTTCTGTGGGAGAGGTGGATCTTGGGGTGTCTGGGTGAGCACAACCTGGCCCTCGGACAGTAACATGCCCAGATGTCCAGCATGGAAAGTGCGTGATCACTGCATGTACTGTGTGTGCTGTGTCCTGATTGGCTATGTGCTTATAACGTCATGTTGCATCTGACTTTATGGTGCTTTGGGAACTCGTGTATGTGTGATTTATTGGGGCAATCTCCCTGGACCATTGTGGTGTTGCTGAGCTTATCTGTGATATTTATCTGAGGCTTCCTGTTCACACGTTTGTCTGTCATCTACGTGCCACCCCACCTGTGACCTGTCAATCAGGGACCTCGGGCCAGGGTCTCAGAGCCTGCCTGAGTACGTATTTCTGAGTCAGGCTTGGCATGGAATTCATAAAGGTGCGAATTCATCAATAACGATTCAACTCTAATTTTATACATGAATGTGTTGTTATTCATATTGACAGAGACTTTCTCAATATTAACAATGATGTTATCTGCAAATTGTTGATATTCCAGGGTGTCAGCGTTACACTTTTTTTTTTGAAAGGCAAGGACGGAACAGATCAGTTGGTTCTCTGAGCTCATGCAGATGTTAATACAGACTAAGGTTGAGGAGCACAGGTTTGCCGGGAAAAGAAGCAGAAATAAGAAAAGGGCTCCAAACACTGAATTTTACAATGTATTTCATTTTGACAGCATGTATTGTGCAAAGTCCATGGGATGCAAAGGGCAGATCATCCACATCTGCCAGTCAAGAATGATTGCGGAAAGGAGACAAATCTCTTGCTCTCTACTGGTAACACTGGTGTAGCGCAGTGGAGAAGGAGACAGGAGACGGTAAGGAAGTTCAAGCAAAAAGGGTTAATTGGCCGAAGTTTTATAATAAGAATTAACAAAGGAAAGAAAGAATGTCCTTTAGGGAGGTCTTCACTCTTTTGCTTCAGAGAGTAGGGAGTCAGTTCCTGAGGTTCCGCTTCCTGGGGACAGCAGGCTTTGAATCCTCGCTCTGTGTTGAAAATGCAGGGCCATAAATAAAAAGAAAAGAAAAGACCTGGTTAGGGGGGCGTTCCCTTAACTAAAATATATAGTGGAAAAGGAGTGAAGGACTAAGCACCCGACCGTCACCATGAGACACGCTATTTCTTTAAAGTGAATTACGTGTGGCTGAGCTTCTATCTAGTCAGACTGCCCGCCCCTCTCTCCCGCCTTCACCTTCTCCCACACAGCCCTCAGGTGGCCCCGTACCTTTAGAAGCCACAACCCTCCTGGGCCGTGGCTGGCTCTTGTGTTTTGCCGGAAGCCGTCCGGCTCCCTCTTTTCCTCGGTCGGGAATGGTGCCTCTTTGTCTCGCTGGGCTCCCGGCTCCATCCCGATGTAGGTTTATGGGTCCTCGAGTCCCGGTGAAATAAAGAAGGTTTCCGCTTCTCTCTCTCTGCTCTCCAGGATGCCGCTACCCCACGACCAGGGGCTGGTGACCCACCTCTGTGGCTCGTATCCAGCTCTTTGAAGGAGTCACGATCAGCTGACAAGGACATGTGATCCGTTGTGGAAGCCAAGGTTGAAGAGTAATTAAAGGTCCAGTGCATCTCGCTCAGTCCGGTGGAAGGCTGGAAACAGAGAAAGGGATAAGACAACAGGTAAGGGGGTAATTGATCTGTCCCTACAGCAGAGGAGGAGTCCGCAAGCAGCTCCTCGCCACAACTGGGTATCATGAAATGCATCAAAGCTGAGAGCATTTTATCAAAAGCTCATAAGTGCACAGTTCATCTAGCACATCAATAAATCCATGGGGGCATTTGCCTCCCTTACAGTTCACATCCTCCTGTTCCCAAATGAAGTAAGGGACTGCCGAATCCTGACCTTAAGTTACCTCCCGTGTCCCCACAGAAGACCTACAACTTACAACTGCTCTAATGTTGCTGATAACTCAAGCTAAGAGCAATTACATGACAAGCAATGATGGACGGAAGGGGTAAGGAGGGAGGGGGAAAGCAGCAATGAGGAAGGGGGTGTGAGACAGTGCCATCTTCCTTGCATGGTATGCCCCCACTTTTGCTGAATTACTGATGTGCTTTGACTGAGTGTGCCCTGTGCCCCTGTCAATCAGGTGCCCAGGGCCTGTGTTCCTTCCCTACAAACTATGTTGAAACTAAAACCCAATTGGCATCTCTAGCCACATGTCAGCTCCTGGTAAATGGTACCCTAGGTACCCAGGGCATTGTGGCCAGAGAAGATCCCTAGGGGCTGCAGCACTTATTGTGCCACCCTTAGGGGCCCGTACCCTGACACACACACACTGCCTTTGCAGGCTGAGTGTCCTGGTACAGAACTAAACAAAGAGTTGACATGGCACACATCCCTGTGTGCCAGACCCACAAACCAACTGCCCTGGCATACATCAGTCACCCCTCTAGCTGGGTGCCCTATGCCAGTGGTGTGGGCGCAGGTACATGAGCCCTGTGCCCCTACTGTACCCAGGGCCATTCCGGGGCACTTTAAGTGCAGTGATGCCATTAAGAGTATATGGTGCTGGGAGCTTGTCATTAGAAACTCCACAGCACCTTAATGGCTACCCTGAAGACTGACAAGTTTGATATCAAACTTCTTGGCACATTAAACCCATACTGATGCCACTGTGGGATTTAAGTAAAATGCACTACAGAGGGCATCTTAGAGATCCCCCCTGAAACCTAACCTACAATCCACGTCTAGTCTGAGAGGCTGCCTAGGCTGCCACACAGCAAACATGTTGCTGGACCCCTGGGTGGAGATCCCTCGCTCTCCTGGGCCTGCAACAATGCACATCCTGGGCGAGGTGCTAGGTCTCCTCCCCCAGGATGGGCAGGGTGAAGCTTCAAAGGCATACCACCTTTGTGAGCTTCTCCAGGCCACTTGCTGTACTCAGCAACTGGCCCCCACTGGTTCTGACCCCCACTCTGGCGGGAAGACTGCGGGAAACCCTACGTGAGGAAAGGGGGTGTGCCAGCCTGTGCCAACTCCACCTCTCAGGTGGGAGAGGCGAGGTGAAGCACAACTCCGGGCTCCGGCCATCTTGAGGATGGGGAGCCCTGCCCAATCAGAGATAGGCTCCTGCCCCCTCTCACAGGAGAGGAGAAGGATAGGGGGTGTACCCACCTCAGGGCAGGGACCTATTGGTCCCTACCCTTCCCCTACCTGTAATGCCCTAAATGTAGTATTTAGGGGCACCCTGAACCTTCTTTCCTCAGATCCCGATATCGAAATAAGAAAGAAGACCAAGAAGAAGAAGACTTGCTGTGCAGTTGCTAACGCGAGGACGACACCAACTGATTTGGCCCTAGCCCTACAGGCACGTTGATCCTAGAACCTGCTAAATTACGGCGTCTCCTGCGGACAGCAACCTTGAGAATCCCGGAGAACCTGTCTGCCCTGACCCTCTTAGAGACTGGGACTCCCATGAGCAGTGGTTCTGCTCAAACAGCAATACCCCTGGTGCCAGCCAGGAACTGCAAAACCAGCACACTCTGCACCCGCCGAGCCCGGCCTGTGCCTGGGTAAACAAAGACCCTGAGGAAGTCCCCCCGGCAATTCTGACCTGGAATCCAGTGCTCAAGGACCCTCCTCGACAACCCCGATAATGCCCGCAACCTCAGAACCAGGGACCCCTCCAACCGCGACCAGAAGAGGGTAAGATTTCCCGACATCAAAAGACACCCCGGCGCCCTCTGGCCCCCTGTGCCCAACTCCGGGGTACCTACCTATCCTCCAAGATTCCAACTTACCCCTCAAAGTGTTGGTCGCTCCTGAAGATCCTCCGTCCCTGAGCCTGCAGCCTTTGTTCACCTTCCAAGATCTCCATTGAATAACATTGAGCGCCCGACGGCTCAAAAGCACCCTGCACCCAGCCGCCCGAGTGCCCCTGGCAGTGCAACCTTTGTCCTAATCTACTTCCCTATTTGCCCTGAGCAAGTGACCAGGAGACCAGCTCCCACAGCCGCGTATCCGGCTTGCCAGCAGCCACCAACCGAAGGCCCCCTGCCTCTCTTTGGATAACATTGGGCCTAACTACCTCTGCACCCGGCTGCCCCTGTGCCGCTAAGGGTGTACCAACTGTTACTACCACACCCTGGGAGACCCTTGAGTCTATGCCCAGAACCTTAACTCTGCCAGTCGAGTACTTACCTAAAAGCTGATAACTCACTTTCCTTCCATAGGATAACATTTTCTGGTTTCACTTGAAAATTCGTAAGTGTGGAGTTTTGAAACTTTAAAATATTCATCTAAAATCAGCTGAACAACGGATTACGATTTATTCACCTGCTATCAGGAGAGAACCCAGTGCTGCATCTTTTAGCCCAGCACTGACCCTGAAAAGTCATTTTAACCGTACTTACCAGTAACTTGAATTTCCTTCAATAGGAACCCATTCTCTGGTTTTCACCAGAAAAGTTTCTAAGTGTTGATTTTCAGAAACTACAAATATTCCTTAAAAATTGCATGTTTCCCTTAAACGCATTCTTCAACTGTTTACAGGAGATGCACCCGTGCTGGATCCAGGATCTAACAGTGAGTAAGAAAAAGTAATCATAAATGTAAATGTAAATGTAAATATATTTGAGCTTGTATAGCGCACTGCTACCCGTCCGTAGGTTTCCTGGCGCTGTATAACTCTAGGGAACCCGTCCTGGCTTTCCCTGTGGGATTGTCCCTGCTGGGAGTCCCCAAGGTGGAGCCAGGCATCCCCGGAATTGATGGGGCCGTTGAGGAAATTAGGCAAGCTAATGCCCAGAGTTGCCGAGTGGAACCCCTGATTAGAGTAAGCACCGAAGCGAGAATTATCGAGTCCGCTGACCCAAGTCCACAACCCTGCCGCGTCGGGAATTGAACCCTGGTCCGGGCCGACTTCTGCTCCCGGGTCTGCAGCCTCTAACCAGTGAGCCACACTACTCCACATCATAACACTACTTACCTGCTAAGTGAATTTCCTCCCATAGGATAACATCGGTGATTCAATGTGAAAACGTTTCTAAGTGTCAACTTTTAAAATACAGTTTACTGGGGGCCCAGTACAAGCACCAGCACCAGCACTTTCTTGCCAATTTGCACACCGGAGGATCGGGCGGACCGGGAGAGCGGAGGACAGGAGAACTACTCCTCCCAGCATCCCTCGCAGAACTCCACGCCGCGCATCACGCACGGCCAGCTGCAGAGCGCCAGGAGGTGCCTAAAAGGGGGCCCAGTACAACCGCCAGCACCAGCACTTTCTTGCCGATTTGCACACCGGAGGATCGGGCTGACCGGGGAAGCGGAGGTCAGGAGAACTACTCCTCCCAGCATCCCTCAGCAAAGAAAGATTTAAAAAACAGTAATTCATAAAATGTCAGCACAGGCAATTAAAAAGCATAATTTTAAAAAGACAATTGGAATAATAAAGTCACCTCCTGATGATCCTATGCCAATTTCACTCATAATGCTTTCTGATCTTGATGGAGCCCTTCATTAAGTTTGCTACAGTGACGCAGATATCAATGGAGGCCAATGTATACAAATATTTAAAACCATCATTATATGTACACAGGTTAATATTCCTTAACAATGGGAGCAGAAATCTGGTTCTTACCGACTTATATAATGTGCAAAATAGAAGAAGTGCTGTGCCTAGAAAAATGATCACATGGGCAAGGCATAAGTTTGCCTGCCCATTCTCCTTGACGAGGAAAAGGTAACAAAAAGTGCATGGTGCATAGTCGGAAATTAGGTAAAATCTAATTTGGGAATTAGTAGTAAAAGATAGATAAAATTGTGGAGGGGCGGAAGGCAAAGGGAGCACTCCTATGTCACCTTGCAATTGACTGCTGCGCACATTGCCCCGGTGAAAAACGCCTCTTTATTGGTGACAATTATCATTTGGAGGGATTCTTTTAGTGTTTTCAAAGAAGTATCCTAGACTTATTTCTTGAGACTTTTCTCTCACAAAGCATAGCTAGGGGTTCTTTAAAGCATTATGGCCCAGATGCATGAAGCTAAAAACCGCTCGCAAAGGGGCAGATTCTCAGAATCAGCCCCTTTGCGACCGGTATTTTTGCTTTTGGGATGCATCATCCCAAATGCAAAAATCGCAAATTGAGAATTCTCTAAATTGCGATTACTTGCATTCAAGGAATCTCAAATTGAGATTCCTTAAATGCAATGCATTAAAGTTTAAAAAATAGTGATTTCGCTATTAGGGCACGCAAATTACCATGAAGTACAACTTCATGGTAATTTGCAAAAACTTTGAAAAATGCACTAAAGTGTATTTTTCAAAGTTTCATGTTGCGCACACACATGCCCTAAGGGCATGTGTGTGCGCAACATATGTGCACAGATCAATTTCAGGGGTGCAACAGGGTGTCCTTTGGACACCCCTGCACCCTTGAAATCGCATTCACATTTTGCAATTCGCTAATTGCGATTCGCAAATTGAAAATTCTACCCATTCATTCCTATGGGCCTCTAGGCCCATAGGAATGAATGGAGAGGTATTCCTTAATTGCGACTCGCAATTTGCGAATCGCAATTAGGGAATTTTAAGAAATCGCTATTTTTAAAATGATTTCTTCTTGAATACCATTTTGCTATTCCTTATTAGCGATTCCTTATTTTTCGCTAATAAGGAATCGCAAAATGAATGCTTGATGCATCTGGGGGTATATGTGTTACGGGTATCCTTAATAACTTCTCTTGAAAATGCTAAATCAAATGAGAGCCAAATCTTAGCCCATAAGTACATAGGGGCACAGCCAATACAATCTTATAAAAACTCTTTGCCCAATTCTATGGTGCAAAATATAGTGGGGCACTTTTGGGACCATCAGTAGTCTCTTGATGAATTTATTCTTTACTAGTTAGAGCTGTTTGCTTCCATTGTACCCCAGGTCCCTACCCTATATGTAGCAATAGCGATGCATTTAGGGCTGGGGCACGTTTGTGCCCCAGTTTACAGGCAAACCGAAACAGGCCATCCACAGCCCTGCTAGTCTGCTGTGCTCTAATGGTTAAAAGTGGTTCCCACTTCATCTGGTTAATAAATAAGTTACCCAGATACAAGAAATCATTTACTTTTTCTATCTTCATTCCCTGGACAATAAATGTTTTGTTTTTTGTGGTCTTCGGGCCAGACACCATTATGTGCATTTTGATCAAATTAACTTTTCAATCAAGAGATGTCAAAAAATCAGTAAAAGCATCAAGGGATTTCTGTAGACTCATGACTGTCCTTGCCAATACTACTGTATAGTCTGCGTATGAAAGCAGAGGGACAGGTTTATTACCAATTTTTTTGTAGGAACCCTTACTGCCAAAACTTATGGTGACTTTTGAATTAGCATGTAGCCTACGCAGAAGGGTTACTAGTGATTTGTCCACACCCATGTCTTCCATCATCTCCCACAATGTGTCTCGATTAACAGTATCAAAGGCACTAGTTAAGTCCCTGAAGGCCAAGTGGATAGAGCTCTTCATGGACCATGAAAAGTAAACTATAGCCTGCACTAAAAAATGTGAATTATGGCCAAGAGCCACACTGATCCTCCTTCACCAGCTTTTGCGCTAGAGAGATATTCTAGTCGCCATTAATATAGTAAATAATTTATAATCATTATTCAGTAAACTAATTGGGCGATATGACCCGGGATCATCTGAGAGCTTACCCTTCTTCAGGAAGCTAACTATAACTACATCAGACAAGGTTTTGGGAATCTGGCATCCCTCTAGAATTGTATTAAAAACTTATACCAACAAACTTGTAATCTGTGGCATGAATATTTTGTAGATTTCGATGAGTAGGTCATTGCTACCACAAGCTTTTCCACTTGGGGTATTTTTGATAGCCTCCTGGACCTCGATATCAGAGACTGGCTCCAGAATCCGAGCCTTTTGTGTCCAGGTTATGGTAGGTAGCCCCATTGTGTTAAGGTAGTTGTTGACCAATTCATCAGATTTTGGTGCTGGGGCAGAGTACAGTCAACTATGAAGTGCCATTAAGATCATATTGATGTCCTTCTTTTTGCTGTACTACTTGCTCTTCATCCTCGTCAAAAATAGATTTGATGGCAGCATTATTGCTTCCTTTTTTCACTGACCATGCCAATAATTTGCCCACATGTCCGCTTTCCCCGTACCATTGTTGTGGACACCTGTTCTGGTTAGCTATTGCCTGGAGATCATAAAAGTGTTTAATACTCTGTCTAGCTTTTCTTAATCTAGATTCTGTTGTTTGTGAGTAGACTCTTGAGTAAGTTGGCTTGCGTGGTCTAGCTCTTCTTGTAGTTGTCTGGCAGTGTCCTTTCTACTTTGTACGATGTTTGCTTTATGGGATAATGCCTCCCCTCTAATGAAGGCCCTGCAGGAGTCCCAGACTAGAAAGGGTGGAGCTGATCCCACATTCCGCTGGTAAAATTCAATAAGCAATGTTTGCATATTTTTGACCCAGCTCTTATCAGTAAACAGAGTTTTATCCAGCGTCTACCTTGGGCGTTAACCTGGATTTGCCTTAATTTTAATCTCTGTCACGGGGACCAAATGATCCGAGAAAGGGTTTGGAATAATCCAGGACTTTCCCTTTTCCCATGGGTGGGAAATTTAAAAAAAAACAATCCATGATGCTGAATTATGTCTTTCGAGAAGCAAGTGAATTCTCTTGTGGTTGGATTCTGGGCTCCCCTGGGGTCTACTAGTGCAAAACCTCAAATTATTTCCCCAAATTTTCATGGGAAGAGTCTACCCCTAAATTCTGGATAATATTAAAATCTCCTCCTATGACTACGAGTGTGTTAATAATATTACTCCTCTGGCTCTTCGTCAGCTGATGCCTGGAAAGACTGAGATATAAAATTGGGCCACCTAGGTGGAGGTAAAGGGTCCTTAAAATGGTTCTACTGCAGCAGGATAGGATAACTTGCGGCTGGATTGTCATTAGCCACTAAAGTGAAGATTTTAACTTAATTTGGTTGTTGGCCCCATAATATTACAGGAGGCTATCCGTAGTGTCTGTTTCTCACCCATTCATACTAGCTAACTCTTTCGGATCAACCTCGATCTGGGTATTCCTTCCCAATTTAATATGGCTTGCTCTCCTACCATAATTGGTTTGTCTATGTCCGGCCCAAGGTCTTCCCCAATTGCTCCTCAATCTGCCTGTGGGTATCATTTTCTTTTTTATCCCCCACCTCTGTTTGACCCAATATCCCCCCTCCTTTAGGTCAAAGTCCCTCCTGTCATGGGCGTGTTCCCTCCTGTTAGAAATTGGATTTTTGGTCGGCTAGGGCATGTGCCAAAGTCGGGCAGAAATCACCACGCTAGTCAGGATAAGGGAGTTACACTCCTAAAATAACCCCTGCTCAACCCCTTGGTAGCTTGGCACGAGCAGTCAGGCTTATCTTAGAGGCAGTGTGTAAATCATTTGCACATAACCAACAGTAATACAGCATAAGCACTACAAAAGGACACCACACCAGTTTTGAGAAATATCCAATATTTTTATATACTTAAGAAAAGACCAAAACCAATAAAAATCCACAATACAGTACTTACAAATCTTTGGTTATCAAAATATGCTTGAAAAATAGTTCATTGATGTCGACAGCTCCGTCCAGGGCTATCACGGCGTTGTTTACCAACAAATCCAGAGGATTCTGGCTGACCGTGGCGTCGCGGGCCAGCTACGGTGTCGGGAAGACTCACAAACAGTACCTTTTAGAAATGCAGGGCGTCGGTGTCCTCTCGTTGAGCTTCCAAAAGCACAGCATCCGCAGGCGTCGGTTCCGGAGGTCGTTGCAGGAGTTGTCGGGGCTTTCGAAGTCACATGCGTTGTAGATCGATCTCCTCTTCGTTGAAGTCAGGAGCGCTGGTGTCGGCAGGCGTTGGGTGCTGCGGTGCGAAATACAGCGGTGTGGCATGCAGTGCCCTCAGGTCACGGTGCAAGCAGCGGCTCGGTGGCAGCATCAGATGGCGGCATCAGTGAGACCAGGGTTGCGGTGCGAAGTGAATGCGGTGCTCGTCACGGTGCAAGCAGCGGCGGCGTAGTTGCTGAAGCGCTGTCATCGGCATTGGTAGGCCAAGACTGGGGTGCGGGATGAAGGCGGTGCATTGTGTAACTTTATGAGCGGTGCCCTCAAACCATGATGCAAGCAGCAGCATAGATTTTGGCGTGGAGTGGTGGCGTCGGGGATACCAAGGCATCATTGTGAAGCGAGGCGGTTCGGAGTGCAGTGACCACAGGTCGCAGTGCGAGCAGTGGCTCGGTGGCGGCGTGAGCAGGCATTGTCGATGAGACTAGGGTCGCGATGTAGCGTTGCAGGTGCCCTCTAAGATGCTTTCAGGACACGGAGTCGGCAGCGGCATTGTAGACATCGCCCCATTGCTTTTCTTCTGTTGCAGCACAAAACACACAGTCCCCGTTGCTGAGGGCAGAAGAGCTTGAAGTCTTTGTTGTTCCTGCCACTTCTTGAACAGGGGGCAAGCTCTACCTCAAGCCCTTGGAGAAACTCACAAAGTAGATTGCAGAAAGTTCAGTCCAGTCCTTTCACTGCCCAAGACAGAAGCAGCCACTGCAGGCCAACACATCAACGTGGTAGTTCCTCCTCACAGCTTCTCCGGCTCTTCTTCTTGGCAGTCTTCTTGGTCCAAAAGAGTTCTAAAGTTCAGGGGTCTGGGACCCAATATTTATATCCCAAAATCCTTTGATCTCTTAGGCAGAGAGTGTCTGTGCCCAACCCAGAACCAGTTCTGCCTTTTCTGGTGTGACTTCCTGGCAGGAGGTGGGGACAGCATGGTCAGAGGCAGACCAGGCCTTTTGAGGTGCAAGGTAATCTCCTCCCCCTTCCTCAATTGTAGCCCAGACCTATTCCTGACCCACCTAGACTATCTGGAGCCACTCTTGCTCCCCAGCCTTCTGTCATCCAAAACCCAGACAGGCAGTACACATTCCAGCAGAGGCAAACGGGATGTCTGAGCAAGAAAATACCTACTTTCTAAAAGTGGTATTTTCAAACTCAGAATGTAAAAATCACCTTCACGAAAAGATGCATCTTTAGATTCTGAGTTCAGGCATACTAAACTTTATTTTCCTACCTAATTTCCCGGGCCAGTTATGTTTATAAGATGTTATAAACAAACAACCCATTCTGTCCTATGGGGAACAGATAGCCTTGCAATGGCGAACAACAAAATTTGCTATCAGGACATGCCACACACACCAAGGCATGTCCTACCTTTCACATACACTGCACCCAGCCCACAGGGGTACCTTGGGCCTACCTTAGGGGTGGCTGAAATGTAAGAAAAGGGAAGGTGAGGGACTCACAAGTGGGAGCACTGGCCAAGTCGACATGGCTCTTTCAAACTGTGTGCAGACTCTGCAATGGCGGGTCTGAGTTACCTTTTCAGGGCTACTCACGCGGGTGGCACAATCAGTGCTGCAGGCCCACTAGTAGCATTTGATTCACAGGCGCTGGCACACTCAATGCACTTTATTAGGGACTAACAAGTAAAACAAATATCCAATATTGGAAACACCAATCCATAACACAATTTACCACAGGAGCACTTGCACTTTACCACTGATCAGCAGTGAGAAAAGTGCGCAGTCACACTACGCCAGCAAAAACAGAATCAAAACCGGTAAAACAGAAAGCAAAACTATGGGGAAACAGGCTAAAAGATGCCAAGTCTAACACATGTCCCCTCCAGCTGAAAGCAGGGAGAACTACCCACCCTCCTGGGAGTTATTTTCGCTAAGGTGCGAGATCCTAGAGAGACCATCTGCAGTGGCGTTTTCTGTGCCAGGACGGTGTTCCACCGTAAAGTCCATTCCCTGTAGGGAGATGGGCCACCTCAGCAGTTTTGATTTCTCACTCCTCATTTGTATCAACCAATTGAGGGGCCTGTGGTCTATCTGAACCCAGAAGTGAGTCCCAAACAGGTATGGTTTCAGCTTCTTCAGTACCCATACAACAGCGAAAGCTTCCCTTTCAATGGCACTGCACCTCGGTTCTCTGGGGAGTAGTCTCCGGCCAAGGAAGACTATAGGCTGGTCTAGGCCCTCTTCGTTCAGTTGTGAGAGCACCGCTCTCACTCCATGCTCTGAAGCGTCAGTCTGCATGAC